>NC_091286.1:160295847-160992706 GCF_032444005.1 Ranitomeya imitator
CTCTTTCTCTCTCTCTTTCTCTCTCTCTTTCTCTCTCTCTCTCTTTCTCTCTCTCTTTCTCTCTCTCTCTCTTCTCTCTCTTTCTCTCTCTCTTTCTCCTCTTTCTCTCTTTCTCTCTCTTCTCTCTCTCTTTCTCTCTCTCTTTCTCTCTCTCTCTCTTTCTCTTTCTCTCTCTCTTTCTCTCTCTCTTTCTTTCTCTCTCCCTCCCTCTAGAATTTTAGAATTTTATGCATTAAAATTCAGGTACTACCAAATTCCACGCACTGATGCGTTACATCTTTTTACAACGTCCGTTGATTCGTTGCGCCGACGCATTATGACAGCCGTCTCAAGACGGAAGTGTGAAAGAAGCCTTATCTGTACGTAACCCCATTCTCATGTACAGCACCATGGAATTAATGGTGCTATATAAATGAATAATAATAATAAAATAATAAAGCTTCTTGGCACACTAGCACTTTGTGTACTGACATTTGGGAAAAGTCATTAGAGGAATGGTGGATATATGACTTCCAGATAATGCAATTCCTTCTTAGAATCCCTGAGCCAATGCTTTGATCAGAGTTTTGCACGTATGTGCCAGCTGCATTATTGAGCGTCATTCACACCTTCGGTCTGAACAGTGGTGCTGAGCCGCTGCAGTTTTTTAAACCGATACTTAGTTTTGCCATTTCAGCTGCAAAGTTTCAAAGTTTTGTGTATTTTTAAGTCCTATAGATACAGAATAGCTTCTCTGTTGCGGGCGGTCTGATCGCTGGGACCACCTTTTATTCCAAGGACGGCCCTGTGAAGATGAGGGTCATGCAGGCCTTTTTCCACCCTAGTCTTTCCCTATAGGACTGCAGAAGATGGCCAGGCTGTCTCCCTGAGATCGAGCCCCCAGGGATTGAGAAGTTATGCTCTATCCTATCCGTAGCGACCAATTCCAAAGCTTGCATCCACCATTGTGTTTGAGGAGCAGCGGAAGGACTGCGGAGGCTCAGTGCTACGGTCTTCAGTAGCTTATCTAAAGCCTTCAGTGTCATGAAAATGTGTGATACTCCAGCATCTAGAGACATGAAGTACTAGGCCACGTTCAGTCTTTGTGGAAGCCAAAACCAGGGAATAGTGTAATAGTAACCCGTCACCAGTAGAGAATCTGCTCGGGTCGCTGCTTACTGAATAGCTGCAGAGGGAACCCGGATACCTGGAGCGCGTCGGCTGTTTGGCCCCTCAAAATCACTCTGAATGTGAAGAGCTCATTAATAAAATAGATTTTATCACATTTGTTCAGTTTAAAAGTTGCTGCTAAACAATAGTCAAGTAGGTGGAGCCCAGCGCTGTAGCACATGAAAATTAAAGCAGTCAGAAATAGAGGACAGAAATAAAGATGTGGATGACGCCATCTCTCATGCTTTTATATGTGGTGGATCGTTTTTAAAAGCATTGCAAAATTAAAAAGAAAGGCTGGGGCTTGTGTGTGGGGTGAAAGAACAATCCTGACTTCTGCTCAGTTGTTGGCTGATGCCGGCTGGTCATCTTATTGAATTTTGGTGGATATTCGATCCCCTACTGCTCCCATAATGGCCTCTTTCTAGGCTCCAGTGATGAGCTGGCAGCGACCGTGCATTACAGCCCAAGTGAACAGAAGCTGGTGAGGACCAGGGAGGCAGCCTGGGGACGCGAAGTGGGGGTGACAATACAAGACCTGTCCTAGAGCAGCGCTGGTGGCCGGGCCGGACTGGGCTCTTCTCTGCCTGTGGCATGCTACTCGACCTTTACAGTACGTTTTCTCCAAATCGCTTGAGCATTTCAGGTAAAGATATATCTGGTTGCAATTGTGCCCACGTTTGGGCAGTGAGAATCGGGTGATGGGCTCCCTTCCAATCTTACCCTGGTATTTATTCGCTTGTGTTTTCTTTCACTGGTTATTCCTTTAGTAAATGTTTCCCTTCCTGGGAAATCCCAGATTGGTGTGCGGGCAGGTAAATCATTCTGTAATACTAATTTCTAATGGGTTTGCAAGTCCCCAAGCCAAGCAGCCTAAAATGAGTGTGCGCTTCTTACTGTAAAAGCAGCGATGCTCACTGTCTGCTGAGGAAACGCCACCTACGCTCGAAGATATTTTACGGAACACTTGTGAAAAGGTAATCTGGAAAAACTTGTTAGTTGGTAATGGGCCGGTGCGGTGTGCACGGTGACGTCGGCTGCCCCCACTCATGCTTTCACACACACAACTGTCGGCCATTTCAAGGCTTGGAAAAGTTTGCAGAACTCTTTATAGGAATCTTTGAATATGATTTTCTTAAGTTGCTTTTTCAAAACTCGCTTCTAAATTCACCTACAGTATGTTAATCCATTTTATGGGACTTTCTAGAGCAATGGTCTCAAACATGCGGGCTTCATGTGACTTTTCTGCTGTTTCATACGGCCCACAGACACATGAGCTCGCGTAATGATGTGGCTCGGTCCAGGTGGTCTATATGGGTCTCAGGCAGGGGGATGTGGCGGCCCTATGGGGCCCAGGCCGGGGAATGCGGCTGCTCTATGGGTCTCAGGCAGGGGGATGTGGCGGCCCTATGGGGCCCAGGCCGGGGAATGCGGCTGCTCTATGGGGCCCAGGCCGGGGCATGCGGCTGCTCTTTGGGGCCCAGGCCGGGGCATGCGGCTGCTCTTTGGGGCCCAGGCCGGGGCATGCGGCTGCTCTTTGGGGCCCAGGCCGGGGCATGCGGCTGCTCTTTGGGGCCCAGGCCGGGGCATGCGGCGGCTCTATGGGGCCCAGGCCGGGGCACGCGGCGGCTCTTTGGGGCCCAGGCCGGGGCACGCGGCGGCTCTATGGGGCCCAGGCCGGGGCACACGGCGGCTCTATTGGGCCCAGGCCGGGGCACGCGGCGGCTCTATGGGGCCCAGGCCGGGGCACGCGGCGGCTCTATGGGGCCCAGGCCGGGGCACGCGGCGGCTCTATGGGGCCCAGGCCAGGGCACGCGGCGGCTCTATGGGGGCCATAATTACTATAAGGTGCTAATTGTAAGACAATATTATTGTATGGAACCATTTGAAGAACAAACAAAGGAAAAATAACTGTAAAAAAATAATTTCAATATAAAGTATAAAAAAAAAATTGCTTTCTTTAGTTGCAAAGTGCACACTTGTTACCGCTACATCCGTATTGATCCTTGCTATTAAAGTGTGCCACAACCCATACAATTTATGTCATTGAAAACACATAACACACTAAAAATAAAATTCTCAAAAGGAGTATATAAAAAAACTGAAAAATGTAATCTCATCTTGCAAAGAATGTGGCCTATCAAATTAAACAATTTTCTATGTGCGGCCCATATGCCCAAACAAGTTGGACCCCTGTTCTAGAGCCTTGTGTACCACTGTTTCTAGACCCAGTATCCTCTTCTCACAGAAGTCTCCAAACCCCAAGATTATAATCGGAACCTTCATTACCCTTTTGGCTATGTGCCCACGTTGCAGAAATGCTGCAAAAATGTCAGCAGCATTTCCGCAACTCCCTGCCACGGGTAAAATGCATGCTTTTCCCCACAAAACACAAGCGTTTTTAGCTTGCAGAATGCGTTTTCCAAGTGATTTGAAGCATCGCTTGGAAAAGTGATTGACAGGTTGGTCACACATGCATAGTGCTTGCCAAGTGTGACTAACTTTTTACTATTGATACTGCCTATGCAGCTTCAACAGTAAAAGATAGAATGTTAAAAATAATAAAAAATATGGTTATTCTCACCTTTCGACAGCCCCCGATCTCCTCAGCAGCGCTCCCGGTGCGTTCTGTTCCCAGGGATGCTTTGCGTGAAGGACCTTTTTGACATCACGGTCGCGATGTCATGTGATTCGCGCAATGCATCCCTGGGAACGCTGAGTGGCAGGAGGACTCCAGGGGCCATCAGAATTTAAGCATATCCATATTTTTTATTTCAATCCTTTTTCTTACAGAAATATGGATCCCAGGGCCCGAAGGAGAGTCTCCTCTCCTCCAGACCCGGGTACCACTGCACATGAAGCTCTCACTTTGTGCATGGTGGGCATAGCGACATGCGTAAAGTGAGCGTTTCAATGCAATCCTATGGCTGAGGAATTGCCGCGATTCCGCAGAAATAATGAACGTTCTGCAGATTTTACTGCTATGTAATTCCGCAGCGGTAAAATCTGCAGCATGGGCACAGCAACTGCGCAATCCCATAGGATTGCATGGGAATGCGGTTTTTAAGCGTTTTATGCATCTCTGCTGCAGCAAAAAACGCGGCAGAAATGCATAAAAAACGCAACGTGAGCACACAGCCTAAAGGCGACTTGTCACCATAGCTTTGTCACCACATGTGAGAGCAAAATAATGTAGATCCAGAGATCCTGATTCCAGCATGAGACTTGCTGGGCTGCTGTAGTTTTAGTCAAATGAATGTTTTATCAGCAGGAGATTATCACTAGAGGACTAATAAACCTGCTGTTATGTAGTCCTCCATATTCTTAAAACACACAAGTCTTTTGCAGTTAGTCTCAATCCGGCGAACTTTGAAAAAAAACGGATCCGGCGAATGTTGCCGCCAGATCTGTTTTTTTCTCATAGACTTGTATTAGTGAAGGATGGCCTCATGTTTTATCCATCGTTCGCCGGAAAATTGTTTACCTGGCGGCCGGAGAAGACGGACAAAGTAATGTTTTTTGTGTCCGTCGAAAAAACAGACAGCGACGGATCCGTCACCGTCCGTCGTTTGCTAGATTGGAAGCTTATGGCGCCGGATCCGTCAAATGATAGAATCCGGCGTCTGATTCCTTTTTTTTTTTAATTGAGTGTGCTCCGATTTTTTTCACTGATGGGCAGCTTTCTAGTTATACTGTGCATAATAGTAATAATAATAATGTTTATTTTTATATAGCGCTAACATATTCCGCAGCGCTTTACAGTTGTGCACACATTATCATCGCTGTCCATGATGGCGCTCACAATCTACATTCCCTATCAGTATGTCTTTGGAATGTGGGAGGAAAGCGGAGAACACAGAGGATCCCATGCAAAACCCATACAAACTCCTTGCAGATGTTTTCCTTGGTGGGATTTGAACCTAGGCCTCCAGCGCTACCATGCTACCCACCGGCAGCTTTCTATTTATACTGTGCATAGGCAGAAAGCTGCCAATTAGTGGTGTGGGTGGGTGTATTCAGAGGTCAGTATTAGTAGAACTGGTAGATCTGCAGCAGATAAACAGGGACTTTATCAAACCTGCAGAAACAGCCCAGTAACTGATACATCACTGGAATCGGGGTATCTGACCCTACATAATGCTGCTCTCAGACTTCATAGCAAAAACCTTGTGGCAGATTCCTTTTAAAAGCTCTTTTGGTTTGGTGTCCAAAGAGTTCTCAATTGTAACAATTTCACGATTCCCTGGTCTTCCCTATGAGAGTGGGTGGTCACATGACCCCATGCATGCGATATGCATACTTGTGGTCACTAGACTTCACTAAATGGAAGAAAGTTGAGAGAAGCTAGCTGAGTGTAGTCAGCATGTGTCCGCAAGTTGCATGTATGCAGTCAAATGACCGGCCACTCGCATGGGGCATCCTGACAGTGTGCTTATCTCACTATTCAGCAGTCTGCAGTCACACAGCGACTTCAGACTTTTTGTATAAGACCAAACCACCCCTTTAAAATGGTTTTCTTTAATTTTTAACTTTTTTTGTTACGGGGCTGGGAACTTACAGGACTTGTAGAGTTGCTATCTGCATGTTCTGCCTAATGCTGACTTTTGAAAGCTCAGAATGGTCATGGACCACCCCTGCCAGTGGGTTGGCTCCTTCACTTGTCACCACAGCAGCTCTTCCTTTTCTATTTTGCTCTGTCACCCTGCGTAGTGCTTGCTCCAGGGTAATGCAGAGCAGCACCTATTCCTTGGAATAGTGGAGCAAGCTATTGCGGTCTGTGGGCTTCCTGTACAGATCCGTGCTTAAGATTCCACATTCATCCTTTGACACAAGGGTATCGAGGAAGCTAACCTGGTGTGTGTCCTTGGTGATAGTGAAGGAAAGGCCTGACCACGATTGATTCAGTGTCTCAAAGAATTCGTCCAGAGAGTCTGGTGGACCCGTCCATATACAAAAAATGTCATCTATGAATCTTTTCCACATGACACAATGAGTTCTAAAAAGAACATTTTGGTATACCACCTCTTCTTCAAATGTAGCCATGTATGTATTAGCATACGGGGGCGCCATATTGGACCCCATAGCGGTCCCTTGTGCCTGTGATTAGTAGGTGTCTTCAAATAGGAAGTAGTTACGGGTGAGGACGATTGTCAACCGTTCAAGACATAAGTTAATGATGTTGGAGTCTAATTCTGATGTAGCCAGTAGGTGTCTAACACAGTCAATACCTCGGTCATGGGGAATTGGACGTATAAAGGTCCTTTACGTCAAAGGAAACCAGAAAAGAGTTACTAGGGACAGTGCCTAATGTGTGTAATGTCCTGAGAAAAGCCCCGGTGTCTAGTAGATAAGACTGAGATTTCTGCGTCAAAGGTGTAAGGACTTTTTCCAAAAATATGGAGATAGGGGACAAAATTGAGTCCGTGGCTGCAATGATGGGTCGGCCAGGTGGATTAACTAGGCTCTTGTGTACTTTGGGAAGTAAGTAGAGTATAGGCGTCACCGGATTCGCCTTAGTGAGGAAATCCTTTGTTTTAGAGTCAATCACTCCCAAGTCACCTGTTAGGTGCCACAGGTAAGTTACAGGTGCTGATAATTACACAAATTAGAGAAGCATCACATGATTTTTCGAACAGTGCCAATACTTTTGCCCACCCCTTTTTATGTTTGGTGTGGAATTATATCCAATTTGGCTTTAGGACAATTCTTTTGTGTTTTTTCATTTAAGACAAATTAAGATCATAATACCAAAGCATTTGTGTTTGCAATCATTTTCAGGAAGAAACTGAGTATTATCTGACCGAATTGCAGGGGTGTCAATACTTTTGGCCACAACTGTACATCGTGTGTCAGAACATATTCTGTGAACATCTTGTTATTCCAGTGATATGCCCGGCCTTGTGTTCAGGAATAACCAGATCAGCTGCATTGTTATTGCTTGTAGCTGGCCTCCGCTTGCTTGGCTTTTCTTTTCAGAAGCGGCCATGTGAATGCCATGCATTGCGCACAGCGCGGTCCCTAGTGATTAAGTGACACGTCAGTGTTCAATCATTTCTTTATTTTGGACTTGCATAGAAAGTATTTACATAGCACCACCATGACGGCAGTGACATGGGTTTGCCTCTGTCCTAAGAGGTACAGGAAACACAAGTAGAAAGGTTATAAGGGAATCTGTCACCACATTTGACCTATTCTAAACTATTAACCCCTTAATGACCACCAATACATCTTTCTAATGACCTGCGATATAAGAGAATAGCTTCCTCTGACAATCCAGCAGCTGTCGGCTGTCGACTATAGCTGACAACTTGCTTCATCAGCCACGATCAGTGTTGGCACCGACCACGGCCGTTTAACCCCTTAGATGCTGCTGTCAATAGTGGCTATAGCATCTGAATGGTTAAGAGTGTGGTGTCTCTTCAACCCCATTGGCACCCCAAGATCTTGATTGTGTGGTCCTGATGTTTGCCATTGCAATTCACCTTCCAAATAACGGCCTTAAGGTACCTTCACACATAACGATATTGTTAATGATATCGTTGCTTTTTGTGACGTAGCAACGATATCGTTAATAAAATCGTTATGTGTGACAGCGACCAACGATCAGGCCCTTGCTGGGAGATCGTTGGTCGCTGAAGAAAGTCCAGAACTTTATTTCGTCGCTGGATCTCCCGTGGACATCGCTGGATCGGCGTGTGTGACACCGATCCAGCGATGTCTTCACTGGTAACCAGGGTAAACATCGGGTAACTAAGCGCAGGGCCGCGCTTAGTAACCCGATGTTTACCCTGGTTACCATCCTAAAAGTAAAAAAAACAAACCGTACATACTTACCTACCGCTGTCTGTCCTCCAGCGCTGTGCTCTGCACTCCTCCTGTACTGGCTGTGAGCGTCGGTCAGCCGGAAAGCAGAGCGGTGACGTCACCGCTCTGCTTTCCGGCCGCTGTGCTCACAGCCAGTACAGGAGGAGTGCAGAGCACAGCGCTGGAGGACAGACAGCGGTAGGTAAGTATGTACGGTTTGTTTTTTTTACTTTTAGGATGGTAACCAGGGTAAACATCGGGTTACTAAGCGCGGCCCTGCGCTTAGTTACCCGATGTTTACCCTGGTTACCGGCATCGTTGGTCGCTGGAGAGCGGTCTGTGTGACAGCTCTCCAGCGACCAAACAGCGACGCTGCAGCGATCCGGATCGTTGTCGGTATTGCTGCAGCGTCGCTTAGTGTGAAGGGGCCTTTAGAGTCTGCTGGCTATAGTAAGGCTATGTGCACACGTTGCGGATTAGGCGTAGTAATTTCTGGTGCATGTCTTGGCAGAAAACGCAGGTGTGGATTTTGTGCATTTTTTTATTGCGGATTTCCTGCGGATTTACTGCGTTTTTTACCCCTGCGGATTTCTATAATGGAATGGGTACAAAAACGATGCAGATCCGCACAAAAAAGTGATATGCTACTTTTAATCCGTAGCGTTTCCACATGGAATTTTCCGCACCATTAGCACGGCGTTTTTTTTTTCACGTTGATTTACATTGTACTGTAAATCACTTGTGGATCTGCAGCGTTCCTGCACCTGCAAAAAACGCTGCAGATCTGCAGGAAATTCACATAGCCTACCATGTGCAGAAGTTACTGACGTTTAGGTGGTAAAAATACACTTTTTCCATTCCTGTCATGCCACTTGTATTGATTCCTTAAAAAACCACCTGAAGGGTTAATAAACTACCTGAAAGCAGTTTTGAATACATTGAAGGGTGCGGTTTTTAAAATGGTATCACTTTTGGGGGTTTCCATTATATAGAACCTACAGTCACTTCAAACCTGGATAGGTCCCTAAAAAAAAAAAAAAAGTTTTGTAAATTTCTTTTAAAATGCTAATAAAATAACATTTTACGAATGCCGCTGATGTAATGCCGACATGAGGGAAAAGTTATGTAGTGATGTTTTTGTATGATACGACTGTCTGGATTAAAGGGATAATCATTCAAATTTGCGAATTTTTTTTGCGTGAAATTTCTGGTATTTGTATAACAAAATGTAAAACTTACCAACTTACGGTAAATTTCTCATTATCATAAAGTATAATGTATCATGAAAAAACAGTCTCACAATCCATGGGATATGTTGAAGCGTTCCAGAGTTATTGCTACATAAAGTGGCAGATGTTAGATTTTAAAAATTGACCTGGTCACTAAGGGGTTAATATGGGCATACAAGTTATAGAATGCTGAAAACAGTCCTCTGTGTGTGTCTCTTATCAGACGTTGAGAAATCATCTTTATCAATTCATATAAATGACCTTCTGCAGGAATAGGTGGATTACAATGAGGGCAATCTGGTCTACCGCCCGAGGCTCCAGTGATGCCCATGGCTACATTACCCTCATTATAATATTTTTTGTGCTACCATCATGGGCGCTTGTCACCAGCAGGGAGCGCTCCTATTGGTCCATTGCTGGCAATAGAGAAACGGAGCGTACCTGCTGCCATCACCTTCTGACTCAGCCGGAGTGACGTTGTTATCGCACGGCTGCGTTGTTTACCATGTAGGCACCGGCAAGAAGAGGAAGGGGAAGAGCTGCAGGGGATCGCCAGGAGAGGTGAGTTATTTATTGATTTTTTTTTTTTTTCCTTTAAAACTACGGTAATCAATTGAGATGGGGGATGGGTGAGAACAGTATGTTATGAATTGGAGTGGATGGATAGGTGAGAGCACAGAATATTATGAAATGGGGTGAGGGATGGGTGAGAAGATAATACATTATAATGAACTGGGTATGTAAAAGAGAACAATGCATACTGTATTGGGGTATGTGACTATAATGAATTGGGGTATGTAATTTTAAGATGACATGTAATGGGTTGGTTGAGGACACAGAAAAGTGACTGGTAATGAATTGGGGGGGGAAAACCCAGGGGCTAATTAATTTATATTTTTATTGGGCAGGGAAAAGTGGCTAATTATAGTTAGTGGGGGTCAAAGTGGTGTATTAATTTATACTTTAACTGGTGGGTTGCACAATAGCTAATTCTATATTAATGATGGGTGCATGTCTATATTCAGCGGCACAGTGTGTGGGATTCTTTTTTTCAGGAAATGTGTGTGAAAGTACAGTTGTGTGATAGTGTTTGCCCCTTCCTGATTTCCTATTCTTTTGCCTGTTTGTCACACTTAAATACTTCAGATCACCAAACAAATTTAAATATTAGACAAAGATAACACAAGTAAACACAGAATGCAGTTTTTAAATGAAGGACTTTGTTATTAACCCTTGTCAGGCTGCATAATTTTACAACCTTAACAGGCTGCATAGGTACAATTGTACCTTCACATATACCTCCACTGTGGGAAGACTTTACTTGGTTTCAGAAACTAAAGTTCATTCAGCTACAAATGTTATGCTGATATCTATTGTTCAGTGTTGTTACTGGTCACTTATGTTGCTGTCAATTAAGTTAATTCAAACTGGGAGTGGCTTCTACTTGTCTTCCTGCCTCCCTCCTCTCATTAGCCATTTTGCTGTTCATCTCATTGCTGTGAGCACACATTTCTAGGCTTGTGAAGTCTTCAATTTCTTGGAAACGAAGGTAGGAAAGTCTCACAGCATCTAACAGCCAGTTATACCTTTATTCTCATTATGTGGGGACAGAACAGTCAAATTGTCTTTCAGCCTGGACTTGGCTTACATATATTTTGTATGAAACTTATCACTATAGGTATAATTTTTATACGAAAAATGGATAATAATTAGTATCTACATATTGTTTTACGATGTTTTATTTATATTCAGCACAAAATACGAAGCCAAAATTCATCTAGCAAGTCATCATGAGTGATAGTAATGCTGGATCTAGTTTCCGCCATAATCCAAGAAAACGTGTTTGCAGGTTAGTATAATTTTGTGAAAAGCCAATAATGTAGTATTTCGGAAAATTATTTATTTTACATTTTTTCATATTTACAGATTTACGTCTGACGAAATAATGCGAATGCTAGAAGAATCTGATTCTGAGCATGAGGATGAACCATATGTTCCATCTGATGATGAAAACTATGTACCACAAGTGGATGCTACTGAAGAAGATTCAGACATTGAACAAGAAATGGTCATAGAGCATGAAAATGAATACGAATCAGACGAAAGTGTTGAGGATGATTCTGTGCCTCAAAGTGCAGGCGACATTTGGACTGCTAAGGATGAAACTCAATGGTGCAGTAATCCACTGCCAAATGCACAAACAAAATCTCGTAATGTCCTACGACAAAGAGGTGGCCCTGCAGCAATCAGCAACCTATATATATACAGCAAAAGAGCTATTCAAGTCCATCATGACTCCCGAGATGTGTGACATCATATTACGGGAAACGAATCGAAAGGCCAAGAGAGTTTGTGATGCTTACAACAACGAACTGGTACAACGTTTTCCTGATTCTTCCAAACGGCCACCACAAAAAACATTCAAGCAATTTACTGAAACTGAACTTCATGCATTTTTGGGCATACTGATTGCTGCTGGTGTGCACAGAGCCAACAAAGAGAATCTGGAGGAAATGTGGAATGTTGCTGCTCTGCCTCTTATACGTGCAGCCATGTCTCGTGACCGCTTCAAGATGATACTCAGATTTATCAGGTTTGACAACGAAAATACACGTGCAGAACGTGTGCAAACAGATAAAGCTGCACCAATACGGGACATCTGGACAATGCTGAACAGTAATCTGGAGAGAGCCTACAAGCCATATCATTGTATCACCGTCGACGAGCAATTATTTCCATTTAGAGGTCATACTAAATTTACCCAGTATATACCTTCAAAACCAGCTAAATATGGCATAAAGATTTTCTGGGCTTGTGACTCATCAAATGCCTACCCTTTACAAGGTCAGCTCTACACTGGGAAACCAACTGATGGTCCTCGACAAGTAAACATTGGAGAACGAACAGTATTGGACCTAGTGAGCTCGTATAAAGGCTCTGGAAGAAATGTCACCACCGATAACTTCTTTACAACCATGGAACTAGCTAAGGTATTGAACTCCTGGAACATGACACTAGTTGGTACAGTGAGAAAAAACAAAAGGTTCCTACCTAACAACATGCAGCCTGCCAAAGAAAGGCCTGTATACTCGACAAATTTTGCCTACAATCATGATGCAACAGTCTGTTCATATGTACCAAAGAAGAACAAATCAGTCGTGCTTCTATCATCTATGCACATGACGGGAGAAGTTGAAGAGACACTAGCAGCCAAGCCAGAGATAATAAAATACTACAACATAACAAAAGGTGGCGTTGATGTTATGGATAAAATGTTGGGAGAGTACACTGTGAAACGACGAACATCACGTTGGACTTTGGCATTTTTCTACAATATGATTGATGTCAGTGGGTTAGCATCCTACATCATCTACAGAGAACACAATCCAAGCTTCAGGGCAAAGGATCAACGAAGAAAGTTCCTGAAAGATCTCGCAAATCAGCTGTGTATGATTGCAATTGAAGATCGTAGTACAAACAAAATGATAATGAGAAACCATTTTCTTCGAGGTGCAGTAGAAATGGTGCTTGGACGATGCATTGTGGTAGCATCGCAGCCAGCAGCTGGCCCCAAAATACCTCATGGTAGTCGTGGACCCTCCCCTGTTGTTGGTAGTTGCTATGTCTGCAGAGACCTGAGGCGAAAACAACGCAAGACTAGAAAGTCTTGTGTGGTTTGTGTGAAACCCATTTGCGATGAACACTCTGTAGCAAAGCCAACATGCATTACTTGCAAAGAAAATCAATAAAAAAAAGTTTCTTACATTTTCTTTTATAATGTAAATGAACAGTTTTTTACTTGTTTATAATAGTTAAATAGCATTATCATTAAAAAAAAATTTATGCTTTTTCCCTTGCATTATCTTCATTCAAAATATATGAGGTACATTTGTACCTATGCAGCTTGTTATGGATGCAAAAAGATCTCGACCCCTTATCTCGGAAGCGGGTGGAGATATTTTATTGAAATTTGGCCAATATATTCTGGACCAAAAATGTAGAGATGTCACGAAATTTCAGCCCTCTACGTCTTTTCAAAAAAAAGTTATTGCAATTTTAAAACGGAAAAGTTACAATTGTACCTATTCAGCCGGATAAGGGTTAAAGGAAAAAGAAATCCTAACCATTATAGGTACCCCTGAGATAAGGGAAAGCCAGGGCCCCTTTATAGTGGCAGGGACAGGTGCGGGTCCCAGTACGCCATCCTGCCCCTTTATCGCCAAAAACGGCGTGACACTATCGGTCTGGAAAAGGTTATAAAGCCATTTCTCATACTTTGGGACTCCAGTGAACCATAGTGAGAGCCATTATCCACAAATGGCAAAAACGTTGAACAGTTCAGTCGTTTTTTAGTGGGAAGAAAAACCCACAAACATTAGTCATTCAGTGACCTGAGTTATTAAATTATCTTGTCAATGAGCTATCCCAGTGTATAAGCTCTAAAACCGAATGCCAATTTATGGTTATTTCGCCTAAAAAATAAAATACTTATTACGGTATATTATGGACCAAATGATTATAAAACTGATTTCACAATTATGCTGACAACTTTCCATTTCCATTGTGAGGTTGCTAGAAATCGGCATTCCATGCAGTGCTGTAATTAGTTCAAGTCTGTCGATATGAGGTATGGCCACCAGCCTTCGGCCTGATATACAGCATTCTGCCCCCAACCCGACCTGGGAGAGAAGTCAAAGAGCTTTCATTATACTCCCTTTCAGGGAGGTCCAGTCCGAGGGGTGTCACTGGTCTTGGTCCGGCGCTGCCCCTCTTCATGCGATGCTGCCCTCCTCCTTGCTTCGTGTGGATGATGCTTGCCTAGGTCATCCACACAGTCTCCGTGGCATCGCGCTCCTGCGCAGGTGTACTTCTGTGCCGTGTTGAGTGCTGAGCAAAGTACTGCCATGCTTAGGTCTCGTAAAACGTCAGAGAGCCCCGACGCGTGCTCAGTACAGTACGCTGCCCACAGCAGTTAATGCTTTGTAATTTTTATACAATGGATTGTGGCTAGAGCTGCAGCAAATAAAACAATAAAGAATGGGGATCTCTGGCCTTGCTTTGTCCTGTCCTAAAATAGTTTATGCTGCACTTAGTTTCAATCTAAACCGCGTCTTACGATTAGTGTCAAGTGTTACCATTTCCATTGCTCCATGTAGGAAGGGATAGGGGGACTTTGTGCTGCTGAGATTTTTTGTTTGTAAGTGGCACATTGACCAAACCTTATGCCATATAGCACGGAGCACTGTCAGTCTATTTATAAGGCCGTGTATTACTCGGGAGCTTTGTACATATGTTTTCATGAGCACTAAGAAGATTATCAGTCGAGAAGAATTAACACAGCTTACTAGCACTTCTTTTTTCCCTCGCTTCTAGTCTAAATGTGCTGCTTGTATCCTTTGCTTACTTTATTGGTCCCTTGATATTTCTCCAATTACACTTTATACATTTACTTACCATTTTCCTTCCAATCAAGCGGTAGTCGCTTTCTAGAAAACGTTCTGCCATACACAGTTATAAAAAGAACAAACTTGAGTGTTCCTTACCCTCCCAGGTCCAGCGCCTGCTTTCCACCGCTGCCTCGGTCTGTTTACTTGGCTGCAGCCAATCAATGTGCTCAGTGGCTCTTCCTTTCCGGATGGCAAAGTGTTTGACGGCATTGCTGTTGTCTTCATGTCACCACTGGAGCCAAACGGAGACTGAGGCACTTTTGGGTTTTCCTACACTTCTTCCGAGATGCATGATTTTTTTTTTGTCTGTGTGGCCACATAATGTGTTGTTTACAGGACGAGAAGTAATTTTAAGTGACACCATTTTTTCTTTTTATTCATAAAATGTACTTAAAACCTTGAAAAAAATAATAAAATCCATTTGGTTGGTTTCTGCTACTTTTTTTTTTTTTTTTTTTTACATTTGCTGTATTCATTGTGTGGGGAAAAAAAAATTACCAAGCAACACGATTCATCTAGTTAATATGATTACAACAAATTCAATTCAAAGTAATGCAGTTAATACCGTAATAATAATCTTTATATAGCACCAACATATTCCGCAGCATGTTAAAGGGAGGGGCCCACTGAGCCTCTTTCGCCCGGGGCCCTCAAAAACCTGGAGCAGGCCCTGGCTTCACTGATAAGTGACAGGCGCAGTCCGGCTGCAAAATGGCGCGGGATTTAACCCCTTTCTGACATCTGACGTACTATCCCGTCGAGGTGGGGTGGGCCCGTATGACCACCGACGGGATAGTACGTCATATGCGATCGGCCGCGCTCCGGGTGTCAGCTGACTATGTGCCAGGATCGGTCACGGACCGCCCCCGGCATATTAACCCCCGACACACTGCGATCAAACATGATCGCAGTGTTTCGGCGGTATAGGGAAGCATGGCGCAGGGAGGGGGCTCCCTGCGTGCTTCCCTTAGACCCCCGGAGCAACGCAATGTGATCGCGTTGCTCCGAGGGTCTCCTACCTCCTTCCTCCCTACAGCAGGCCTGGATCCAAAATGGCCACGGCATCCGGGTCCTGCAGGGAGGTGGCTGCACAGCGCCTGCTCAGAGCAGGTGCCGGGAAGCCTCCCTGCTGTGTACGTCAGATCGCTGATCTGACACAGTGCACAGCAAAGTGTCAGATCGGCGATCTAACACTATAACATGATGCCCTTCCTGGGGCAATGTTAGTGTAAAAAGAAAAAATATTCACGGGTGTAAAAAAAAAAAAAATATATATATATATATATATATAACAATAAAAGTACACATATTTAGTATCGCCGCGTCCGTAACGACCCGACCTATAAAACTTTCCCACTAGTTAACCCCTTCAGTGAACAAAAAAAGAGGCAAAAAACAACGCTTTATCATACCGCCAAACAAAAAGTGGAATAACACGCAATCAAAAAGACGGATATAAATAGCCATGGTACCGCTGAAAATGTCATTTTGTCCCGCAAAAAATGAGCCACCATACAGCATCTTCAGCAAAAAAAATAAAAAAGTTATAGTCCTCAGAATAAAGCGATGCAAAAATAATTATTTTTTCTAAAAAATAGTTTTTATCGTACAAAAGCGCCAAAACATAAAAAAAATATAAATAAGGTATCGCTGTAATCGTACTGACCCGAAGAATAAAACTGCTTTATCCATTTTACCAAACACGAAACGGTATAAACGCCTCGCCCAAAAAATTAATGAATAGCTGGTTTTTGGTCATTCTGCCTCACAAAAATAGGAATAAAAAGCGATCAAAAAATGTTACGTGCCCGAAAATGTTACCAATAAAAACGTCAACTCGTCCCGCAAAAAACAAGACCTCACATGACTCTGTGGACCCAAATATGGAAAAATTATAGCTCTCAAAATGTGGTAACGCAAAAAAGATTTTTTTGCAATAAAAAGCGTCTTTCAGTGTGTGACGGCTGCCAATCATAAAAATCCGCTAAAAAACCCGCTATAAAAGTAAACCAAACCCCCCTTCATCACCCCCTTAGTTAGGAAAAAATTAAAAAAATGTATTTATTTCCATTTTCCCATTAGGGTTGGGGCCAGGGTTAAGGCTACAGTTAGGGTTGGGGCTAAAGTTAGGGTTAGGGTTTAGATTACATTTATGGTTGGGAATAGGGTTGGGATTAGGGTTAGGGGTGTGTCTGGGTTAGAGGTGTGGTTAGGGTTACCATTGAGATTAGGGTTAGGGGTGTGTTTGGATTAGGGTTTCAGTTATAATTGTGGGGTTTCCACTGTTTAGGCACATCAGGGGCTCTCCAAATGCGACATGGCGTCCGGTCTCAATTCCAGCCAATTCTGCGTTGAAAAAGTAAAACGGCGCTCCTTCCCTTCCGAGCTCTGCCATGTGCCCAAACAGGGGTTTACCTCAACATATGGGGTATCAGCGTACTCAGGACAAATTGGACAACAACTTTTGGGGTCCAATTTCTCCTGTTACCCTTGGGGAAAATACAAAACTGGGGGCTAAAAAATAATTTTTGTGAAAAAAAAAAAATATATATTTTTTATTTTCACGGGTCTGTGTTATAAGCTGTAGTGAAACACTTGGGGGTTCAAAGCTCTCACAACACATCTAGATGAGTTCCTTAGGGGGCCTACTTTCCAAAATGGTGTCACTTGTGGGGGGTTTCAATGTTTAGGCACATCAGGGGCTCTCTAAACGCAACATGGCGTCCCATCTCCATTCCAGTCAATTTTGCATTGGAAAGTCAAATGGCGCTCCTTCCTTTCAGAGCTCTGCCATGTGCCCAAACAGTGGTTTACCCCCACATATGGGGTATCAGCGTACTCAGGACAAATTGTACAACAACTTTTGCGGTCCATTTTCTCCTGTTACCCTTGGTAAAATAAAACAAATTGGAGCTGAAGTAAATTTTTTTGTGAAAAAAAGTTAAATGTTCATTTTTTTTTTTTAAACATTCCAAAAATTCCTGTGAAACACCTGAAGGGTTAATAAACCTCTTGAATGTGGTTTTGAGAACCTTGAGGGGCGCAGTTTTTAGAATGGTGTAACACTTGGGTATTTTCTATCATATAGACCCCTCAAAATGACTTCAAATGTGATGTGGTCCCTAAAAAAAAAATGGTGTTGTAAAAATGAGAAATTACTGGTCAACTTTTAACCCTTATAACTCCCTAACAAAAAAAAATTTTGGTTCCAAAATTATGCTGATAAAAAGTAGACATGTGGGAAATGTTACTTATTAAGTATTTTATGTGAAATATCTCTGTCATTTTCCGTAATTGCATAAAAATTCAAAGTTGGAAAATTGCGAAATTTTTAAAATTTTCGCCAAATTTCCGTTTTTTTCACAAATAAACGCAGGTAATATCAAAGAAATTTTACCTCTATCATGAAGTAAAATATGTCACGAGAAAACAATGTCAGAATCACCGGGATCCGTTGAAGCGTTCCAGAGTTATAACCTCATAAAGGGACAGTGGACAGAATTGTAAAAATTGGCCCGGTCATTAATGTGCAAACCACCCTTGGGGGTAAAGGGGTTAAACACCGCTTCGCTGATTGGTTGTGCCCGGCCGGCTGCATTATTCTTAAATCTTCATATATGAACTACATTCATATTCTAGAATACCCGATGCGTTAGAATCGGGCCACCATCTAGTTATTATTATAATAACCGTGGCACTTAGGTGGTTAAACAGCAGGGATTGGACTTGGCTCCAATCGCTGCTGGTAGAAGCATGTGCGGCTGTGTAGCGCATCTGGCACCAGCCATGCATGGAGTGGGCTCAGGTGCAGAACCCAAAGTAACATGTACTAAGGTAAATTCTAAAGGTTCCCAAACTTCCCACAAATGGTTGATGCTGGTAAGCGTCTTGGACTTCAGCCATCACAAATGTTACAGTGACAAATGAGTGCTATAACTGTGGCATGGGAAAAGCTTACTGCAGCCAGCTGTTTGCTTAGTGGGAAGGTTTGTATGAACAGACATTAGTGTCTTAATCCCAGTACATAGACAGCAAAACATGATGACATGTCTATTTTTTTTTTCATCTCAACGTCTTTCCTATGGCCTTGGCATTGAGCTTGTACTTTAGTAAGGGTAGGTTGTACAATTATATAAAGGCTTCAATCTCTCGGCCAACGCAGCGCGCACACCGCAAAATGGCAGACCTCTGTCTCCATGCTCCATAATAAGTATGTCACGCCGTGTTTTTATTTTTTTTTTTTTATAATTTTGGTGGGGGAGGGGGGTTAAAAAGTTTTGAGTCTTTTCTAGGATTGCCTTGGTCTACTGCCCCAGGCTTTGTGGCTTGCCTGGGCCTACTGCCTGGGGCCATATTAGTTTTGCCTCTGAAATTGTAGAGGGTAGCAGTCATCTAGCAATCAGACGTTGAGGACACATCAAGTGTTAGATAATGGGTTCGTTTGTTTTCTGTTGCCAGTTCATGGAATGCTTGGCTGTAAAAGGGGGCTACGAGAATGTGCTGCAGGTGGGCAGAAGCCAAGTCAATGTTTCTAGTTTAGATGTGGAGAAATTGGCTACGGCCGAGTCAGGATGGGCAAGTCTGTACCAACAGAATGAAGCCTCTTCCTTCCAGGCAAGTAATTTCTTTGAAGCGAATCCTAAAATGAAATGAATACCTCTTATTATTGAGGTGAGCCAGTTCCACACTACCCACATAGGCACGGGAGTGCACAATAATGCTCCTGAAGCGAGAGATGTCCTGCTCAGTAACAACTGCAATAAAATACTTTTTCCGCATAACTGGATGTACGCATTAACTAGAGTACCAAACAATCAGTTGTATCTGGGCCACCACCGTCTTACAACATGGCGCCACAAATCCATATTACTGCTCTGGTATTTGATCCTGTGTATCCAGTTCCTGTAAGTGTTATTGGCAAGGAGAAAAAGCCAAACTATAATTGATTTCAACCATTTTTTTTCCTACAGGAGGACTGGAATGAAATTGGTGCAGTAAAGAAAAGAGATCCACACAGCATCAGTGAAGAAGAGAGAGCTCAAAATTTGGAAACTCTACCACCTGGTGACATATCTTAAAACATTTTCTTTTGCCCAGAGCAACCAATTATAGCACTCATACAGCTTCAATTGTGAACAGAAAAAAATAATAGTTTCCATGAATGCATGTACTAATACTTTCAAATTGTTGGTTCTTAAAGGGAACCTGTCACCAGTTTTGTCACAGAGCAGCTAAAATATCCTCTTACTCAGCATCTGCGCTGCATTAGTTAAATCCTTATATAACCTCCTGACGCGCACTTCTGCTTTTTGGCTTTTCCAACAATTGGGCAAAACATACTGCGCAAGGGTGAGACACGATTTGTCTGTGCAGGTGCGAGCTATTTCGCGGCAATAAGGATGATGCAGGAGGCATCATCCATGTCAAGGACAGCGAGCAGCAGCTAGGTCGGGGTGTAGAGAACTGAAGCCACGCTCATTGGACCAGATGGACCCGGTTAGCTTACAATACCGGATAAATTAGAAAGGTTTTTGGGGCTATACAGGGAGAGTCAGGGGAGTGGGGGGTTACATAAGGATTTAGGGAATGCAGCGCAGACGCAGAGTAAGATGATATTTGTATCTGCTAGGTGACAAAACTGGTGACCCTTTAACCATAAGTATAATACAAAAGTATGTCTTGATGATGATTGTTTTAGGCCACAGAAGCTTTGATCTTAGCGGTTTAGCACCCTAAATGGTAAATGCAGCCTAAAAGGGCATTGACAGATAATGGGCTCCTTCTGCTGGGCCATGATCATGTGTGTGCTTATGGCACCTGGGGTAACCGAACTACAACGATTTTCAAATTGTCCTGCAAATTGGATTTAAATGCCATAAAGGTGTCATTTATATATTTTTTTAAATGGCCTCATGGATGATATTGTGTCTCAATCACTGAAATCCGTCTCAAATGCCTGCAATAATTAGTTTTCAAGGTGAGCCCAATTAAAGGAAAACTACTTAAGGCCGGTGTCACACTTGCGAGTGTCATGCGAGAAACTTGCGCAAGTCTTACCTATCCGCCGGCACACAGGATCGGGGTGTTCTGGTGCATAGAATTACAGGCAGCCGCACGCTCTGGTCCAAGTGCTGGCGGTACTGCCGGGTATCGATGCGTGAGACTCAAGGGAGTTTCTCGCATCACACTCGCAAGTGTGACACCAGCCTAAGAAGGACTTTGCACATTAGTAACCAGGCCACAGGTTTTAAACAATATGGGAAAGACAAAGGAACTTTCTGCTGCCAAAAAGCATCAAATAGTTTATTGCCTTGGACAAGGTATGAAAACATTAGATATTTTATGAAAACTTAGGCGTCATCATTAGGGTTGAGCGACTTTTACTTTTTTAGGGTCGAGTCGGGTTTCGCGAAACCCGTCTACCTCAAAAGTCGAGTCGAGTGAAATCGGCCGATTATGGCGAAAAGTCGGGGATCGACCGAAACCCAATGCAAAGTCAATGGGAATTTTTTTTCTCTCTCTCTGTCATCATCATACTGTGATTTGTGGCTCACACAGAGCACAAACTGGTTTGTGCAGATAAAGGTATACTGAGGAAGGTTTCTGCAGAACAAAGTAATCATGTTAAGAGAGCAGCTGCCATAATACCATTACAAAGTAGCAAACCGGTCTTTGATTTGAAGCTGCTGGTGTTTCTGAAGCCCTGTGAACCTCAACGTGTAGGATCCTCCAGAGGGTTGCAGTTGTCCATAAACCTACTATTCGGACATTTCTAAATGGTGCTCACAAGCAGAATCTGATGCAGTGTTCCAAGATATAAATGAAGGTTTTAAAACGACATGGTCCAGATGGGATATAGTAGATGGTTGCATGGCCACCATGTCCCAACAAGGGTGCAACGTCAGCAAGGAGGTGGTGGAGTTGTGTTTTGGGCTGGAATTAATGGGGAGAGAGCTGTTAGGGCCCTTTAAAGTCCCTGAAGGTGTGGAAATGACCACGGCAAAGTATAAAGAGATTTTGACTTGCCACTTTCTGCAATGGTATAAAAAGCATGCCTTACTTGGCAACATCATTTTCATGCATGACAATGCACCATCTCATGCTGCCAAGAATACCTCTGAGTCATTGGCAGCTATGGACATAAAAGGAGATAAACTCATGGTGTGGCCACCATCTTCCTCTGACTTCAACCGTACAGAGAACCTTAGGAGTATCATCCAGCACAAGATCTATGAGGGTGGGAGGCAGTTCACATCAAAACAGCAGCTCTGGGAAGCTATTCTGACTTCATGCAAAGAAATACAAGCAGAAACTCTCCAAAAACTCAAGAATGCAAGAATTGTGAAGGTGATATCAAAGAAGGGGTCCTATGTTAACATGTAACTTGGCCTGTTAGGATGCTTCTGATTGCAAAAGCTTTTGATTTCAGTAAATATGACCTCATCATGCTGCAAATTCTACAAATTTTCAGTTCTTTACAACTATAAAATGTTTGGAGACTCTGCTGTGCATAATAATTTGGAACAGTTCATTGTGAGGTTCTTTTTAGATCCTGTTTCATTGGGAGGTTTGTCTGATAAATGTGATTTATACTGTTGATGATTTGAACATTATTCTGACTCATTTGCGTCAGCCGTTTAGGAAAATCAGAGAATAATAGCATTTGTAACATGGTGTGTAGTCCCAAAGTCTGTAGTAGCCTTTTAGGGCAAACAATTTTTTTTTCCTTTTTAAATAGATTTCCTTAGAAAAAGTCCGTCTTTTATATCAGCCTTGACAGCTGTAAGTGACTTGTTAGCACAGTTTGTATTGTGAAATCTGGAGATGGGTCCATTGTAACAGCCATTCCAGCAAGATGCCAAAAACAAAATAACATGTACTATCAGAAAACAAGAGACGTCAGGTTTAGTTATTTTAAAGTATAGCTGATACATTCCTTGTTAGAAGCAAAGGCCCTGGCATTCATCCGTTCTCCAGGCAATGTTTTCTAATGATTTGCAGCAACATTGCTTGATGGCAAATCCTCCATCTTTCTTTTACGGCCTTTATCCTGTCTCTCGGGTAGGCCTCCTCCATAGTACTTCTACTGTAATTGCTTTGTGGATCATTTTTCCATGTTTCTGTTCCCCATCAGGTAAGGTTCGGTGGCAGGATTTTGATCAAGAAGCTTATGTTGGGGTTACTGCAGTTCGGCCAGGTCAAGATGCTTATGCACGGAACAAATTCAATCAAGTGGAAAGCGACAAACTACGTATGGACAGAAGCGTTCCTGATACAAGACATGACCAGTAAGTGTGTGGAAAAGTCTGTAATAAAAAATCAAACTTGTTTTATCCTGAGCAGTTTTCATGCAGCCGTGTGATTGAGGTTTTTTGTTTGTTTGATTTTCACATAAATGTTTGTCGTTGACTTAGGTTGACTATTTCATCAATGCTGGGTCAGTGGCTTCATTGTAAAGTTGGCCATACATACTGGCTGATGGCTTTTGGCTCTAACCGTTGTCAGACACACGTCAAATAGATGGCGGTCCGTCCAAAATGAGCAGGTTCGACTGACATTCATCTAATGTGTTTGATCCTCCATCACTGAACTAGCTGGGTGACCCTATTAACTCTTAAGGCATACTGTAGAAGTTGCTAATGAGCTGTAGTTACGTTTCCTTTGGAAGACCGAGGTTTATTAAAAGGAAGTGAGACCAAGGCAGCTCATTAGCGCACACTGATTGGTTGCAGTGCTCACATGGCATAACAATGTCAAGAGAGCCCTGAGAACCCCTGCGCAGATATCGCTGGAGCAATGCCTGGTTTCCCACAGAGGCGAGTAACTGTTATTATTTACAGTGGGGAATATAGGATTTAAGAAGGGCTTGTCTGAGTACTAGACAACCCCTTTAAAGGTAATCCGGCAGTAGGATCAATCCTTCTAAGCCATCTATATGGGCATGCAGGTCAAAGGTCATGATGTAAGCAATCCGATGTCTTATTCCAGAGAAATTCACGTTTTTCTTAATATGTAAATATGTTCCTATGGGCTGGACATAGATCTCTCTGAAAATCTGCCTCCAGAGTTTGTTAAAGTGGGCAATATGCGTTTGAGCTATTTAGATCAGGAGATCAGACTGTCAGTCATATGTCTCACACTGGTGAAGCAGTTTGTTAATTTAAAATTATCTCTGGAGGCAGATTCAACAGCTCATTTACATATTTAAGAAAAACATGGATTACTTTAGTGTAAGACATCATGTTTAGAGATGTGCAGCAGATAAAACAAGGAATTTATCAAAATCACATCAAGCAGCTCAGTAAGTAACGCATCACTGGAATTGGGGTCTCTGCCCCTACATTTTGTAACTGTCAGATGGGGCAAAAACCTGCTTACAGATTCCCTTTTTCTGTGGCTTAAGGCATCCGAATATCTGATCACAAAAACCAAGGTATCATTTTATTCGGCTTCCAATGACCTGTGTGCCCTTATAGGCGGCTTATGGGGATTGATACTGCTGACAGATTCCTTATTAAGTTTGCATCAAAATTCAAACAAACTTTGGAATTGGTGCCATTTTGTTTCCTCATGGATGCATTCATTTCATGTAATGTTTCTGTATAAATATTAATGATGACGTGGTAATTTGAGAACAAAGCGCACGTTTGATAATGCTGCAAAGTTTTTTTTTTTTTAAACTTTAGAATGTAAGTGTTGTGCACATAATGAGCTTATTTGTACAGTAACTGTGGTGATAGATGGGGCCTGAAAACGTCCATCTGCTTGGCATCAGGTAGGTGTAGCTTGGCAATGCCAGACAGCGGTGGCTATTCCTCTTGTTGCATCTTTGCTCTGTTTGCTTTAGTAGCAATTTCTCACCAGGGCTTATCCCTAGCATCCTGCTGCAATTGGAATACTCAGGTTACATCACATTGCCGACATCTCTGGCTCAGGATACTAGTCAATGTATTTTGTTCTGTCTACCACAGTGGTCTAGGGCATTGAAGAGGTTAATGCTTGGTTCCTTGGTGACCTGCATCAGTTTGGTCATCTGTTTCAGAAGGTGAATATTGTCTCTTTGACATAGGTCCTTTTATTTCCTGCCCTGATCATACACGAGGGGTCAGCCAAGGATACGAAGGCTCGTGCTGCTGTCATGGCTCCGTCACGTTGTTCTCTGTATGATATGTGTAGTGGTTCAAGAGTAGTCAAAAATATGAGCCTGGCAAAGATAAAGGGTCTGCAGTTCTATCCCTCGCCCATCCCTAGAAATATCCGAGGGTATGCTGAGGGAGTGCGGGTGTAAAGGAAATCATATCTGCTGTACCACAGATAAAAACGGTTTATGTTGCTAATAAAGCTCCGCAATACCCGATTGTTCTTCCTATTGATTGTCTCTGTTGCTCAAGTGTAAAAGTGACGATCATAACTCACTCACGGTATAAAAGCTTTACAATTTCTGTAATTGGTAAAACATGACCTGTGTGCTACAACAAGAGTTCTGCTCTGTTGTACAAAAAAAACCACTGATTATAATTTGATGCTTGCAGCAAACAAAAACAAAGAGAACCGGGGTCCAGAGAATACAATTCAATATTTAAAGCTAGGTGCTGGAACCCCGTTCTTCTTGAAATGTTTGCTGTATCCTGCAAATATTTAGGCCATGACCAAGCAGAAATGCGGGCGGACCTGCTGCTTTGATCTATATATACTTAAGTGGCTGTGACTGATCACAGGGCGAGAATCTTTCTATTTGCTTTTTTTCCTTTATTTGATGTTATCACCCTGTGTGGCATTCGGCTTTCTTTCATGAACCCTCACACTAAAGCTAAATAAAAAGGAAGCAGATACTATGTAGATAGATTTCATATACTGCGCGTTCGAAGCTACACAGCCTGTTTGTTATTTGTACCCATTTATTGCTTCTAAAAGATTTCAAAATGTTGGGAAATCAACTTTTATTAGATGAGTGTTGACATTGAAGATAAGCAAAGGTAATTCTCTCCATATCTAAATGTGAACGGTGAATTATTACTCACAGTGGATTTGTTATCAGATTTCACAATACAGACTAATTACATTACAGCTCGTAGACCTGATAAGGGTCCTGTGGTAACAGTCATAATTTTTAAAGGGGCTGTCCGGTCAAAACCGGTAAGTGCGCAGTCCCTTTGTGTGACTGCAGACTTATGAATGCCCCAGCGCACGCCCTGTGCACTACATGCCTTCGCCGGTTTCAGACCCGGGACCGGAGGGTATGTGTGAGTTATGCATACTCCTGGCCAGTGGGTGTGGCCACGTGTTGAGCTGCCCGCCAGTGGGTGTGGCCGACTAGAGGGTGTGGCCTCACCCCATACAAATGATTCATAAGTCCGCAGTCACACAGAATAACTGCTGACTTATTGGTTTTGACCGGACAACCCCTTTTAAGGTTGAAGGAATACACAAGTCTGGCAAGTTCAACTTATAACCTGGCCTGTTGATCCAGAGGAAGTCAAAAACCCCATGAGACAGATGCCAGTAGCCCCCATAGTAAAGGGAACCAGTCACGTCGTTTTTAGCTATTAAACTGTCCCTAGTGTGTTCCCAGATCTATCATCTGATATGAAGCTGGGGTTGTACACCCAGTCAGTGTGCAAATCGGGAGCGGATAGGCAGTGCGCACGAGTGGGATTTCCTTGGCTGTTGCCATGACATCGGGCCAGTCATGGCAATCATTCACAGTAATGTGGGCGGGCCTAATTTGAGCAGGACGCTGACTGATCTGTGACTGAAACAATAAAAAGCGCCACCCCTGTGACTGAAACAAATGATATTTCAAAAACCTGACCGGCACATCCAAACATAGACTAAGTGTGAACAGGTGCTGAACCTAGAGTTGCCAACTCATATATAGTTAAGTGAATAAGGCAGCACACTGCAGCGCTAAAACATGTAAACTTGAAAACACGAAAATTGAACTGCATTACTGCACTATAAATATGAAAAATGAGAGCTTTTAGTGCATAAAAATGGCCAATTTTATGTGTACCTGGTAGCCCCTTTACGGCATCTCTCTTATACCAGGTCCTACACTTGCCTTACCTCGCTGAGAATAAACATCTCCATCTGAATGGGTACATGTGAAACCTCTTCTTAGACTAAAATTCTCTCTCTCTCTGTGGAGGGGTATTGGACCTGCTGTAATTAAAACACCTGAAGCTAGGAGGCGGAGTGCACGATCAGAAGGCTAAAGAATACATTTCCGCCTCCTAGCTTCAGGTGTTTTAATTACAGCAGGTCCAATACCCCTCCACAGAGAGAGAGAATTTTAGTCTAGGAAGAGGTTTCACATGTACCCATTCAGATGGAGACGTTTATTCTCAGCGAGGTAAGGCAAGCGTAGGACCTGGTATAAGAGAGATGCCGTAAAGAGGCTACCAGGTACACATAAAATTGGCCATTTTTATGCGCTAAAAGCTCTAATTTTTCATATTTCTAGTGCAGTAATGCAGTTCAAATTTCGTGTTTTCAAGTTTACATGTTTTAGTGCTGCAGTGTGCTGCCTTATTTACTTAACCATGAAACAAAAGGTATGTGACGCAATCCCCTAATGATTAACGGTTTTTCAAAGTTTTTTAAACTGTCATCAGTTTTGGCCGATATAACATACGGCCGTCACCTTTCAGGGCTTATCTACAGTATTCTATAATGCTGTATGTAAGCCCCCAGCCCGACCTGGAAGAACTGAAAAATAAGTTTTATTATAGTCGTCTGCAGGGTGGTCCGAGGGGTGTCGTGGTCCGGCGCCTCCCATCTTATGATTGCTGCCATCCTGCTTGCTTCATGGCTCCCCGGCACCGCACTCCGGCACTGGCGCACTTATCTTCCCTGTTAAGGGCAGAGGAAAGTACTGCAGTGCGCAGGCGCCGGGAAAGGTCAGAGAGGCCGTGAACAGGTTCACTTGAAACATCATACCGGGAGCTTTTTTTGAGAGAACCATTTTAGTGCTACACAATGCATGACTAGCACCACACTGGGACCAGTTTTCTGCCATTTTCTTCCCGACCCCACATACAGTGATCAGACGAGTTCCCTGAATCAGTGCCCATCACAAACTCTAGTACTAGTAACCTGTGATATATTTTTCCAGAAAGGCAATCGGGTCCTCCTTGTACTTTCTGTAGGGAAGAGGACGTGGCACAAAGTTCCATAATGTCACTGCTCTTACAGTAGAGAATCCCCATCTGTGATTCTGATTAAACCTTCTCTCTAGACATAGAGGAGCATAGGCCTAGGTGTATGAAGGCCATTAGAGAGATCTCTGTGCTGTCCCTCATGTTTGTACATTGTAATTAGATCGCCCCTAAGCCTTTGTTTTCCCAAACTGACTAACCCCAAGTTTGATGACCTGTCTTAAGGTACCTTCACACATAACGATTTCGTTAACGATATTGTTGCTTTTTGTGACGTAGCAACGATATCGTTAACGAAATCGTTATGCGTGACAGCGACCAACGATCAGGCCCCTGCTGGGAGATCGTTGGTCGCTGGGAATGATCAGGACCTTTTTTTTTGGTCGCTGATCACCCGCTGTCATTGCTGGATCGGCGTGTGTGACGCCGATCCAGCGATGTGTTCACTGGTAACCAGGGTAAATATCGGGTTACTAAGCGCAGGGCCGCGCTTAGTAACCCGATGTTTACCCTGGTTACCATTGTAAAAAAAAAAAACCAGTATATACTTACATTCCGGTGTCTGTCACGTCCCCCGGTGTCAGCTTCCCGCACTGACTGTGTCAACGCCGGCCGGCCGTAAAGCAGAGCACAGCGGTGACATCACCGCTGTGCTCTGCTTTACGGGCGGCCGGCGCTGACACAGTGCAGGGAAGCTGACGCCGGGGGACAGACACCGGAATGTAAGTATGTACTGTTTTTTTTTTTTTTTTTTTACTTTTACAATGGTAACCAGGGTAAACATCGGCCCTGCGCTTAGTAACCCGATGTTTACCCTGGTTACCCGGGGACTTCGGTATCAGTGGTCGCTGGAGAGCTGTCTGTGTGACAGCTCTCCAGCGACCACACGACGACCTAAACAGCGACGCTGCAGCGATCGGCATCGTTGTCTATATCGCTGCAGCGTCGCTAAATGTGACAGTACCTTAAGTATTGCAGTCCACCCATTCCCTTAGTTTGCGAATCTGTGTCAGAATGGCTGTTTAATCCATTCTAAATTTACCTCCGTCTTTGGCAATTGAGCCTGAAGACAGCTCAACAGTGTCCCTCCTGCTGCTGAGATCTTACACTGCTTGGTACAAGCTGTAGCCGTCCGCCAGGCTGGGTGGGCAGAGACTGAATACACTTTAGGTACCTTCACACTCAGCGACGCTGCAGCGATACTGACAACGATGTCGATCGCTGCAGCGTCGCTGCTTGGTCGCTGGAGAGCTGTCACACAGACAGCTTTCCAGCGACCAACGATCCCGAAGTTCCCCGGTAACCAGGGTAAACATCGGGTTACTAAGCGCAGGGCCGTACTTAGTAACCCGATGTTTACCATGGTTACCAGCGTAAACGTTAAAAAAACAAACACTACATACTTACCTTCAGCTGTCTGTCCTCCGGCGCTCTGCTTTCCTCTGCACTGTCAGCGCCGGTCAGCCGGAAAGCAGAGCGGTGACGTCACCGCTCTGCTTTCCGGCTGGCCGGCGCTGACACAAGATGCAGGAGGAGTGCAGAGAAGCTGAGCGCCGGGGACACACAGCTGAAGGTAAGTATGTACTGTTTGTTTTTTTAACGTTTACGCTGGTAACCAGGGTAAACATCGGGTTACTAAGCGCGGCCCTGCGCTTAGTAACCCGATGTTTACCCTGGTTACCAGTGAAGACATCGCTGGATCGGTGTCACACACGCCGATCCAGCAATGTCAGCGGGAGATCCAGCGACAAAATAAAGTTCTGGACTTTCCTCAGCGACCAACGATCTCCCAGCAGGGGCCTTTATCGTTGGTCGCTGTCACACATAACGATTTCCTTAACGATATCGTTGCTACGTCACAAAAAGCAACTATATCGTTAACGATATCGTTATGTGTGAAGGTACCTTTAGAATTAAATGGCTGATAAATCCATCTCTGAACTCAGAAAATGCTTATCCCTCCCCGACAGGGTTAGTGTTTTGGCCTTTTGTCCTTTATTCACCTTCTGGCAAGAGCCATAGCTTTTTTCCTCTCCAATAAACAGACATTGAGGGCATATTTTTGCAGACTGATTTGTGGTTTTGAATACCATCTTTCTTTTTTATCCATATAATGTAATGAAAACAAGACAAAAATGTCAAGTGAGGTGAAATGGTGGAAAAAACTTAATTCACCATTGCTTTTTAGGTTTTGTCTTCATGACGTTCATTGTGCGGCAATATGACTCTCATGGTCAGTACCATTATGGTGTTGCCAACCTTGTATATTTTTTATGTTTTAGCTGTTAAAATAAAAAATAAAAAAAAATGTCGCCATATTTTGAACCCATCAATTAACATTTCAATTTTTTTCCGCCTATGGACTGGTCTTTGTTTTCATAGATTGGACTTTTCCCACATTATTTTTCTATTTTTGTATTTTTGAATTGAGAAAAGTGAGGTGATCAAAATTGTTTTTAATTTTTTCTGTTTCTTTAGTTTCTCTTGAGGACTTGACTGCACTCTCTTGTACTACATGAAATACCGTAATTCAGTATTGCAGTATGAAGTGCAATTTTGGCCGATGTTGGGCTAAAGAAAACCTTGTCCAAGGAACTTGATGTGGACAAAATAACATGCGCAGTAATATTTACCCATTGGCACCCCTTGGATCCAGTGCTTCGTCATCTGTGCAGGAGCAGGAAGTAGAAGCTTCACCTTTATAACCGCCACCAGATCTCTGCGGCCTGCGATTGGCTGCTTGGTTAGGTGACTTTAGGCACCACATTATTGGATGCCAAACCCATCAGTACTAGGTGACAGGTGCCCCAGATCACTCAGTTTAAAGGGAATCTGCCAGCACGTAATCTGACAGCAGCATGATTTGGGGACAGAGACCCTGATTCTAGCGGTGTATCACTTAGTTTACTGGGTGCAGCAGTTGTGATAGTCACAGTTTTCTCTGCTGCTGATCTAGCAGAGCTCAGTTGTGGGGCTGTATATAACCTCACAACACCGCATCTTTCTGTGTACATTGTGTAGTGACAGGTGGCTGCTAATTCGTTCTCAGACATGGTATGACTAGTATGCAGGAGATCAGTTGTCCTGTAGTGATAATCTCTTGCTGATAAATCACAGATTGTTTTGAAACAGCAAAACAGAGCTTGGTAAATGTCACTGTAATTGGCAATTACATTAGCAATTAAATGATTCACAGCAGTGATTGGAGCTCGTTGCTTTTATTGGCTGTATAACATGGCCATCATATGCCACGTCTGGAGTTTTCTCTCTGCTGGATATATGCACTCCTGACATCTGTAGCACATATAAGGCAGTTCTTTGAAAAGGGTTAATATCAGGATTATATATATTTTGAAAGTAAATATACCAGCTTCATAAGTTCTAAGATGTATATTTAACAATCCACACAGTTTGTATTATGAAACCTTGTGACTGATACTATTTAATGACATTTTCTTCATCTGCCTTTGAGAAGCTATGTAACTGGAATAATGCATTGTTTTTTTCACTGTAAGATGTCGTAGGAAACATTGGAAGACTGAACTTCCATCAACCAGCGTTGTCATAACGTTTCATAATGAGGCCCGGTCTGCGTTACTCCGCACAGTAATCAGGTCAGTGTGTTCACATAAGCATATGCATAAGTTTGACAACTTGGGAGATCACTTTGCTCTTGAGATCTCCACCTTTTGGATTAAAGTTTTGGTGCGCAAAGGATTTAAAAGCCAACACCATGGATTCGATTTATGGCAACAACCCACGCTCCTCACACGCAAAAGTAGTAACAGTCTGACCGCTAACTAAAAAATGTACAGAACGCTAGCCTTCTCATCTAAGCAAAACACCATGACATTCCATATCAGTGCTTAGGCTTTGGCATATCCATGTAAAGAGCTGTCTCAAGGGTCTGAAAATTGAGCCCATTTTACAGCCCGTATCCTGTGTCCTGTATAGAGTTAAAAGGGATGTGTTGTTGTGAAGATCTGAGGTTGTGGGTTGTAATAATCACCTAGGCAGGTTAGCGGAGCAGCTATTTTTTATTCCATACGACCATGGTCATACAGCAGTCCCAGCATAGATGGCCAATGGCCACAATGTAATGCCCCCCAGTCCTCAAGATCCCAACTTAGGGGGTGGTATTTCCACTGCCCCCTATACCAGGTGTGAAGGAAACTGGTTTCTCCCACGTCACCAATCCATCACCAATAAGAGGCCATCATTATGCCCCATATCCAAGATGGCGGCTGCTCCCTCATCACACCAGGCGATACCCACTGTCAACTTTTGGTTGACCCATAGCTTTTGTATCTCCCGCAAGTATAGTCTGTAGTCACAATCCTTGGCTCCTCCAGAAGACTGATTCCACAACCGTTGCACATGTACGAGGGGCGATCCAAAAGTAATGATAATCAATACTAAACACAATGAATATAGTCAAAAAATAAATTTATTTTTCTACATAGTCTCCTAACAAGTCTATACATTTAGTCCATCTCTTTTCTAAACTTAGAATTCCCTTCGAAAAAAATTCTTGATCTTGACCCTCAAAAAAATCCCCAACAGCGGTTATCACGTCACTATTGTCGTCAAATTTCTTGCCCCGGAGGTGTTCCTTGAGCCGAGGAAAGAGAAAGAAGTCACTGGGGGCTAGATCTTGTGAATAGGGGGGGTGGTCCACCAGTTCAAAGCCCGCTTCTTGAATGGTAGCCATGGCAACAGCAGCTTTGTGAGCCGGCGCGTTATCTTGGTGGAACAACACTCCAGCCCGCAGTTTGCCGCGCCTTTTCTCCTTGATGGCCTCCCACAATCTTCTTATTTGTTCTGCGTAGTAGGAGCCCGTAATAGTGGCTCCCTTCTCCAAATAGTCCACCATAATAACTCCTTCATCGTCCCAAAAAACGGACGCCATAACCTTCCCTGCTGAGCTTGACACTTTGAATTTCTTCGGCGTCAGTTCGTCGGCTCGTTTCCACGTCATCGATTGTTGTTTAGTTTCGGGATCAAAGTGGTGGATCCAGGTCTCGTCCATGGTCAAAAAACGTGACAAAAAATTTTCCTTGTCTGCTTGGAACTTTTCGAGATTTGCTATTGAAATGTCAACTCGTTTCTTCTTTTGTTCGTCGGTTAACATTTTTGGCACCCAACGCGCGGAGACCTTTCTCATATGCAATTCTTTTGCAAGGATTCTTTGAATACTGCCATATGAGATCCCTGGGACCTCAGCTACATGCCTGATAGTCACTCTTCAATCTGCCAATACAACTTCTTCAACTTTTTTCACGTTTTCTTCATTGAGGGACGTGGATGAGCGTCCTTCACGATGTTCATTTTCCGTCGATGTTCTTCCAAGCTTAAATTCCTTGGCCCAGCGTGCAACTGTGGAATATGGGGGAGAAGAGTCCCCCAATGTTTCCACCAAGTCGCTGTGTATGTCTTTGGTAGTCATTTTTTTCAAGCAAAGGTATTTGATGACAGCTCTGAGCTCGTTTTTTTCCATTTTGATGTTCACTCCTCGGCAGTTCATATTCAAATGAATGTAGCTCCCGGGAATCGTGGTCTATTTAAGTAATTTTTTTTTCCTGGACTAGTGGTACCCAAGAGAGAAGAAAACATTTTATTTTAATTTCTGTGTGCAATAGAAATAACCGATTATCATTACTTTTGGATCGCCCCTCGTATCTAGCGCCATCTGGCAACAATAGTCCTTAGAATAGTTCCTCAAATCCAAACAGAACCCATGACTGTAGAACGTGTAACCAGTTAAAGACGGCAACCTATCTCCAATCCCCATAGGCCGTCTATACATGGGCACCAGGACCTCCGCAACAGATCCTCGCTCTTCAATGTCACTGCATCAATTAATCATACTTATGCTCCTTCTCCTGCAATCAGCCCCCTGGATGGGCAGAAGTTTTCACACATCCCCCTTCTAATTAAATAGATAAACGTGTGCACAGCTTGTGGAGTGTGGTGCCCAGGTAGGTTCCAACACCTTAGTAATATGAAATGAAACCTGGCACTCAACTTGTACGTGAAAGCGGTTTTATTTACCAGCAACAAAAAAGTTTCGGTCGTTAATCTGACCTTCATCAGTTACGTATAGATAGTGTTGTTTATAGTGAGTGTACGCTCCTGTGAGCGAAGGGCTATGTTTTCCCTGTTATGAGAAGAGACCGGGCATGTGACCGGTAACCGCTGGATTGTGATGTGACGAGACACGGTGTCCACCACTGATGAAGGTCAGATTAACGAACGAAACGTTTTTTTGTTGCTGGTAAATAAAACCGCTTTCACGTACAAGTTGAGTGCCTAGTTTCATTTCACATCCCCCCCCTCTAAACCTTTGCAAAAGAATGTTCCAGAAGGCCAGTCTCCAGCTTGTCTGCAGGGTTATGTATTAGGGATGCCCGCTGCTGAGGAACAAAGACACAGGTGCCCCTAGCAGGTGCAGGACAGAAATGCTAATGTAGGGTTTATGTACACATGAGATCCAGCCTGCATGTCTTCCTCTGGAAACATTGATTTGTGTACCTTAAACTGACGAGCAATTAAATCTCCAATAAAACACAACAATAAAGGTACCTTCACACATAACGATTTCGTTAACGATATCGTTGCTTTTTGTGACGTAGCAACGATATCGTTAACGAAATCGTTATGTGTGACAGCGACCAACGATCAGGCCCCTGCTGGGAGATCGTTGGTCGCTGGGAATGATCAGGACCTTTTTTTTTGGTCGCTGATCACCCGCTGTCATCGCTGAATCGGCATGTGTGACGCCGATCCAGCGATGTGTTCACTGGTAACCAGGGTGTGATGAGGGAACAGCCGCCATCTTGGAACAGGCATGCTATCAGATTGGCGTGACTCCAATTTGTCTCCTGGACACAGGAGTTCTCCTGGCCCCCCACCTTTGCTAATGAATAGAGTTCCTATTAGTATGCTAACGGGCTGAGCTCAGTGTAAACTGTAGACGGTATTTTAAAAGCTCACTGAGGAAACCACGCCAGCAGGGGGCTTGGAAATGCTTGGGGACTTAATTAAAACACGCATGCCAAGTGGCCACTGGATACACATCTATTATGGCAGCCCAGCCGAACCGTCCCCAACATGGAATTGTGAATTATGGACGCATCGTCCGAGGTACAGGCTCATAAAAAATATTCTCCTTACCCTAAAGAAATTGTGCATCCAACAGTGTGACTCCCGTGACGGTGGAAGGTCTGAAACCCGAGATATAGGGATCAGCCTCCCACAGGGACCGAATGGGTCCAGGTTTGATCCCAGTACGACCGGCAGAACAAACCACAGGCGCTGGTACTGCCCGTGTGCTGATCCGATCATCCTGAGAGAAGTTATCCCATTTATTAGATATTGGAATAAATCTTGCAGGGAGACAGAGGGGGTGGAGATTGCTAAGCCCACCCAGCTGCAGGCAGGGGGGCTCAGTCAGGCATAAGAAGACGCTGAGGTCACTGGGAGGGACTCACTCCACAGAAGAAGATGATGATGATGACATCTTAAGGAACAGGGTATGCCAGCCAGAGGGGAGCAAGCACATGCTTTCTGGGGGCTGCCCGGCAACTAAGTTTTTGGACCTGCGGAATGCTATGCCCCCCGGCTTCCACAAGCGACCTTCGACCTGGTAAATTGACCTCCAGCTTTATACCTTTAAGCCTTGTATTATTGTTGTTATATTGTACTCTGACTGTAACTCTTGATATATTGTGATTGTATATTTCTTGTAATTATCTAGTGCGCCCTTAAGGCAATTAAATCATAAATTAATTTTGGGCTGATCCTTTTACTCTGATTGCGAATCTTAGAATACCCAGGGTGGGTAACAGGGCAGTCTCCCCGGCGGCCATTTGCTCTAGGTGCAGTCCCTTTACTGGCCTGAGAGACAAAGGGGGCGCCGGAGAGCTGTGCCTGTGTAGTGACGTCACGGATTGGTGACGTGGGAGGAAGGGGTAATCCTTCACAGTGGTGGCAGCGTACGTGGGATCAGAGTAATAGTGTGCGTGGGACCCCTACTCCCAGACACTAAAGACTACCAGTGGTAACTTTCACTGCTGGGGTCTTAAGGTCAGCCCAGCACTAGACGGTCAGAGTGTAGATATAATAAGTTGTGTGCAAGGTCAGGGGTACAGCTGTGTCAGTAACCAGAGGTTCCAAAGATGGCGGAGGGCACCAGGAGTGCAGTGAGGGCGCAGGCCAGTGCTATGGCCTATGAGGAGGTGGTGGTGGACGGTACTGTTCCAGGCGAGGGGGAGCTCAGCCCAGACTCCCCAAGGAGCCAGCCACCCGTGCTTAGCCCGGCAAGGGACTACCCACCACCTACCCGCCCCAGCCTGTCCACATCAGCGGCCCTTGTTGCAGCGGCAGTAGCACGTCTCGAGGCGGGTAATGAAGACGCCTATATGAGACTCATGGCAGCTGCAGAGAAAGCAGCGGAGGCCGAGCGTGCAGAACGCCGTGAGGCAGCGGAGCGGGCAGAGAGAGCTGCTGAGCGGGCAGCGGAGCAAGCAGCGGCAGAGAGAGCAGCGGAGCGCCAGCACCGACTGGAGATGGCTCAACGCGGGCTCCCGCTGGACGCCCCAGCACCGCCAGAGTCCAGGGTTTCCAAAGTCCGGGCCGAGGACTTCCCTCTGCTTGAGAAGGATGGAGACCTGGATTCCTTCTTGCTGGCCTTTGAAAGGACCTGCCTTCAACACCATCTGGCCCCGGATCAGTGGGCAAGATACCTGACCCCCCGTTTGAGGGGTAAGTCCCTGGAAGTTTTGGGGGACTTACCTGCCGGGGCGGAGCAGGACTACAGCAGCATCAAGCGGGCCCTGATCCAGCACTACAACCTCACCCCAGAGTCTTACCGCAAGAAGTTCCGGAGCCTGCAGCGGGGCCCAAAGGACACCTGGACCGACCACATGCGGGCGTTGCTGAGAGCTGCAGAGCACTGGACCTCGGGTCTAGCGCTCACCACCCGCCAGGAGGTCCAGGAACTGTTCGTCATGGAGCAGTTCTTGTGGAACTGCCCAGAGGACCTCCAGCAGTTCCTCCGTGACCGGAAACCGAACGGGGCTTCTGCTACAGCCGCCCTGGCAGATGAGTATGCCAATAACAGGGCGCCTGAGCCGAAGAAGCCTGCCAGCAGCACCTGGAGAGGGGGTAAGCCCAATCCTGCCCCTGTTTCCCCAGCCCCCAGAGTGCAAGGGGTGTACCCCCCTGCTGCCCTCTCCAGGCCAGGCGCAGAACCCAGACGTTGTCATCACTGCAACCAGCTGGGGCACTTCAAGACAGCATGTCCCCAGCGTCTTAAGGCCCCATCCATGTCCCCGAAACCGTCCACTGTTTTATGTGTGGGAGGGGGTGGTGGGAGGTCCCTGGACAATTACCAACCCGTCACTATCGGCCGCTCAGCGGTCATGGGACTGCGGGACACAGGCGCTGAACGAACCCTAGTACGTCCTGAGGTGGTGTCCCCTCAAGACTTGGTACCGGGGAAAACCCTTTCCGTCTCCGGAATTGGAGGCGTGGAACCGGCGCTGCCTGTCGCAAAGGTGTTTTTGGACTGGGGCGCCGGGATGGGAATGCGGGAGGTGGGAGTAACGTCGAATATTCCTGCTAATGTATTACTTGGGACCGATTTGGGGCGGCTAGTGTCTCAGTATGTGGCCACTGAACCCCCAAGTTCGGCTCCCCAAGAATGTCATGTCTCTACTGTGAATGTTGATGTGTTGAATGTGCCTCCAACAGTGGGGGAGGGAGTGAAACCTGAGGGTACTCCATGCACTGACACCACACACACGGGGCTCACGGGGAGGACAGGTGAGGAGACTGTAGGGGAGAGCTCAGAGGTGGAGGGAGGGGCTGCTATGGGCAGTGTAGGGCCCCTAGGTGAATCCAGCCTGCTGAGTCTAGGGCCCCTGCAGGAAGAGGAACAGGCCATGGGGAGAGGAGGCGTCCCGGGAGAGGAGCCACCAGGTAAGACCCCAGGGCGGGAGTTCCCCACACCCGGGATGTCAGGAGGGCCGGGAAGTCTGCCTGACCCGGCGACTTGGTCAGGAGCCGGGGGGAAGCAGGCGCTACCCATGGACACAGTGGTCGTGGCCGCTGTCACCAGGAATGGGAGCGCCGGAGTCCAAGGAGCCTTGCAGAGGTCCGACGGCTTCCCCCTCTCTGACCAAGTGGCTGCCGAGTCAGACAGCGGCCAGGAGACAGATCCCGGGGAGCTGACGGTGGATGTGGCGGTGTTGTCCATTCTCGCCACATCGAGTCAGGGATGTCAGGAAGCGCTGGAAGCTGACGCTAGCCTGAAAGCTCTTAAGGAGCAGGCGGCACAGCCTCCCGGGGAGTCAGACCGCGAGCAGGTGGTCTGGGACCAGGGACGGCTGTACCGGGTAACGGTCCAGCAGGGTTCACCGGAGGCGTGGCCCAGGGACCGACAGTTAGAGGCAGCCTCTGAGAGAGAGAGAGAAGGAGGAGGGGGCAGAGGCAGCCTCAGAGAGAGAGGGGAGGGGGCAGAGACAGCCTCAGAGAGAGAGGGAGGAGGAGGCAGAGACAGCCTCAGAGAGAGAGAGGAGGGGGCAGAAACAGCCTCAGAGAAAGAAGGAGGAGGGGGCAGAGACAGCCTCAGAGAGAGAGAGGAGGGGGCGGAGACAGCCTCAGAGCGAGACAGAGGAGGAGGCGGAGACAGCCTCAGGAAGAGAGGGGAGGAGGCAGAGACAGCCTCCGGAAGAGGAGGAGGGGGCAGAGACAGCCTCAGAGAGAGAGAGAGGAGGAGGCCGAGACAGCCTCAGAGAGAGACAGCGGAGGAGGCGGAGGCAGCCTCAGAGAGAGAGAGGAGGGGGCAGAGACAGCCTCAGAGAAAGAAGGAGGAGGGGGCGGAGACAGCCTCAGAGAGAGAGAGGAGGAGGCCGAGACAGCCTCAGAGAGAGACAGCGGAGGAGGCGGAGGCAGCCTCAGAGAGAGAGAGGAGGGGGCAGAGACAGCCTCAGAGAAAGACGGAGGAGGGGGCAGAGACAGCCTCAGAGAGAGAAAGGAGGAGGCAGGGACAGCCTCAGAGAGAGAAGGAGGAGGGGGCAGAGACAGCCTCAGAGAGAGAGAGGAGGGGGCAGAGACAGCCTCAGAGAAAGAAGGAGGAGGGGGCAGAGACAGCCTCAGAGAGAGGAGGGGGCGGAGACAGCCTCGGAGAGAGACAGAGGGGGAGGCAGGGACAGCCTCAGAGAGAGAGAGGAGGCTGAGACAGCCTCAGAGAGAGACAGGGGGGGGAGACAGAGTCAGCCTCAGAGAGAGGAGGGGGCAGAGACAGCCTCAGAGAGAGACAGGGAAGGAGGCAGAGACAGCCTCAGAAAGAGGGGAGAGGCAGAGACAGCCTCAGAGAGAGAGAGAGGAGGGACAGAGTCAGCCTCAGAGAGGAGGAGGCAGGGACAGGCTCAGGGAGAAAGTGGCAGAGACCATGGTAATGCTGATGGGTTGCCCCGGCACGGAGAAGGTGTGGAAGGGCGCATGGGGGAACACAGGAATGTGATGCCCCCTAGCGCCCTCTAAAGCAGGGAGGTGTGATGAGGGAACAGCCGCCATCTTGGAACAGGCATGCTATCAGATTGGCGTGACTCCATTTTGTCTCCTGGACACAGGAGTTCTCCTGGCCCCCCACCTTTGCTAATGAATAGAGTTCCTATTAGTATGCTAACGGGCTGAGCTCAGTGTAAACTGTAGACGGTATTTTAAAAGCTCACTGAGGAAACCACGCCAGCAGGGGGCTTGGAAATGCTTGGGGACTTAATTAAAACACGCATGCCAAGTGGCCACTGGATACACATCTATTATGGCAGCCCAGCCGAACCGTCCCCAACATGGAATTGTGAATTATGGACGCATCGTCCGAGGTACAGGCTCATAAAAAATATTCTCCTTACCCTAAAGAAATTGTGCATCCAACAGTGTGACTCCCGTGACGGTGGAAGGTCTGAAACCCGAGATATAGGGATCAGCCTCCCACAGGGACCGAATGGGTCCAGGTTTGATCCCAGTACGACCGGCAGAACAAACCACAGGCGCTGGTACTGCCCGTGTGCTGATCCGATCATCCTGAGAGAAGTTATCCCATTTATTAGATATTGGAATAAATCTTGCAGGGAGACAGAGGGGGTGGAGATTGCTAAGCCCACCCAGCTGCAGGCAGGGGGGCTCAGTCAGGCATAAGAAGACGCTGAGGTCACTGGGAGGGACTCACTCCACAGAAGAAGATGATGATGATGACATCTTAAGGAACAGGGTATGCCAGCCAGAGGGGAGCAAGCACATGCTGTCTGGGGGCTGCCCGGCAACTAAGTTTTTGGACCTGCGGAATGCTATGCCCCCCGGCTTCCACAAGCGACCTTCGACCTGGTAAATTGACCTCCAGCTTTATACCTTTAAGCCTTGTATTATTGTTGTTATATTGTACTCTGACTGTAACTCTTGATATATTGTGATTGTATATTTCTTGTAATTATCTAGTGCGCCCTTAAGGCAATTAAATCATAAATTAATTTTGGGCTGATCCTTTTACTCTGATTGCGAATCTTAGAATACCCAGGGTGGGTAACAGGGCAGTCTCCCCGGCGGCCATTTGCTCTAGGTGCAGTCCCTTTACTGGCCTGAGAGACAAAGGGGGCGCCGGAGAGCTGTGCCTGTGTAGTGACGTCACGGATTGGTGACGTGGGAGGAAGGGGTAATCCTTCACACAGGGTAAATATCGGGTTACTAAGCGCAGGGCCGCGCTTAGTAACCCGATGTTTACCCTGGTTGCCATTGTAAAAGTAAAAAAAAAAAAAAAAAATACATACTCACATTCCGATGTCTGTCACGTCCCCCGGCGTCAGATTCCTGCACTGACTGTGTCAGCGCCGGCCGGCCGTCAAGCAGAGCACAGCGGTGACATCACCGCTGTGCTCTGCTTGACGGCCGGCCGGCGCTGACACAGTGAACGCCGGGGGGACGTGACAGACATCGGAATGTGAGTATGTAGTGTGTTTTTTTTTAACTTTTACAATGGCAACCAGGGTAAATATCGGATTACTGGTAACCCGATATTTACCCTGGTTACCCGGGGACTTCGGCATCGTTGAAGACAGTTTCAACGATGCCGAAGTCTTTCCCCTGATCGTTGGTCGCTGGAGAGAGCGGTCTGTGTGACAGCTCCCCAGCGACCACACAACGACTTACCAACGATCATGGCCAGGTTGTATCGCTGGTCGTGATCGTTGGTAAGTCGTTCAGTGTAACGGTACCTTAAGATCGATGTATTGGTGCTCTGTGCTGGAAAAAGTCTGTATCCGTCAGAGCCGTGTGTCTTTTTGCAACAATTGAAGAACTATAACGTGTTTTTAATATTTACAATTTTAATGGTATAAAATGTTTTTTTTTTATGAACACTAGGGAGAGTGGCCGCTAAAATTTTCCATAAAATCTACGAGCACACATTTTGACTGCTGTAAATAGTGTTAGATACACACACTGTGTCACACATGATAGGATTAGATACACAGCTTATCAGACACGATCACAAATGATTGGAATAAATACATGGACTGTCACACATGAGGAGGTTAGATACACTTCTCAGGATTTTGTATCACGGGATGGGATTACATACATTTCTCAGCTGATAAGAAATCAAACAGGAAGATCCGTATTATTCAGCTCCCTCTCCGATCATCCAGTATTAAAGGAAACCCGGTGCACAGGGCACTTGGAATAGCAGGGGATCCAACACACGGGAGGAGATAAAATCATTGTTTATTCCATAACTAACCTGTTCTTCATTGTATATTCCATAAAAAGATTAAAGGGGTTTTCTCACAAACAAAGTTAATTTTAATCAACATGCGAGCTCCGGCGCTGAGCCTGCATGTTTCTGGCACATGACAGCTGACTTCATCAGCTGACATGTGTCCTTAACAGCCGGTGGTGGAATCGCGATCAGCCCATGGCTGTTAACATGTTAAATGCCACTGTCAGTCTCAGACAGCGGCATTTACATGGCTGCGCTGGAAGCGCTTCACTGATACCGCCCATCAGCGCACCTGTCACATGATAGCGGCATGCCGATGGGTTGGTGTAACAACCCGGGGTCTGCAGGAGACCACTGTTGTTGTCATTGCTGCTCTATCAGCCCCACCAAGTGGCCGCCTAGCATTTATAGATTCTGCTACATGTAGCATGGCTTAATGGGGACGCTACAGGTCTCGGAAAATGACGCAAAAAGAACCTATATATGGTTTTTGGTATCTGTGAACTCATAATGACCTGGAGAATCATAATGGCAGGTCAGTTTTAGCATTTGGTGAACATGGTAAAAAAAAAACAACGCAAAAAACAATTGTGGAACTGCACTTTTTTTTTTCAATTTCACCGCCCTTAATTTTTTTTCTCATTTTCCTGTACACAATATGGTAAAATCAATGGTGTAGTTCCAAACTACAACTTGTCCCACAAAAAACAATATTGACTGGAAAAGTAAAATGGTTATGGCTCTGGGAAGAAGAAGGAAAAAAACGAAAACACAAATACGGAAAATCCCAGTGTTGTGAAGGGGTTAAAAAATTGTTTCTGTGCTGAGGTAATCTAAGACATGTGCCCCTGCTGTGTGCTGTGTAATGGCCGTGTCTGACTGTGTAGGGACATGGTCTTATCATACCACATCTCCTGGGCGGGGAGGAGGCAAAAGAGGATACAGACATTACAGTAGGGGATCACAAGTAATTCTTTTGTGAGGTAAAACATTGATTAAAAACAGGCAGGGAAGAATCAGCTGTGACCCCATGCTGTAATTTCTGTGTACTCTCCTATGTCCTCCCCCGCCCAGGAGCTGTGGTATGATCAGCCCATGTCCCTGTACGGTTAGACACAGCCATTACACAGTACACAGCAGGGACACATGTATAAGATTATCTCAGCACAGGAACATTAGTTTTAATCACATCCAATTGTGGAACTTGGTTTTATTCCAAGATCTAGTGATTATAATGCACCGTTAAGCAAAAGGTTTGTTATACATGGAACTCCTTACACGTTTCAAACCTTTGAACCATAACAAAAGTTATCACTAAGAACCAGAGTTGAAAGGTTGAAAACATGTAATACCTTCCATGTCTAATAGAGCAGTCGCCCTCTTTATTGAATACACACTAATGAAGTTGTTTTTACCACTTTTGGAATAAACATTGATTTTCTCAGCTTGTGTGTACACATGCTGGCGTTGGGTACTTGGCCCTGCTCAGTCAGATGTCTGTGATGCAGGGACGTCTGAGTGAGGCTTCACTGCTGTTATCTCTTCTACTTTATAGACATGTGAATGACACCGTACAGTGATCAGAGCACAGCAGCATGATTTCATTGGCAGTGGCATAGGTAGGTGGCAGTGAGCATAGGCCGGGCACACTGACATTGTACTGCTAATATCAGGCTACTGACTTGTCCTCGCCGCTGGAAGAAGTCCTGTGTGTAGTCCAGTGAGAACAGGCCTGCGGCAGTGAAAATAACGAACGCGAGCCATACAATGCCAGGCTGCCAGCCTGTGCTCGCCGCTTCCTGTCACTGCTGAACACCACGAGAGCCATGACTGGGGGTTTGTAGCTCGGAACCTTGCTCTGGGCTACAATAATATGGTGCTTGTCCCCCTCCTTCCCTGCACCGGACAGCCAAGGGGGCATGCCCACTTCACAGGAGAGGCAGGCTCCGATGACTTGCAGCTGCTGAATTCACAGTGTATAAGTATTATGCTTAGACACTTGCACCTCCGCAAACGAAAATTAGAAATAATGTTCAATAATTATTACAAAAATAAAAATGAGGCACATTCCCTTTTAACTGTGTTTCCATCTGTGAAGCTGCATATTTAAAATCCGCATCAAGTGAATTTCAGCTCAGTATTTTGTTGTGATCCGCTTTGCCGCAACTTTCTGCCTTCAAATCCTTACGCAAAATGTACAGCCTTTCTGCCCAATCTAAACATAACCTAAAACACCAAGTGTATTTTTACTATGCTACACAATACTTTGTGCTACCTTTGTCCTAGTTGGGGAAAGTGGACAGAGCCAAACTCCTGCCATATTGAAATATCTGTTCCCACGCTGCAGACGCTTCCTGGCAATATGAACACAATGCACCATTATCAGTTCAATATGTGTTAGTTTTGGATTGCAATATGTGAAATCCCTGCTTGTAGCCCCATTGAGCGTTCCATTTCTTCAGAGTCTTTTCTGTGGGTGCATGCTTCAGCCCTCCCTCCAAGACACTGGCGATTGGCAGCGTCTTAGACTGTTAAATCAGCTGCTGAGCTGTGATTGGTAGCGCCAAGAAGGGGGTGCCAGAGAGCACTGAGGAAAATGCCTAGTTGGCCGCAAGCGGAGATTTCAAGTATTGCTCCCCACAAGCAGCAAACGCGAATATCTCTGCCATGGAGCGATGCATCGCAAAACTAACAAAAGCGGCAGAATCAGGGAAGCTCAGGGATTTTCAAAAAGTATTTAGTTTAATTTATTCCATGTAGGTTCAGTTAGATGCCTCAATCACAGAATCTGGCATCTAAGGGGTAAGTGTGCTAGTGGAGAGTGGCATGCTAGGTCTGGCATACGTACTGGAAAATAATTATTTGGCATATTTAATCCATGGTGTCCGATGTGTGGTAGATCAGTTCCCTTTCAGATTTTGTATTTTTCTTTGGCACCTGTGACTAAACAGGAAGACAGAGAGGCCTATAGGAATTTGGGCATGCTGCTGGCAGACTAGGGCTGAACTCTCTGCTTTTCACCCACCAGTGTTTCTATCATTTTTCTGTTCCTTGATTTTGTTAACTGAACTTTTCTTTTTTGTTTCCTTTTTTTAGTGTATTAAAAAAGAGTCCTGTTCACCTCGTTAAAGAAATTATACTAGTTGATGATTACAGTGACAGTGGTAAGTCTCCAGGTTTATTAACCCTTTCTTGACATTGGATTCAATAGTATGTCCTTCTGCGCGTCCTGTATAGAGTTGGCTCAGTAGCTGTTCCCTCATCATACTAGGCAGATACTGATTACATTACACAGCCGGTATTTGCCTGTAACATCAGCGACAGGAGCTTGCTCAGATCACTGCTGTTTATTCATTTACATTTCACTGGGAGTCACTGACGGCAGTATTTAAATGAGGAATTGCAATTGCAGGGTGCAATGGGTTGTCATGGCCGCCACAGGCCTATAGAAGTCCCCAATGGCTGCCATTCTTCACCCCCTATAAAGCCCAACTATCATCATTCTCTATATAATGCAATAAAACAGCAGATTCAAGTTTGGTAATGGGACTTAAAAAAATGAAGTACAAAAATTTGAATCATTTCTCAGACATGAGGACAAACTTTTTTTTTTTCTGTTTTCAAATTTCCGCATTTTTTTATTCACCTATGCACAAGTTAGTAAAAAGCAAGTTTGGCATCTGCGTATTCGTCGTGACCTGGAAAGTGCTGTTGCCAGTTTTTTTATACCGTACAATGAACACTGTAAAAATACCTAAACTATTCCGACTTTTTTTTTTTTTTTTTTTTTTTTATTTCGCTACATTTGGATTTTTTTTTCTCATTTTTCAGTACATTATTTAGTAAAATGAATGGTGTTGTTCAAAACTACAACTCGTTCAAAAACAAGCCCTCAGACAGCCATGTCGACTGAAAAGTAAAGTTACGGCTCTTGGAAAGAGGGGAGAGAACAATGAAAATGCAAAAAATGAAAATTGATGCGTATAACCAATGTATGTAATATAGAGGGCGCTGACCTCATCACTCGCTTGTTTCTTCGCACGGAGGCGCTGATGCCAGCTACCACTCTAAATGCCCAGAGTTTTGTTTAATACTTAACTGTCACGTTGTCTTGTTCTGTAGGAACCAAATGATCTGTTAAGCCTTGTAAACCAATAAATGCTGGAATTTGCCTGCTACAGAGAACCTTTAACCCTTGGGTAGAATTCTGGATAAATCTGCAGTGGTTGTTGAACTGCATATTACAGCATCATGCATACATAAAACTAACATGCAAAATACCAATAATCAGCTTTAAAAATACCGCGCTATAGAGTATGCATATATATATAAACATACACATACATGTGTCTTCCACTACAGAGAAGCCATACGAACACAGGATGCCGCTATTTGCAAACAAAGATTTGGTGGGTATCCACTATAGAGGGGGCTGCAGTCAGAAAATAGCAGGATATATAAACCTTCCTTATAAGCGTTCAATAGTAGGAGGTTTTAATAGTTAACAGCCTGGTGCATGTATAGTCTAATGTGCATACCTTAATGTTGCCGCATCAAGATGCCCTGCGCTTCCTGGGGGAAGTGACTCCGGTTGGTATAATCCCTGTGCCGCTCTTGAACTGGAGTGTGCAGAGGGGAGGGAGTGTCGCGGCGTGCAGAGCCAGAGGCGCCCCGGCCGATAGCGTCCCTGGTTACACGAGTAAGGTAGGAAGATGGCCGATATACTCAGCCGCTCAACCTGAAAGTAACGCCACTTTACTACGGAGACACAAAGGAGTCAGATACAACCAACGCGTTTCGAGGTGGGACGCACCTCTTCGTCAGGGTTACGGCCCCTCCGTGTGTAGCCGCTTATATCACCAGCGGCTTGGCTAACTACCTCCGCCCCTCTGCATTAACCCTCTACATACCAAATGATCCCATAAGCTCAGCAATGGCCGTGCATCAGAGGTGTGATGCCTATATTATAACGGACATCACATACATTACTTTTTAAAAACAAGAATTTTTATTTAAATAATTTTAAAAATGATATTAAAAGAGAGGAAAATATAAATAACCGTAAAAGCTCACTTGAATTAGATTAAGATTAATAAATAATGGAACCTAAAACCGGTTATTCCTAAATGAGCCGGCATTAAGCAGAATACAATACTGCTATAGCATATAAAACGCGATACAAAGAATGAATGAATAAAAAAATAAATAAATAAAAGGGAGTGAAGCGTGGGATAAAAGCCCAACGATACAATGCCTATATTTATATCCGCACATCCATGGGCATGGATTTAGATGTGCGTGGCAGAGATCTACACTATTGAATACCACTAAACAGCATATAACTCTAGTTCATGGTTGAGGCCTTTAGAGGCCAAACTGTCCAACATAAAAATCCATTCAGATTCCCTCCTAGACATCTGTTTAATAAAATCCCCCCCCCTCCCCCCCCCCCCCCCCAATTCTGATGAACTAGCTGAATACCGCAAAAACGGATGTCTTTGAGAGACTGTTTGTGTTTTTCTTTAAAATGACGTGAGAGGGGGTGTCCCATAAAACCCTTTGAAATATTCCTGCAATGTTCCTTTAGGCGTATACTCAGATGCCGTATGGTGCGGCCCACTTAAAGTTTTTTACACGAACACTGTATGATATAGATTACCCCCTTTGAGTTGCAAGATATGTTATCTCTGATGGTAAACATTTTCGTTGCGTCCATATTCGAAAAAGTTGATTGTTTCACTTTCTTGAAAGTAGTATGCACACAGGCAAAGCATGTCCCACAGGGTGAAAACCCAGTTTTTGATTTGGCCGTAATGGTGGAATCATAAGGTTTTTTCATATTGGTCATTTTGGTTGTTGGGGCTAGGAGATGACCCAATGACTGGGTTTTCCTATATATAAACCTGGGGATAGTTGGCAAAAGGTCCCCTATTATTTTATCTTGTCTTGAAACTGACCAGTGTTTCTGTGTAATATTCACAAATTTCTTATGATTTGCATGAAATTGCGTAATAAATGGTAATTTTAGAATCTGTTCCTGCAGGTTCCCATTGTTATTACCACTTTTTTTGCTATTATTTATATTGTTGTTTTTTGTACTACAATTTTTCAATAAAGACTCCCGTGGTAAAAGGGCCACCTGGCACTGTGCCCTTTCTAATAGGGGTCTCGGGTAGCCCTTGTCCATAAATTGCTGTGTTAGATGGTCCGCTTCCTTATTGTAGTCCACCATGTTGGAACATTTCCTTCTGATCCTGGTGAATTGACTTTTTGGTATGTTGGCTAGCCACACCGGTAAGTGGCAGCTGGTAATATGGATGAAACTGTTTGAATCTACCTCCTTACGATGACATTTGGTGTATAGCCGTTTTTTTTCCACATAAATGTTTAAATCCAAAAAATTAATATTGGTTTTGCTAATATTTGGGGTAAATTCCAGACCGTACTGGTTGATGTTAAGATCTGCAATAAATCTGTTCAGGTCAGTTTGGGAACCGTCCCAAATGAAGAGGACGTCGTCTATAAAGCGACGCTATATGACTAGGCCCGGGTACAGCCTGCCTTCTGGTGAGATATGAGACTCCTCCCATTTGGCTACATATACATTTGCGTAACTTGGCGCAAACCGCGTCCCCATGGCGGTCCCCCATGTTTGAAGGTAATGCTGTCCTTCATACACAAAATAGTTATGCTGCAGTATGAACTTTATACAGTCCAAAATGTATTAGATTTGTGTAGAGGTACCACAAAACTTGAACGTACAAGAAAGACAAGCAATTAAAGATTTGCAGACTAAGCATAATATTATTGTAAGACCAGCTGACAAGGGTGGGGGTATTGTCATCTTAGACCACTCCATGTATCATCAGGAGTCTATAAGACTCCTCAGTGACCAAATCACACACAAGAAATTAAACCATGACCCAACCACCTACTATATTAATAAGTTAAATATATTAGCCAACAAGGGCAAATCTTTAGGGATCCTTAATAAAAAAAAGAACACACTTATATTTTGAACAAGAATCACAGTAAAGCAGTGTTCTACCACATTCCGAAACTACACAAGGACCAAACATGTCCGCCCGGTAGGCCAATCATATCGGGAATTAATAATTTAACTGCCAACCTGTCGCGGTACGTCGATATACATTTACAAAAATGTATGCAACTCATTCCGGCGTATCTAAAGGATACAGGACATACATTGGAAGTTTTGGAGGGAATTCAGTGGAATGATGGATATATACTAGGGACTTTGGACATAAAATCCTTGTATACGGTTATTAACCAGGAAAAGGGCTGCGAGGCAGCGGGACACTTTTTAGGCGCCTTGGGCATTTATACCTCTACACAAATCCAATACATTTTGGACTGTATAAAGTTCATACTGCAGCATAACTATTTTGTGTTGGAAAGGGCACAGTGCCAGGTGGCCCTTTTACCACGGGAGTCTTTATTGAAAAATTGTAGTACAAAAAACAACAATATAAATAATAGCAAAAAAAGTGGTAATAACAATGGGAACCTGCAGGAACAGATTCTAAAATTACCATTTATTACGCAATTTCATGCAAATCATAAGAAATTTGTGAATATTATACAGAAACACTGGTCAGTTTCAAGACAAGATAAAATAATAGGGGACCTTTTGCCAACTATCCCCAGGTTTATATATAGGAAAACCCAGTCATTGGGTCATCTCCTAGCCCCAACAACCAAAATGACCAATATGAAAAAACCTTATGATTCCACCATTACGGCCAAATCAAAAACTGGGTTTTCACCCTGTGGGACATGCTTTGCCTGTGTGCATACTACTTTCAAGAAAGTGAAACAATCAACTTTTTCGAATATGGACGCAACGAAAATGTTTACCATCAGAGATAACATATCTTGCAACTCAAAGGGGGTAATCTATATCATACAGTGTTCGTGTAAAAAACTTTAAGTGGGCCGCACCATACGGCATCTGAGTATACGCCTAAAGGAACATTGCAGGAATATTTCAAAGGGTTTTATGGGACACCCCCTCTCATGTCATTTTAAAGAAAAACACAAACAGTCTCTCAAAGACATCCGTTTTTGCGGTATTCAGCTAGTTCATCAGAATTGGGGGGGGGGGGGGGGGGGTGTGATTTTATTAAACAGATGTCTAGGAGGGAATCTGAATGGATTTTTATGTTGGACAGTTTGGCCTCTAAAGGCCTCAACCATGAACTAGAGCTATATGCTGTTTAGTGGTATTCAATAGTGTAGATCTCTGCCACGCACATCTAAATCCATGCCCATGGATGTGCGGATATAAATATAGGCATTGTATCGTTGGGCTTTTATCCCACGCTTCACTCCCTTTTATTTATTTATTTTTTTATTCATTCATTCTTTGTATCGCGTTTTATATGCTATAGCAGTATTGTATTCTGCTTAATGCCGGCTCATTTAGGAATAACCGGTTTTAGGTTCCATTATTTATTAATCTTAATCTAATTCAAGTGAGCTTTTACGGTTATTTATATTTTCCTCTTTTAATATCATTTTTAAAATTATTTAAATAAAAATTCTTGTTTGTAAAAAGTAATGTATGTGGTGTCCGTTATAATATAGGCATCACACCTCTGATGCACGGCCATTGCTGAGCTTATGGGATCATTTGGTATGTAGAGGGTTAATGCAGAGGGGCGGAGGTAGTTAGCCAAGCCGCTGGTGATATAAGCGGCTACACACAGAGGGGCCGTAACCCTGACGAAGAGGTGCGTCCCACCTCGAAACGCGTTGGTTGTATCTGACTCCTTTGTGTTTCCGTAGTAAAGTGGCGTTACTTTCAGGTTGAGCGGCTGAGTATATCGGCCATCTTCCTACCTTCCTCGTGTAACCAGGGACGCTACCGGCCGGGGCGCCTCTGGCTCTGCACGCCGCGACACTCCCTCCCCTCTGCACACTCCAGTTCAAGAGCGGCACAGGGATTATACCAACCGGAGTCACTTCCCCCAGGAAGCGCAGGGCATCTTGATGCGGCAACATTAAGGTATGCACATTAGACTATACATGCACCAGGCTGTTAACTATTAAAACCTCCTACTATTGAACGCTTATAAGGAAGGTTTATATATCCTGCTATTTTCTGACTGCAGCCCCCTCTATAGTGGATACCCACCAAATCTTTGTTTGCAAATAGCGGCATCCTGTGTTCGTATGGCTTCTCTGTAGTGGAAGACACATGTATGTGTATGTTATATATATATATATATATATATATATATATATATATATATATATATATATATATATATATATATATATATATATATATATACATACTCTATAGCGCGGTATTTTTAAAGCTGATTATTTGTGTTCAATTCATTGACAGAGGTCAGCACAACTTCTGTCTAAATACCAGCTGCTTTCTTGTATCCCCTCTTCTCTTTATACAGTGGGGCAAAAAAGTATTTAGTCAGTCAGCAATAGTGCAAGTTCCACCACTTAAAAAGATGAGAGGCGTCTGTAATTTACATCATAGGTAGACCTCAACTATGGGAGACAAACTGAGAAAAAAAAATCCAGAAAATCACATTGTCTGTTTTTTTAACATTTTATTTGCATATTATGGTGGAAAATAAGTATTTGGTCAGAAACAAGCAATCAAGATTTCTGGCTCTCACAGACCTGTAACTTCTTCTTTTAGAGTCTCCTCTTTCCTCCACTCATTACCTGTAGTAATGGCACCTGTTTAAACTTATCAGTATAAAAAGACACCTGTGCACACCCTCAAACAGTCTGACTCCAAACTCCACTATGGTGAATACCAAAGAGTTGTCAAAGGACACCAGAAACAAAATTGTAGCCCTGCACCAGGCTGGGAAGACTGAATCTGCAATAGCCAACCAGCTTGGAGTGAAAAAAATCAACAGTGGGAGCAATAATTAGAAAATGGAAGACATACAAGACCACTGATAATCTCCCTCGATCTGGGGCTCCACGCAAAATCCCACCCCGTGGGGTCAGAATGATCACAAAATCGGTGAGCAAAAATCCCAGAACCACGCGGGGGGACCTAGTGAATGAACTGCAGAGAGCTGGGACCAATGTAACAAGGCCTACCATAAGTAACACACTACGCCACCATGGACTCAGATCCTGCAGTGCCAGACGTGTCCCACTGCTTAAGCCAGTACATGTCTGGGCCCGTCTGAAGTTTGCTAGAGAGCATTTGGATGATCCAGAGGAGTTTTGGGAGATTGTCCTATGGTCTGATGAAACCAAACTGGAACTGTTTGGTAGAAACACAACTTGTCGTGTTTGGAGGAAAAAGAATACGGAGTTGCATCCATCAAACACCATACCTACTGTAAAGCATGGTGGTGGAAACATCATGCTTTGGGGCTGTTTCTCTGCAAAGGGGCCAGGACGACTGATCCGGGTACATGAAAGAATGAATGGGGCCATGTATCGTGAGATTTTGAGTGCAAACCTTCTTCCATCAGCAAGGGCATTGAAGATGAAACGTGGCTGGGTCTTTCAACATGACAATGATCCAAAGCACACCGCCAGGGCAACGAAGGAGTGGCTTCGTAAGAAGCATTTCAAGGTCCTGGAGTGGCCTAGCCAGTCTCCAGATCTCAACCCTATAGAAAACCTTTGGAGGGAGTTGAAAGTCCGTGTTGCCAAGCGAAAAGCCAAAAACATCACTGCTCTAGAGGAGATCTGCATGGAGGAATGGGCCAACATACCAACAACAGTGTGTGGCAACTATGTGAAGACTTACAGAAAACGTTTGACCTCTGTCATTGCCAACAAAGGATATATTGCAAAGTATTGAGATGAACTTTTGTTTCTGACCAAATACTTATTTTCTACCATAATATGCAAATAAAATGTTAAAAAAACAGACAATGTGATTTTTCTGGATTTTTTTTTCTCAGTTTGTCTCCCATAGTTGAGGTCTACCTATGATGTAAATTACAGACGCCTCTCATCTTTTTAAGTGGTGGAACTTGCACTATTGCTGACTGACTAAATACTTTTTTGCCCCACTGTATATGTGCAGCGCCAGTGTGGTTATTGGTTAAATAATGCAAAATACCAGTCCACAAACCTTCAAAAAACAGAATGTAGGAATCCGTGCAGTGGAGCACAGTCTTTGGGCAGGAGGAGGTCTGTTTACTCCTACAAGTGAAGAACTAGTGAAGGTTGATCTGTACAGAGCAGTGCCGTACTATGGAGACCTAATATCTGGAGTACTGAGAGCGAGGGGCTATCCTGTATAAGATCTGTTGGATGGTATAGGACAGTGTTTCCCAAACCTCAGTCCTCATGGCCCCCAACACGTCATGTTTTCAGGATGTCCTTAGTATTGCTCAGGTGATGGAATTATTATAAAATTTACACAGGTTCTCTCATCCTGCAGATATGATGTGTTGGGGCCCTTAGGACAGCGTTTGGAAACCATGGTATAGGCCGATTGATGGACGTTTATCTCACTGCATAGGTAATCTAAGGCTACTTTCACACAATTAGGTTTCCAGTGTCAGGCTATATCCGGCTAATTTTCAAAAAAACGGATCAGGCGAATACTGCCGCCGGATCAGGTTTTTTCCCATAGACTTGTATTAGTGCCAGATTGCACCGGATGACACTGCGTTTCGTCCAGTTTTCGCCGGATCCGTCAAATCTGGTTCTTCCGGTTTCTTGAAAAAACATCCATAGCATCATTTTTTGTCTCTGGCGAAAAAGCCTGAAGTTCCGGCTGTTTGCTAGAATGGAAGCCTATGGGAGCCGGAAGGTGCCGGATCCGGAAAAAGGCGGATCCCGCGGCATGATCTGGTTTTTTAAACGGAGCATGCTCCAAATTTTTTTTTTATCCAATAATCTAGATAGGCTAGCCAGATCCGTCAAAAAAATGGATCCGCCGCATCAGTTTTTCACAATCTGCGCCGGATCCAGTTTTTCCAACATTTGCCGGATGTAGACTGACACTGAAAACCTGATGTGTGAAAGTAGCCTTACAGGGAATCTGTCACCACATTTGAATTATCTAAACTATTAATATGGGCATGCAGGCTATAAACCGCTGGAAACAGTCCTGTGTGTGTGTCTCATATCAGATGCAATGGTGCTGAGAAATCATTTTTTATCACTTTATGTAAATGACTTCTCTGGGGAGAATGTTGTCAGGAATATAAGGCTAGGTTCACATTGCGTTAGGGCAATCCGTTAAGCGCATAGCGCTAGCGGATTGCGCTAACGCAATGTTTGTTTAGGGTCCGCGTTTGGTGTCCCCGCAAGCAGCGTCCGAGGTCCATCACAAAAGGACGGCACATCGCTAGCGCGTGCCGAAAATGGCATGCGCTAGCGATGCGCTACATCAAAAAATCACATTGCTGTCAATAGGTGCGCTAACGGACACGTTGCACGGCGTTGATTGCGACATTTTCGCCGTGCAACGCAGTCCGTTAGCGTTAACTCATTAACGCAATGTGAACCTAGCCTAACTCTGCCTCCAGAGCTTATTTTACATGAAGGGGATTACCAGTGTGAGACATGTATTGGCCGCTCTCTGCAGAGTTGTGTGTGGTTATAACTGATACATCTGCTTCCAGCTCACAGGCAGACAGGGCTGCAAAATTGTTGCAATACAGCAGAATGCAAAACCTGGAGAAAATGTGTTCACAAAAAGGCAAATGCCATTTCTCCTGTTCTGTGTTAGTTACTTGTCTCGCACTCTTAACTACCCCTTTGGCTATGTGCCCACGTTGCAGAAATGCTGTGGAAATGTCCGCAGCATTTCTGCAACTTCCTGCCGCGGGTAAAACACATGTGGAATTCGCATGCATTTTCCTTCCAAAAAGTGTTTTTAGCTTGCAGAATGCTTGCGCTTTACAAGCGATTTGAAGCATCACTTGGAAAAGTGATTGACAGGTTGGTCACCCATGCATAGTGCTTGACAAGGGTGACCAACATTTTACTATTGATACTGCCTATGCAGCTTCAATAGTAAAACATAGAATGTTGAAAATAATAAAAAAAAATAAAAAATATGGTTATTCTGACCTTCCGACGGCCCCCGATCTCAGCGGCGCTCCCGGTACATTCCATTCCCAGGAATGCTTTGCGCGAAGGACCTTTGTGACGTCATGTGACGTCATGTCATCCCTGAGAGTCGGGAGGACTTCGGGGGCCGTCGGAAGGTAAGTATATCCCTATTTTTTAATATAATACTTTTTTTTTTACAGAAATATGGTTCCCAAGGGCCTGGGGAGAGTCTCCTCTCCTCCAGACCTGGGTACCATCCGTACATGAAGCGCTCACTTTACGCATGGTGGGCATAGCGACATGTGTAAAGTGAGCGTTCAATGCAATCCTATGTCGGCGAAATCACTGCGATTCCGCAGAAATAATGAACATGCTGCGGATTTTACCACTATGCGATTCTGCAGTGGGAAAATCCGCAGCATGGGCACAGCAACTGCGCAATCCCACAGGATTACATGGGAATGTGGTGTTTAAGCATTTTTATGCTTTTCCGTTGCAGCAAAAATGCGGCAGAAACGCAGAAAAAAACGCAATGTGGGCGCACAACCTTCATGTAAACTAATTTTTGGGGACAGAGTTCTCTCCAGGCACTATCATCCCAGAACCTGGAAGAGGTTATTTATATAAAGAGAGAAAAGATGATTTCTTAACAATAAGGCATCTGATATGAGACACACAGGTTATGACTTTTTCAGCAGTCTATAGCCTGTATGCCCATATTAGTAATTTAGATAGGTCAAATGTGGTGACAGATTCCGTTTTAAAGATGGAACTTGTAACTGTCTTTTCTGACATCTGTTAGTGCTGACCTTGACCAATGGCTAGAAAATAGGTTATTGTCTTTTATAGACTCACAACTCACACCACTATCCTCTAAATTTAAATATGAACATTTATTTAAAAAGTATAGCCTTTATTTTAAAGATTCTATTTTGTGCAATATTTATTTTATATTTTTCTGACTTATTCATAAGCTGAAGATGGGGCTTTGCTTGGGAAGATTGAGAAGGTGCGAATCCTTAGAAATGACAGACGTGAAGGTATGGATCTGGCACTATTTAATACTTTTGGAGTTGAGGGGGGTCAGTTTAGACTTTAAATTCTCAATTCTCTACTTGCAAGCAGGGCCATTATCCTTTTTTTTTTTTTTTTTTTTTTTTTTTTAAATGTTGAAAACTTGGCAGATTGTACAAACGAGAATAACACTTGGCCAGCACAGCTTATCTAAAATAGAGCCTGGCATAACATTTTCAAACTATTATTTAAAAGCCTTCGTGAAATGTTATAAGGATTGTGACTTACAAAAAAATGTTCTTAAGACTAGAAGTGTTATAAAGTAATGTTGGAAGATGAAATGTTTCAGGAAATATGACAGAAATGTCAACTCTCCTAAGCTAGTCTATATGGGCATGCAGGTCATAGAAAGATGAATCAAATTATGCCTACATATCCGAGTCCTGATGTCTTATTCCTGATTCCACTTTTATCTTAATATGTAGATGAACTGTTAAGATCTATGGGTGGGACAGAGATCTTCCCAAAAGTCTGCCACTTTATTTAAGTGCAAAAATGGACACAGACTAGAATGTGCCTGTATCACTGTTATGTTGTCATTGCAGTGATAGCGATACATTCTGGTGTGGGTCCATTTTTGCATTTTATACAATCATGTTTAGTATTTGGAATCCTGTTCATGTTATACGGCATAATAATATTATTATTATTATTTTTTTCTTCTGATAGGCTGTGCATCATTACTACAGTGGGAACGGAAAGTATTCAGACCCCTTTACATTTTTCACTCTGTTTCATTGCAGCCATTTGGTAAATTCAAAAAAGCTCATTTTTTCACATTAATGTGCACTCTGCACCCCATCTTGACTGAAAAAAGAGAAATGTAGTAATTTTTGCAAATTTAAAAAAGAAAAACTGAAATATCACATGGTCATAAATAGTCAGACCCTTTGCTTAGACACTCATATTTAAGTCACATGCTGTCCATTCCCTTGAGATTCTCCTTGAGATGGTTCTACTCCTTGATTGGAATCCAGCTGTGTTTAATTAAACTGATAGGACTTGATTTGGAAAGGCACACACCTGTCTATATAAGACCTCACAGCGCATGTCAGACCAAATGAGAATCATGAGGTCAAAGGAACTGGCCAAGGAGCTCAGAGACAGAATTGTGGCAAGGCACAGATCTGGCCAAGGTTACAACAGAATTTTTGCAGTACTCAAGGTTCCTAAGAGCACAGTGGCCTCCATAATCCTTAAATGGAAGAAGTTTGGGACCACCCAGAAGTCTTCCTAGATCTGGTCGTCCAGCCTTGGTGAGAGAGGTAAATAAGAACCCTAAGATCACTGTGGTTGAGCTCTAGAGATGCAGTAGAGAGATGGGAGAAAGTTCCACAAAGTCATCTATCGCTGCAATCCTCCACCAGTCAGGCCTTTATGGCAGAGTGGGCCAGTGGAAGCCTCTCCTCAGTGCAAGACATATGAAAGCCTGCATAGAGTTGATAATTCTAAGCGTTGTGTGGAGAAAACCAGGCATTGCTCATCACCTGCCCAATACATTCCCAACAGTGAAACGTGGTGGCAGCATCATGCTATGGGGGGGTGTTTTTCAGCTGCAGGTACAAGATCACTGGTTGCCATTAAAGGAAACCTGAATGCGGCCAAGTGCAGAGATATCCTGGATGAAAACCTCTTCAAGAATGCTCTGGACCTCAGACTTGGCCAAAGGTTTATCTTCCAACAAGACAATGACCCTAAGCACACAGCTAAAATAACAAAGGACTGGCTTCAGAACAACTCTGTGACCATTCTTGACTGGCCCAGCCAGAGCCCTGACCTAAACCAAATTGAGCATCTTTGGAGAGACTTGAAAATGGCTGTCTGCCAACGTTCACCATCCAACCTGATGGAACTGTAGAGGATCTGCAAGGAAGAATGGCAAAGGATCCCCAAATCCAGGTGTGAAGAACTTGTTGCATCATTCCCAAGAAGACTCATGGCTGTGCTAGCTCAAAAGGGTGCTTCTACTCCATACTGAGCAAAGGGTCTCAATACTTATGACCATGTGATATTTCAGTTTTTCTTTTTTAAATTTGCAAAAATTACTACATTTCTCTTTTTTTTTTTTTCAGTCAAGATCGGGTGCAAGGGTGCACATTAATGAGAAAAAAAATTAGCCTTTTTGAATTTACCAAATGGCTGCAATGAAACAGAGTGAAAAATATAAAGGGGTTTGAATACTTTCCGTACCCATTGTATAATTATGCATTGTGTGTTTTATTCCCTGATCCACATGTTTCTATACATCTACTTGGTATCTTATGAGCATGCATATACTTAAAGTGAACCGGTCACCAGAAATAACACTATGAACCTGCAGATATGAGATTAATCAACTGATTAATATTATCATTATGCTTTCTGTTGCCTGCCCTCAGCCAAATGCATCGGGGAGAAAATTAACTTAATTCTCCGTGCCAGCATTCGGTTTTCAGTCATGGGGGCAGGGCCACTGCTGGTTCAGTCACCCTCTGAGTATACATAGCAGTCGCTCAGCTGTCAGGAAGTCCCAGGGTTCCAGTTACGTATTCTCAGAGCAATGACTGAAGCCGTGGCGCCCCATGATTGAAAACCGAATGCTAAGAAATAAAGTAGTACTCTGTAGCGCTATAGTGTGCAAACTTGAAATATTTGAATTGCATTACTGTACTAGAAAATTGGAAAAGTTGAGATTACTTGAATTGGCCAAATCCTGTGTGCTCGGCAGCCATGATAAGGTGATTCTGGGAACTTGCCTAATGTGAATCCTCTCATTATGCTGAAGCCTACATTTATATGGGAAGGCATCAGTTTTTCTTATTTTCTAGAACAGTAATGCAATTCAAATTTCATATATTTATTGTTTGCATGCTACAGAGTAATACTTTATTTGTTGGTTTTATATGAAGATGTCTACTCTTAGTAAGCACCTGTACACACCTGTTTTCTGTTTGGAAGTGACAGTCGGTCTTTTGATATTTGTATAAATAGACTCTCTGACTGAACACTCCACCCCTCAGCCTTTGGAGTTTTTAAGTGCAGCAGGATCCTGCCTTCCCATATAAATGTAGGCTTCAGCCTAAAGGGAGAATTCGTATTAGCCAGGTTCCCAGCAACAAGAATCACCCTAATACGAATCCTCCCTTTAGGCTGAAGCCTACATTTATATGGGAAGGCAGGATCCTGCTGCACTTAAAAACTCCAAAGGCTGAGGGGTGGAGTGTTGGGGTGGAGTGTTCAGTCAGAGAGTCTATTTATACAAATATCAAAAGACTGACCATCACTTCCAAACGGAAAACAGGTGTGTACAGGTGCTTTCTAAGAGTAGACATCTCCATATATAACCAACAAATAAAGTAGCACTTTATAGTGCTATAGCATGCAAATGTGAAATATATGGAATTTGAATTGCATTACTCAGCAGCCATGATAGGGTGATTCTTGTTGCTGGGAACCTGGCTATCATGGCGGCTGAGTAATGCAATTCAAATTCCATATATTTCACGTTTGCATGCTATAGCACTATAAAGTGCTCCTTTATTTGTTAGTTATATATGGAGAGGTCTACTCTTAGAAAGCACCTGTACACACCTGTTTTCCGTTTGGAAGTGATGGTCAGTCTTTTAATATTTGTATAAATAGGATCTCTGACTGAACACTCCACCCTGCAGCATCAGGAGTTTTTAATTACAGCATGTAAGCTTCAGCCGAAAGAGAAGATTCATATTAGGTAGGTTCCCAGCAACAAGAATCGCCTTATCATGCTATAGCACTACAGAGTGCTACTTTATTTCTTAGTTGTATATGGAGATGGACTCTGTTAGTAAGTACCTGTTCACACCTGTTTTCTGTTTGGATGTAATGGTCAGTTTTTTTATATTTGAAAACCGAATGCTGGCAGGGAGAATAAAGTTCATTTTCTCCCCACTGCCTTCAGTTGCGTGCTGGCGCCGGACAGCATAGTAACGCTATTAACCTGCAGATTACCCGCATATCTCCAGGATAACAGCGTTATTTCTGGTCACAGGTTCCCTTTGAATCACATTTTGCATTTACATCATTGTGCATTTTTGTCCCATTCCTGCAAATTATTGGCACCGTACATCACAAATTGTACTATATTGCTTGTATTTATCATCTCTGCCGTGTCGGCTTTTTCCCCATTGTGGTTCTATTTTTAAATTTCTGTGTTTTTAATTGTAACAACATTGTTGTTTTAATAAAACAATGTATTTTCTCATTTTAGTGCTTTTGAACTCAATTCTCTATAGGTTTATAATACTCTTGGTCTCATTGTAGAACAGTGTTATTACATAGTGCCTGTGGCAAAGTAGAGCGTAGTGTGATTACTAACACTCCATCACTGCAGCCATTATGGAGGCAGCTGGCATCACCATGTGAGAACTGATGGAAGTGTTTGTAATGAGACAAAGTATAACTCCGCTGTACTGTCACCCATTCACATTCTCTGTCCTGCATGCTCTTATGCATGGCGTAGGAGGACTGAGCCTACTGACAGATTCCCTTCCTCTGATGAAATGTTAACACTTTGTGTCAGTAAAATAATTGACTTGTACAGAAATTACTGATTTTTTTTTTTTTATTTCAGTTTGTCATCCCTGTGCTTATTTCAGTTGTCTGTTACAACAGGTCTGATGCGTTCTCGTGTTAAGGGAGCAGATGCAGCCCAATCTAAAGTTCTAACTTTCCTTGATAGCCACTGTGAATGCAATGAACATTGGCTGGAGCCCCTCCTTGAGAGAGTTGTTGAGGTAACCAGCTCTTCAACATGTGTATTGCAAATATTACATTTCTTTGGTTGTGTAAATATAATTTATGTTATTTATAGTGTGCAAATAGTCATCTAAATGTCAATATTGACCCTTTAGTGAGCTTTTCCACATGGCTTGGAGTGTCTGGTTTGACTTTTTTTTAATCATATTTGCAGACAGGTGTTTTGGCTTGTTTGTCTCTTGTTAGTTCAAAGCAAGAGGTGGAATTTGATTGGATGAGAGAGTCCTCTGATGAGGATGTAAGGGGTAACATCTGTCCGTGTGTAGAGTGACATGCCTGTGTAAAGAGACCTCTAGGCCATGCAATACTCCTCTGGGAAATTAAATATGCACATTGCCTGTATAGAAGAGAAAAGGCGTCGAACTCTAGTGCTACCTATTGGAAGTACTAATTTTAAAAGTCAGTATCGACCCGCTAAGGAGCCTTGCACATGACTTGGGGCTCATGCAGAGTTTGGGGCATCTCTGTCTGATCACAGACCACAATGCATAACGGCCTCTTTGATATATATGAAGCTGTCATCTTCTGGTTGGGAGACCAGCGGCCAGGCCATGTATTGATTGTGGTCCGTGATCATACAGATATCAACTGAAGTCTGCATGAGCCCTTAGTGTCTGGTTTGGCTTACTATTTGCTATTTACTATTTACTATTACTATTTACTATTAGGATAACTATTTGCATGGCCTCTCATACTTTATAGAAAATGTATATTATTCCTGATTTATGTAGTGACTGTAATCAATGATGGTAACGTTTGTATATACACGCTTAATCCGTGATTAGCTCTTATATTGTCCCTGTTCAGGGATGAACTAAGTGTTCAGTGCACTTGTGCTGCGCTTAGCTCTCCACTGATAGTGCGCGACAGCTCAGTGTGGATGACGTTGGGGACGTCATCCTCCTCAGAGGAAATGGGGCTTGGTCCTGGGGCTGACTGCAGATGGTGAGGGTGGTGGATATCCTGTGGTTAGATAAACAAGCCCACCATACTCCTTAGGTGGAGTGCAGCCGATTGTTCAGCTAAAAGCAATACTAGCCTACTCTCCCATACATAGGCACTCGTTCAGCCAAGCACTCCTGTGTTCTCTTCACCAAACATTTCCTATTGCGGCTCATCAAATCATTTGGCACTGCAAAATCTGATATACCTGCTCAATATCTCTCTCGACAGTCATTTGTCTGGGGCCCTCATAGACATTACTTTCAACAGATCCCCCTTTATTGACTGGTTTGGCTTAAAAGTATCTAGTGTGAGACTGCAAAAGCCAACAATTCAGCCAATGACTAAAATCTTAATATATGCAGAGTTTAATTTACCTAAATGGTGTCTTCCTTAATTGTCCCCTACAGGGCCATGACCTGATCGTAACACCAGACTGGATGTTTTCTGCACGTTTTGGGAAACCGTGTAGGAAATATATGATCAGACAGTATCTCATGTTAAAGGGAACCTGTCACCAGGTTTGGCCGATACGATTTATGGCCACCACCTTTCAGGGCTTTTATACAGCATTTAACCCCTTCATGACCCAGCCTATTTTGACCTTAAAGACCTTGCCGTTTTTTGCAATTCTGACCAGTGTCCCTTTATGAGGTAATAACTCAGGAACGCTTCAATGGATCCTAGCGGTTCTGAGATTGTTTTTTCGTGACATATTGGGCTTCATGTTAGTTGTAAATTTAGGTCAATAAATTCTGTGTTTATTTGTGATAAAAACGGAAATTTGGCGAAAATTTTGAAAATTTCGCAATTTTCACATTTTGAATGTTATGTGACACAAAATAGTTAATAAATAACATTTCCCACATGTATACTTTACATCAGCATAATTTTGGAAACAAAATTTTTTTTTGCTAGGAAGTTATAAGGGTTAAAATTTGACCAGCGATTTCTCATTTTTACAACGAAATTTACAAAACCATTTTTTTTAGGGACCACCTCACATTTGAAGTCAGTTTGAGGGGTCTATATGGCTGAAAATACCCAAAAGTGACACCATTCTAAAAACTGCACCCCTCAAGGTGCACAAAACCACATTCAAGAAGTTTATTAACCCTTCAGGTGCTTCACAGCAGCAGAAGCAACATGGAAGGAAAAAATGAACATTTTACTTTTTAGTCACAAAAATGATTTTTCAGCAACAATTTTTTTATTTTCCCAATGGTAAAAGGAGAAACTGAACAACGAAAGTTGTTGTCCAATTTGTCCTGAGTACGCTGATACCTCATATATGGGGGTAAACCACTGTTTGGGCGCACGGCAGGGCTTGGAAGGGAAGGAGCGCCATTTGACTGTTTGAATGAAAAATTGGCTGCGCTCTTTAGCGGACACCATGTCACGTTTGGAGGGCCCCCGTGTGCCTAAAAATTGGAGCTCCCCCACAAGTGACCCCATTTTGGAAACTAGACGCCCCAAGGAACTTATCTAGATACATAGTGAGCCCTTTAAACCCCCAGGAGCTTCACAAATTGATCCGTAAAAATGAAAAAGTACTTTTTTTTCACAAAAAAATTCTTTTAGCCTCAATTTTTTCATTTTCACATGGACAACAGGATAAAATGGATCCTAAAATTTGTTGGGCAATTTCTCCTGAGTACACCGATACCTCACATGTGGGGGTAAACCACTGTTTGGGCACATGGTAAGGCTCGGAAGGGAAGGAGCACCATTTGACTTTTTGAATGAAAAATTATCTCCATCGTTAGCGGACACTATGTCGCGTTTGGAGAGACCCTGTGTGCCTAAACATTGGAGCTCCCCCACAAGTGACCCCATTTTGGAAACTGGACCCCCCAAGGAACTTATCTAGATGCCTAGTGAGCACTTTAAACCCCCAGGTGCTTCACAGAAGTTTATAATGCAGAGCCATGAAAATAAAAAATAATTTTTCTTTTCTCAAAAATGATTTTTTAGCCTGGAATTTCCTATTTTGCCAATGGTAATAGGAGAAATTGGACCCCAAATGTTGTTGTCCAGTTTGTCCTGAGTACGCAGATACCCCATATGTGGGGGTAAACCACTGTTTGGGCCCACGGCAAGGCTCAGAAGGGAAGGCACGCCATTTGGCTTTTTAAATGGAAAATTAGCTCCAATCATTAGCGGACACCATGTCGCGTTTGGAGAGCCCCTGTGTGCTTAAACATTGGAGATCCCCCACAAATGACCCCATTTTGGAAACTAGACCCCCAAAGGAACTAATCTAGATCTGTGGTGAGCACTTTCAACCCTCAAGTGCTTCACAGAAGTTTATAACGCAGAGCCATGAAAATAAAAAAAAAATTTCTTTTCTCAAAAATGATTTTTTTAGCCCGCAATTTTTTTATTTTCCCAAGGGTAACAGGGGAAATTTGACCCCAAAAGTTGTTGTCCAGTTTCTCCTGAGTACGCTGATACTCCATATGTGGGGGTAAACCACTGTTTAGGCACATGCTGGGGCTCGGAAGTGAAGTAGTGACGTTTTGAAATGCAGACTTTGATGGAATGCTCTGCGGGCGTCACGTTGCGTTTGCAGAGCCCCTGGTGTGCCTAAACAGTAGAAACCCCCCACAAGTGACCCCATTTTGGAAACTAGACCCCCCAAGGAACTTATCTAGCTATGTGGTGAGCACTTTGAACCCCCAAGTGCTTCACAGACGTTTACAACGCAGAGCCGTGAAAATAAAAAATCATTTTTCTTTCCTCAAAAATGATGTTTTAGCAAGCAATTTTTTATTTTCTCAAGGGTAACAGGAGAAACTGGACCCCAGTAATTGTTGCGCAGTTTGTCCTGAGTATGCTGGTACCCCATATGTGGGGGTAAACCACTGTTTGGGCACACGTCGGGGCTCGGAAGTGATGGAGCACCATTTGACTTTTTGAATACAAGATTGGCTGGAATCAATGGTGGTGCCATGTTGCGTTTGGAGACCCCCTGATGTGCCTAAACAGTGGAAACCCCTCAATTCTAACTCCAACACACCCCTAACCCTTATCCCAACTGTAGCCGTAACCATAATCACAACCCTAACCCCATCACACCCCTAACCACAACCCTAACCCCAACACACCCCTAACCACAACCCTAATTCCAACCCAACCCTAACCCTAAGGCTATGTGCCCACGTTGCGGATTCGTGTGAGATATTTCCGCACCATTTTTGAAAAATCCGCGGGTAAAAGGCACTGCGTTTTACCTGCGGATTTACCGCGGATTGCCAGTGTTTTTTGTGCGGATTTCACCTGTGGATTCCTATTGAGGAACAGGTGTAAAACGCTGCGGAATCCGCACAAAGAATTGACATGCTGCGGAAAATACAACGCAGCGTTTCCGCGTGGTATTTTCCGCACCATGGGCACAGCGGATTTGGTTTTCCATATGTTTACATGGTACTGTAAACCTGATGGAACATTGCTGCGGATCCGCAGCCAAAGCCGCACCATGTGCACATAACCTAATTCTAAAGGTATGTGCACATGCTGCGGAAAACGCTGCGGATCCGCAGCAGTTTCCCATGAGTTTACAGTTCAATGTAAACCTATGGGAAACAAAAATCGCTGTACACATGCTGCAGAAAAACTGCACGGAAATGCAGCGGTTTACATTCCGCAGCATGTCACTTCTTTCTGTGGATTCCGCAGCGGTTTTACAACTGCTCCAATAGAAAATCGCAGTTGTAAAACCGCAGTGAAATGCGCAGAAAAACCGCGGTAAATCCGCAGCGGTTTAGCACTGCGGATTTATCAAATCCTCTGCGGAAAAATCCGCAGAGGACCAGAATACGTGTGCACATCCCGAACCCTAACCCTACCCCTAACCCTAGTTCTTACCCCAACCTTAGTGGAAAAAAAAAATTCTTTATTTTTTTTTATTGTCCCTACCTATGGGGGTGACAAAGGGGGGGGGGGGTCATTTATTATTTTTTTTATTTTGATCACTGAGAGGTTATATCTCAGTGATCAAAATTCACTCTGGAACGAATCTGCCGGCTGGCAGATTCGGCGGGCGCACTGCACATGCGCCCGCCATTTTGGAAGATGGCGGCGCCCAGGAAAGAAGAGATCGAAGAAGAGGGGGGGAGATCAGGGCACGGGAGGGCGTCGGAGCACGGGGGGGGGGGGGGTGGATCGGAGCATGGGGGGCGGGTGGATCGAAACACGGGGGGTGGATTGGAGCACGGGGTGGGGGATCGCTGTGCGGGGGGGTGGATCGGAGCACGGGGGGATCGCTGTGCGGGGGAGGGGATCGGAGTGCGGGGGGTTTGATTGGAGCACGGGGGGTGTGATTGGAGCACGGGGGGAGCGGACAGGAGGACGGGGGAGCGGAGCACAGGACGGAGGGGAGCGGAGCACAGATTGGGGGGCTGGGGGGGCGATCGGTGGGGTGGGTGCACATAAGTGTTTCCAGCCATGGCCGATGATATTGCAGCATCGGCCATGGCTGGAATGTAATATTTCACCAGTTTTTTAGGTGAAATATTACAAATCGCTCTGATTGGCAGTTTCACTTTCAACAGCCAATCAGAGCGATCGTAGCCACGGGGGGGTGAAGCCACCCCCCCTGGGCTAAACTACCACTCCCCCTGTCCCTGCAGATCGGGTGAAATGGGAGTTAACCCTTTCACCCGATCTGCAGGGACGCGATCATTCTGTGACACAGCATATGCGTCACAGGTCGGATTGGCACCGACTTTCATGACGCATACGCTGTGTCACAGGTCGGGAAGGGGTTAATAATGCTGTTTATAAGCCCCAACCCGACCTATAAGAGAAGAAAAATTACTTATTATACTCACCTGCAGGGTGGTCCTGTCCGAGGGGTGTTGCTCTTGTTTCGACGCCTCCCATCTTCTTATGATCGCTGTCCTCCTTCTTGGTTCGTGTGGATGACGCCTCCCTCCACCATTCGCACAATCTGATCGTTATTGCCCTCCTGTTGAGGGCAGAGCAAAGTAGTGCAGTGCGCAGGCGCCAGAAAAGGTCAGTGAAGCCCAGCGCCTGCACACTGCAGTACTTTGCTCTGCCCTCAACAGGGCATATAAGTATGCCTGTGCAGGAGCACGATGCCGAGCAGACAGTGTGGTTGATGCAGGGACACGTCATCCACTCGAACCAAGAAGGAGGACAGCGATCATCAGAAGATGGGAGGCATCGGACCAAGAAGAGCAACACCCCTCGGACCAGACCAACCCTCAGGTGAGTGTAATAAAAGTTATTTTTCAGTTCTTCCAGGTCGGGTTGGGGGCAGATATATAGCATTATAGAATGCTGTAGATAAGCCCTTAAAGGCGGTGGCTGCATCTCATATTGGCCGAACCTGGTGACATGTTCCCTTTAACCCCTTCCCAACCCATGACACCACGTAGGCGTCATGAAAGTCGGTGCCAATCCGACCCATGACGCCTATGTGGCGTCATGGAAAGATCGCGTCCCTGCAGATCGGGTGAAAGGGTTAACTCCCATTTCACCCGATCTGCAGGGACAGGGGGAGTGGTAGTTTAGCCCAGGGGGGGTGGCTTCACCCCCCCGTGGCTACGATCGCTCTGATTGGCTGTTGAAAGTGAAACTGCCAATCAGAGCGATTTGTAATATTTCACCTATTACAACTGGTGAAATATTACAATCCAGCCATGGCCGATGCTGCAATATCATCGGCCATGGCTGGAAACACTAATGTGCACCCACCCCACCGATCGCCCCCCCAGCCCTCCGATCTGTCCGGTACACTGCTCCGGCTCCCCTCCGTCCTGTGCTCCGCTCCCCCCGTGCTCTTGTCCGCTCCTCCCGTGCTCCAATCACCCCCCCGTGCTCCGTTCCACCCCCCGTGCTCCGTTCCACCCCCCCGCGCTCCGATCCACCCCCCCATGCTCCGATCCCCCCCACCCCATCATACTTACCGATCCTGCCGGGGTCCGTCCGTCTTCTCCCTGGGCGCCGCCATCTTCCAAAATGGCGGGCGCATGCGCAGTGCTCCCGCCGAATCTGCCGGCCGGCAGATTCGTTCCAAAGTGCATTTTGATCACTGAGAGAGATTATATCACAGTGATCAAAATAAAAAAAATAATAAATGACCCCCCCCCCCTTTGTCACCCCCATAGGTAGGGACAATAAAAAAATAAAGAATTTTTTCCGCTGCGGATTTGATAAATTCGCAGTGCTAAACCGCTGCGGATTTATGGCGGATTTACCGCGTTTTTTCTGTGCATTTCACTGCGGTTTTACAACTGCGATTTTCTATTGGAGCAGTTGTAAAACCGCTGCGGAATCCGCAGAAAGAAGTGACATGCTGCGTAATGTAAACCGCTGCGTTTCCGTGCAGTTTTTCCGCAGCATGTGTACAGCGATTTTTGTTTCCCATAGGTTTACATTGAACTGTAAACTCATGGGAAACTGCTGCGGATCCGCAGCGTTTTCCGCAGCGTGTGCACATACCTTTAAAATTAGGCTATGTGCACACGGTGCGGATTTGGCTGCGGATCCGCAGCGGATTGGCCGCTGCGGATTCGCAGCAGTGTTCCATCAGGTTTACAGTTCCATGTAAACCTATGGAAAACCAAATCCGCTGTGCCCATGGTGCGGAAAATCCCGCGCGGAAACGCTGCGTTGTATTTTCCGCAGCATGTCAATTCTTTGTGCGGATTCCGCAGCGTTTTACACCTGTTCCTCAATAGGAATCCGCAGGTGAAATCCGCACAAAAAACACTGGAAATCCGCGGAAAATCCGCAGGTAAAACGCAGTGCCTTTTACCCGCGGATTTTTCAAAAATGATGCTGAAAAATCTCACACGAATCCGCAACGTGGGCACATAGCCTTAGGGTTAGGGTTGGAATTAGGGTTGTGGTTAGGGTTGTGATTAGGGTTATGGCTACAGTTGGGATTAGGGTTAGGGGTGTGTTGGGGTTAGTGTTGGAGGTAGAATTGAGGGGTTTCCACTGTTTAGGCACATCAGGGGTCTCCAAACGCAACATGGCGCCACCATTGATTCCAGCCAATCTCGTATTCAAAAAGTCAAATGGTGCTCCCTCAATTCCGAGCCCCGACGTGTGCCCAAACAGTGGTTTACCCCCACATATGGGGTACCAGCATACTCAGGATAAACTGCGCAACAATTACTGGGGTCCAAATTCTCCTGTTACCCTTGTGAAAATAAAAAAATGCTTGCTAAAACATCATTTTTGAGGAAAGAAAAGTGATTTTTTTATTTTTACGGCTCTGCGTTGTAAACGTCTGTGAAGCACTTGGGGGTTCAAAGTGCTCACCACATATCTAGATAAGTTCCTTGGGGGGTCACTTGTGGGGGGTTTCTACTGTTTAGGCACACCAGGGGCTCTGCAAACGCAACGTGACGCCCGCGGACCATTCCATCAAAGTCTGCATTTCAAAAGTCACCACTTCCCTTCTGAGCCCCGACGTGTGCCCAAACAGTGGTTTACCCCCACACATGGGGTATCGGCGTACTCAGGAGAAACTGGGCAAGAACTTTTGGGGTCCAATTTCTCCTGTAACCCTTGGGAAAATAAAAAATTCTGGGCTAAATAATTATTTTTGAGGAAAGAAAACGTATTTATTATTTTCACGGCTCTGCATTATAAATTTCTATGAAGCACTTGGGGGTTCAAAGTGCTCACCACACATCTAGATAAGTTCCTTTCGGGGTCTAGTTTCCAAAATGGGGTCACTTGTGGGGGGTTTCTACTGTTTAGCCACTTCAGGGGCTCTGCAAACGCAACGTGACGCCCACAGAGCATTCCATCAAAGTCTGCATTTCAAAACGTCACTACTTCACTTCCGAGCCCTGGCATGTGCCCAAACAGTGGTTTACCCCCACATATGGGGTATCAGCGTACTCAGGAGAAACTGGACAACAACTTTTGGGGTCAAATTTCTCCTGTTACCTTTGGGAAAATAAAAAATTGCAGGCTAAAAGATCATTTTTGAGAAAATAATTTTTTTATTTTCATGGCTCTGCGTTATAAACTTCTGTGAAGCACCTGGGGGTTTAAAGTGCTCAATATGCATCTAGATAAGTTCCTTGGGGGGTCTAGTTTCCAAAATGGGGTCACTTGTGGGGGAGCTCCAATGTTTAGGCACACAGGGGCTCTCCAAACGCGACATGGTGTCCGCTAACGATGGAGATAATTTTTCATTCAAAAAGTCAAATGGCGCTCCTTCCCTTCCGAGCCTTACCATGTGCCCAAACAGTGGTTTACCCCCACATGTGAGGTATTGGTGTACTCAGGAGAAATTGCCCAACAAATTTTAGGATCCATTTTATCCTTTTGCCCATGTGAAAATGAAAAAATTGAGGCTAAAAGAATTTTTTTGTGAAAAAAAAAGTACCTTTTCATTTTTACGGATCAATTTGTGAAGCACCTGGGGGTTCAAAGTGCTCACTAAGCATCTAGATAAGTTCCTTGGGGCGTCTAGTTTCCAAAATGGGGTCACTTGTGGGGGATCTCCAATTTTTAGGCACGCGGGGGCTCTCCAAACGTGACATGGTGTCCGCTAAAGAGTGGAGCCAATTTTTCATTCAAAAAGTCAAATGGCGCTCCTTCCCTTCCAAGCCCTGCCGTGCGCCCAAACAGTGGTTTACCCCCACATATGAGGTATCAGCGTACTCAGGACAAATTGGACAACAACTTTCGTGGTTCAGTTTCTCCTTTTACCATTGGGAAAATAAAAAAATTGTTGCTAAAAGATAATTTTTGTGACTAAAAAGTTAAATGTTCATTTTTTCCTTCCATGTTGCTTCTGCTGCTGTGAAGCACCTGAAGGGTTAATAAACTTCTTGAATGTGGTTTTGAGTACCTTGAGGGGTGCATTTTTTAGAATGGTGTCACTTTTGGGTATTTTCAGCCATATAGACCCCTCAAACTGACTTCAAATGTGAGGTGGTCCCTAAAAAAATGGTTTTGTAAATTTCGTTGTAAAAATGAGAAATTGCTGGTCAAATTTTAACCCTTATAACTTCCTAGCAAAAAAAAAATTTGTATCCAAAATTGTGCTGATGTAAAGTATACATGTGGGAAATGTTATTTATTAACTATTTTGTGTCACATAACTCTCTGGTTTAACAGAATAAAAATTCAAAATGTGAAAATTGCGAAATTTTCAAAATTTTCGCCAAATTTCCGTTTTTATCACAAATAAACACAGAATTTATTGACCTAAATTTACCACTAACATGAAGCCCAATATGTCACGAAAATACAGTCTCAGAACCGCTAGGATCCGTTGAAGCGTTCCTGAGTTATTACCTCATAAAGGGACACTGGTCAGAATTGCAAAAAACGGCAAGGTCTTTAAGGTCAAAATAGGCTGGGTCATGAAGGGGTTAAATTGATGATGACCCATGCTGAAAACTACCAGGTCACTAGCGGTAAAGGGGGCTTGCTGAGTTTTACAACATACTGTTTCTAGTGCTTCCACCTTCCCAATAAAATGAGTCAAAGAGATAACAGCCATGTCATGCTGGAATATTGATTCATCACATGCAAGTCAGAATGATTATTGCTGTTACATTACAGCCATTGCTTAATAGATAGAACTATTAAATGTTTAACCCCTTCACCACCCAGCCTGTTTTCACCTTCCTGACTAGGCCAGGTTTTACAGTTCTGATTAGTGTCATTTTGTGATAATAACTCTGGAACACTTCAATGTATCCCAGTGGTTCTGAGACTTTTTTTTTGTGATGTGTTGTACTTTGTTAGGGGTAAATTTAGGTAAATATTTTTTAAATTCATTTATGAAAAAATCAGAAATTTGCCAAAAATGTTGCAATTTTCAAAATTTCTAATTCTCTAATTTTTATGCCACAAAACTACACACAATAGTTAATAAATAACATTTATCATATATCTACTTTACATAAGCATAATTTTTGAAACATTATTTTGTTGGGTTTTTTTTGTTAGTAAATTAAAATTTTATCAGCAATTTCTCATTTTTTCCCACAAAATTTACAAAAGCAATTTTTTTTAGGAACCGCCTCACATGTAAGTGACTTTGATGGGCCTGTATGACAGAAAATACCCAAAAGTTACACCATTCTAAATACTGCACCCACTCAAAACCACATTCAAGAAGATTATTAATCGTTTGAGGTGCTACACAGGAACTAAAGCAACGTGGAAAAAAATTAACATTTTACTTTTTTCCCCCACAAAATACGTAGTTGCTTTATACCATAATTTAGCATTCTTAAAAAGGTACTAGGAGAAAATGGACAATACAACTTGTTAAGCAAATATTCCTGTGTCCGTGAGGCCCCATATGTGGTGGAAAACTACTATTTAAGTACTAGACAAGGCTCGGAAGGCAAGGAGCAACGTTTGACTTTTGAAATGCAAAATTGGCTGGAATAAATAGTGGACGCCATTTCGTGTGCAGAGCCCATGATGTGCCTAAATAGTGAAAACCCCCACAGAGTGACCCTATATTGGAATTGACCTAGTGTTTTTCTGGTATGTGAATTTTTTAATGTGGTAATTAAGTTGTGTAGAGTACAAGGCAGGAGCAGCCCCTCTTGGGCTGGCTATTACAGCAGGGAGCTTCTCACTTCTGTGTGACATTATCCCATATGGGAGGGGGAAGCAGTAAGGAGCAGCTGCTGTCGCACTGAATTACAAGTGTTATAAAAGATAATAAAAGTGCACTGGGCATCTCATTTTTATAGTTTTGAGGGCAGGAACAGTTCAAAAAATGTTTTATCTCCCCAACGTACCCCTTTAATTCATGTGTTGGACCTGAAGAATTTAAACAAAATTTCAAGAAAGCAGTTTTGAAGTATTTGAAGGGTGCAGTTTTTAAACTGGTATCACCTTTGGTAAGTTTCCAATATATAGGCCTATCAAAGTACATGGAAATCTGAACAGGTCCTTAAAATCAGATTTTGTAAATTTCTTGAAAAAAAAATGTAAATTGCTGCTAAAGTTTTAACGCCCCCTAACTTCCTAACATAAAATGATGTTTGAAAACTGATGCACATGTACGTAAAGTAGATATATGGGAAATGTTTGATTAGTTATTTTGTATGGCATGACTTACTGGTTTAAGGATCTAAAGATTGAAAGTTTGAAAATTGCAAATTTTTCCAAATTTTCAGCAGAATTCCAATATTTTTACAAAGAAACGCAAAACACACCGACCTAAATTTACCACTAACATAAAGAGCAGTGTGTTATGTAAAAAAACAGAACCACTAATTACCACATGATTTGAAACTTGTTAGATTTAAAAAATTTGGCCTGATCTTTAAGGGGTTAAACAGTCAGTATAAGTACTGAAGCCCCATCTATTAAACGATGTACAGAAAAAACTCAAAATGCTAGAATTGCTGGTTTTTGGTTGCTTTTCATAAACAATGCAATAAAAAGCGAATAAATCATATTATGTGCCCCAAAATGGTATAAATCAGGCAAAATTATTTAATAATTTTTCACCATTTAAAAAAATAAAAATAAAAGCCTGAGCAAGTTTAATATTGCTGTAATCCTACTGACCTGGAGAATCAAGTTGCCAAGTCACGGTCACCGCATCCTGAACGCTATAAAACAATGGCAGAATTACTTTTTTTCCACAGATTCTCTGCGCATTAGTTTCAGTACACTATATAGTAAAACTGATGGTGTCATTCAAGGGAAAAACTTCCTCCAAAACACAAGCACGTGTGGTGGCTGCTGTTTGACTAGAATGCACAATGCCAGTCTTAGGCTGGGTGCCCACGATCCAGAACCAGCAACGTATTGGATGCAGTGTCCAAAGCATTGCTCTCTATTGAACATAGGTAAATCCGCATGAAAAAGGCAGATTTACCGCATTCAATACATTTCTGTTGATGTCTTTTCTCTTGAAATTGACATGCTGCTGTCTGGAAAGACGCGCCGCATGTCGGTATCCGAGGGTGATCTGCAGGCGTCTGTGGACGCATAGTAGACATGGGAGTTCTTCAAAATCCCATTCACTAGGCTGCATCATCTTGCCGCTGCAGGTTTGACTCTGCATAAATACGCAGCGTCAAGCCCGCCGCACCTCTGGATCGTGGGCACATACCCTTACTGGATCAGCCCCATACCATTTTTCATGCTGAAAATCTTATTGTCTGTCAACTTTTTGTTAAAATTGTTACCCAAAAATTTTTTTGCACAAATATTTCAAGTGCATATGTGTGAAGGATTCCGCTTTTGGAGTAACTAACCATTTGGTTTTCTTATTATGTTAAATATGTAAAATAATCACCCCGTCTAACTGAGATAAATCAATGTGCAATACACATAAATATATGGTGCACATAATTGTCACCAACCAAGGCTGAGTTGTAATATATGTATAATATGTACAGTATATAGCAATCACTGCGCTATGTTGCTAATTGTACACAATTGTCACCATCAAGACTAGGTTTTACTTACTAGTTGTTTTTTGGAGGTGAAGTGTCCGAGCGGGACCAGGCCAATATTGAGTATATTGATCAGCTGGCGAATGATGCTGTTAAAACAATACATGTATATACACTGCTCAAAAAATAAACGGAACACTAAAATCCCACATCCTAGGTATCAATGAATGAAATTTTCCAGTTGTAAATCTTTATTCATTACATAGTGGAATGCTTTGAGAACAATAAAACCTAAAAATGATCAACGTAAATCACAACTAATATCCCACGGAGGTCTGGAGTTGGAATGATGCTTAAAATCAAAATGGAAAATTAAGTTACAGGCTGATCCAACTTCAGTGGAAATACCTCAAGACAAGGAAATGATGTTCGGTAGTGTGTGTGGCCTCCACGTGCCTGTATGATCTCCCTACAACTCCTGGGCATGCTCCTGATGAGGCGGCAGATAGTCTCCTAAGGGATCTCCTCCCAGACCTGGACTAAAGCATCCGCTAACTCCTGGACAGTCCGTGGTGCAACATGACGTTGGTGGATGGTGCGAGACATGATGTCCCAGATGTGTTCAATCGGATTCAGGTCAGGGGAACGGGCGGGCCAGTCCATAGCTTCAATGCCTTCATCTTGCAGGAACTGCTGACACACTCCAGCCACATGAGGTCTGGCATTGTCCTGCATTAGGAGGAACCCTGGGCCAACCGCACCAGCATATGGTCTCACAAGGAGTCTGAGGATCTCATCTCGGTACCTAATGGCAGTCAGGCTACCTCTGGTGTGCACATGTAGGACTGTGCGGCCATCCAAAGAAATGCCACCCCACACCATTACTGATCCACTGCCAAACCGGTCATGCTGAAGAATATTGCAGGTAGCGGATCGCTCTCCACGGCATCTCCAGACTCTGTCATGTCTGTCACATGTGCTCAGTGTGAACCTGCTTTCATCTGTGAAGAGCACAGGGTTGCATTGACGAATTTGCCAGTCCTGGTGTTCTGTGGCAAATGCCAAGCGTCCTGCACGGTGTTGGGCTGTGAGCTCAACGTCCATCTGTGGACGTCGAGCACTCAGACCATCCTCATGGAGTCGGTTTCTAACCATTTGTGCAGACACACGCACATTTGTGGCCTGCTGGAGGTCATTTTGCAGGGCTCTGGCAGTGCTCCTCCTGTTCCTCCTTGCACAAAGGTTGATATAGCGGTCCTGCTGCTGGGTTGTTGCCCTCCTACGGCCCCCTCCACGTCTCCTGGTGTACTGGCCTATCTCCTGGTAGTGCCTCCAGCCTTTGGACACTACGCTGACAGGCACAGCAAACCTTCTTGCCACAGCTCGCATTGATGTTCCATCCTGGATGAGCTGCACTACCTGAGCCACTTGTGTGGGTTGTAGAGTCCGTCTCATGCTACCACGAGTGTGAAAGCACAACCAACATTCAAAAGTGACCAAAACATCAGCCAGAAAGCATTGGTACCGAGATGTGGTCTGTGGTCCCCACCAGCAAAACCTCTCCTTTTATAGAGTGTGTCTTGATAATTGCCAATAATTTCCATCTGTTGTCTTTTCCATTTGCACAACAGCATGTGAAATTGATTGTCAAACAGTGTTGCTTCCTAAGTGGACAGTTTGATTTCACAGAAGTTTGATTTACTTGGAGTTATATTCTGTTGTTTAAGGCTACTTTCACACTAGCGTTTTCTGCAATCCGTCACAATGCGTCGTTTTGCAGAAAAAACGCATCCTGCAAAAGTGCTTGCAGGATGCGTTTTTCTCCTTCGCCTCATTGGGGGACACAGACCGTGGGTGTATGCTGCTGCCAATAGGAGGCTGACACTAAGTGATACAAAAAAAGTTAGCTCCTCCCCTGCAGTATACACCCTCCTGCTGGCTCTCAGCTAACCAGTTCTTGCTTAGTGTCTGTAGGAGGCACATGGGTCTGTTTCAGACCCCAACGTTTTTATTTTATTGTTTACTTTTCTGTAAATTTTTATTTTTTAATTAACGGAGTGAAGGGGGCGACGGTTCCTTTCAAGGTTCCAATCTCCCCCGAACCATCAACAGGCGAGCACAGCGAGTATACCTCCCCGTACCCTCTCCTGCGACGTGGGAAGCCATGCCTGAGCTCACTTCAGGGGCGACGGTTCCTTTCTTGGTCCCGATCTCCCCACACCAGCAGCAGGCGAGCACATGGAGTGTCGCCTCCATGTATCCTCTCCTGGAGCCAGGCCTAATGCCGGACAACTGGCCCTGTCCACCCAGACTGAGCTCTGTGGATGTACAGAGGCCCCTCTCTATGGCGTCCGAGCAGCCCCCACTGTCCCACCACTGTGAAAGCGGATGGCACAAGGAGGCGGACGGTTCCTCTCCACCTCCCTAACAAACGGATGATGGATTGGGGCTTATCCCTGCACCATCCACGCTGCTCAGAACAGCGCTGAAACCCACATCCGCGGTGGCTCCATGCCGGGACGCGCACCAATGGTGAGTGGATCCATCTTCAGTGGGATATCCACATGCTGACAGGCAGCCTCAGCCACTTCCCTGTGGCCCACCTCTCTGAGGTAACGCTCTGGATGGCTGCAAAAATTTAGTCCCCGGCTTCGGCCGATTTGTAGGCCGCATCCTGGAAGTCTTGCCTGGAAAGCTTCAGAGACTAAACTCCCTCGAGAGCATTTGCCCTTCAATTCGGATAAGCGATTCACTGGACAGAAGCCTCTACGTGGGATGCCATGCCTGGCCTGTTTTTTTTAAGGGCGACGGGTCCTTTAAAGGGCACCGATCTCCCCACACCATCAACAGACGAGCACACGGAGTGTCGTCTCCATGTTTCCTCTTCTGCATCCAGGCCTAACGCCAGACAACCTGTCCTGTCCACCTGGAGACCTGAACTCTGTGGACATATAGAGGCACCCTTTTTGGCGTACGAGCTCCCCCCTCTGCATCACCACTATTTAGCGGAAGATGCAAGAAGGCGGACCATTCCTCTCCACTTCCCTGTTAAGAGGTTGATGGATCGAGGGTTCCTAATTTTTATCTCTGCACCGTGAAAAGAGATGACAAGAGACTATGACCTGCTGGATGCAGCCGCACATTCTGCCATGGGGCAGTTTAACCGGGTAGAATCTCCTGTGGTATACCTACCAGTATCCCTACCTGATGTGTCATCAATTAAAAATACCACGGACTGTCAGATAGCAATTCTGGTTCGTTCCGTCTTGCGGCTTCAGGTCCAGCGCTCTATCCTCCCTAGCGGCCGCATGGATTGCTAGAGCAATGGTCTCCTGGCTGGAGACCTTAACTACCTTGATTCACACCAGCAACAACTGGCCAATCAAATCCTTTGAGCGGGAGACTGACAAAGGATTGTATAAGGATTGTCCAGCACAGTCTAGATCTAAGGGATCTTGGTTCCAAACAGGGGAACGAAAAGTAAGATCTACCCTGGACCTCAAACTTCTAACAACCTTTGACATGGTCCTCCTTCTTTGGATGGAGTCCCTCCGCTCAGCCATTACTTCAACAGAAAAAGGTGCAGTTTCCGGCATCCATCGACATTCGGGTTGCTTGCCCTCTGCAAAAATTCCTTCGCCTTTCCATTCGTCAACAGCATTTTCAAGTCACAACCTTGTCCTTCGGCCTTGCTTCCGCACCCAGAGTGTTCGCTCGGGTCATGGCGGATGTCATGTTTCTCTTGCACTCTAGAGGCGTGCTCGTCCTGCCCTGTTTGGTCTGTCTAGCCGCCCTTCCAAGACTACGCTGAGTCGTCTATATCTCTTGCGATACCTTATCTCCTGGGCTGGCAGCTACACTTAGACAAGTTCTCTTCATTTCCAGCCCAGCAGATATCCTTCTTGAGGATGATCCTGCACACTTCTAGAAGGATGGTAATTCTTCCTCGAGACAAGGTCATGGCCCTTCAACAGGGAGCTCGCGCAAGGAGAGTTCTGAGGACTTGATTACTCACCCCCTCATTTCATTCGATTTGCTAAGAGAGTTCTGAGCAAAAATGGTGACGACAATGGAAGCGGTTTCCTTCGCTCCGCTCGTTTTCAGCAAGTCAAACAGACTTTCAGACAATAGTCTCTGAGCTCCTTCTTCATCCAGGGCCTTTCTCCCGGTTCAATGGTTATTAGTAACTTCCAATGCCAGTCTTCTTCTCCCCATCATTGTTCTGGAGATCCCAACGGTAGTCTTACAGCAGGGCCACTGCCTTCTGTCGGGTCTCCCTATCCGAATTCAATTGGATAATGCCACGGCGGTGCCTTACGTCAGTCATCTAGCAGGTACCCACGGTCAGGCACCATGACCGAGGTACCTCACTTTCTCTGATGGGCCGAAGTCTATTATTTGGTGATCTCGGCAGTATATATCCCAGAAGTCGAAGTCTGAACGGCAAACAAATTCAGGCGTCAGGGTTCCGCCTCAAGTCAGTGGGAACTTAACCCAGAAGTCTTCCATCAGATCTGTCCTTACTGGAGCTCTCCAGTTGTAGGTGGGATGACATCCAGACTGAAGGCCAATGTACTCGAGTTCGTGGTTCGGCCTCGAGATCCAAGAGCCATCGCTCTCCATGCTCTGGTTCTGCCATGGTACCAGTTTCCATAACTGCCCTTCCACTGCTTCCGAAAGCCTTTCGGAAGCAGAAAGGGGCCCCAGTGATCCTCAGAGATCCGCACTGACCACGTCCGTTTTTTGTTTGCGGAGCTAGTATCTTCTCGCCTTATCGCAGCACAACCGCAAGTAGGGACTTTCTCACAGGGAGTTTTTCACACGTAGTTCTTCCCTATCGCATACCGTTAGATCATTGGGACCTTATTATTCCTAGGAGCCTTACAGTAGGCTCCTTTTTCATCCGGGCAGACTTTACTATCAGGGAAAGTCGTCCCGTTCTCCTCTGCGATATTCTAACTCTGACGAGTCTTCGGAGCTAGCTTCTCTGCTCTTTCAGACTTTTTTCCCTTATTTCCTTCGAGGCAAGGTTGTCCTCTGGCCATCTCCATCCCTTGTTACCAAGGTGGTACTGTATTACCACTGTTATGAGGGCATAGTTCTTCCCTCATCTCTTTTGGCTCCAGTCCACAAAATGGAATAAGATCCCCCATATTCTGGACGAAGTGCGTGCTCTGAGTAGGTACGTCTTGAGGACAGCGTCCTTCTGAAGGTTGGACGTTTTATTTGGGCTTCCTGACGGTAGAGGAAGGCTTCCTGAAATTTTCAGGAAGGGTTTAGCCGTTTCATCGACCATGATAACATGGTGAATTCTTTTCACCATCCAGGAGTCCTTCTGTGCTAGATGTCAGCCTATCTCCCTGTCTATCAAGGGTTCTAGGCACCAGGCGTCAGTAAGGCACGCCTGCAAGCTTGCGGATTCGTCCAGTCCGCATGCATTCTTGAAGCACTATAATTCCCACACTTCCACAGATGTGAGTCTGGGCAGGCGGACTCTGGAGGCCGCGGTGGCGCACTTGTAAGTAGCGGTTACACAGGGCCTGATCTGTTGTTGTCCCCACCCAGGGACTGCTTTGGGACGTCCCACGGTCTGTGTCCCCCAATGAGGCGAAGGAGAAATAGGGATTTTTGTGTACTCACCGTAAAATCCTTTTCTCCGAGCCATTCATTGGGGGACACAGCTCCCACCCTGTTATTAGCTTATGATTGTTTTTTATAATCTGACATGCTATACTCTCATATATAATATGACATGCTATACGCTCATATATTGTTATTGATCTCCTACTGCTTTTGCACCGAACTGGTTAGCTGAGAGCCAGCATCCTCCAGTTCAGCCTGCAGAGCGCTGTGGTTAAAATGCTGGCCAGGCAGTATCCAAGCAGGATCTAAGCTCTGTGCCATCCCGTGTGAAGGGGAATATTTTTTTGGTTCAGTCCTGGACGAATTACTGGATAAAGCAGTGGATGAGAAAAAGAGATTTCCCAATCTATCGTCCTTCAGACGTCCTTTCAGCAGGACAAGATTCGGTCAGAAAAGACCGTCAAGGGACTGCTCTAAATGGGATGACAAGAAGAAGAGAGGTACTGGCTTCATGTTCAGGTGTTCATCGCAAGAAGGGAAAAAAACATCCCAATGACTAGTGGCTCCCATGAGAGGTAGATTGTCGGCCTTTTATCCAGCCTGTTCTCTTATCACCAACAGCAGTTGGGTGCAGGGCGTGATATCCGCAGGACTTAAACTTGAGTTCCTTTTGGCCCCAGGAGATAAATTCAAGATGAATCCTGTCCGTCCCTCCCAGATAGAACAGTCTGCCTTAGAGTCTGAGGTTGTCAAATTGTGCCAGAAAATGGTCCCTTTGGAGGTTTCGGCTTCTGAGGAGGGTAGAGGTTTTTACTCTTCCCTGTTCTTGGTTTGGAAGCCAGACAGCTCAAATCAAAAATGTCGTCTGCCAGCTGACAAAATTATTCACATCCGTCATCAGGTTTTGCGGAGAGTAAATAGACCAGGATTCTGGGTAAACCTGCTATTCTTTGTATTATGCTGCTTGCAAGTACTTTCCGTTTCAGGAAAGCATCCACTATGTATTTCCTTTAAGTAGAGGGCTTTTCGGTCTCTTTCGTCCCGCTACATTTAGCCCAACTTCGGTCTCTCCCTAAGGTGGCTAGCATATATGTAGACCCTCCTTGACACTCAGGCAGGCCATGTACCTTCTAGGTTTCCCGACATCTTGTATTCTGGCTGTCAAATGGGCTCAGGTTCACACAAGAGGCCTTCAGAAGGATGTTATATTTTATGATAGAGCCCTGAGGGGGTCCCTACAGGGGAAAATAACATTACAACCATCTGCCTTAAGCTCCTTAAAATGATGGCTTAACAAGGATAATTTGTCTTCAGGGGTTCCCTGGGAGAATAACATATCTCATATAGTAACTACTGACGCCAGTCCCTCGGGATTGGGGGCCCATATGGGGATATGGTGGTCCAGGGGCAATGGGATTCCCAGATAGAAAGCTCATCTAACCTGAAGGAACGATCTGTTAGAGCTGTCAGTTAAAAAACTCCTTGGATACCTGCAGGGTCACCATGTCAGATTCCTCTCGGACAATCGTTACAGTAGCCTATATCAACCCCCAAGGTGGGACCCGATCCGAGGCTCTGACGGAAGTAGTGGAACGCCATTTTCAGACAGCAGAAAGACATTTTCTATCTTTGACAGCACTTCACATAAGAGGAAATGCAACACCACTGCAGATTTTCTAAGCCGCAACATGCTGAGGCAGGGAGAGGGGTGTCTGAATGGAGCTATCTTCAGCCAGATTGTCCACATGTGAGATCAACCAGACATAGAGCTTTTTGCCACCAGAAAAAACAGAAAAGTAAATCAATTCTGTTCTCTAAACCCGAGGGAAAAACCCCTTTATTGTGGATGCCTTCCTACGGAAGTGGGATTTCAATCTGGCCTACGCTTTTCCCCCATTGTTCCTGTTGCCTCTGGTAGTAAGGAAGGTCAGAGAAGACAGGGCGAGGATTATATTAATTGCCCAGGAGGCCTTAGATTTTATGGCTGAGGACAGAGGTGTATCTAGGGTTTCTGGCACCCGGGGCAAGAATTCATTTTGGCGCCCCCCAGGACATATGCCATTTTCACACTTAGTCATGTACCCACGAGCTCCTCTCCCTAATGCTCTGAATGTTCAGTGAAAAACAGAGAAGCAGAAGAGAAGCTCGTTGTTACAGGACCATAAGTATGAAAATCACATGTGAGTGAAGTGTCCATGTGACGACTACTGGAACCTGCAGAGCTTAATCCTGACATCGCAGCTTCTGAATTCTCACAACGAATGCACTATCGCAGCTTCTGAATTCTCACAACGAATGCACTGCACACTTTTAGGATTCTCCCTTGCCGGTGGACAGTCATGTCAGCACAAGCATGTGATTTGTATACTTCTGCCCACATTCTGACTAGACGTGCCCGGCCTCGCTCAGTTCATTTTCATTGAGTGAGGCCACACATGTCTAGTCGGCACGTGACCGCATGTATGTAAATCGCCAGCACGAGAGAATCCAGACAGTGTGCAGTGCGCACTGTGAGAACTGAGAAGTCTGCAGTCACGAAGAATGACTGCAGACTCATTACAAACCTGGACATCCCCTTTAATGCTCCTAACATAAATAAAAACATGAGAATTGGTCAGTATCGCAAATAACATTTACATCCAGGTACCTTATAGATGACGTTGTCTCTGGAGCCTTTCTCCTTCTTTTCTTCATTTTGTCCAGACTTCCATCTTCTCCGCTCTTCTGCAGCAAATCTCCACATGATGCCCTTAAAGATACAAGTGTCATTATAATGCTCCTGAATAAAAAATTGCCCCGCACTATATTGTCTGCACAAAATGTGACCCCCACATTGTCCCTCTTATGGTACATGCTCTTCACACTGACCTCTCCTTTCCATACCGGCCTCCTCTTCACACAGTCCTCTAATACTGTGTCCCTCCTATAGGGCCCAGTATTTATACTGTACTCTATCTTCACACACACCCCCCCCCCCTCCTTGGTACACTGTCCCCTCCTGGCTGTGCCCTCACACTGTCCCTCCATGCTACGCCCCCACAACTCAGTTTCTATTCTGTGCCCACTCACTTTTCTCCCCCTATACTGTCTCCTCACACTATTCCCCTCCCTCCTCATACTGTCTCCTCTCACATCCCTCCTGGTCACCATACTGTCTCCTTGTATGTTTACACCCTCGCTTTCTATACTGTCTGCTCACCTGACTCCCCATACTGTGTCTGCACACATCCCATCACCCTCATACATGTTTCCTCATACATGCCCTCATTCGCCCGTACGGTTTCCTCATATATGCCCCCCATCTCCTCCTTTGCTCTTCATTGTGTGTCCTTAAATCCCCCCCATCTCCTCTCCAAATCTCCCCATACAATAAATCCCCCCATTCCCCACACAGCTCATCATCCCCCATTCCCCACACAGCTCATCATCCCCCATTCCCCACACAGCGTCTCATCATCCCCCCCCATTCCACACACAGCGTCTCATCATCCCCCTATTCCCCACACAGCATCTCATCATCCCCCCCATTCCCCACACAGCGTCTCATCATCCCCCCCATTCCCCACACAGCGTCTCATCATCCCCCATTCCCCACACAGCGTCTCATCATCCCCCATTCCCCACACAGTGTCTCATCCATTCCCCACACAGCGTCTCATCATCCCCCTATTCCCCACACAGCATCTTATCCCCCCCATTCCCCACACAGCATCTTATCATCCCCCCATTCCCCACACAGCGTCTCATCACCCCTCCATTCCCCACACAGCGTCTCATCATCCCCCATTCCCCACACAGCGTCTCATCCCCCCATTCCCCACACAGCGTCTCATCATCCCCCCATTCCCCACACAGCGTCTCATCATCCCCCCTTCCCCACACAGCGTCTCATCATCCCCCCATTCCCCACACAGCGTCTCATCATCCCCCCATTCCCTACACAGCGTCTCATCCCCCCCATTCCCCACACAGCATCTCATCATCCCCCCCATTCCCCACACAGCGTCTCATCCCCCCCATTCCCCACACAGCATCTCATCATCCCCCCCATTCCCCACACAGCGTCTCATCATCTCCCCATTCCCCACACAGCGTCTCATCATCCCCCCATTCCCCACACAGCGTCTCATCATCCCCCATTCCCCACACAGCGTCTCATCATCCCCCATTCCCCACACAGCTCCTCACCATTCCCCACACAGCGTCTCATCATCCCCCTATTTCCCACACAGCATCTCATCATCCCCCCCATTCCCCACACAGCGTCTCATCATCTCCCATTCCCCACACAGCGTCTCATCCCCCCATTCTCCACACAGCGTCTCATCATCCCCCCATTCCCTACACAGCGTCTCATCATCCCCCATTCCCCACACAGCATCTCATCATCCCCCCCCATTCCCCACACAGCGTCTCATCCCCCCATTCCCCACACAGCTCCTCACCATTCCCCACACAGCGTCTCATCATCCCCCTATTTCCCACACAGCATCTCATCATCCCCCCCATTCCCCACACAGCGTCTCATCATCTCCCATTCCCCACACAGCGTCTCATCCCCCCATTCTCCACACAGCGTCTCATCATCCCCCCATTCCCTACACAGCGTCTCATCATCCCCCATTCCCCACACAGCATCTCATCATCCCCCCCCATTCCCCACACAGCGTCTCATCCCCCCATTCCCCACACAGCGTCTCATCATCCCCCATTCCCCACACAGCTCCTCACCATTCCCCACACAGCGTCTCATCATCCCCCTATTCCCCACACAGCATCTCATCATCCCCCCCATTCCCCACACAGCATCTCCTCATCCCCCATTCCCCACACAGGGTCTCATCATCCCCCATTCCCCACACAGCATCTCATCATCCCCCCCATTCCCCACACAGCATCTCATCATCCCCCATTCCCCACACAGGGTCTCATCATCCCATTCCCCACACAGCGTCTCATCATCCCCCCATTCCCCACACAGCGTCTCATCATCCCTCCATTCCCCACACAGCGTCTCATCATCCCCCATTCCCCACACAGCGTCTCATCCCCCCATTCCCCACACAGCGTCTCATCATCCCCCCATTCCCCACACAGCGTCTCATCATCCCCCCTTCCCCACACAGCGTCTCATCATCCCCCCATTCCCCACACAGGGTCTCATCATCCCCCATTCCCCACACAGCATCTCATCATCCCCCCCATTCCCCACACAGCATCTCATCATCCCCCATTCCCCACACAGGGTCTCATCATCCCATTCCCCACACAGCGTCTCATCATCCCCCCATTCCCCACACAGCGTCTCATCATCCCCCCATTCACCACACAGCGTCTCATCATCCCCCATTCCCCACACAGCTCCTCACCATTCCCCACACAGCGTCTCACCATCCCCCTATTCCCCACACAGCATCTCATTATCCCCCCCCATTCCCCACACAGCATCTTATCATTCCCCCCATTCCCCACACAGCGTCTCATCACCCCCCCCCCCATTCCCCACACAGCGTATCATCATCCCCCTTTCCCCACACAGCGTCTTATCATCCCCCCATTACCCACACAGCGTCTCATCATCCCCCCATTCCCCACACAGCTCCTCATTATCCCCCCATTCCCCACACAGCTCCTCATTATCCCCCCATTCCCCACACAGCTTCTCATCATCCCCCTATTCCCCACACAGTGTCTCATCTCCCCATTCCCCACACAGATCCTCACCATCATCTTCCCTATGCAGCCCCACTCAAGTAACATCACCCCCTTTTCAAATTACATCCTGAGAGCCTCACACAGTCCTGCATCCTCATTCCCTTGTACAAGGGTCCATGGTGCAGCTACTCTCCTCACACGGCTCCATGCTGCAGCCCCTCAGTCCTTTCCTCGCACGGCTCCTCATTTCCTGCTTCTCTTCTCCACCAGCAGCTTCCTGTAATTGACTCCTCCCCCTCAAGAAATCAACTCCAATTTAGAGGCTACCCTGCAGTCAGATCTTCAATTGTACTCGTGTCTGTAAGATACGAGTACAATTGAATACTGGCAGCCGCGCGCTGCAGCTTCTCTGTGCCGGCTGTTAGCTTGACAGTTGGCACAGAGAACAGCTGACTCCCAGTCCAGGGGGGGCGGCAGAATGCTGCTGCCAGGGAAGACACTGCGGACCGCCGCATTAGGCGGCCTGACTGCGCCTCCCTGCCAGCTGTGCCCAGGGCACATGCCCCGGCTGCCTCCCCCCCCTAGATACGACACTGGCTGAGGACAATGTCATTCTGCGATCCCAGGGTACTTCCCGATCTTCCAGATCTTCTTGTCCAGGGTCCAGTAAATCACCCACGTGTAGCAGGGCTCCACCTGACGGCGTGGAGATTGAAAGGGCATTATTAAAGGATAAAGGATTCTCCCCCAATCTAATAGACACACTTCTAAAAAGTAGAAAATCAATTACAACTAAAATCTGTGCTAAAACATGGAGATGATTTCTAGCCACTTATCACCTTAAAGCCAAAGAAGGGGTACCTGTATGGCAGGTTCTAGAATTCTTGCAGAAGGGCCTTGAATTAGGTGTGGCCACCAGTACCCTGAAAGTACAGGTTTTGGCCCTTCGTGCCTTATGTAATTATGACATTGCAAAAAATTACTGGATATCCCGATTTATTAAAGGGGCTGGCAGATCTAGGCCCATACACAGGGTTTTGTGTCCCATGGGACTTGAACTTAGTCCTTACGGCTATGACTGAGCCTCCGTTTGAACCTATGGTATCTGCCTCAATTAAAATCCTATCCCTCAAGGTAGCTTTTTTAGTGGCTATCACATCGGCTTGTAGACTAAGCGATATTCAGGCGCTCTCTAGAATCCCCCCTTACACACAGATTTTGAATGACAGGGTAGTACTTAGGCAAGACCCGGCCTACTTGCCCAAGGTTGCTCAAACTTCCACAGGACTCCCTTCCTTCCTCCCTAATCCCACTAACCAAAAAGAGAAAAAATTGCATACTTTAGATGTTAGAACAGTGGTTCTCAACCTTTCTAATGCCGTGACCCCGCAATACAGTTCCTCATGTTGCGGTGACCCCCAACCCAAAAAATAATTTTGGTGGCTACTTTAAAACTGTAATTTTATTAGTTATGATTCGGAATGTAAATATCTGATATGCATTATGTATAGAGGTAATACAGAGATCACTGGTGACATTATACACAGGACCTCCATATAGTATACAGTGTATAGTGTCAGTGTATAGGTAACACTGACTCACCAGTGACGTCTCTAGGTGAAGTCCTTCATCTTTCATCCAGCACAGACCGCCATCATTCCTTCCAGCCAGGACTCGTTTCTGCAGGAAATAACACAGTTATCTAGAGCTCCGCTTGCAGAACACATTACTTAATTTTTCACAACTTCTACATTACACCACATGAAGATAAAAAGGCGATATAGTGTCACTCTGCACAGTAACAGGACCGCCCCCCCATTTAAAACAGTATACTCAAAAAATAAAATAAATACATCACTGCAGTAATAATATCCCTTAATTATCCCCTATTATGCCTATGGTAACACTATTCCCCACCCTGGCCCCGTTTATCTCATTCCTGGCTCCAGCCATATGTTCTCGCATCCTGCCCTCATGAGTATCCATTCTACTCCATATGATCTCCCCATCCTGCCCCACCAGCCTCCATCGTATCCGTCCTGCCCCATGATCCAATCCTGCCCCGTGTCTCCAATCATGCCCCGTATCTACATTCTGCCCATGCCTCAAGTCCTGCCCCCAGTGTGTCCAGCATATTACCCCCATGTTGTCCAGCAATCTGCCCCAGTGTGTCCAGCATATTACCCCCAGTGTGTCCAGCAATCTGCCCCAGTGTCCAGCATTGCCCCAGTGTGTCCAGAAGTCTGCCCCAGGGTCTCCAGCATTGCCTCAATGTGTCCAGAAATCTGCCAAAGGGTCTCCAGTATTGCCCCAGTGTGTCCAGCAATCTGCCCCATAGTCTCCTGTATTGCCCCAGTGTGTCCAGCAATCTGTCCCATGGTCTCCAGTATTGCCCCAGTGTGTCCAGCATTCTGCCCCATGGTCTCCAGTATTGCCCCAGTGTGTCCAGCAATCTGCCCCATGGTCTCCTGTATTGCCCCAGTGTGTCCAGCATTCTGCCACATGGTCTCCTGTATTGCCCCAGTGTGTCCAGCAATCTGCCCCATGGTCTCCAGTATTGCCCCAGTGTGTCCAGCATTCTGCCCCATGGTCTCCAGTATTGCCCCAGTGTGTCCAGCAATCTGCCCCATAGTAGTCTCCTGTATTGCCCCAGTGTGTCCAGCATTCTGCCCCATGGTCTCCAGTATTGCCCCAGTGTGTCCAGCAATCTGCCCCATGGTCTCCAGTATTGCCCCAGTGTGTCCAGCAATCTGCCCCATGGTCTCCTGTATTGCCCCAGTGTGTCCAGCATTCTGCCACATGGTCTCCTGTATTGCCCCAGTGTGTCCAGCAATCTGCCCCATGGTCTCCAGTATTGCCCCAGTGTGTCCAGCATTCTGCCCCATGGTCTCCAGTATTACCCCAGTGTGTCCAGCAATCTGCCCCATGGTCTCCTGTATTGCCCCAGTGTGTCCAGCATTCTGCCACATGGTCTCCTGTATTGCCCCAGTGTGTCCAGCAATCTGCCCCATGGTCTCCAGTATTGCCCCAGTGTGTCCAGCATTCTGCCCCATGGTCTCCAGTATTGCCCCAGTGTGTCCAGCAATCTGCCCCATAGTAGTCTCCTGTATTGCCCCAGTGTGTCCAGCAATCTGCCCCATGGTCTCCTGTATTGCCCCAGTGTGTCCAGCATTCTGCCCCATGGTCTCCAGTATTGCCCCAGTGTGTCCAGCAATCTGCCCCATGGTCTCCTGTATTGCCCCAGTGTGTCCAGCAATCTGCCCCATGGTCTCCAGTATTGCCCCAGTGTGTCCAGCAATCTGCCCCATAGTAGTCTCCTGTATTGCCCCAGTGTGTCCAGCATTCTGCCCCATGGTCTCCAGTATTGCCCCAGTGTGTCCAGCAATCTGCCCCATGGTCTCCAGTATTGCCCCAGTGTGTCCAGCAATCTGCCCCATGGTCTCCTGTATTGCCCCAGTGTGTCCAGCATTCTGCCACATGGTCTCCTGTATTGCCCCAGTGTGTCCAGCAATCTGCCCCATGGTCTCCAGTATTGCCCCAGTGTGTCCAGCATTCTGCCCCATGGTCTCCAGTATTGCCCCAGTGTGTCCAGCAATCTGCCCCATGGTCTCCTGTATTGCCCCAGTGTGTCCAGCATTCTGCCACATGGTCTCCTGTATTGCCCCAGTGTGTCCAGCAATCTGCCCCATGGTCTCCAGTATTGCCCCAGTGTGTCCAGCATTCTGCCCCATGGTCTCCAGTATTGCCCCAGTGTGTCCAGCAATCTGCCCCATAGTAGTCTCCTGTATTGCCCCAGTGTGTCCAGCAATCTGCCCCATGGTCTCCTGTATTGCCCCAGTGTGTCCAGCATTCTGCCCCATGGTCTCCAGTATTGCCCCAGTGTGTCCAGCAATCTGCCCCATGGTCTCCAGTATTGCCCCAGTGTGTCCAGCATTCTGCCCCATGGTCTCCTGTATTGCCCCAGTGTGTCCAGCAATCTGCCCCATGGTCTCCAGTATTGCCCCAGTGTGTCCAGCAATCTGCCCCATGGTCTCCAGTATTGCCCCAGTGTGTCCAGCATTCTGCCCCATGGTCTCCTGTATTGCCCCAGTGTGTCCAGCATTCTGCCCCATGGTCTCCAGTATTGCCCCAGTGTGTCCAGCAATCTGCCCCATGGTCTCCAGTATTGCCCCAGTGTGTCCAGCATTCTGCCCCATGGTCTCCTGTATTGCCCCAGTGTGTCCAGCAATCTGCCCCATGGTCTCCAGTATTGCCCCAGTGTGTCCAGCAATCTGCCCCATGGTCTCCAGTATTGCCCCAGTGTGTCCAGCATTCTGCCCCATGGTCTCCTGTATTGCCCCAGTGTGTCCAGCAATCTGCCCCATGGTCTCCTGTATTGCCCCAGTGTGTCCAGCATTCTGCCCCATGGTCTCCTGTATTGCCCCAGTGTGTCCAGCATTCTGCCCCATGGTCTCCTGTATTGCCCCAGTGTGTCCAGCAATCTGCCCCATGGTCTCCTGTATTGCCCCAGTGTGTCCAGCAATCTGCCCCATGGTCTCCTGTATTGCCCCAGTGTGTCCAGCATTCTGCCACATGGTCTCCAGTATTGCCCCAGTGTGTCCAGCAATCTGCCCCATGGTCTCCTGTATTGCCCCAGTGTGTCCAGCATTCTGCCCCATGGTCTCCAGTATTGCCCCAGTGTGTCCAGCAATCTGCCCCATAGTCTCCAGTATTGCCCCAGTGTGTCCAGCAATCTGCCCCATGGTCTCCTGTATTGCCCCAGTGTGTCCAGCATTCTGCCCCATGGTCTCCAGTATTGCCCCAGTGTGTCCAGCATTCTGCCACATGGTCTCCTGTATTGCCCCAGTGTGTCCAGCAATCTGCCCCATGGTCTCCAGTATTGCCCCAGTGTGTCCAGCAATCTGCCCCATGGTCTCCAGTATTGCCCCAGTGTGTCCAGCATTCTGCCACATGGTCTCCAGTATTGCCCCAGTGTGTCCAGCATTCTGCCACATGGTCTCCCGTATTGCCCCAGTGTGTCCAGTATTCTGCCACATGGTCTCCTGTATTGCCCCAGTGTGTCCAGCAATCTGCCCCATGGTCTCCTGTATTGCCCCAGTGTGTCCAGCATTCTGCCCCATGGTCTCCAGTATTGCCCCAGTGTGTCCAGCATTCTGCCACATGGTCTCCTGTATTGCCCCAGTGTGTCCAGCAATCTGCCCCATGGTCTCCAGTATTGCCCCAGTGTGTCCAGCAATCTGCCCCATGGTCTCCAGTATTGCCCCAGTGTGTCCAGCATTCTGCCACATGGTCTCCAGTATTGCCCCAGTGTGTCCAGCATTCTGCCACATGGTCTCCCGTATTGCCCCAGTGTGTCCAGTATTCTGCCACATGGTCTCCTGTATTGCCCCAGTGTGTCCAGCAATCTGCCCCATGGTCTCCAGTATTGCCCCAGTGTGTCCAGCAATCTGCCCCATGGTCTCCTGTATTGCCCCAGTGTGTCCAGCATTCTGCCCCATGGTCTCCAGTATTGCCCCAGTGTGTCCAGCATTCTGCCACATGGTCTCCTGTATTGCCCCAGTGTGTCCAGTATTCTGCCACATGGTCTCCTGTATTGCCCCAGTGTGTCCAGCAATCTGCCCCATGGTCTCCAGTATTGCCCCAGTGTGTCCAGCATTGCCCCCAGACAGTCAGACATAAAGAAAAAAAAAAAAAAGTAAAATCCTCACCTCTCCCGTTCCTAGCGCAGGTCCGGTGCAGTCAGCGTCTCTCCGGCTCTGCGACGCTCAGGACAGAGAGGCAGAGCGGCGCGCACAGTAGTGACGTCATCGAGCCCTCTGCTCTGAGACGTCGCAGAGTCAGAGGACGCTGCAGCTGCCGGCGCCGCAGGAACCAATAGAGGTGAGTATTAGAGCGGGGGCGGGGCCCGGGGGTGGGGGGAGCTGGCCCTGGTCGTGGCGGCGGACGGCGCCGCCCAAAGATTTAAAGGGGCGTCTTTTTTTTTTTTTTCTTCTTCTCCCCCCTTCCTACGCCACTGGTGGCGACCCCTGTGTTTTGGTCGTTCGACCCCCCTCGGGGTCGCGACCCCCAGGTTGAGAACCGCTGTGTTAGAAGGTGTCTTTTAGAATACCTTTCTGTCACTAATCCTTGTTAAAAGGACAACGCCTTATTCATATCTTTCCAGGGTGCTAGGAAGGGTTTTAGGGTTTCGAAATGTACATTAGCAAGATGGATTAGGGAGGCTATCTCTCTAGCAGCTTACACAGCAGGTGGCTGTCTGGCTCCACAGAACTTAAAGGCGCATTCTACCCAAGCCATTGCAACTTCTTGGGCAGAGATCTGGAGTTTCCATCGACCAGATATGTAAGGAGGCTACGTGGTCATCCCCTTGCACCTTTTTAACCACTATAGGCTAGACATGCTTCTTCTGAGCTCACCTTCGGGATAAGGGTGCTGCAAGCTGTAGTCCCTCCCTAAACTAGTTTTACATCTCTGTAATTCTCTCGTGGTGCTGTCATGGGAGTCCGAATAAAGCATTAAGTTACTAAAAGGCTGTAAGTCAGACACGGTGCATTAACGATGTGTGACCAGCGCCCAATACAAGCCGCTTGTGTGCAATTCAATACTAAGCAATCACCCCCTCCATGGATTGGTAGGATGTGAGTGGTTGTCTCATCAGTATTTTGCGCCTGTGTTACCGCCATCTTTATTACTTGTTTTCTGCATCCTGAGTGCATTAGGTCTGAGCCCTGGATAGGTAAGCACTGCTGCCCCTTGTTTGCTGTGTTAATAGCTGGCCTATCTGAGCATTCATTGTCCTTTACAGCATAAAGTACCTGAAAGCTTTCTCAGCCGGCGAAGGAGAGTTTACTAAATAAAGGTGATGCCTTTGCTGAATGAACAGTAATGTCCTCTTTCTTTTGTTCCCGAGAATTTGGTGAGAAGCAATCACCAACTCCCCGCCACTGGTATGAAGTTTGCTTGGGGACATCTTCTGCCTTCTTCATTCTCCCCTTACCGATTAACAGAGTATTCCTTCTGATTGGGATCTTGATACACTGACATCTGAATTGGCCTGAGCGGACCAAGATGCAAGGATTGGCCTGAACGTGACATCTTCAAATGCATATATCAAGTTTGGCTTAGGTGACTCGTGGCCAAGCCCTGTATCTGGGACTTTGTTGCTTGATGTATAGTGACATCTTCTGGTCGACAATGAGTATTGCACTCTTCAATAAACCTCTGCAGTCAACAAACACAAGAATAGTAAAATACTGTACTACAAAAAGCATAAGGCAAACAATATTAGCAAGATTATACCAGTAGTTACTTTCCAGTTTTCCTTGTGACCAGAGGAGATGGGTTCCAATGTGAAATATGTTTCTGCTGTAAAAGTCTGTTAAAGGGAGTCTGTCAGCACAGAATGACTGTTGAAACCAAGTACAGGCTCTCTGTGCTTCACGGCGGGGACAATCATTTATATACACCTTCTCACCTGCTTGGTTTCCATCTATCTCTGCTCTTTTCCTCTATGACTCCAGAGCTGTCAAAGAGGGGGGATGTGTATTGAGATGATTGCCCCCGCTGTGAAGCACCCAGCGCCATGACTTAGTTTGAACAGTCATTCTGTGCTGGCAAAGTCCCTTTAAGATCAGATTTTGTGGCCCCTCCTAATACCTAGGCATTACTGGTTCAGCACATTTCCTCCTTTTGTGAAGCGTTGCGCCCTAGTTTGAATATCATATTTTTTATAGTTACCATATGTATTGTGAATAAAGGTAAAGATTTTTTAAGATCACTGTCTTTGGCATAACTCATTTTGTTTAGTATAAAAATAGCGATTTATAGCTTTGTGCCAACACTGCGGGAACTTGCTGGTACAGATGGGGTGTATAGGCTTTATTTTTTTATGGGGGCCAACCATTTTGATCAAGAAGGATTTGTCCTAGTAGTGGACAACCCCTTTAAAGCTGGGAGTCTGCACTTTAATCCCATATTAATCATATGACTATATTTTGTATATTTTTTGGTACACCGCCAAAGTGCCAAAACTTGTGTCCAAGTATTTCTGGATCTAACTATATTTTTGAACTATGCTTTTTTATACCCTAATAATTGTACTTTTTCTCTTCTTTTTTTTTGTCATTTTAGGACCAAACTAGAGTTGTGTCTCCTATAATTGATGTGATTAATATGGATAACTTCCAATATGTTGGTGCATCGGCAGATTTAAAAGGAGGTAAGGTATTGTATATATGTATACTATAAGACTGTATCAGGACAGTCACTGTAATAGAAAATGCATCCACTTAAGGGCAGATTTCTTGTCCCTGGACAATGAGTGCAATCTTTATATACCCCTTTGTGCTTGGCGTCACTGCTTGCTAGCTTCCACATCATGACGCTACATTTCTGTGCAGCGCATTAATGTTGGTTACTGAGTGCAACAGGAACTGGTGAGCACCACCTCCCCAGCTTGATACCCCCACACCACGCTGTACATCCATGGACAGTGCTTTTATGTGGGCAGCGAATCTAGCAGGAGGCCGTCCACGGGTTAGTGAAGCAGGAGCAGCTGCGCCAAAGGTGCAGGGTAGTGTAGCAGTAGTCGCACTCTGCCACATCGCTGAGTGCAGGACACTGGAGTGAGTATGGATGATACGGCTGCCCTCCTCCGGCTTGCTATGTTCCGTATACTATATACTATGTGATTTAGTGGTTTGTTTTTTTTAACAAAGGAAAAAGTGGATGTCAGAAGCCACTGTTGGGCATCCGTCACAGGACTTTGGACATACATCCTTCTGTAGTCACAAACTCAGAATAAACAAAGCCTATCTATGCTTTAGAAATGCCAAGAGAAATTCAGGTTCGGCAGGCTAATTTTTACAAATCTATCATATGTATTCGGCAGCTCTCTGTGCTCAGAAGGATCTTCTATTTTCCACTTGTATGAATAGGTTTGATTTCAACACGCACAATTTAACAAACTAATTGCTTGCACTATATACTGCAGTACAATGGTACTGCAGTTTATGGTAACATTTGTGATCTCCTATGCGGGGCGCAAGACCACAGAGAGATCTTACTATGTATCCGCTTCATTTAAAAATTGACTAGAGATTGACAGCGCCATTTAAATGGTTGAACAGCAGTAATTCTACCTAAGGCTAGTTTCACACTAGCGTTTTGAGGAGCTGCGGAGGGCTGCGGACTTCCTCCGTGAAGCTTCGCCCTCGGCCGCTAGCTCTGCCTACTTCTGCATGCAGCAAGCATGCGGCCTACGTACGTTTTGACGCTGCTTTCTACGCTGGCCACCACATCGTCAAAACGACGCATGCGGAAGCATCCCCATACAGCGGCACAACCTGCGTACCTAACGTTAAAGATAGATACGTAGGCCGCATGCAGAAGTAGGCGGAGGTGCGGCCGAGGGCAGGGCTTCATGGAGGAAGTCCGCAACGCTAATGTGAAACCGGCCTAACTGGTTGTTTCTGTTAGTAGTGGGTGCCAGCTCTAGAAGCCGGCAAATATCTGACACAGCTCCTGAGCTCATTCCATACAACCCCTTCTGATGTGTAACGTACAGTACAGTGCTATGTCAAAGTTTTAGGTTGTTGCAGGAAAACTTGCTGCAAAGTAAGAATGCTTAAAAAAAGTGTTTAATGGATCATTTGTATCAATTGCAAAATGCAAAGTGAATAAACAAAAAATAAATCTAAATCAAATCAATATTTGGTGTGACCAGAATTTACCTTTTGCAAATGACATACAGGTGCTTCTCACAAAATTAGAATATTATCAAAAAGTTAATTTTTCAGTTCTTCAATATACTCATACTCATATATTATATAGAGTCATTACAGACATAGTGCTCTATTTCAAGTGTTTATTTCTGTTAATGTTGATGATTATGGCTTACAGCCAATGAAAACCCAAAAGTCATTATCTCAGTAAATTAGAATACTTTATAACAGGGGTCCCCAACTCCAGTCCTCAAGGCCCACCAATATGTCATGTTTTCAGGATTTCCTTAGTCTTGCCCAGGTAATAATTGCATCACCTGTGCAATGCAAAGGAAATCCTGAAAACATGACCTGTTGGTGGGCCTTGAGGACTGGAGTTGGGGACCCCTGCTTTATAACACCAGCTTGAAAAAATGATTTTAGAATCCAAAATGTTGACCTACTGAAATGTATTTTCAGTAATGCACTCTACTTGGTCGGGGGTTCTTTTGCATCAATTACTGCATCAATGTGGCGTGGCATGGAGGCGATCAACCTGTGGCACTACTGAGATGTTATGGAAGCTCCGGTTATGAGAGCCTTCAGCTCATCTGCATTGTTGGTTCTGTTTTCTCTCATCTTCCTCTTGACAATAACCAATATATTCTCTGTGAGGTTATGGTCAGGCAAGTTTAATGGCCAATCAAGCACAGTGATACTGTTGTTTTCAACCAGGTATTGGTACTTTTGGTAGTGTGGACAGGTGCCAAGTCCTGCTGGAGAATTAAATTTCCATCTCCAAAAAGCTTGTTGGCAGAGGGAAGCGCTCTGACTTTGGTCTTGATAAAACACAGTGGACCTACACCAGCAGATGACATGGCTCCCCAAACCATCACTGATTGTAGAATCTTCACACTAAACCTCAAGCAGCTTGGATCGTGGCCTCTCCACTCTTCCTCCAGACTCTGAGACCTTGATTTCCAAATGAAATGCAACATTTCCTTTCATCTGAAAACAGCACCTTGGACCACTGAGCAACAGTCCAGCTCTTTTTCTCGGCTAGATAACAACCTCTCTACACTAACTTGGGTTGGTGTCAAAGCAGTAACCACATGGGCAACATCTCTAGCAATTTCAGGGTATAAAGGAATTGCTTTGTGCACAGTCAGTTTTGATGAAGGATTGAACTCTACTACTTCTTTGAGAGCAAGTGAGAAACGTTGCTGAAATATGGTCAATCTGTTTACTATGAAAGTGGAATCTTTTTCCCTGCAGCAACGCTTTGCCTGCTCCATGTCGTTCAAATACTTGTCGAAATCAAACTTCTCATCTGATGTGGATGAAGGAACGGCAGCAGCAGCACTGGCAGGACCCGAGTACTCTTGCTCTTGGCCGTCCTGTAGCTCATCCTAACTGCTAACTCAATCAAAACTTATTTTCCTTTAGTAAGCTGTTGATCATCCAGCAATATATGATGACTCTGGTCCACATAAACAGCTGCTAGAAGAGTTTTATTTTCTAATAACAGTGTCTCTCTCTGTTTCATTGAAGCAACAATGCCATCTGCGATTAAACATCCTCTTTGGGACAGGCAAAACAACAAGTTCTTCCACTCCTTTATAAAAATGCCAGGAATTAAATCCTCAGCTTGTAACTTTTTAGTCACTGTAAATGGGTGATGAAGAAATTCCTTCAATTCAGCCACCTGTGTCCATTGACCTTCATGTAGTATTACCTGAGGGTTGGCCATATCTACAAGGAAGGGTTTCAGCTCAAGCAATCACTCACTCATTAAATAGGTGCTGCCCCACTGAGTGGCTTGATCCACAATTGCCCCTTTTCCAGCACATCTCTTCAAGATGGAATCAATTTTAAGGGTTCTGGCAGCAATAGCCAATTTCCTCTCTTTGCTAATCAGAGTTCCAGCATGTCCCTTGCAGACTATCTCTTGTTTGGTATAAATCCATTTTGATTATTGTATATTACCCTAGTAATCACCTTGGATAATCTGTTTGCAAGAATCTTAGCCAGCAGTTTGACGTCGGTTTGGAAGAGAGAGAGATGGGTCTATAAGAATCAGGCAGGGATGGAACCTTTCCAGGTTTCAATATCAAAACCACCACCGCCTCTTTCATAGATTACATGAGGTTACCAATTCTAATACTTTCTTGAAAAACTGCCAGTAAGTTTGGAAGCATTTTTTCCTGATATGTCTTGAAAAATTCCCCTGGTAAACCATCTCAGCCTGGGGCCTTCTAATTTTGGGACCCTTGAATGTCCTCCTCCATTTCCTCAAGTTTAATTGGTTTGTCTAGTATATCTCTCTCTAGATTTGATAATTGTGGTAATGAAATGGTTGCTAAGTAGTTCTATATTTCTTCTGAATTGGTGACGCTTTTAGAAGAATAAATACTAGAAAAGTAATTCTGCAAAGTGTGGAGAATATCTCCATCCTCCGTAACCACGACCCCAGTGTCAGAGACTAGACTAGAAATGTACGAGAACCCATTTTGAGCTTTAACAATAGTTGCTAGCAAGTAGCCCGCACTCTCACCCTCTGTAAAAAAAAAAAAAAATAAATAAATAAATTTAAAAAAAAAATGTTTTTGTGCAGCTAGTCTCAATAGGTGATTTTTCATTAGGTTTTTTTTTTTAGATTTTTTCATATTTTCCGCAGTGCAAGCTGAAAGGTTTGATATAAATTCTGATTTTGCTAGACCGACCTGCTCTTGTAACTTTTGGGTGTATTCTCTTGTTTTAGTTTTCCGTTTACTAATTTCACCAATATAGAGCCTTCTAACAAATGCTTTCATAGCATCTCATACTATTTACCTTAAAGTGAAGTCCATATTAATGTTAAAGTTTTCCCGCAATCTGTCGTGTACAGAACCCCCAATAGTCGGAATCCAAAATGGGTTTAACCCAGTTGTACCCTTATAGGGCAATGATCCGACATGATTCTTGGTAAATATTCAGCCTCCTTTACCAGAGACATAATATTCACATTTGCAACCGCCAAGTCAATTCTGGATAACGAATGGTAAGACGTTGAATATCAAGAGTATTGTTTGATATTAGGATGCTTAGTGCGCCAAATATCTGTCAGCTCCAGCTCAAATAGAACTCTGGATAGAGAGGTCTGTGAGGCTGACACGGGTATGGTTCCTGGATGACATTTATCCCAGTACAGGTGTAAATACATATTGAAATCCCCCATCATGAGCACGTGTGATAGTGGGTAGGAGAGTGCGTATTTTTTCCGCACCTCACCGGAATAAGGTGGAGGGATATAAATGGCCACTATAAGGATTGGGGTGTTATGTATAGTACAAAATATAGAGACTAGGCAACCCTCTGAGCTTACCATGACTTTGATGCACGTGAACAGGATGAATATTTCTATTTTTAAAAGCATTCTTACCATGTTACATTTTTTCCTTACCTGCCTAAAACTTTTACACAGTGCTGTGTGTGGATTCCATGCGGAGATTTATAAAATTAGAAGTTATGATCTACAAGGTTCTTTGAATAAGGAGGTTAACACAGTTTGCAGTTATTACTAAGCTCATATCATATTTTATAAAGCTTATTTGCAGATGTATGATATAAGTGCAAAACAAAAAGTAAAGTGCTTCTTAATACTGTTGTTTTGTTTTGTTTTTTTCTTTTTTTCACTTCTAGGTTTTGATTGGAACTTAGTTTTTAAATGGGACTATATGACACCAGAGCAAAGGCGAGCGCGTCAAGGAAACCCCGTAGCACCAATTAAGTTGGTATTTCTTTTGACCTTCTCTCTTAGCTGATACATTTGGCGCAGTAATATTTTAAAGGAAGTCCAATTAATTTATTTAAAGAGAATCTGTCATCAAGGGTTATGCATATTAAATGAGAGGTATGACCATATTGGCGCTGTTATACTGACTTAATGCAGACATTCAGGGAAGAAATTCGCAGCCTGGTTGTTCTAAAATCATCCTTAGAAGTTTTAGTCTCCGTGCATTAGGCCCATACTGTGTGCAGGGTCTTAGGCTCTGTGCCAGCCCCTCTGCTGCCTCTAGTATCTTTACTCTCTTCCTTATTTATATGTTGTGCCTACGCTATGCTAACTGCAGTCGTGATAGTGTAGATTGATCTCACGCTAGGCTTCAGCAATATGGCAGGAGCGGTGCTTGCGCAGATTGTCCTCCAGCGGTCTTCATTAAATTGGTGGTGGCTCATGCGCAGATTGCGATCCCTGTTCGCAATCCAAACTGAGATCTTAATATGCGCTGCCACCATTTCCCTGAAGACTGCAGGAGGTCAGTCTTTAGTTTTGCCGCTACCAGCGTTATTTTACTGAAGTCCATTGTAAGTACAAACTGCACATGCCCTTCCCGCGGCTAGACATTTAAATAAGAAAGTGTGTAAGGTCACCAAAGGCAGTAGAGGGGCTGTGGCGAAGCCAAAGTCCCTGCCCACAATCCTGTCCCAATTCACGGACATCAAAACTTCTAATGATGATTGCAAAACAACCAGTCCGCAGATCTCTTCACTGAATGTCTGTATTAAATCTGTATAACTGTACCGTTTCTGCCATACCTTTAGTTTGACACCCGATGCTGATGACAGATTCTTTTAAATAGTTCTGAGAGGCCAATATATTAAATACATATTTTAATAAATTTGTTAACCCTTTAACTTTTTCACAGCAATTATAAGGAACATGCCCACTATGTATATTGTGCACATCAATTTAAAGCTTTTATACAATTCTTTGTGCAGATACTTTATCTAAACAAACATACATACATACATACATACATACATACATACATACTCTAGAATACCCGATGCGTTAGAATCGGGCCACCATCTAGTGGTGACATATTTGCCTCTGTGCGGCCCCTCTGCTGCGCAGTGCGCAGTGTTATATACTACGTGGGCAGTGTTATATACTACGTGGGCAGCTTTCTGCCCATGTCCAATGTACACAAATCGGTTTATCAGTGGTGTTGGCATACAGACCTCAGCAATCAGAGAACTGGTAGAAAACACAATGATTTTTTTATTAAAATTACAGCGATCAGACCAGTAAGTTCCATCTGTGGAGTCTGGGTCTCTGCACCTACAATGTGCTGCTCTCAGATGGGATAGCAAAAAATCTGCTGACAGATTCCATTTAAAACAAATCCTTCACTGAGGCATTTTGAATGTGATTTTTTAGCTGTCATCTCAGTATTCCGAGTATACTGTTTTGTATTATTATACTTCTGTACTGTAACTTTTGGGCTTTTATAACACTTTCTGTTGTCCATTGTAGAACGCCAATGATTGCTGGAGGGCTCTTTGTGATGGACAAATCCTACTTTGAAGAATTGGGAAAATATGATATGATGATGGACGTTTGGGGAGGGGAAAATTTAGGTAGGTATAAGTAGGGGACTTCTCTAACACACCATTTACTCAGTTTAATGTTGTAAAATGTCCGGTATCTTGAAGATGATGCGGCCCCTGTATGGGGAAGACATTGCTGACAATGCATTTACACAATTTGCCGACATTCTGGTGGTCACACTGTTAGAAGATACGTTTTGTGAAGTGCTCTATTTTAGGCCACATTCACACGTTCCTTTTTGTCCCGCGGGTTTTCCCGCAGCGGATTTGATAAATCTGCAGGGCAAACCCGCTGCGGTTATCCCTGCAGATTTATCGCGGTTTGTCCTGCGGGTTCCGCTGCGGGTTCCGCTGCGGGATTTACCCCTACTATTGATGCTGCATATGCAGCAATATGCAGCATCAATAGTAGTGTTAAAAATAATAAAATCATGGTATACTCACCCTCTGACGTCCCGATCTCCTGGGCGCTGCAGGCGGCGGTCCGGTTCCAAAGATGCTGTGCGACCAGGGCCTTCGGTGACGTCACGGTCATGTGACCGCGACGTCACCGAAGGTCCTGGTCGCATAGCAAACCTGAGACCGGACGGCCGCGTGCAGCGCTGAGACTTCAGAGGTGAGTATATCATGATTTTTTTTTTTTATTCTTTTTTTTTTTAATACAAATATGGTTCCCGAGGCCTGGAGGAGAGTCTCCTCTCCTCCACCCCGGGTATAACCCACACATTATCCGCATTACTTCCCGCATGGTGGGCACAGCCCCATGAGGGAAGTAAGCGGATCAATGCATTTCTATGGGTGCAGAATCGCTGCGATTCTGCACAAAGAAGTGACATGGTCCTTTTTTTTTTCCGCAGCAATTCTGCGCGTTTTTTTTCGGGTTTTTCCGCATCATGTGCACTGCGGTTTTTGTTTTCCATAGGGTAACATTGTACTGTACCCTGCATGGAAAACAGCTGCGGACCCGCAGCGGCAAAATCGCCTCGGTTCCGCAGTAAAAACCGCATAGTGTGAACATGGCCTTACTGTGAAAGCATATAGGTTTTCTTAGAAAAAGGCAAACACTGTTTACTATAACCTCTTAAAGTCATCTTAAATCTAAGTTTCTGCGTTATGGACATGGACACACTAAGGCCGTGCTTCCCAAACTTATCAGTATCCAAAGCCACTCATCAGGAAGTCCATTATAACCCTGATGAAGAGCGCTCTCGTCATCTGGTCGCCTAAGGTATATATGTAGAATTTATATCACTGTATCAGTGATGTCATGTCAACAAGTTACCATTAGTAATTGATTCTCTACTCAACCCCTTCATCTTCATATAATGTAAATTTGCATCATTGGCCCCGACCCCAGAGATTTACCATAGTAGCCGGGAGCCTGCTGAAGGCCTCAGTGGCTACCATGTTGGTCCTCCTATGAAACTTCATAGGAAAACATCAATTTTACTACGCATTGCAGTGTTGCGATCAATTGATCACAGATTCAAGTTCCCTGTGGGGAATTAAATAATAGTGTAAAAAAAAATAAACATAATCATATTTGCTATCACCACATCCATAAATGTATGATCTATCAAAATATTAAATGTAAGTCATACTTTGAATACTAAAAAAGAAATTCGAAATGCCAGAATTGCTATTTTTCTGTCATCACACTTGTCCCAAGAAGTGCAAAAAGCAAGCAAGAAAAACATGTGCCCTAAAATGATAACAGTATAAGTATTGTATCGGTATGCTAAAAACACCCCGACAAGTCTGTCAATGGAAGCATGAAAAAAAAAAAAATTTAAAGGTCACCAGCAAATGGCATTACCAGTTATTTTTAAACAGTCCATGGTTTTTTTTTTATTGGCTGAAGAAGAAGAAAAGCCTTTTAAATTTAGTGTAGCCACACTGACCTGAAGAATCATATTGCTGAGTCGTTTTTACTGCAAAATGAATCCTTTAAAGGCAAATCTCAAAACTCAATGGTGGAGTTGTTTTTTTTTTTTAAACATTTTTTTTCAGTCATCCATGCTCAACCCTTAAAAATCAAGCCATTGTACAGACATGTCCATAAGAAAAAAATTAAAATGTAAAAATATACTTTTTCAACTATATTTAAGTACATATGGTAATCTTTACTTCATTCACATCTCTGTTGTGATTGGTGAATTAAGTTAATGTTTCATTGACCAAAGTAAAGTACTTTCTCCTGTTTTGGGTTAGTCTGGGTCTGGAGGTGCTTCCCTAGAAGAGTTAAAGGGGTTGTCCACCCCTTGGACAACCCCTTCTTAAACTAAATGTTATGTCCCGATATACTAATAAGGGCTCATTTCCATTTGCGAGAAACACGTCCGTGTCTCGAATGTGAAAACTAAGTTCTGGCGCCAGCACTTGGGAGCGGAGCGTGCAGCTCCATGTATTGCTGTGCGGCTGCACGCTCCGTTCTGGAGTGCCGGCGCCAGAGCTTGGTTTTCACATGCGAGACACGGACGTGTTTCTCGCCAATGGAAACGAGCCCTAAAGCCTATACTCACCGTGGTGTTGGCACTCGCTCTCCCCGGGGCTCCCCTGCGGTTGTTGTGACATGTGATGCCGAATCCTAATCAGCGCTGGCGTCACTGTCTCCGCCTCCAGACAAACTGTATGTGAAGAGGAAGTCCGTATTCCAGCCAATCCCCGGCTTCCTCTTCACGTTCAATTTGTCCAAAGGAGTAGACGGTGACGCCAGAGCTGATCAGTCAAAACACCGCATCGTAGTCTGGGGGAGAGAGAGTGCCGACACCGCATGGGAGGCAAGTATAGGCTTTATTATTTTATCAGGGCCGAACATTTGATTTACGAAGGAGTTGTCCTAGTAGTGGATAACCCCTGTAAAATCCAGTATATTCCTAAAAGAAATAGCTTGGAACTATAACCGCTCTAGATACATTACATACTGCAAATAATACAGATAAATATTAGATTGTCTCAAGACTCCACAATCCTCTTTGTCCTGGAGCACTTGTATTTGCTCTCTGTATCTTTGCTTTAAGACACGATCGCTAGGATCAGATCTTCAAATTATTGCTACATCTGAGGCTTTATTGCTCAGCGGATAGTGGGACGTAGGCTGCAATGCTTCTCCTGATGAGTTGGTTCTTTACCTCTAAACTAAGAATGTTGGAACATAAAGAAAATAATTTATTTCTTTTAATGTTACACATACAATTGAAAAAGTAAATGCTCATCACAAATTAGAGAACATTTCATGTAAACCAATGATGTGCAATCAGTTTCGCCTTCCCAGCTTTGTCTGGAGTTACCATTCTGGGTTCCTTTCCATAAGTAAGAAATGTCAAAACCCCCCCCCCCCTCTTTTTTTTTTCTTCCCCAGTAACCTGGTGTAGAGGGCAAAAGATGTCACAGTTCCTGCAATTGCATGTAAATGAGGATTTGGAACAGTCAGTGGCCCCCAACTAGCATAGTCAACCCTCTGGCTGTGAACATAATACAACAGCACTCAGCAAACATTTAACAAATTAATTACCATACCTTATTTATAAACTGCTAAAACTGGGGTTTATGTAAATGTTACACTATGTTCCCTTTCTCTTCTAAAGTTTTCTGTTGGACCTAACATGGTTTGTTTCATTGCCACTAATTGATGTATATTCCCAGTAACCCTCAGCCTTCACTGTAAGGCTCCTTTCACACTAGCGTCGGAATCTCCCCGTCGCAATGCGTCGGGGGAGAGATTCCGACGCTAGCGTTTGCTGCATTGCACAATAGGTGCAGCGGATGCGTTTTTCCGGCGCATCCGCTGACCCATTGTAAGGTGCGGGGAGGTGGGGGTGGAGTTCCAGCCACGCATGTGCGGTCGGAAAAAGCGGTCCGTCAGGAGAAAAAAACGTTACATGTAGCGTTTTTTTCTCCCGACAGTCCGCAAAAGCACGACGCATCCGTGTGGCAATCCGTCGCAAATGCGTCGTCAATGCAAGTCTATGGGGAAAAAACGCATCCTGCAAGCACTTTTGCAGGATGCGTTTTTTCTGCAAAACGACGCATTGTGACGGATTGCAGAAAACGCTAGTGTGAAAGTAGCCTTAAGCCACTTATGATTGATTTCTCAACTTTCTGTAACGTGCTACAATGTAAGAATGTTTTCAAGATTAGAATTTCGTTGATATTTATAAAATAACAAAATTCAAAATGACTGAAGAAAAGAGAATCCAATCAGTATTTGGTGTTGCCTCACTTTGCCTTTAAAACCGCATTAATTCTTCATGTTAGTTTTTGTAAGAACTTAGTTGGGAGATTGTTCCAAAATTCTTGGATAACGAAGCTCATATCTTCTGTGAGCTACGGGAAATGTATCCTTCCACTTCTGAGAATTACAGGCAGAAACCTATCCATTATTGAATACCATCAAGAAGCCATTTGATTGGCTCAATATTTATTCTGCAGCAGGACAACAATCCCAAACATACAGCCAACGTCATTAAAGGTAGCCTTTCAGCAGGATTGTGCCCAGTAACCTACAGACAGTGTCAAGTCGGTGCCGTTATACTGATTACAATGATACCTGGGTTGATTAAATCTGTCTTGTGGTTGTTGTTTAATCTGTATTTGTAGTTTTCAGTTAATGAGATTCTCGTGCTTCGGGGTGGCTTGTGAGGGGGTCGGAGCTTTATGTGGTGCTCTGCTTAGGTATTCATCTCTATGGCTTATGACAGGTCACTGATCCCTCAGTGACCTGCCCCGTATTTTACATACTATTCAGATCACCACATGAAGACCCCCCACAGGCCGCCCCGGAGCACAAGACTCTCATTAACTGAAAACTGCAAATAAAGATTAAACAACAACCACAAGACGGATTTCATCAACCAAGGTATCATTGTAATCAGTATAACAGGGACAGCCTGGCAGTGTCTGTAGGTTATGGAGCACAATTCTGCTGACAGGTTCTCTTTAAGAGCTATCTTTAGCAAAAAGAAGAACAAGGAGTCCTGGAAGTGTTTATATGGCCCCACAGAGCTTTGAGCTCAACATCATCTCTGGTTTGGATTACAAGAAGAGACAGAAAAATTTGTTTAAGCCTTTATCCACAGAACATCCCAGATGTTTGGAACAGCTTCCCTGCTGAGTTCCATCAAGAAATGTGGCCCTGTTCCTAGAAGAACTAAGGGTACAGTCACACAGTGGCACTTTGGTCGCTAGGACGGCACGATCCGTGACGTTCCAGCGATATCGTTACGATCTCGCTGTGTCTGACACGCTACTGCGATCAGGGACCCCGCTGAGAATCGTACGTCGTAGCAGATCGTTTGAAACTTTATTTCGTCGCTGGATCTCCCGCTGACATCGCTGAATCGGAGAGTGTGACGCCGATTCAGCGATGTCTTCACTGGTAACCAGGGTAAACATCGGGTTACTAAGAGCAGGGCTGCGCTTAGTAACCCGATATTTACCATGGTTACTAGTGTAAATGTAAAAAAAAAAAAAAACACTACATACTTACATTCCCGGTGTCTGGTCATGTCCCTCGCCTTCAGCTTCCCGCACTGACTGGTGAGCGCCGGCCGTAAAGTACAGCGGTGACGTCACCGCTCTGCTTTCCGGCTGTCCGGCGCTCACTGTCAGTGCAGAGAAGCACAGCGCCGAGGGACGCGTCAGGAATGTAAGTATGTAGTGTTTTTTTTTTTACGTTTACGCTGGTAACCAGGGTAAACATCGGGTTACTAAGCGCGGCCCTGCGCTTAGTAACCCGATGTTTACCCTGGTTACTGGGGACTTCGGGATCGTTGGTCGCTGGAGAGCTGTCTGTGTGACAGCTCTCCAGCGACCAAACAGCGACGCTGCAGCGATCGACATCGTTGTCGTATCGCTGCCGCGTCGTTTTAGTGTGACGGTACCCTAATGCTGCCCTAAAAGCATTTTGTTCATTCTATTTTTGAAAGAATTCTTGCCTATCAGCTTTTTTCAGCACCTGCCTAAAACTTTTGCACAGTACTGTATATCATGTTGGCTGCTCACTTTGTTCATATCCACGTAGTCCAATAACCTGTATATATAATGATCACATCCATCCACCAACAGTGCTATTGTCCACCTTTGGAATGATACATATAATGTGATCATTTCAAGTGCCCTAAAATAAGTCTTGATAGCAAAAGGAATAGCATAGGAAAGAACCGTGGAACGACCACTAATTTACTTTTCATTAAGTACAGTTCTGACCATTGGGGATAAATGAAATTTGCTGTGCATTCTCCTCTTTCTCCTGATCTTTTCAAAGAGCATTCATTTATAGTTTTCGCTCCTCACCCTAAGATACTACATGGACTATCAATCTTATTACATTTTTCTTTTTTTTTTTTTTTTAATAATTGAAGGCATCCTGTCCATTAAAATAACAAAGTCAGCAGAATTCACTTCTTACTGCTTCTATATCTTACTTTTTTAATATGAGCTCAGTGGTATTGCCTACAACAGCATCACTGCTGAGCCCATTGATTGGTTGCAGCGGTCACGTGCTGATGACATGCAGCCACCACTGTAGCTATGCTTGCAAAGCCTGGAGACAGCAGAGAACAGGTACTGCTGACTTATTTTTATTTACAAAAAGCATACTATTTATATATAAAAAAAAGTGGGGAAAAGTGTTGTGAACTGTAAAAATTCCTGTACACCACTTCAGCATATGTTTTCTCTTTCTATTCACTGAGATATAATTACATATTAAATACAGCTACTTGCACCCGATTACTGTATTTTTCGGACTTTAAGACGCACCTATGTTTTAGAGGTGGAAAATAGAGAAAAGTATATTTGAAGCAAAATATGTGGTAAAATATTTAATAACATAAACATACTATTATATATTATATATGGGTAGAAGATGCTGCGGGACCAGTGTGGTGTCTGTAAAGTACTATGTGAAGACGCTGGAGGGTGAGTATAAGAATGGGGGCACAGAGCTTATATTTAAAGCACCACTCCAGTACTGAAAAATGACGCTGGAGTGCTGCTTTAAAGGGAATCTGTCACCCCATTTTTCACCTATAAGCTAAGGCCACCACCATCACGGGCTTATCTACAGCATTCTATAATGTAACCTGAAAGATGAGAAAAACAAGTTAGATTATGCTCACCCAGGGGCGGTCCCGCTGCGGTCCGGTCTGATGGGCGTCGCAGGTCCGGGTCCAGCGCCTCCCATCTTCATACGATGTCGTTGTCTTCTTTGCTTCCTGCGCAGGTGTACTTTATCTGCCCTGTTGAGGGCAGAGCAAAGTACTGCAATATGCAGGCGCCTGGCCTCTCTACCTTTCCCGGCGCCTGCGCTCCAGCCCGCCCTCTTCATGACCTCAGCACAGGTCTTCCACAGAGCATTCAGCATCACATCAGCGCCGTCAGGTATGCTGTGATCTCTCCTCTGGCCCCCTACTGCTGCCCCCTCCCCCAGCTGCTGCAGGAATCCGGTTCTGGGGAAACCATGTGTGACCGCTATTTTTAGTGAAGGAATATTTATTTGCTGCTCCCCGCTCACTGCTCCGTCCTGACAGGTGGGCGGGGAAGCGGCTAATGAATATTCACCTCACTTTAAGTCTCGGGACCACATGGTTTCCCCAGCACCGGAATCCTGCAGCTGAGACATTTTCCTGCCTCCTGCGATCCCACTCTGCCGCTACCCCATCCCCACATTCTCCATTCCGACCATAAGACGCACCCACACTTTCCTCCCAAATTTGGAGGAAAAAAGGGCATCTTATGGTTCAAAAAATACAGTACTTCCCATGAGTCTGTGGTTCTGATCTGCTGCTGTTTTGAGCGCTCCGTCTACCCCAGAAATACATCGAATCTTCTGCACATAAAGTATCTTGTCCTCTTGGACCACACATGGGTATTGATACCTTTTGCATGTAAGGCAGGCCTGGAGGGATATCCTAAGACACAGCTTTCCCTGGCATACACCGTGTTAGCGGACCTACAGACCAACATTCTCACCCAAACTTTATAATTGGCATTTACCAAATATATTGGTCATACCTTATTTCTGTAAAGTGACTATTTATTATGACAGCCTACTTGGAATCTAGTATTTTTCCTATAGTCCGCCAACTATAATAGCGGAAGTACAGTGTCCCGTGAGATTTGGGAATATTGGTAACCATACGGCGCTGGGTCATTCCACTGGCGACAGCACAGTAGCCTGTTCTTTAAGATTTATTGGGACCTCCAACCAAATCTTTCCAAACTGTCGTGTTTAATTTATTGCACTTTTTTTAAACTCTTTCGATATTTCAGGTTTTAATAGTTTTTTGTGTATCCATGTAAGCTTTTTTTTTTTATAATTATTTGGATGCTTCACATTCTTCATTCCTGCCTCTATCCAATATAGTGGAAAATTTAACCGTGAGCACTACTAGAGAAAGGGTGCTAAGGACAGGTTCCCCAACCATATAGATTAATAGTAAGAGACCTAGCACTCAACTTTAGGTAAGATGCAGCAGGAAAAATTTATTGCAGTAAATACAGGAAAACGTTTCGGTCAATTGTGACCTTCATCAGTTACAGGAGGTTATTAAATAAAAGCCTGCAACGCGAATTATAATCGCTGCACGATCGTATATCAAAATTAGTTCAGCGTGGTTGTTGCCGGCAAACCTGCTATGAGCAAATAGGAAGATTCCTGGAGCTGCATTGCTCTCCGACGCGGCATCCACCGCTTGTCTATCCAATATACGAGTAGAACACAACAGTTTTAAGGAATTAGGGAAACAAAAGTACGGTATTTCTAATCAGAGTCTAATCTAGTCTTCTAATTCATAGTCTGTTTTTATCTCATTGTCAGAAATTTCATTCCGTGTGTGGCAATGTGGTGGAAGTCTGGAAATCATTCCCTGCAGTAGAGTAGGCCATGTGTTTCGCAAACAGCACCCATACACATTTCCCGGAGGAAGTGGAACAGTTTTTGCGAGGTAAGAAGACCTGTTGATAATTAGATTTCAGGCTACTAAAACATGGATTTCTACTGGAAAGTTTATAGTCTGGGTGTTTGTGCACACAATGCCTTTGTTGTGCCAGCAGAGCTTGCAAAGTTCTTCTTGGAAAAGCTGCTTCAGGCAAACGCTGGTGGCTTTTTCCTGAAGCGGCCTTTCTGGCAGCTTTACCGCAGTTTTTAGTGTCTGCTCTGCCAACAGCGTCTTTTCTCTGTTTGACGCTTTTGTGGCGGGTAGCTTCCTAGGGGAATCTGCCTAAAGAATGCACATGTTGCTTGTTTTATCTGCGTCATGGTTTCTGAACCCTGAAGTGGTTAGAAGAAGTAACATTGACAGAACATACACATAGCAATGCTGTTTTTACATTGCTATTCACTTGGTTTGTATTTAATAGCAATTTAACTTTTTTTTTTGTAAGGCGGCTTACAGAGTGTGGGGGCTTTTTCTTTACCCCAATTGCTGCCCTCAGATCATGATTGTGTGGTCCTGATGTTTGCCATGGAAATTTGTGACCAAATTGCGGCTTTAAGGTACCTTCACACTAAACAACTTCACAACGATATCGCTAGCGATCCGTGACGTTGCAGCGTCCTGGCTAGCGATATCGTTTAGTTTGACACGCAGCAGCGATCAGGATCCTGCTGTGATGTCGTTGGTCACTGCAGAAAGTCCAGAACTTTATTTCGTTGCTGGACTCCCTGCAGACATCGCTGAATCGGCGTGTGTGACGCCGATTAAGCGATGTCTTCACTGGTAACCAGGGTAAACATCGGGTTACTAAGCGCAGGGCCGCGCTTAGTAACCCGATGTTTACCCTGGTTACCATCGTAAAAGTAAAAAAAACAAACACTACATACTTACCTTCTGCTGTCTGTCCCTGGCGCTCTGCTTCTCTGCACTCCTCCTGCATCCTGTGTCAGCGTCGGCCAGCCGGAAAGCAGAGCGGTGACGTCACCGCTCTGCTTTCTGGCCGCTGTGCTCACAGTCGGTGCAGGAAAGCAGAGCGCCAGGGACAGACAGGTAAGTATGTAGTGTTTGTTTTTTTTACTTTTACGATGGTAACCATGGTAAACATCGGGTTACTAGGCTCGGCCCTGCGCTTAGTAACCCGATGTTTACCCTGGTTACCGGCATCGTTGGTCGCTGGAGAGCTGTCTGTGTGACAGCTCTCCAGCGACCAAACAGCGACGCTGCAGCGATCGACATCGTTGTCGGTATCGCTGCAGCGTCGCTTAGTGTGAAGGTACCTTTAGAGTCTGCCGGCTGTAGTAATCTGTTCAGAAGTTAGAGGCATTTAGGTGGTAAAAATACACATTGTCATTTCTGTCATGCCATTTTGCATTAATTCCTGAAAGGCACCTGAAGGGTTAATAAACTATGTGACTGCTGTTTTCAATATGTCAGGGGGTGCTGTTTTCAAAATTTTATAACTTTTGGGGGTTTCCCAATACATGGGACCCCTAAAGGCACTTCAAACATGGATAAGTCCCTAAAAAAATAAATCTTGTAAATTTCCTTGAAAAAGTGAAAACTTGTTGCTACATTTTTGAACCTCCTAAAATGCTAACAAAATAAAAGAACATTTTACAAATGGTGCTGATGTAAAGCCAACATGAGGGAAATGTTATTTATTAACCCCTTTCTGCCATTAGACGTACTATTGCGTCCATGTGGGGTGGGCTTTACTTCCCAAGGACGCAATAGTACGTCATATGCGATCGGCAGCGCTCACGGGGGGAGCGCCGCCGATCGCGGCCGGGTGTCAGCTGTTTATCGCAGCTGACATCCGGCACTATGTGCCAGGAGCGGTCACGGACCGCCCCCGGCACATTAACCCCCGGCACACCGCGATCAAAGATGATCGCGATGTGCCGGCGGTACAGGGAAGCACCGCGCAGGGAGGGGGCTCCCTGCGGGCTTCCCTGAGCCCCCCGCAGCAACGCGATGTGATCGCGTTGCTGCGAGGGTCTCACCTCCCTCCCTGCTCCCTCCAGCCCCGGATCCAAGATGGCCGCGGATCCGGGTCCTGCAGGGAGGGAGGTGGCTTCACAGAGCCTGCTCAGAGCAGGCACTGTGAAGCAGCCTGCACTTCTATCAGATCAGTGATCTGACAGAGTGCTGTGCAAACTGTCAGATCACTGATCTGTGATGTCCCCCCCTGGGACAAAGTAAAAAAGTAAAAAAAAAAAATTTCAAATGTGTAAAAAAAAATAAAAAAAAATATTCCAAAATAATGATTAAAAAATAAAAATATTATTCCCATAAATACATTTCTTTATCTAAATAAAAAAAAAAAAAACAATAAAAGTACACATATTTAGTATCGCCGCGTCCGTAACGGCCCGACCTATAAAACTGGCCCACTAGTTAACCCCTTCAGTAAACACCGTAAGAAAAAAAAAAAAAACGAGGCAAAAAACAACGCTTTATTATCATACCGCCGAACAAAAAGTGGAATAACACGCGATCAAAAAGACAGATATAACTAACCATGGTACCGCTGAAAACGTCATCTTGTCCCGCAAAAAATGAGCCGCCATACAGCATCATCAGCAAAAAAATAAAAAAGTTATAGTCCTGAGAATAAAGCGATGCAAAAATAATTATTTTTTCTATAAAATAGTTTTTATCGTATAAAAGCGCCAAAACATAAAAAAATGATATAAATGAGGTATCGCTGTAATCGTACTGACCCGAAGAATAAAACTGCTTCATCAATTTTACCAAACGCGGAACGGTATAAACGCCTCCCCCAAAAGAAATTCATGAATAGCTGGTTTTTGGTCATTCTGCCTCACAAATATCGGAATAAAAAGCGATCAAAAAATGTCACGTGCCCGAAAATGTTACCAATAAAAACATCAACTCGTCCCGCAAAAACCAAGACCTCACATGACTCTGTGGACCAGAATATAGAAAAATTATAGCTCTCAAAATGTGGTAACGCAAAAAATATTTTTGCAATAAAAAGCGTCTTTCAGTGTGTGACGGCTGCCAATCATAAAAATCCGCTAAAAAACCCGCCATAAAAGTAAATCAAACCCCCCTTCATCACCCCCTTAGTTAGGGAAAAATTAAAAAAATGTATTTATTTCCATTTTCCCATTAGGGCTAGGGTTAGAGTTAGGGCTAGGGTTAGGGCTAGGGTTAGGGCTAGGGTTAGGGCTAGGGTTAGGGCTAGGGTTAGGGCTAGGGTTAGGGCTAGGGCTAGGGTTAGGGTTAGGGTTAGGGCTAGGGTTAGGGCTAGGGTTAGGGCTAGGGTTAGGATTAGGGTTAGGGCTAGGGTTAGGGCTAGGGCTAGGGCTAGGGTTAGGGTTAGGGCTAGGGTTAGGGCTAGGGTTAGGGCTAGGGTTAGGATTAGGGTTAGGGCTAGGGCTACAGTTTGGGTTGGGGCTAAAGTTACAGTTAGGGTTTAGATTACATTTACGGTTGGGAATAGGGTTGGGATTAAAGTTAGGGGTGTGTCAGGGTTAGAGGTGTGGTTAGGGTTACTGTTGGGATTAGGGTTAGGGATGTGTTTGGATTAGGGTTTCAGTTATAATTGGGGGGTTTCCACTGTTTAGGCACATCAGGGGCTCTCCAAACGCGACATGGCGTCCGATCTCAATTCCAGCCAATTCTGCGTTGAAAAAGTAAAACAGTGCTTCTTCCCTTCCGAGCTCTCCCGTGTGCCCAAACAGGGGTTTACCCCAACATATGGGGTATCAGCGTACTCAGGACAAATAGGACAACAACTTTTGGGGTCCAATTTCTCCTGCTACCCTTGGGAAAATACAAAACTCGGGGCTAAAACATATTTTTTGTGGGAAAAAAAAAGATTTTTTATTTTCACGGCTCTGCGTTATAAACTGTAGTGAAACACTTGGGGGTTCAAAGTTCTCACAACACATCTAGATTAGTTCCCTGGGGGGTCTAGTTTCCAATATGGGGTCACTTGTGGGGGGTTTCTACTGTTTAGGTACATTAGGGGTTCTGCAAACGCAATGTGACGTCTGCAGACCATTCCATCTAAGTCTGCATTCCAAATGGCGCTCCTTCCCTTCCGAGCTCTGCCATACGCTCAAACGTTGGTTTCCCCCAACATACGGGGTATCAGCGTACTCAGGACAAATTGGACAACAACTTTTGGGGTCGAATTTCTCCTCTTACCCTTGGGAAAATACAAAACTGGGGGCTAAAAAATAATTTTGGGGGGAAAGATTTTTTTTTTTAATTTTCACGGCTCTGCGTTACAAACTGTAGTGAAACACTTGGGGGTTCAAAGCTATCACAACACATCTAGATGAGTTCCTTAGGGGGTCTAGTTTCCAAAATGGTGTCACTTGTGGGAGGTTTCTACTGTTTAGGTACATTAGGGGCTCTGCAAATGCAATGTGACACCTGCAGACCATTCCATCTAAGTCCTCATTCCAAATGGAGCTCCTTCCCTTCCGAGCCCTCCCATGCGCCCAAACAGTGGTTCCCCCCCACATATGGGGTATCAGCGCACTCAGGACAAATTGGACAACAACTTTTGGGGTCGAATTTCTCCTCTTACCCTCGGGAAAATACAAAACTGGGGGCTAAAAAATAATTTTGGGGGGAAAGATTTTTTTTTTTAATTTTCACGGCTCTGCGTTACAAACTGTAGTGAAACACTTGGGGGTTCAAAGCTATCACAACACATCTAGATGAGTTCCTTAGGGGGTCTAGTTTCCAAAATGGTGTCACTTGTGGGAGGTTTCTACTGTTTAGGTACATTAGGGGCTCTGCAAATGCAATATGACACCTGCAGACCATTCCATCTAAGTCCTCATTCCAAATGGAGCTCCTTCCCTTCCGAGCCCTCCCATGCGCCCAAACAGTGGTTCCCCCCCACATATGGGGTATCAGCGCACTCAGGACAAATTGGACAACAAATTGTGGGGTCGAATTTCTCCTTTTACCCTCGGGAAAATACAAAACTGGGGGCTAAAAAATAATTTTTGTGGGAAAAAATTTTTGTTTTATTTTTACGGCTCTCCATTATAAACTTCTGTGAAGCCCTTGGTGGGTCAAAGCGCTCAGCACACATCTAGATAAGTTCCTAAGGGGGTCTACTTTCCAAAATGGTGTCACTTGTGGGGGGTTTCTACTGTTTAGGTACATTAGGGGCTCTGCAAACGCAATGTGACACCTGCAGACCATTCCATCTAAGTCTGCATTCAAATGGCACTCCTTCCCTTCTGAGCCCTCCCATGTGCCCAAACAGTGGTTCCCCCCACATATGGTGTATCATCGCACTCAGGACAAATTGGGCAACAAATTTTGGGGTCCAATTTCTCCTGTTACCCTCAGGAAAATACAAAACTGGGGGCTAAAAAAATAATTTTTGTGGGAAAAAAATTTTGTTTTATTTTTACGGCTCTGCATTATAAACTTCTGTGAAGCACTTGGTGGGTCAAAGTGCTCACCACACCTCTAGATAAGTTCCTTAGGGGGTCTACTTTCCAAAATGGTGTCATTTGTGGGGGGTTTCAATGTTTAGGCACATCAGTGGCTCTTCAAACGCAACATGGCGTCCCATCTCAATTCCTGTCAATTTTGCTTTGAAAAGTCAAACGGCGCTCCTTCCCTTCCGAGCTCTCCCATCCACCCAAACAGTGGTTTACCCCCACATATGGGGTATCCGCGTACTCAGGACAAATTGTACAACAACTTTTGGGGTCCAATTTCTTCTCTTACCCTTGGGAAAATAAAAAATTGGGGGCAAAAAGATAATTTTTGTGAAAAAATATGATTTTTTATTTTTACGGTTCTACATTATAAACTTCTGTGAAGCACTTGGTGGGTCAAAGTGCTCACCACACCTCTAGATAAGTTCCTTAGGGGGTCTACTTTCCAAAATGGTGTCACTTGTGGGGGGTTTCAATGTTTAGGCACATCAGTGGCTCTTCAAACGCAACATGACGTCCCATCTCAATTCCTGTCAATTTTGCATTGAAAAGTCAAACGGCGCTCCTTCCCTTCCGAGCTCTCCCATCCGCCCAAACAGTGGTTTACCCCCACATATGGGCTATCAGCGTACTCAGGACAAATTGTACAACAACTTTTGGGGTCCAATTTCTTCTCTTACCCTTGGGAAAATAAAAAATTGGGGGCGAAAAGATAATTTTTGTGAAAAAATATGATTTTTTATTTTTACGGTTCTACATTATAAACTTCTGTGAAGCACTTGTTGGGTCAAAGTGCTCACCACACCTCTAGATAAGTTCCTTAGGGGGTCTACTTTCCAAAATGGTGTCACTTGTGGGGGGTTTCAATGTTTAGCCACATCAGGGGCTCTCCAAACGAAACATGGCGTCCCATCTCAATTCCAGTCAATTTTGCATTGAAAAGTCAAATGGCACTCCTTCGCTTCCGAGCTCTGCCATGCGCTCAAACAGTGGTTTACCCCCACATGTGGGGTATTGGCATACTCAGGACAAATTGTACAACAATGTTTGGGGTCCATTTTCTCCTGTTACCCTTGGTAAAATAAAACAAATTGGAGCTGAATTACATTTTTTGTGAAAAAAAGTTAAATGTTCATTTTTATTTAAACATTCAAAAAATTCCTGTGAAGCACCAGAAGGGTTAATAAACTTCTTGAATATGGTTTTGAGCACCTTGAGGGGTGTAGTTTTTAGAATGGTGTCACACTTGGGTATTTTCTATCATATAGACCCCTCAAAATGACTTCAAATGAGATGTGGTCCCTAAAATAAAATGGTGTTGTAGAAATGAGAAATTGCTGGTCAACTTTTAACCCTTATAACTCCCTAACAAAAAAAAATTTTGGTTCCAAAATTGTGCTGATGTAAAGTAGACATGTGGGAAATGTTACTTATTAAGTATTTTGTGTGACATATCTCTGTGATTTAATTGCATAAAAATTCAAAGTTGGAAAATTGCGAAATTTTCATAATTTTCGCCAAATTTCCGTTTTTTTCACAAATAAACGCAGGTACTATCAAATAATTTTTACCATTGTCATGAAGTACAATATGTCACGAGAAAACAATGTCAGAATCACCAGGATCCATTGAAGCGTTCCAGAGTTATAACCTCATAAAGGGACAGTGGTCAGAATTGTAAAAATTGGCCCGGTCATTAACGTGCAAACCACCCTTGGGGGTAAAGGGGTTAATGTTTTACTGTGATATAACTATCCGGATTAAAAGGATAATCATTAAAAGTTTGAAAATTGCTAATTTTTTAACATTTTTCTCAAATTTCTGAGATTTTTTATAAATAAACACAAAACATACAGACTTAAATTTACCATTACCATAAATTACAATGTGCCATGACAAAACAGTCTCAAAATCACTGGGATTTGTTGAAGCATTCCAGAGTTATTACCACATAAAGTGACACTGGTCAGATTTTAAAAATTTGGCTCCTTCACTAAGGGGTTCAAGCTCAATTTTAACAGTTGGGGGCACCAGCTAAAGAGGAAGCTCTCAAATTGTCTCATGAGCAGCCCAAGGCTGTGCAGTCTCCTAACTTTGTGGTTTCTAGTGGAGCCCAGCACCACTTCACACATGCTGCTTTCTCAGTGGGTGCACTGATGGAATCAGTGGTGGCGCTACTGGTTTCCCCATAATTCCCTGCAGTAATCTGATCACATGGTGTACCACAGCCAATTGGGGGCTAATGCAGGCAGTATAAAACAGAGGCTGGCCAAACAACCAGATTTATGCCCTTACGATGTAGGGATAGGAGCGCTCATTGCACACAGGATAGGGAAAGTTTAAAGGCCTAATGTGATTGAACTGATCAGCACATTTCTTCTATACAGTGGCTGCAGTGTCATACAGTGGAACATGCAACCAGACCTGTCCATCAGTCTCTTCCAGTAGAAATGTAGTTTCCCCATGGGAGTTGTTTTGCTATTGGAGGAACCTAACAGACTGGTCTGGTCACATGCTCCCCACCAGCAGCCATTATATGGACAGAAGTGCTGATCAGCTTGTGACTAAAGTTGTACTAACAAGGGAAAGTGACAAATCCTTTTCACATGTGATATATCTTGGATATGTATGCATCCTATTTATTTCCTAATTTCTTTCTATCCTGATAAAGAAACACTAGAAGAGCTGCTGAGGTGTGGATGGATGAATACAAAAATTTCTACTATGCAGCTGTGCCATCAGCCAGAAATGTACCATATGGAAAGTAAGTAATTTTGTAAATCCCATCTTAAAGCTTTCTAATTTTTTTACGCTTGTGCTGATATAGCAGGCATTGCCTACATGAAAAATCCTTAAATGGGTTGTACCAGGTTTGGAAGTGTGGATAGAAAACAACTTCCCGATTGATGGGGTGTGATTGCTGAATCCCTCACCGATCCCAAAGAGTTTAATGTAAAAAGAATGACAGTCAATAGTGATGAGCGAGTATTCTTGTTGCGCGAGTTTTCCCGAGCACGTTCGGGTGACCTCCGAGTATTTATGACTACTCGGAGATTTACTTTTCATCGATGCAGCTGAATGATTTACAGCTATTAGCCTGCTTTATTACATGTGCGGTTTCCCTAGCAACCAGGCAATCCCCACATGTACTCAGCCTTGCTAGCTACTGGGCTAGTAGCTGTAAATCTTTCAGCTGCCGCGATGAAAACTAAATCTCCGAGCAGTCATAAATACTCGGAGGTCACCTGAGCATGCTCGGGAAAACCCGACCAATGATTACACGCGCTCAGCACTAATAGTCAATCATGCACCCCATGAGACTACCGAAGATCTGCTCTCAGCTATCTCCAGCAGTCTTAGTAAGAATGAAGTGAAGATGCAGATTATCGACCACCACTCTATTAACATTAGGATGTGTTAAAAAAAACCTAAATAAAAAATGTAAAATTAATTTTACATACTATTATCTTTATTTAATAAAATTGGACTAACTTTATATCTGGAATATTCATACAGTACCAGTCAAGAGTTTTTACTTTTTTCTTACTGGAATGTGCACATTGTAGATTGAAGAAAGCAAAACCACAAAGGAATACCTATGGAAACAAGGAGTAAAGAAACATAAGAAACCAGAATGTGTGTTAAACCTTAGGTTCCTCAGTTAAGCTACGTTCACACTAGCGTTGTGCGCCGCTGCGTCGGCGACGCACAACGCACCGAAAAACGCATGCAAATGCACGCAAAAACGCTGCGTTTTTCGACGCGTGCGTCGTTTTTTGACGAAAATCGGACGCAAGAAAAATGCAACTTGTTGCGTTTTCTTGGTCCGACGCTAGCGTCAAAAAAGACGCACGTGTCGGAAAACGCAACAAGCAAAAACGCATGCGTCCCCCATGTTAAACATAGGGGCGCATGACGCGTGCGTCGCCGCTGCGTTGCCCGACGCTAGCGCGACGCACACTAGCCGAACGCTAGTGTGAACGTAGCCTTACTCCTCTCTCTTTCTACTTTGATGGAAACTTTACACCCATTGGCGTTCTCTCAAGCAGTTTCATCAGGTCTTCACCAGGAATTGCTTTCCAACAATCTTGAAGGCATTCCCAAAGGTGCTGAGCACTTATTGACTGGTTGCCTTCACACTGCTGTCCAACTCATCCCAAATCATCTCAATTGGGTTGAGGTCAAGTGATTGTGGAATCCATATCTTTTGATGCAGCACCACTATGTCCCTCTCCTTCCTGGTTTCAAGCCTTTACATAAAGTAGAGGTGTGTTTTGGGTCGTGGTCCTTTTACAACAAAATTGATGGTCCCACTTGTTGCAAACCAGATGGAAATTCGTGATGTTGCAGAATGTTATAGTTATCCTGTTTGGATAACTGTGCTTTAACCCCTTCATGACCCAGCCTATTTTGACCTTAAAGACTTAAAGAGAGTTTTTTGCAATTCTGACCAGTGTCCCTTTATGAGGTAATAACTCAGGAACGCTTCAACGGATCCTAGCTGTTCTGAGATTGTTTTTTCGTGACATATTGGGCTTCATGTTAGTGGTAAATTTAGGTCAATAAATTCTGCGATTATTTGTGATAAAAACGGAAATTTGGCGAAAATTTTGAAAATTTCGCAATTTTCACATTTTGAATTTTTATTCTGTTAAACCAGAGAGTTATGTGACACAAAATAGTTAATAAATAACATTTCCCACATGTTTACTTTACATCAGCACAATTTTGGAAACAAAATTTTTTTTTGTTAGGAAGTTATAAGGGTTAAAATTTGACCAGCGATTTGTCATTTTTACAACGAAATTTACAAAACCATTTTTTTTAGGGACCACCTCACATTTGAAGTCAGTTTGAGGGGTCTATATGGCTGAAAATACCCAAAAGTGACACCATTCTAAAAACTACACCCCTCAAGGTACTTAAAACCACATTCAAGAAGTTTATTAACCCTTCAGGTGCTTCACAGCAGCAGAAGCAACATGGAAGGAAAAAATGAACATTTAACTTTTTAGTCACAAAAATTATCTTTTAGCAACAATTTTTTTATTTTCCCAATGGTAAAAGGAGAAACTGAACCACGAAAGTTGTTGTCCAATTTGTCCTGAGTACGCTGATACCTCCTATGTGGGGGTAAACCACTGTTTGGGCGCACGGCAGGGCTTGGAAGGGAAGGAGCGCCATTTGACTTTTTGAATCAAAAATTGGCTCCACTCTTTAGCGGACACCATGTCACGTTTGGAGAGCACCCGTGTGCCTAAAAATTGGAGCTCCCCCACAAGTGACCCCATTTTGGAAACTAGACGCCCCAAGGAACTTATCTAGATGCATAGTGAGCACTTTGAACCCCCAGGTGCTTCACAAATTGATCCGTAAAAATGAAAAAGTACTTTTTTTTCACAAAAAAATTCTTTTAGCCTCAATTTTTTCATTTTCACATGGGCAACAGGATAAAATGGATCCTAAAATGTGTTGGGCAATTTCTCCTGAGTACACCAATACCTCACATGTGGGGGTAAACCACTATTTGGGCACATGGTAAGGCTCGGAAGGGAAGGAGCGCCATTTGACTTTTTGAATGAAAAATTATTTCCATCGTTAGCGGACACCATGTCGCGTTTGGATAGCTCCTGTGTGCCTAAACATTGGAGCTCCCCCACAAGTGACCCCATTTTGGAAACTAGACCCCCCAAGGAACTTATTTAGATGCCTAGTGAGCACTTTAAACCCTCAGGTGCTTCACAAATTGATCTGTAAAAATGAAAAAGTACTTTTTTTTCACAAAAAAAATTTTTCGCCTCAATTTTTTCATTTTCACATGGGCAGTAGGATAAAATGGATCATAAAATTTGTTGGGCAATTTCTCCCGAGTACGCCGATACCTCATATGTGGGGGTAAACCACTGTTTGGGCACTCGGCAGGGCTCGGAAGGGAAGGCGCGCCATTTGACTTTTTGAATGGAAAATTAGCTCCAATTGTTAGCGGACACCATGTCGCGTTTGGAGAGCCCCTGTGTGCCTAAACATTGGAGCTCCACCACAAGTGACCCCATTTTGGAAACTAGACCCCCCAAGGAACTTATCTAGATGCATATTGAGCACTTTAAACCCCCAGGTGCTTCACAGAAGTTTATAACGCAGAGCCATGAAAATAAAAAATAATTTTTCTTTCCTCAAAAATGATTTTTTAGCCTGGAATTTCCTATTTTGCCAAGGATAATAGGAGAAATTGGACCCCAAATATTGTTGTCCAGTTTGTCCTGAGTACGCTGATACCCCATATGTGGGGGTAAACCACTGTTTGGGCACACGTCGGGGCTCAGAAGGGAAGTAGTGACTTTTGAAATGCAGACTTTGATGGAATGGTCTGCGGGCGTCACATTGCGTTTGCAGGGCCCCTGGTGTGCCTAAACAGTAGAAACCCCCCACAAGTGACCACATTTTAGAAACTAGACCCCCCAAGGAACTTATCTAGATATGTGGTGAGCACATTGAACCCCCAAGTGCTTCACAGACGTTTACAACGCAGAGCCGTGAAAATAAAAAATCATTTTTCTTTCCTCAAAAATGATGTTTTAGCAAGCATTTTTTTAGATTCACAAGGGTAACAGGAGAAATTGGACCCCAGTAATTGTTGCGCAGTTTATCCTGAGTACACTGATACCCCATATGTGGGGGTAAACCACTGTTTGGGCACACTTCAGGGCTCGGAAGTGAGGGAGCACCATTTGACTTTTTGAATACGAGATTGGCTGGAATCAATGGTGGCGCCATGTTGCGTTTGGAGACCCCTGATGTGCCTAAACAGTGGTTACCCCTCAATTCTACCTCCAACACTAACCCCAACACACCCCTAACCCTAATTCCAACTGTAGCCATAACCCTAATCACAACCCTAACCACAACCCTAATTCCAACCCTAACCCTAATGCTATGTGCCCACGTTGCGGATTCGTGTGAGATATTTCCGCACAATTTTTGAAAAATCCGCGGGTAAAAGGCACTGCGTTTTACCTGCGGATTTTCCGCGGATTTCCAGTGTTTTTTGTGCGGATTTCACCTGCGGATTCCTATTGAGGAACAGGTGTAAAACGCCGCGGAATCCGCACAAAGAATTGACATGCTGCGGAAAATACAATGCAGCGTTTCCGCGCGGTATTTTCTGCACCATGGGCACAGCGGATTTGGTTTTTCATATGTTTACATGGTACTGTAGACCTGATGGAATACTGCTGCGAATCCGCAGCGGCCAATCCGCAGCCAAATCCGCACCGTGTGCACATAGCCTAATTCTAAAGGTATGTGCACACTGCGGAAAACGCTGCAGATCCGCAGCAGTTTACAGTTCAATGTAAACCTATGGGAAACAAAAATCGCTGTACACATGCTGCGGAAAAACTGCACGGAAACGCAGCGGTTTACATTCCGCAGCATGTCACTTCTTTGTGCGGATTCCGCAGCGGTTTTACAACTGCTCAAATAGAAAATCGCAATTGTAAAACCGCAGTGAAATGCGCAGAAAAAAACGCGGTAAATCCGCAGCGGTTTAGCACTGCGGATTTATCAAATCCGCAGCGGAAAAATCCGCAGAGGACCAGAATACGTGTGCACATACCGAAACCCTAACCCTAGCCCTATCCCTAGCCCTACCCCTACCCCTAGCCCTACCCCTAACCCTACCCCTAACCCTAACCCTATTCTAACATTAGTGGAAAAAAAAAAATTCTTTATTTTTTTATTGTCCCTACCTATGGGGGTGACAAAGGGGGGGGGGTCATTTATTATTTTTTTTATTTTGATCACTGAGAGGTTATTTCTCAGTGATCAAAATTCACTCTGGAACGAATCTGCCGGCCGGCAGATTCGGCGGGCGCACTGCGCATGCGCCCGCCATTTTGGAAGATGGCGGCGCCCAGGGAGAAGACGGACGGGACCCCTGCAGGATCGGTAAGTATGATGGGGTGGGGGGGGGGATCGGAGCACGGGGGGGGGGAATCGGAGCGCGGCAGGCGTGGAACGGAGCACGGGGGGGCGTGGAACGGAGCACGGGGGGGCTGGAACGGAGCACGGGGGTGGGGTGGATCGGAATGCAGGGGGGGTGATTGGAGCACGGGGGGAGCGGACAAGAGCACGGGGGGAGCGGAGCACTGGATGGAGGAGAGCTGGAGCAGTGTACCGGCCAGATCGGGGGGCTGGGGGGGCGATCGGTGGGGTGGGGGCACATTAGTATTTCCAGCCATGGCCGATGATATTGCAGCATCGGCCATGGCTGGATTGTAATATTTCACCCGTTATAATAGGTGAAATATTACAAATCGCTCTGATTGGCAGTTTCACTTTCAACAGCCAATCAGAGCGATCGTAGTCACGAGGGGGTGAAGCCACCCCCCCCTGGGCTAAACTACCACTCCTCCTGTCCCTGCAGATCGGGTGAAATGGGAGTTAACCCTTTCACCCGATCTGCAGGGACGCGATCTTTCCATGACGCCACATAGGCTTCATGGGTCGGATTGGCACCAACTTTCATGACGCCTACGTGGCGTCATGGGTCGGGAAGGGGTTAAATTTCGAATAAACCTTTATTTAGGTCAACAGCAAAGCAACCATCACACCTCATCATCCATGCTTCTTGATGTTCACCAGATGTAAAAAAAAAAACAGTCTGCTCACCTTTCCGAAGTCTCAAAGACATGACAGTTGGTACTAAAAAAAAAAACGTATAATTTTAATTCATTATACCACAGTAGAGATTTGCTCTGATCTCATTTTCAATTCCTTGTGTTGCTTGAACTAAACATGTCTCTTCTTGCCGACCTTCATAATTCTCTTCACAACAGTTTGACCATAAAGGCTTCCTTGCTGCAGTCCCCTCTAGGCAATAGATGTTGAGATGTGTCCACTTCTTGATAACTGAGCATAGAATCCTAGAATGGTAGAGTTATAAGGGACCTCCTGGGTCATCTGGTCCAACCCCCTGCTGAAAGCAGGATTCACTAAGTAATCCCAGACAGATGTCTGTCCAGCCTTTGTTTGAAGACTTCCATTGAAGGAGAACTCACCACCTGTCATGGCAGTCTGTTCCACTCATTGATCACCCTGTCAAAAAATTTTTTCTAGCATCTAATCTGTCTCTCCTCCCATTCAGTTTCATCCCATTGCTTCTATTCCTTCCTTGTGCAAATGAGAATAAAGAGGATCTTTCTACAATCTGACAGCCCTTGACATATTTGTAGGCAGCTATTAAGTCTCCTCTGTCTTTTTTGCAAGCTAAACATTCCCAAATCCGGTAACCGTTCCTCATAGAACATGGTTTGCAGACCAGTCACCATTCTGGTCTCTCTTCTCTGAACTTACTCCAGTTTGTTGATGTCTTTTTTAAAATGTGATACCCAAAATTTAACACAGTATTACAGATGTGGTCTGACCAAAGAGGAGTAGAGGGCAATAATGACTTCACATGATCTAGACTGTATGCTTCTGTTAATACATCCCAGAATTGCATTTTCTTTTTTTTCAGCTGCATCGCACTGTTGACTCATGTTCAGTCTGTGATCTATTAGTATACACAAGTCTTTTTCACATGTGCTGTTACTTAGCCCTATTCCTCCCATTCTGTATATGCTTTTTTCATTTTTATTGCCCAGTTTTAGTACTTTGCATTTTTCCCCATTAAAAACCATTCTGTTTGTTGCAGCCAACTGCTCCAGTTTATTTATATATATTTTTAATACTCTCTCTCTCTCTTCTTTAGTATTAGTTATCCCTCCTAGCTTTGTGTCATCAGCAAATTTAATCAGTTTACCCTCAATTCCTTCATCTAAATCGTTGATAAAGATGTTGAACAATACAGGGCCCAGGCCAGAGCCCTGTGGTACCTCACTTGAGACATTCTTCCAACTGTGTGTGCAGCCATTTACGACCAATCTTTGGGTCCGATCACTAAGCCAGTTATGAATCCACCTAACCGTTCCTGTCACGATCCATGTTTGGATCTGTGGCAGATCTGGTTTCCCCCAGATTTAAACCTTTTTTCCTTTCTGGTCATTGGGGGTTAATGCAGTTTTCTCCCCCCCCCCGGTGGCCGCTGGTGTTATTGCATTGCTGCTGTGTCAGCTGATGTTTGTGACCACTCCCACCATCCTTTATAAGGTCACCTGGTGCTTCAGCTGACTATTGGTTATACAGTTCCTTTCAGGAGACCAACCTCGCAGTAGCAGCTCCCTGGTGTCAGCCAAGTCTGGTGTTTGGAGCTCAGTTGCTGTACTATCTTTGTTGTGGAGTCTGCAGCGGCGTGCACAAGCTATGTTCTGAGTTTTGTCCCTTTGTAGTTTGTGCATTCACTTTTTGTATCATGTTCCCCTCACTCATATTGTTTATTTCTGTTTATTGGCTTTGTTCTGCTGTTTACACTGTTCACCTCCTGGGGTTGGGGGTTTAGTTCAGGGTTTAACAGGAGACAGAGACAGGTCGGTGACTTGTGCCTCCCAACCTTCAAGGGTACCCCCAAGTTAAGGAAAGCCAGGGCTTCCCCTAGCCTGGGGGGCAGTTCAGGGGCCCAGATTCCTCATCTCCTGTTTTCCTATTTCTGCCTCGTGACAGTTTCCTTGTCCATTCCATACTTAGTCATTTTTTCAGTAAGGATTGTGTGAGATACTTTGTCAAATGCTTTGTTGAAGTCAGGATATATTATACACCATGTTCCAAATTATTATGCAAATTACATTTTTCCTGGATTTTCCTAAATGGTTGGTGCAAATGACAGTCTAATAAAAGTCATCACCCGTTAGAGTATACATCGAATTTTATTGAAGAAACCTCCCAATGATAACAGTATTATCTCCAAAATAAATAAAAACTCAAAATTCTCTGTTTATTATTATTAAGCACAGTAGAATTTCTAAACATTTTATATTTTTTAAAGAACTGAAAATGCTCATTTGTGAAATTTGCAGCATTAGGAGGTCACATTCACTGCACAAAAAAGCTATTTAACTCCAAAACATCCTAACAGGCCAAGCTACATGTTAACATAGGACCCCTTCTTTGAGATCACCTTCTCAATTCTTGCATCCATTGAACTTGTGAGTTTTTGGAGAGTTTTTGCTTGTATTTCTTAGCATGAAGTCAGAATAGCCTACCAGAGCTGCTGTTTTGATGTGAACTGCCTCCCACCCTCATAGATCTTTTGCTTGATGATACTCCAAAGGTTCTCTATAGAGTTGAGGTCAGGTGAAGATGGTGGCCACACCATGAGTTTATCTCCTTTTATGCCCATAGTGGCCAATGACTCAGAGATATTCTTTGCAGCACGAGATGGTGCATTGTCATGCATGAAGATGATTTTGCTCCTGAAGGCACGTTTCTGCTTTTTATACCATGGAAGAAAGTTGTCAGTCAGAAACTATATACTATGCAGAGGTTATTTTCACACCTTCAGGAACCTTAAAGGGCCTTATCAGCTGTTTCCCCATGATACCGGCCCAAAACATGACTCCACCTCCTTGCTGACGTTGCAGCCTTGTTGGGACATGGTGGCCATCCACTACTCCATCCATCTGGACCATCCAGGGTTGCTCGACACTCATCAGTAAACAAGACTGTTTGGAAATTAGTCTTCATGTATGTCTGGGCCCACTGCAACCGTTTGTTTGTGAACACTGTTTAGGGGTGGCCGAATAGTAGGTTTATGCACTACAGCAAGCCTTTGAAGGATCCTACACCTTGAGGTTCGAGGGACTCCAGAGGCACCAGCAGCTTCAAATATCTGTTTGCTGCTTTGTAATGGTATTTTGGCAGCTGCTCTCTTAATCCAATGAATTTGTCAGGCAGAAACTTTCCTCATTATGTCTTTATCTGAATGAAGTCTGTCTGTGCTCTGTTTCATTCACAAATCTCATCACAGTATGATGACCACTCTTAGGTTTTCGTGAAATATCTGTTTTCATACCTTGTCCAAGGCATTGCACAATTTAATTATTTTCAGCAGCAGAGAAATCCTTTTTATTTCCCATATTGCTTGAAACCTGTGGCCTGCTTAATAATGTGGAACATCATTTTTAAGTAGTTTTCCTTTAATAAAATCACCTGGAAAACTAATTATCACATGTTTAAGATTGATTTCAGTGATCCATTGAGCCCTGAGACACAATACCATCCACGAGTTTATTTGAAAAACAAAACAATTAAATCTTTGACACTTAAATCCAATTTGCATAATAATTTGGAACACAGTGTATCTACAGCATTTCCCTGATCCACCCAGTCAGTGATTCTGCCATAGAAGGAAATTAAGTTAGTCTGACATGACTTATTAATTACAAACCCATACTGACTCTGTATAATCACTTCATTCTTACCCAGGTACTTATATGCATGTTGTTTAATAATTTATTCAAATATCTTTCCTGGTATACTGGTCAGACTCACCGGCCTATAGTTCCTTGGGTCCACCTTCTCCTTTTTAAAGATAGGAACAACATTTGCTCTACTTCAGTCTTCTGGGACTTCTCCTGTTCTCCAAGAATTTTCAAAGATTATGGAGAGTGGTTCAAAAATTTCTTCTGCTATCTCCTTCAGTACTCTTGGGTGTAATTCATCTGGACCTGGAGACTTGAATTCATTTATGTTAGCTAAGTGTTTCCTCACTATCTTTCTGTTTATAGATATCTTGGATTCCTCTTTTCCTTTAATAGGACAGTGAAGAACAGTTGATGTTACATTTCCTTTCTGAGAGAAAACAGATGCAAAATAGAAATATAAAAGTTCGGGCTTCTCAACATCCTTTCCTACCATTTCATCATTTTCATCCTGCAAATATCCTATAGCATCTTTGACTTTTCTTTTACTTTTGACATATCTCCAGAATCCTTTTTTTATTGCTTTTAACGTCTTTTGCAAGCCTTAATTCATTGTCCGCTTTAGTAAATCTGATTCGTGCCCTGCAGGTTCTGCAGACAGCATTATATTCTTCTTGAGATATGCCTCCATCTTTCCATTTGATGAACCTTTCTTTCTTGCTTTTTAGCATGTGTTTCAATCTGTGTTCATCCATCCTGGTTTCCTTAAATGCTTCCTTTTCATCCTTATTTTCAAAATTGTTAACGATTGTGCTTTGAGAATCTCATTTTTCAAAATTTCCCATCCTTCTGGACTTTTTTTTGTCCTTAAGGATATCCAGTCATTGGATCCCTCCAATTCTCTGAGTCCCTTAAAACCTGCCTTTCTGAAATCTAGCCTTGAAGTCTGAGTCTTCACAGGTCTTTCCTCCTTTATCCAAAATTCTAAAATACAGTAGCATGTTCGCTACCTCCTAAGGTCCCAGCCACTCTTGCCTCCTCAACCTTTTCCTCCCTCTTTATAAGGATTAGATCAAAGGTAGCAGATCCCCTTGTTTTCTCACCTACTTTTTTGGAGATACTGTCAGTTTGCCTTTTTTGATGCTGGTTACTCTGAATTTATTCTCTTCAGCAGTTGTACTTGTTCTTCACTCTCCTGAGGCAGTCCTCATGAGATCCAATTTCATCATAGTGGTTGAAGGTTTTCATGACTGCATTTAAAGGTACCTTCAAGGTTCCATGATTTTTTCTGATTGACTGACCTTCATTGACTGTCTAAACGTTATGAGGAGCTGTTGTTTCTTTTGACATAGTTGAGTAGTTCTTGTCATATTCTGGCTTTAAAACAGTAGATGGATAGAGTTCAGTACTGTATGGAATTGAGTAAAAGCCTCCTGCAAAACACACGTGATTTTTGTGAACGCTCTCTGAAGGTCTATGATTCCAGAAATGACACGCGTAGTCATTTGAAGACAAACCAGATGAGGCTGCTTGACAGAATGCCAAAGAGTGTGTAAAGGTCATCAGAATAAAAGGAGGGATACATTGAGGAATTTAAGGTTTAACTCCTATTCTCTTTAATCTCTTTATTCTTTTTGTTTTCCTCAGCAGTCTTCATTAGCTCGTGTCAGCCAAGTTTCTATACTTGGTTCCTCCTTGTATGCTTTCCTTTTTTTTTTCTCTAGGCTGGTCACACTTCTCTCTGTGAGCCTGTACATGCTTTTCCCACTCTTGAAATTTGTGTGCAAAACCACTCAGTACTGCTGCGTTCTAAATCACTGTAGGGAGTTGGGGGAGCCGAGAGCTGGAACAGGAGCTCTACGTTAGATTAAAGCCTTATCAACACTACAAGCAGCAAATATGGTAGATAAATTTTAATGGTGACTAGTTACTAAACTACATTTAGGAAGGACATGAACAATTAAAATAATAAATCTGTGCAACAGTGTCCATAGCCTTAAAAAGGTAACTGTCGTTTTAAATGTTGTGTTTTTTGTTCCATAAACGAATAGTGCACATGAATACATGTCACTTTGATATGTTCTGCTTCTTTCTCCTCCTGGACTGATCTTTTATTCTCAATATTCTCAATTCACAGCCAAAATGTGTCTTCAGTGAATGCAGAATACTGAGATAGGAGATGGCATTTGGTGCCTAAACAGTTCTATGTAGGAGGAGGAGCCTGAGACATATATAGACATAGTGCTGCAAGTTCACCTGAATCGGAAGTTACTGGATAGTATATCTCCTGTTTGATAAAAAAAAAAAACTTCTGATTTTTAATAAGAAGACTGGTGGTTTAGCTTTCTGTTCACCTAACATCTTTCTGTTTCTTGTTTCCAGTATTCAGAGCCGTACAGAGTTGAAGAAAAAACTGGGCTGCAAACCTTTTAAGTGGTATTTGGAAAATGTTTATCCAGAGCTAAGGTGACATTTTTAATGTTGGGTTAATAGTAGCTTTTTTTATTTTGTTTACTCCATGAAAACCAGTAGAAGTAATGCAGATTATAAAAACAATAATGTTGAAATATTACCATGCCTGTTTTCACTTGGCCTATACAAAACACACTTTAAGACCTTTAAAACAAAAATATTTTAAGGGCTCATTCAAACATCCATGTCGTTAGATCTGAGCATGGACTGGTTGCAGCTCTCACGAATAGTTTGATGGCTTCATATGTTTTTATGAAGCAGTCAGGCTTTGATCAGGAGACCCGTTACAATGGAGATTCAGACCACTGCCAGCATAGCAGCAAGTCCTGCTCTAACCCTACATCTAGCAATTACAGTGGGTACGGAAAGTATTCAGACCCCTTTAAATTTTTCACTCCTTGTGTCATTGTAGCCATTTGGTAAATTCAAAAAGGTTCATTTGTTTTCTCATTAATATACACTCTGCACCCCATCTTGACTGAAAAAAAGCAGAAATGTAGTAATTTTTGCAAATTAAAAAAGAAAAACTGAAATAACACATGGTCATAAGTATTCCGACCCTTTGCTCAGTATGGAGTAGAAGCCCCCTTTTGAGCTAGTACAGTCATGAGTCTTGGATTTGGGGATCCTCTGCCATTCTTTCTTGCAGATCCTCTCCAGTTCTGTCTGATTGGATGGTGAACATTGGTGGACAGCCTTTTTCAGGTCTCTCCAGAGATGCTCAATTGGTTTAGGTCAGGGCTCTGGCTGGGGGAGTCAAGAATGGTCACAGAGTTGTTCTGAAGCCACTTCTTTGTTACTTTAGCTGTGTGCTTAGGGTCATTGTCTTGTTGGAAGGTAAACCTTCGGCCAAGTCTGAGGTCCAGAGCACTCTGGAAAAGGTTTTCATCCAGGATATCTTTGTACTTGGCCTCATTCTTGTTTCCTTCAATGACAACCAGTCGTCCTGTCACTGCAGCTGAAAAACACCCCCATAGCATGATGCTGCCACCACCATGTTTCATTGTTGGCATTGTATTGGGCAGGTGATGTTCAGTGCCTGGTTTTCTCCTCACGTACCCTTTTGAATCAGTGGCGGGCTGGGCCAGGTGGCAGGGAGGCAAATGCTCCCCCCCAGCAGCTGTACAGGGATGGCCGCGCATAGCAAAAGTTTTCATGCGACCCGCGGGCAAGTCCCCGGAGGCCACAATGCTTGGGCGACAGCCCTATCCTGCCAGCTGCCGACCCTTTAACCCCAAAGTGCACGCAGCGTTCATTACAGGGTTAGCGCTGGGGTGGGCGGGGTTAGCGCCCAATGCTCTCACGTACTCCTGTCCTGTATCCCCTTGCTATGTAACCCCCTGTGATATTTGCTCCCATGTGATCTCTGTGCCCCCTTTGATCTCTGTCCCCTCCAGCTATGTGCCCCCCAACTATGTGCCCCTCTGTGATCTCTGTGCTCTCCAGCTATGTGCCCTCCTGTGATTTCTGTGCCCCCCTGTGATCTTCGTGCCACCCCCTTGTAATCTTCGTGCCAGCTTAGTGTGTTTCAGTCATTATGTAGTAGAAGGTGTATGGTGGTATCATTGTTCTTTGCATAGAGTGTTTTGTTATTTAGAGGTAATGGTCATATTATGTTACGTAATCGCTGTGTAGTGGTGGACATTGTGTCGCTGTATTGTTTTGGCCTTTTATTGTAGTAATTTTGATAATATTGGTCTTTGCATTGTCTGTTTTTGGTTAACAACAGTGATATTCTGTAATTATATATGTGTAGATGCTAGTTTAAATGGCTATAGGGGGTTAATATGGGGAGACAAGCGCTTTGGAGCTTAGGTCCCTGATCTTTTAGGACCCTTGCAATGCCCCTGCCATACTGTGTGTTTACATGTCTGTGTTTTTGGAGTTGTATGTATGTTTGTAAGTGAGCTCCGTTATGGTACCATATCGAAACAGTAAGCTTGGTTCTGGTACTGTATCGATGTAGTAATATAGATTCTGGTGCCATATGTATGCCGTAAGCTTGGTTCTGTTCCTATATCTCTATAGTAAGCTCAGTTCTGCTCCCTTATCTATGTAGTAAGCTCGATTCTGCTCCCTTATCTCGATTGCAAGCACGGTTCTCCTCCCATATCTTTGTAGTAAACTCCGTTCTGCTTCCATATTTCCGTAGTAAGCTCATTTCAGTTACCTTATCTGTGTAGTACTCTTGGTTCCGTTCTCGTGTCTATGTAGTCAGCTTGCTTCTGTTACAGTTTCTATGTAGGCAGGAAGCTTGGTTCAGCTGCCTTATCTCTGTAGTAAGTTTGGTTCTGCTTCCGTATCTCTGTGGTAAGCTCAGTTTTGCTTCCATATCTCTGTAGTAAGCTTTCAGTTCCCTAATCTATATAGTAATCTTGGTTTTGTTCTCGTGTCTATGTAGTCAGCTTGCTTCTGTTACAGTATCTATGTAGGCAGGAAGCTTGGTTCAGCTGCCTTATCTCTGTAGTAAGTTTGGTTCTGCTTCCGTATCTCTGTGGTAAGCTCAGTTTTGCTTCCATATCTCTGTAGTAAGCTTTCAGTTCCCTAATCTACATAGTAATCTTGGTTTTGTTCTCGTGTCTATGTAGGCAGCTTGCTTCTGTTACAGTGTCTATGTATATTGTTGGCTTCCTTCTGCTCCCATATCTATGCAGCAAGTTCCATTCTGTTCCCATATCTATGTACCAGCCTGTTTTTAAACCCTGTTATCTCTGCTGGTTTAATGCAGTGGGCAGAGATAAGCAGGGTAAAGGTGGGCAACCGCAACTCGAGGGCCACTGCCTTGTGATTGCCCCCCTGGCTGAAAAGTGCCAGCCAGCCCCTGCTTAGAATTATCACCAAAAAACGTCTATCTTCGCCTCATCAGACTAGAGAATCTTATTTGTCAAAGTCTGGGAGTCCTTCATGTGTTTTTTTTTAGCAAACTCTGTGTTCTTTCATATGTCTTGCACTGAGGAGAGGCTTCTTTTGGACCACTCTACCATAAAGGCCCGACTGGTGGAGGGCTGCAGTGATAGCTGACTTTGTGGAAAATTCTCCCATCTCCCTACTGCATCTCTGGAGCTCAGCCACAGTGATCTTGGGGTTCTTCTTTACCTCTCTCACCAAGACTCTTCTCCCACGATTGCTCAGTTTGGGTGGATGGCCAGGTCTAGGAAGACTTCTGGTGGTCCCAAACTTCTTCCATTTAAGGATTATGGAGGCCACTGTGTTCTTAGGAACCTTGAGTACTGCAGAAATTCTGTTTTAACCTTGGCCAGACCTGAGCCTTGCCGCAATTCTGTCTCTGAGCTCCTTGGCCAGTTCCTTTGATCTCTTGATTCTCATTTGGTCTGACATGCACTGTGAGCTATGAGGTCTTATATAGACAGGTGTGTGCTTTTCCAAATCAAGTCCTATCAGTTTAATTAAACACAGCTGGACTCCAATGTAGGAGTAGAACCATCTCAAGGAGGATCACAAGAAATGGACAGCATGTGACTTAAATATGAGTGTCTGAGCAAAGGGTCTGAATACTTATGATCATGTGATAATTGAGATTTTCTTGTTATTACATTTTCAAAAATTACTACATTTCTGTTTTTTTCAGAAGGGGTGCAGAGTGTACATTAATGAGAAAAAAATTAACTTTTTTGAAATTACCAAATGGCTGCAACAAAACAAAAAGTGAAAAATTTAAAGGGGTCTGAATACTTTCCATACCCACTGTATATGACTGCTGGTTTGTAGGAGGAAGCACTGCCATTCTCTGGGAAGTCCGGTTGTGTTTGACATTGACAGCTGGCTGCTGCACCATCTCATGCAAGAAGCTTACTTTGTTTTGATATATTAGAACTTTAGTGCACATTAACTGTAGACCGCCTAGGTGTTTAAAGTTTTGTTTGTTTTGTTTTTTTGTACTGCAAAATTACAAAAACCTCATACAGCAGCTTCTGTGAAAGAAAATGCAGTGAGGAAATAGCCAGAAAACAGTGCTGCCTTCTTATACCTGAAATAAGCTGCCTTCTTAGACTGTGTGCACATGGAGTCTTAGACTTCGGCATACCCACTTTGTGCCAGAAAAAAAAGTTTTTTAGGACATTCAAGAGTCTTTTGTCATAAAGCAACATTGCTTGAATTTACGTTGCAATACATGCGTTTGTTCTTTTTAGCATTTTTTTAAGCGTTTTTTTTTTTAGACAGGTTTCTGAGCGAACCCACCTTACACATACCCTTAAGGGGTCAACACACTAAAACACATGAAAACAAAATTCTATATAACTTCTCTCTGTACAAATGCTAACCCTTTATAGAAAATGGCAAAACTCAAAAACAATGCCTTAAGAAGGATGTCAAATGGTTATTTAAGTGTCACAACTCCTCGGTATGGCAGGGGTGGAATAGGGACATACCCAGGGTCAAATTTCTTTCTGCTTATCGCCCCTACCACCTCGCTTATGTTTTTTAGTAGTTTGTGTGTGTTTCTCTGTCTCTCTCTATGGCGTGTATGTATGTGTGTACGTGTATTTATTTTTTTTACAGACATTATCAACACTGTCCCCATAGAGGATCACAATGAAAGTTTCTATGCATCTGTAACAATACAATTGTACACACATATATGCACACATAAATTGCTGATAATGTCTGTAAAGTGCTGTGGAATTAATGGCGCTATATAAGTGAGTAAAATAAATACATACTATTGTAGCCTTAACATTTTAATGTATATCTGATTTATGGTATATTTTTGTGGGATCTTTTCACGGTAGGGTATTGCATGTAGTTTCCGTTATACACCATTGCCTCTATTCATCATCATCATTGTTGTTGTTTCTCCAGTTTTCTTGAGTAAGTTATTCCATTTTAATAGCTTTAGTTTTTCTGCATTATTCTCTACGTTTTGGATCACTTTTTAAGTTGTTTTTTTTATATTATTATTGTTACCAAGGACAACTGCAAGGAGTTTGTATGTTCTCCCCGTGTTTGTGTGGGTTTCCTCCGGGTTCTCCGATTTTCTCCCACATTCCAAAGACTTACTGATATGGGTTCTAGATTGTTAGCCCCATCAGGGAGAGCGATAATAATGTGGACAAACTGTAAAGCGCTGTGGAATATGTTAGCGCTATAAAAAAAATAAAGATTATTATTATTATTATTTTTCCTCTACACCTTTGCTTATCGAGATGTTTTAGACAGATTCATTGATTGCAACTTTCACCAAGTGTCACATTTCTTTGGTACATCGTATTCCAATTCTTTCACCCTGAAGAAAATTTCTGGAGGAGTTTTCAATTTGCCGCATTTTTGTCACTCATAAAAGGATTTGCAACTTATGGCTCTGAAAGTCACATAAACTGATTAAAAACAAAACAGCATTTTTTGCTTTTGCACCAAATTCATAAACTGCATTCTCTACTTTGAAGAATTTGGTGCAAAAAAATGTCAGTGAATACCACAAAACAAAGAAATAAAAGTGACTTCAATAAATCACAAATCCCTTGTGCCTGAAATGGATATGTACCTACATTTGCACTCCAGTAGGTGGTTCTTTGTTTCTATAGGTACTAATAATTGTAATTTTAAAACTCTTTATAAAGTATATTTTTTTCTCCAGAGTTCCTGACCATCAAGATATTGCATTTGGAGCTTTACAGCAAGGATCAAACTGCTTGGATACACTTGGCCACTTTGCAGATGGAGTCGTCGGTGTTTATGAATGCCATAACGCTGGGGGCAACCAGGTAGGTGGAAAGGTGACCATTCCAGTGTGATTTTCAGTTGGGTCAATTCTGTGATATGCCTTAAATGTATAAAGGATGTGACTTTTATAATGCGTTACTCATTACATATTGTATGACTTTATGTACACAAATCGTAATATGCAGAAATCAATAAGACCCAAATGAGTGTAATAGAGAAATCTGTCACAATAGCAAATATTTTTAAATAAAATGCATACATACATACAGCTCTGGCAAAACATAAGAGACCACTGCACAGTTTTATAAAAATCCGCTTCTCTACATGTCTGACAGCCATTCCATTTAAGTGTCAGTTGAATTCCATCCAGAGTACACCTCCTTCTACTGAATGTGCTTCTGATTAGGTGATCACCCGAACCAAATCTTATTTAACAAAGGAAAGTATAAGGGTATGTGCACTTGCTGCGGATCCGCAGCGTTTCCGCAGCGGTTTCCCATGAGTTTACAGTATAATGTAAACCTATGGGAAATGAAAACCGCAGTGCACATGCTGCGGAAAAAAACGCGCGGAAACGCAGCATGTCACTTCTTTGTGTGGATTCCGCTGCGGTTTTACACCTGCTCCAATATAAAACTGCAGGTGTAAACCCGCAGCAGAAACCGCAATAGAAACCGCGATAAATCCACAGTAAAAACTGCAGCGGTTTTGAACTGCATTTTTTTCAAATCCGCTGCGGAAAAATCCGCAGTCCTCCAGAATACGTGTGCACATACCCTTAAAGCACTGCTGTGGTGTTTATAATCCTCTTGCAATAGGACAAGCTGGATGGCAAAACAAGTGCTAGTAATATCCCAAACGTAATAGGAATGAAAAAATTACTTTTAACCATGACAAAACGAGTTTATTTTCAGAAAATACATACAAAATTAATTATTTGGAACTTCGGAGACATGTTGTCAGTAGTTTATAGAATTAAAGAACAATCTACATTTTACTCTATATAGTGTAAATCGGGCAAACTGAAAATGTTGCAGTGGTCTCTTATTTTTTGCCAGAGCTATACACACACACACTAAGGCTATGTGCACACGTTGCAGTTTTTACCGCAGAACCGCAGCGATTTTGATGCTGCGGGTCCGCAGCAGTTTACAGTAAACATGTAAACCAATTGGAAACCGCAAACCGCTGTGCACATGCTGCAGGAAAAACCACTCAGAAACGTAGCGGTTTACAACCCGCTGCATGTCACTTCTTTGTGCAGAATCGCAGTGATTCTGCACACATAGAAATGCATTGATCCGCTTACTTCCCGCGTGGGGCTATGCCCACCATGCGGGAAGTAAGCGGATAATGTGCGGTTGCTACCCGGGGTGGAGGAGAGGAGACTCTCCTCCAGGCCCTGGGAACCATAATTGTGGTAAAAAAAAAAAAGAATTAAAATAAAAAAAAAATGATATACTCACCTCTCAGCGCTGCACGCGGCCGTCCGGTCTCAGGTTTGCTATGCGAGCAGGGCCTGCGATGATGTCGCAGTCACATGACCGTGACGTCACGAAGGTCCTTCTCGCACAGCATCTTTGGAACCGGACCGCCGCCTGCAGCACCGAGGAGATCGGGACATCAGAGGGTGAGCATAACCATTTTTTTTTTATTTTTAACATTACTATTGATGCTGCATATGCAGCATCAATAGTAAAACTGGTGCAGGAGTAACCCGCAGCGGAAACTGCAAGACAAAACGTGATAAATCTGCAGGGATAACCGCAGTGGTTTTGCCCTGCAGATTTATCAAATCCGCTGCGGGAGAACCCGCAGGGACCTGAACCTACGTGTGCACATAGCCTAACACACTATTGTCGGTCAGTTGGCCTGTGAGGGGTATAAAGTCAAGATACTTGGAGCATAACTTGACCAATCCATGTCTGCCCGACAGGCATATGGGAACCTATTCTTCCTGATGGCCTACAATTATATGGGTAGGTAGGATCGAGCTGTGGTTAAAACCACCATAGGCTGCGGGGTGGAGTGCTCAGTCAGAAAGCCTGTGTGAACAGGTACAAGCTAAGAGAGCCACTTCCATATGTAACTAACAAAGTTGCACTCTGTACCGCTACAGTATGCAAACATGGAATATGACGTTGGAATTGCATTGCTGCTCTAGAAAAAAAAAAGATGAAATGAAGATACGAAGTGCATCAACTGGCCAATTAATGTGGGTCCAACAGCCAATGACAAGGCAAGCTTCTTTCCTGGGACCCCAATCTAATATGATACCTCTCCTGGGCTGAAAGCTTACAATTATTTGGGTAGGCAGGATCGAGCTGTGATTAAAACCGCCATAGGCTGATGGGTGGAGTGCTCAGTCAGAGGGTCTGTGTTATTGTCCAGCACGGGGGGAGGGGGATATGTGCTGCACACTTAAAAATGTACATTCTCAATATTTGCCTACTATCTTTTGGTGTTACCGCAGGTGCTATCTTAATATAGGGAGATAAGGTTTATAGCTTGCTACTCAGCAAGCTATAAACTAGAAATATTGGGATTCTCTTTAACCTTCACCTCATTATATGAATATCTTAAATACAATTAATAAAGGGAGAGGCTGGAGAGGGGTCCATTTTGTGGGGCTATGCTCTTTTGGTTTCGAGTAAGGCTACTTTCACACATCAGGTTTAATTCCGGCTGTTTTCGGCTCTTTAGAGAAAAACCGGAACCGGTTTTTCTCCATTGACTTTCTGCGTTTCTGCATAATTTTGCGGTATCTATCTGTAAAAAACGTCAACTGTAACATTTTTTGTCTGCGGCGATAAAGCCGGAAGGGCCGGATCCGACTCTTCCGGCTTTTTGCTACAATGCATGTCTATGGACGCCGTATTGCGACGGATCCGGGAAAAGACGGATCCGGCGGCCTGATCTTGCTTTTTAAACTGAGCATGCTCAGAAGTTATTGGCCTGCCCCCAGGACACATATATAAAGCAATGCCATTGAGGCCCTCACTCATTTCCAGCCATACTGCCAGCCAGAGAGACCACACCCTGCCAAGAATCTTGCAGACCCTGCCAAAAGAGCCAGACAGAGAGCGGCGCCAAGCCTGCCAGAGAGCGGCGCCAAGCCTGCCAGAGAGCGGCGCCAAGCCTGCCAGAGAGCGGAGCCAAGCCTGCCAGAGCGGAGCCATGTCATGTCTTCTTCTGGGAGCCCTCCCTCCCGTCGGCAGCACACTGAGGTAAATATATATGCTTTTAATTTTGCTCTCGCGCTCTCCCTCTATGTGTGTGTGTGTGTGTGTGTTTATATCTTAATGTATTTAGCCATCTTTCTTTTTTGTAGGAAGCTGCTGCCGCAGCACAAGAGGTGGTTCCCAGAAGAAGAGCGAAGGGGTGGAGAAAGATCTGGAGCGGGATCACAATGGGTTTGTTTCTTTCATTTATCGCAGAACCACAACCTCACACTACACCCAACACATAACAACACAAGATACTTACAGAAAGATCGCAGCACACTACACATCCAAACTGCCCATTTCAGACATCACACAACACATACAAAATGATCATTATAGATATCATACGACACACAACACATTAAAAGGCTACATACAAGCACATAATTTTTACGTTATTTTTCTTCTAGAGTTCGGATTCTGGTGCTCGATCCAGAGGTCCTCCCAGTGGCTCCCAGGGTCGTCGGCGTCAGAGTCAGGGCGGCCGTCATCGTGTAAGCATCTTTTTTTTTTTTTGGTATTTTTTCTCTTTTGAATCTAATTATATTTATTTGCCATTTTTTATAACAAGCTACACAGCGTGCTCCAGATTCGGACGGTGAGGAGGTCAGACTCGATATTGACCTCCTCATCGATCTGATCCGAGACAGAGAGCCGCTGTGGAACATAAGTGACCACCGCCATGCTGATATCATCGTGACCCGTCGACTCTCGGAGCAAGTCTGCCAACAGCTTATAGAGAAGTGGGAGGACCTCGATGTTTGGGCCCAGAATCAAGAACGTAAGTATACTCAGTTCAGTTTTCTTGATGCATTCTAAGTATTGTTTCTAACCAATTTGTGTTTCTCCTTTTTTAACAGGTGAGAGGATTGTGAAATGGTGGCGGTCGATCAGTGATCACTTTAAGAAGGAGTTCAACAAAGAAATGCGGGCCCCGAGTGGTTCTGGAGGACGCAGGAGCAGATACAAGTATGCCAAAGCCCTGTCGTTCCTCAGGACAACGATGGTGACTCGAAGGTAAATATTACCCACCATTTGTAATAACCAATGTTTAACATGTGTAAACCTCTTTTGCTCTTTCAGCCAGGGCCATGCAATATCAGTGTATTAATTGTTTGTTTTTCTCTTTTGTTCCACAGCACTGTCGGGAGCACTCGGGAGCCTGCAGCAGAATTGAACCCTTCTGGGGTGATCCCTCAGGAGGCCGCAACCGAGGGACAGTTCGACAGTCCCGGCCCCTCTGCACCTTCCCACTCTGCACTTTCGCAGCCTTCCCACACATCGGATCCCTCTGTCCCATCTCCGAGCGCTGGAGCATCCTGGCTGGTTCCATTGCATGTATCTGCTGGTGAGGATATAGTGTTTCCTGTACCCCACCTCTCTGCTGCTGCCACCTCTAGTACACCTGTAGCTTCGGGGCGACAGCGGCAGAGGGGTCAGGTACAGAACTATCCGCCCGAGTTCTTACACCGGAACGCATCCTTTCAGAACTGTCTCAAAGTTTTGTCCGAGCAAATGGCTGCAAGTTTCAATTTAATAAATAAAAGTATACTCGAGTTGCATACACTTCTGTTATCGATGCATTCAGAGGCAAGACAGTCACCGAACAACACTTTTTTTCCAGTCGGTACTCAAGCAAATGGAAACGCTATCAGATGCAAGTAATAGAATCCTGCCAGTCAACTCTAGCGCTCATTGCCTCAAAAGCTGAGGCTCTTGCCACCCATGCTGCACATGCCCCCTCTTCCTCCACTGTCCATCACTACAGCCACTACCATCCTCCTGACCCGTACCGCCAACCTCCCCATGCCTCATCCCACCAACCTCACCATCACCCACATCGTGCCCGTGCTCCATCCCACCAGCCAGACTACCAGCGTCCTGCCCGTGCCCCTTCCCACCATTCTGACCAATATGATGATCCCGAACCATACCACTTCCCATCTACTTCATCCGTGCCTCCTCTCCCTGTCCGCTACCAACAGCCTCTTTCACCTCCTTGCCAACCCTCTTCTCCACCCATCATTGCTTCTGCCTCCCAATCCTCCCAAAACATCACCTACACCCCTCCATCCTACCAAATTCCTAACCCCAATCCCACTTTCGTGTCCTACCGCTCAATTGCCTTCTCCACCCCTTCATTACTACCTATTGATCCTTCCCCACCACCAACACATTCCTCTCTCCACACTCCCACTGTCGAAGTGTCCCTATCTGACAGCCCCTCCAGCACTATCTCCACCCCGACTTATTCCAACCTTTAGTTTTTTCCGTTTTTTTTATGTTGTGTTAAAAAAATTTTTTAATAAAATTGTGTTGTTTACAGCAAAATTGTATTTTATTTATAAGGTATAGATAACCCTTGGGCAAAACAAGGTTTCTTGGTTAGAGGTTAAATACTTTGGGTACTACCCAAACAGGTACACAACTTTGGTAAAAGGTAAAATCAAACAGGTACACAACTTGGGTAAAAGGTTAAATACTTTGGGTACTACCCAAACAGCTACAAAACTTTGGTAAAAGGTAAAATCAAACAGGTACACAACTTGGGTAAAAGGTTAAATACTTTGGGTACTACCCAAACAGCTACACAACTTTGGTAAAAGCTAAAATCAAACAGGTACACAACTTGGTTAAAAGGTTAAATACTTTGGGTACTATCCAAACAGGTACACAACTTGGGTAAAAGGTAAAAAACTTGTTACTAGGTTGAAGTCAAATTGTTCAAACTCTCTCATCCTGCCAGTGTATTCTTCCTTCGGGTGAAATAAAGTATGCTGCAAATTGATCCCGAATTCTGGAAACAGTTGCAGAACTTCTATACGTTATGTTGCTACAATCAGCCAAGGTGGTTTCTTCAGAGTGGTCTTCAATGGAAAGCTGTTCCTTGGATATAACATAATTGTGCAGGACAACACACACTTTCACTACCTCATCCACAGTGTCTGTCTTCAAGTTAATAGATGTCAGTAGAACTCTCCATTTGGCGGTTAAGATCCCAAACGTACACTCCACCATTCTCCGTGCATGTGTGAGTCGGTAGTTAAAAATTCTTTTTGTTTGGGTTAAACCACGACTGGAGTAGGGTTTCAAAAGATGTTCTGAAAGCTGGAAGGCTTCATCCCCAACACAAACAAAAGGCGTTGGTGGCTCCGAGGTTTGTTTGAGGCATTGGCTTTGGGGAAGGGGGTGGCTGGGGGAAATTGAAAGGTTTTACAAATGCCGCCCCATTGCAGACAGTTTGAAAACTTGTGAATCATTTGAGCGGCCATACGCCCCAATATCCACCGCTACAAATTTGTAATCCGCATCAGCGATGGCCATCAGCACAATGGAAAAGTACTTTTTATAGTTGAAATACTCTGATCCAGGACCAGCCGGTTTCACGATACGGATATGTTTCCCATCCATCGCGCCCAAACAATTGGGAAACTGACAGACTTCCTGGAATCTGTCTGCTACTTCCAACCAAGTCTGCATTTTGGGATGTGGAATAAAATCATCGTGCAAAGAGTCCCACAGTGCACGGCAAGTGTACTTTACAATTCCAGAGATGGTTGAAATTCCCTGTCTGAACTTGAAATTTAGTGACGAAAGGGATTCTCCAGTAGCTTGGAATCTGTGATCAAAAGCAAGGCAGAAATTACTTCAAATTCAAAATATCAATCAATGAAAGTGCGCTACAAGAGTACATAAAAAAAGACTGCTTACCGAAGAGTGACCATCAGACGCTCAGCCGGGGTAATAGAGAATCTGCAATATGTATCACTCCTTCTTATAATATGTTCAATTCGGTGCACCAATCCATCAGAGTTCTCCGCTTTCATCCGCACATAGCTGAAAAACTTCTCTGGATCTCCTCGTTGCTTCATGTATAAAGTAGAAAAGACTCCCCACGTCATTCTCTGCCGTGATGGGGTGGAACCACAAACGACGTCATCGCCACAGACGCATGATGCGCTGTCTCTCTCGCTCCTTCTCAAGAACAATTGTTTTCAATCTATTCGCCTCCACAATGAAATCCACGTAGTTCTGCAGAATCTTTGTAATAATGCCATCCATCTTGCTCTGTATGGGGGCCAATCACATTTTTTGCCTGTCAGGGGGCGTTTTTAAAAACCGGATCCATCAAAAACCAGATGGAAAACCAGACAAAACAGAAGGGGCGGATCTGGTTTCTCGCCAGATTCGGGCATCGGATCCGGCAGAAAACCGGATCCGTCCCATCCGGTTTGCACAAAATAAGCCGGATCTGGTGCTGCGGCGCGACGCCGGAATCGGCATGCGGCGAAAAACCTGATGTGTGAAAGTACCCTAAGGGTATGTGCACACGTATAGAGCTCCTCTGCGGATTTTTCCACAGCGGATTTGATAAATCCGCAGTGCAAAACCGCTGCGGTTTTTCCTGCGGATTTATCGCGTTTTCTATTGCGGATTCCGCTGCGGTTTTACATCTGCAGTTTTCTATTGGAGCAGATGTAAAAATGCTGCGGATTCCGCACAAAGAATTGACATGCTGCGGAAAATAAAACGCTGCGTTTACGCGCGTTTTTTCCGCAGCATGGGCACAGCGGTTTTTGTTTCCCATAGGTTTACATTGTACTGTAAACTCATGGGAAACTGCTGCAAAATCCGCATTGTGTGCACATACCCTCAAGCTGACAAGCGTTGTGTAGAAAACAGGAAAAATCAGCTGCTTATGTCTGCTGTACTGGCCAGAATGTACATTGGAAGGCTTTTGTTATATATATTTTTTCATTACTAATAGATACATGAAAGAATCCCGCAAAAAAATACAGAATACAAAATCTGATTTTAATTGTCATCTGTTTTACTAGGTGAAAAATGGAAAAAATTGGCATAATAATTCAGTCTTGTTTTTGTTTTTTTTAATCTACGGTAATGCGCTCTGAGAATTTCAGTCCCAGAAATTACTGTTTCTCTTTCTGAATATTATTTTGTGTGCAGTATGTTATTATATATTGGTACTCCCTCAGATCAGTCCTCTTTTTATCTTGACTAAAAAATGGATGCATGGATAATGGGTAGATAGATAGCTAACTGTTAAAAAGAGATGGATAACAGATAAAGAGATGGATAGATACATAGATAATTAATAGATACATCGATAGAATGAGTAGAGAGAGATTGGAAACTGATGGAGATTTTGACATGCCCTCACAGGAAGCCAGGAGAATCTCAACCAGACCTCGTGTGTCTGTAACAGCAGTTTATGCTATAGAAGGTTTTTCGAAAGGAAACCATTTATTAAAGTGCTCATCTATGGCAGTTCCTATGAAAGGGATTTGTATAGTAGTGACCAATCACTTTAAGTATCTAATGGTCTTGAAGTCCTTTCAACCCCAGTTTAACTCTTTTTGTTCCAAAACCATTTATGGTTCTAGACTCAGAATGAGAAAAACAAGACCAACTGACTCAAATATAGATGACAACACAAAAATTAGGCGCAGCAAAATGGAAGCCGGGTGCTCTAGACTGAGTCTAAACTTGACATTTTTGTCTACCACAGAAGGAAGTTTGTTCACCAAAGCACTAAAGATTAAATTTTGTTTTCTTTCATCTTATGTTCTTTTCATCACTAGTTGCACCGATTTTACTTTTAATTATTTGGTTGACTCCCAAAATCATTATATACGGTAGACTATTTGTTAAAAACATTTAAATTTAAAAAAAAATAAAAGTCCCACCAAATAATGTAGATTTTCAATGAAAGGGAGATAATGCATATTGGGTTTCAACATGGCTGATCCTTAAGGCCCCTTCACATTAAGCGACGCTGCAGCGATACCGACAACGATTCGGATCGCTGCAGCGTCGCTGTTTGGTCGCTGGAGAGCTGTCACACAGACCGCTCTCCAGCGACCAACGATGCCGGTAACCAGGGTAAACATCGAGTAACTAAGCGCAGGGCCGCGCTTAGTAACCCGATGTTTACCCTGGATACCATGCTAAAAGTAAAAAAAAACAAACACTAGATACTTACCTACCGCTGTCTGTCCTCCAGCGCTGCGCTCTGCTTCTCTGCTCTCCTCCTGTACTGTCTGTGAGCCGGAAAGCAGAGCGGTGACGTCACCGCTGTGCTTTCCGGCTCACAGCCAGTGCAGGAGGAGTGCAGAGCACAGCGCTGGAGGACAGACGGCTGTAGGTAAGTATCTAGTGTTTGTTTTTTTACTTTTAGCATGGTAACCAGGGTAAACATCGGGTTACTAAGCGCGGCCCTGCGCTTAGTTACCCGATGTTTACCCTGGTTACCAGTGAAGACATCGCTGGATCGGTGTCACACACGCCGATCCAGCGATGTCTCCAGGGAGTCCAGCGACGAAATAAAGTTCTGGACTTTGTTCAGCGACCAACGATCTCCCAGCAGGGGCCTGATCGTTGGTCGCTGTCACACAGAACGATTTCATTAACGATATCATTGCTACGTCACAAATAGCAACGATATCGTTAACAATATCGTTATGTGTGAAGGTACCTTTAGTACCTGCAGTAGATAAGCCTCTGCCACAGAGTTCTGGCAACTGCATATTTTCCAAAAGGAAATGCTCACGCATGCTGTGCCAGATCTGAAGATACAGCTGTGAGAAAATCGCGCCATTGGCCAACAGTAGTTGTTGCATGTGTTGTCAGCCTCACGTTTCCCTTTTTCATGACTTTAGACTTGATAAATACCTTGTATAGGCAGGAGCCACCTTTGTGTAACGCTATGTAAGAGGTTTTCCAGGAAGACTCCTTAATGTGGATATGAAGGAGCTACTTTATTGGCTGGATGAAGGACCTGGCATAGTGAACGTCGCTGCTCTCCCTCTTCCTACAGGATAGGAAAGCACTGCACAATGGTTATGTGATTTATTTAAAAGGTTACTCATATTTTTCTTTGGACTAAACTGTAAATGGCGGCAAAATTCATACTTACCTTTTGCATGCAAATTTTGGTAAAATCAAGTAAAAAAGTATTACGGGAAATTGGTTTTTCCTTACATTGACGTTTCATTTCCCCTCTAATTTTAGGAATGGGCTTTAACGAAGGACAAATCAGTGAAGCATATGGACCTTTGTCTTACTGTTGTGGATCGAGCACCAGGTTCACTCTTAAAACTTCAGGGCTGCAGGGAAAATGACACCAGACAAGTAAGAGCACATCACCTGTAATGTTTCTCTACCACAGAAAATGTTACTGTATTGAAAGCTTCAAAATGAAAGTGAGGCAATAGATCTTTTTTTTTGGATCTTCGTGGCACTTTGTGTATATTATGCAGCTTACATAGTGAGATGCTTGATATTTAACCCCTTTTCCGATGTGACCTAAACGTACGTCACTTGTGGAGTGGGCTCAGGAACTAAACTTGCATTATACCTGGGAGATGCCGGCTGTGATACACAGTCATTTCTTCCTGTAACAGCAGTCTTGGGATCGGTGCTGTTTAACCATTAAAATGTGGTGCTGCCTGGTTGTCATGGCAGCCGGGGGCCATCTCTGACGCCCTCTGAAGCCCAGCCTGCTGTTGGGTTCCGCAGGAGAATGTCACTTTAGCTATTCACTGCAATACAGCCGTATTTGCTGTACAGAGCAAGCAATATATTACCATCTGCAGATTAAATGCCCTTAATCATCCTTGTTTGGCAATTATAAACACTTTCTTTTGGCACAAATGCCTCTAATATAAGAACCAGACTCCAAGACATGTAGCAAACACAGGAGCAGCCAGTTCCAAATGCACGGACTTAAAGGGATCACCCGAAGGTAAAGCATTTTCTCTTAGCTACCTATATATCTAGTCCCATAATCAAAGCTATTTTCTAATATGCTTTAAAAATTCCATACTGTTCCCTAACTACACTGTCTCCACTCCAGTATATTCAACTTAAGGATTTCAGAAACCAGAATAGTTATTCTGTTAAATAAGTTGTTCGATGCTTTTATAATGATGGCCTAACTGTGGGATAGGCTGCAGTATCAGATTGCTTGGGTGGTACCACCTAGCACCCTTGCCAATCAGCTGTTCCCAGTGTCGGCTGTACCTGGATGTGATCAGTTGAGGCGCTGCATGGCACAGTTCTGACAACGGTATAGTGGCCACAGCCAGGTACTGCACATCCACCCTGAATAGGGGTTGCATCTGGAGTGTACCCCTCTGTAGCCCTTACACAGTTGACAGAACTGTGCTGTTCTGCTCTGCAACCGATCACATCTGACAGTGGGGATCAGCTTACCAAAAGAAGAAGGAAATCGCACTCGGTCTCTTAAAACTTCAACACTTTAATAAAAGAATTAAAATATCACACTCCTGTGAATGCCAATGTTCAGCTGGTATTCCCTGGAGATCGTGATTTTTTTTTCTATACATAGCAGTATTGATGTGCTGTGATGTATAGTACAAGCGATCAGCTGATTGCAGGTTCAAGTCCCCTAAGGGGACTAACAAATACAGTAAGAATTGAGAAAACAATGTTTAAAAAAAATATGAAAAAAAAAAATACAAAAGTTCAAATCAATTACCCCCTTATATCCCATTAAAAAATGAAGCAATTAAAAAAAAATACATATATTCGGTATCGCTGCGTTCATAAAAGTCTGATCTATCAAAATCTAAAAATAAAATTATCTGATATGTAAACGGTGTGTCACTGCAATGCAATAAGAGGCAATCAAAATATGGTATCTACCCCAAAATGGTATCCGTAAAAATGTCATCTCATTGTGTAAAAAAAAAAAAAAAGCCCTCACACAGCTGCATACTTGGTTTCTGTGTAATCATGCTAACCTGGAGAATCATATTACCAGGTCAATATTGCCATATAGTGAACATAATAAATAAAAAAATTTGTGAAATTACACTTTACAGAAAATATCCCAGGTAGTTTTAAAAAAAACAATCCTACCGTACACAGCGTGCAGAATAGTGTGTAGTGATAAATGGCTGCTTGTTACTTGTCATATTCTCTAACATATCTCCATGTTTTTTTTCCTATTTTAGAAATGGGAGCAAATTGAAAACAATTCCAAATTAAGACACGTTGGAAGTAACTTTTGCTTAGACAGTCGGAATGCCAAAACCGGTGGTCTAACAGTTGAAGCTTGCAGTCCTTCGTTATCGCAGCAGTGGAAATTCTCCCTCAATTTACAACAGTAGAAGTTTTAAGTATTGGGATAAAGGGTGGGGGGACTGACCGTCATTTCATGGACATCACTTATGAATGCATTGCAGATGTATATGATAAACATTCTGCGGATTTATATACCTCAGTATTCCATCTTGACTTGGATTTTAGAATTACAATGGGTCATGGAGAGATATTTGGGCCAGAGAGCAAACAAATCAAAGGCCTTCTACAATTCTTTGTTTTAAAAAAGAAATGATTTGAGTGTTGCACAGAGGCTCAGGCCCTCGAAGAGTATGACCTGGCAGACTTTCTACTTCCGAATGTGCAGGAATGGAGGTATACACTTGAACAGATAATGGAATGGAACATCATACCTAGCCGTGTGTGTAAGAAATAACTTCCCATGAAGAAAAGTTGTTTGGTTTCTCTTGCTTGTATTCCTTCCATTCTGTATTTTAATGCAAAAAAGTGTAAACATGTATGTGCAATGTTTAATTCCCTTAATGTGTGTATCCCTGGATATGAGTGGAGTACCTAGACACAAACCAGAACCATTACAAGACTAAAGCAATGCAATAGGTGAGCGGCAAGGAAACCTCGGCTGGCGATCTGAACATTGAAAACATTTTTTTTTTACGTTCTAGATTTTAGTGAAAGAAGATCTAAACTATGGTGTTGTGTTGCTGCCGGAAGATGTTTTATTCAGTTGAGCTTTGAATGTATGTGCATTCATTTGTGCTAACATAAGCTTTTTTTTTTTTTTTTTTTTTTTTTTTCTTAATTTGCATTAACTGTATAACTTAGGAAAGAAAAACTTTTTTTTTTAACTAGTGTAAAGAACAAAGCAACCAGTCTGTTGAATGGTACAATTCCGTTCTGTGAATGAGACCTTTTCTTATTCCCCCTCTCTCTCCTCTTCTAATCAGAAAATAATTTAGAAGGATATTTTCTGTAATATATAAGAATGAGTCAGTAATTTATTTGGGGTACTGTGGCCTGGATTGCCAGTCATGAGTGCAGCCATTTTTCTTCTGTACATATCGTGCTCTTTTTGTACTCATTTGCCATATTCATTATTTGTTACTAGTATCATACTTTCTAACTAGGTCAACACAAAGTAAGAGTTTGTGGTTTATACAGGCCAGCTATAAACGTGAAGTGTAACGGGAGACGATTTTTAACACTTTCTTATATGGTGCCTGATTTAAGCACTTTAAGTGAACATAGTTGGTGGGAGAAGGGAGGGGGTAGTTTTTTTTTCTTCTTTAATTGCAAAAAATGCAACTGACGCTGAGCCTTGCTTCTAATTGAGTTTCAAGTCTGCATCTCAGAATCTGGGGAAATCGGTTACAACTCCTAAGGTTACACCTCTTAAACTGGTCAAAGTTCATTCACAGACTATTAGTGAATGAACCTGTGGTTGTCAATTCTTGCGTCTACTTGCAATAAACATAATATCGCTGTGCTCGCTCAATTCGAAAGCTGGATCTCACAACTTTCATTTAAACCTGCATGCTCAGCAACGCCTAGCATGCATGTTTACTGCCCCATGAATAGGATGTAAGCCACTGCTAGAAACGTGGCATTTACTTTACAGTAGATATAAAGCATGGGCATTTTTGTAATCCAACATGCTGAATCCTTTGGGTCCATTAGTGGCAAATGTTGATTCTGTCAACATTCATGCAACGTTAATGACCAGCTCCCACTAGTTCATCCTTGAACTATATGCTCCTGACAGAATTTTGTGGTATGAAATTATCCACATTTTAGCAGCGATATATTTCCTTGATGACGCATATTTGATATGACGAGTAAATGATGCCCATACCAATAATTTTGTAATAATCTCCAGTGAATGTGATTTACAAGGCCAGTGTGTAAGTCTGTTTGGGGCAAAAAATAAACAAAAACCTGCAGTTCGTCATAGGCAGCCCCCAAACTTCCGTTTGTACGTAGAGCTATGTTGTCTGCCTCAGACACACTACATTTCTGGTTTTGATACACTAACACAGCTGAATAACATGTTTTAAGGTTTAGTATTTGATTTCTACTTTGAGCATACTGTTTTTAATACATATGGTTCTCTTGATCTACCTGTGGGTGGCATTAATCTTTTTGAATAAACTCTAATCTTCAGGAACCTACACCCAGTAGGCAGTTTACGGGCTGATAGCACGCCACAGTATTTTGCTGTATCCGCCTAAATCCTGAATTTCTGAACCTCTATCAGAAAGTTTGAATGTTCCATCTTTCAAAAGCATTCTATTGTAGTAAGTCTGTATCATTAATATACACTAGTAGAGATGATTTCTTTTGATGTCTCGGTATGTTTACATGATATCATGTGCCAAAGTCATTTTCTTGTGCGTTTCTAGTCCTTGTCCAATAAGGAAACGGCAAACCAGACCCCACTGCCAAGAGCAGATTCTCCGAATGTCTGTTGTAATGCATTCTCATTATCATGGACATAACAATAATGTAATAACATGTTTTTGTTTTTTACACAAAGCTATAGTTTGGTAACTGTTCTTTTAAATGGCTATAGTGATACAACGGTGTCTGTTGTACGGGGCCTGTGTGTGCTCATTTTATAAATTCAAAGCATCATTGACAATTGTTTAACTTAAAAGAAAATAAATACTTTATAGATAACAAAAATAGTGTGTTCACTTTTTTATTAATCTGCTGAGACTATATTCTTGTGATTTTTCTAAAGATTAAACCTGATTAAAACTGATTGCCCACCCCTAAGGTCATGAACTTTATTAACCCTCTTAATGTCCAAGGCAAATATTTCTAATCATAGATTCACTTCACATGGTAGTAACTGGAATGTTTCAACAAATCCCAGCGATTGTGGTTTTGTTTTTTTATGACACATTGTACTTTGTATTTTGATAGTGGTAAATTTAGGTCAGTATGGTTTATGCTGATTTATGAAAATATCGTAAATTTGACAAATTTAAAAATACATACCTTAATTGTGAATACCCTTAAATCAAATAGTTCTACTACACAAATAATAAACAACGTTTACCACATGTCTACTTTATGTCCGCGTCATTTTTCATGTGTCCTTTGTTAGGCTGTTAGAACGTGTAAAAGTTTAGCGGCTATTTTTTATTTATTTATTTTAAGGAAATTTACTAAACTTATTTTTTGAGACCTTTTCAGATTTGAAATGGCCGAAAGTGTTGGCACCCTTGAAATTATTCCAGAAAGTTAAATATTTGTCCCAGAAAATTATAGCAATTAAAATTTTTGTTATACAAAAGTTTATATACTTTGTGTGTGTTTGAACAATATAAAACTGAGAGAGAAAAAGACAAATTGGACATAATTTCACACAAAATCCCCAAAATGGACTGAAAAAAATTGTTGGCATCCTCAACTTAATATTTGGTTGCACACCCTTTGGAATAAATAGCTGCAATCAATTGCTTCCTATAACCAACAACAAGTTTCTTACACTTCTCAACTGGAATTAGAGGTCTCTCATGTTTGAAGGGTGCCTTCTCCCAGCAGCAATTTTAAGATCTCTTTACAGCTGTTAAATGCATTTTAGATCCAGACTAACTGCTGACCACTTCAGAACTCTCCAGCTCTTTGTTTCCATCCATTTCTGGGTGTTTCTTCAAGTATATTTAGGGTCATTGTCCTGCTGGAAGACTCATGACCTAGGTCGGAAACCCAGCTTTCTGACACTGGGCAATACATTGCGACCCAATCTTCAGATTTTATGACGCCCTAGGCTAGTTTCACATTTGCTTCGAATCCGCAGCGTTTAATCCGCATCCGCAAGTGCAGGAAAAAACACATAGAAACACATAAAAACGCAGCGTTTTTTAGACGCATGCGGGAACGCATGGGTCATTCCATATCAAGTGATCCAAATATGAATATTTTTTTTACCTTATGTCTTTAGATTTTTTTTTATTTTTTGTTTTTATGAAGTACAACTTTAGTTAATTACAAATTAAAAGTTTAGAATTTTTTTCTTCATCGGTTAATTTTTTACAGATTTTTAAAGTTTTGAAAAAGCGCGGATTTTGGCCAGGTATGGCTTTACATTTTTTATCATATCTCGGGCTAGAATTAAGATCTAGAGATGGGAGAGGCATCATTTTTCTCAGAACGGTACCAGCTTTCATTTGATATGTCACAAGACTATGTTTCTTTATATTTTGTTTTGGAGAAATCAAATTAAAAACTTTGATGCGCAATTCTGAAAAAAACGTATGTTTTAAAATTGTGGAAACATGCATGTGTGTTACTTGTGTCCTTGTTTATATTTGTACAGGGACTCAACTTGGGATCTATCAAATTTGTATTTTTTTTTTAAGCCTTGAATCATCTGATTTTATGTTTGTGTGAGTTTCTTCCTTTTTTCTTTTCAAATTACAACTTATTGCATTCAACATTTATATGTAACAATAAAGAAACACAAAAAACAAATACCGAAGTGCCAGAATAAATACATCTTAATCATCATAACAACTTGCTCAGCATTTTCAACCTGAATTCTTTGAACAAGCCAAAAGATAAAAGGTGATCACATCCTCAAGTGTGGTTTTTTAAATACAGTCTGATCCTAATTATATGTTAAAAACAAGATTAAAAGAAACAATATTTCTACCACCTATTTATACATGGAACAATTTTTTTTCTACTATATCACTAAACATGTAATTTCTGAAGTGTTTAAGAAGAATAGTACAGTAGTTAAATCCTCGTTCTATAAAATATGAACTAATCAAACAATTAATAGTAGGTTTTTACTCTGGCTTGTTATCATCAATGTGTCCCTTCTAGTGGGTGAAATGTCATCTTGTCCATAAGGGCTCACTAGCAATGGCCGTTTCCTTCTGTGTCAGAGTATGTGCGGCCTGTCATGGTGCTCGGCTCCATCTGAGTTATATCTGATTTTTGTTCACTTTTACAATGTCTGATTTTCTTGGATACACAAAGGACGGCGCTGGACCAGAAAGTGCAGAAAAGTCACTTCTACGTCTTCATTTTCACAATCTTTGGAGAGTCCAGTAGCCGCCACCAGTACCAATCATATTCACAGGTCACATCACCAGTTGTCATCCATTGCCGACCTTGTGCCGCCTTCTACCACTTCATGGTCGTCACTGTCTTTATTTCCACTACATGGGATGACAGTCCGGTATTGCTGAGTCCCTGTGATGGTTTCTGCTTCCTGTAACTGAGGTTTTCACAAACTCTCCTCCTCCTCTTCGTAGTCCTGGTTTGTGCAATACATGAACTGGATGTTAAGAATATTTTTCTCCCTCCATTTGAGGAGTTTCCTGGGTGATAAGATTTGGTGTGAATATGGTCTGTGGAGGCCCGAGCTGCCGGCCTGTCATCTGCTCTGCAGTCACCGTCTACCCCTGGTCATTCTCAGCCCTAACAAAGCTTCTCCTCTGTCCTCTCCTGCTTCTAAGTGATAATATAATAAAATAATACAGTAATATCTAGCAATCATGGATTATTTGGGAAATATAGACCCCACACTGTTAGACCACAGGCTGAACAGATCTGAAATCAAGATTTTTGAACTGACACTGTAATAGTTTTATTTTTTAAAATATGATCCCATCACGATCCCATCTTGTATTTTGGTACAGATGTGGATAGGAGCATAGCAGGCACATGTGCAGTTTTTTAAATTTTTAAATTAAACGTTTTTTTGGAAATGCGTTTTAAAGTTTTGCGCTTGCGTTCGCATAGGTAAAATATTATCAAAAATACTCTTGTGACATATCTGGTGAAAGCCTGTACAGTTCTGAGTAGAATGGTGTTTATTTTGTTTCTCTATCTCTTTTCTAGCCTGAGTTATGGGGAGAAATGTAAAGGCAGGCAACACCGAAATTCACACTTTTTCCGAACTTTGAAAATCAATAAAAAATTAAAAAAAATCTATAATTTTTTCTTTTTCACATTTTGCATTCTCTGACACACTGTTACCAAATAACAAAATCTCAAAAGAATTAAAAATATAGTGGTAAAAATCATTGGTTCACTTGACATGGAATGACCCGCATGTGGTTAATAAAACGCAGCGTTTTCACGCTTTTCCATGCGTTTTGTCATGCGTTTACATTTTTTGTGTGCATGGTGGAAAATTTTACAGGAGAAAAATCTAGATAACCAGACACCGCCAATGGGACTACAGAGGGCATGTATTATGGGATATCTATATATGGACCCTAGGACTGCTGAAATCTTAACAGTGTGCTACTGTAGCCTGTGTCATGATGGATCTTCGCATGGAGAGCTTTTATTTCAACCTGGATTTAAGCATCAAGCTGTTTCTTGCCGGTGCGTTTGCTTGGGAGCAACACAGAAATCATGAGATGGAGAAGGACACGGCGTAGGCATTTTTGGAGACACCCCATTATCAAACTACGTGAGAGCCGTGGAGCCTATCACACGCTGTATGGCGAGCTTAATGCCAACCCGGACAAATACCCGAAATATACCAGGATGTCGCAAGACTCTTTCCGGGATTTGCTTGCTCTTGTCCAAGGAACCATACGGAGACAGGACACCCAGCTCCGTAGAGCGATTCCACCAGAGTAACGTCTGCTGGTTACATTAAGGTACGTAACAATTCTAAACAAATGCCATTGCTAATTTTGGGTGTTCTGACATGTATTCTTTGTATTTTCCTTTATGTCTTTAGCAGAACAACACAATAGAATTAATTGTAATTTTTTTTTTTTGTTTTATTTATTTTCTTCCAGATTTCTGGCAACCAGAAAAGAGAGTTTATCATCCCTCCACTTCCAATACCGGCTTGGAATATCCACCCTGTCCAGAATAGTTGCGGACACCTGCCGGGCTTTGTGGAATGTCCTCCGGGATGAGTTTATACCCCTACCCACCGCGGACATGTGGATTGAAATAGCTGAAAAATTCTGGAGTGTGTGTGATTTCCCCAACTGTTTGGGAGCGGTGGATGGAAAGCACATCCGCATTATCAAACCAGCCAGAACAGGATCGGAGTACTTCTACTATAAAAAATATTTTTCTGTTGTGCTCATGGCAGTAGCAGATGTAGACTGTCGTTTCATCGCCGTGGACATTGGAGCTTTTGGCCGTGGCAACGATTCCCAGACTTTCAACTCGGATATGGGGCGCGATGTGTATAGCAAAAATTTTAATTTTCCACAGCCACGACCTCTCCCCAACACTCAAGGTCCAACGATGCAATTTGTTATGGTTGGGATGAGGCCTTTCAGATGTGTGAAAACCTACTGAAGCCATATTCCAGTCGGGACTTGAACCACACTAAAAGGATCTTTAACTACAGACTGACCAGGGCCCGAAGAACAGTAGAGTGTACCTTTGGGATTCTAGTCTCAAAATTGCGCATTCTTGCAATAGCCATTAATCTAAAAATGGAAACAGTCGATGAGGTGGTCAAAGCCTGTGTGGTTCTCCACAATTACATAATGGCTAAGGAGCGACACAACATTGAACTGGATGAACCAGTTGGAAACGCATTGCCAGATTACCAGCATCACCCGCTGCGGTCAACTGCTGAAGTTGGCCACATGCGGGACCAATTTGCTGCCTTTTTTTATTCAGATATTGGGCATGTGTTATGGCAGGACAATGTTGTATAAATGCATGTAGAAAAGCCGCAGAGACACCATCACGTGTTTCTCAACGCAAGCAATAAATAGCCAGGTCTTTCACCGGGAAGGAACCACGGGAAGGGCAGCATCCCAAAAAGGAAAACCGCCTTTGCCAAAACATGGTATCCATCCACAGACAGCTGTTTTGGGGTTTTTGCCCCTCATCAGTGTGGAGAAGGAAACTGGCTATTAGGAGCAGTGCCTAGTAAAAGGACTATAAACATAAGGATGAATGACCTCAGGGAGATCAAAACATCCAACACCACGGAGACACCATCACGTGTTTCTCAACGCAGTGATCCAGAACACTGCCCCCATCCCTTATGGGATATATGCAAATGCATGTAGAAAAGCCGCGGAGACACCATCACTTGTTTCTCAACACAAGCAATAAATGGCCAGGTCTTTCACCGGGAAGGAACAACCACGGGAAGGGCAGCATCCAAAAAGAAAGCCACCTATGCCAAAACATGGTATCCATCCACAGACAGCTGTTTCGGGGTATTTGCCCCTCATCAGTGTGGAGTAGGAAACTGGCTATTAGGAGCAGTGCCTAGTAAAAGGACTATAAACATAAGGATGAATGACCTCAGGGAGATCAAAACATCCAACACCGCGGAGACGCCATCACGTGTTTCTCAACGCAGTGATCCAGAACACTGCCCCCATCCCTTATGGGAAATATGCAAATGCATGTAGAAAAGCCGCGGAGACACCATCACATGTTTCTCAACGCAAGCAATAAATAGCGAGGTCTTTCACCGGGAAGGAACAGCCACAGGAAGGGCAGCATTCAAAAAGGAAAACCACCTATGCCAAAACATGGTATCCATCCACAGACAGCTGTTTCCGAGTATTTGCCCCTCATCAGTGTGGCGTAGGAAACTATTTCCCATAAGGGATGGGGGCAGTGTTCTGGATCACTGCGTTGAGAAACACGTGATGGTGTCTCCGCAGTCATTCATCCTTATGTTTATAGTCCTTTTACTAGGCACTGCTCCTAATAGCCAGTTTCCTACTCCACACTGATGAGGGGCAAATACCCCGAAACAGCTGTCCGTGGATGGATACCATGTTTTGGCATAGGTGGCTTTCTTTTTGGATGCTGCCCTTCCCGTGGTTGTTCCTTCCCGGTGAAAGACCTGGCCATTTATTGCTTGTGTTGAGAAACACGTGATGGTGTCTCCGCGGCTTTTCTACATGCATTTGCATATTTCCCATAAGGGATGGGGGCAGTGTTCTGGATCACTGCGTTGAGAAACACGTGATGGTGTCTCCGCGGTGTTGGATGTTTTGATCTCCCCGAGGTCATTCATCCTTATGTTTATAATGTTGTGTAAGTGTCCTGTTGGGATTTGGTCTGTACCAGTTATTTTTTTAAATTTTACTAATATTTGTTGTTAATAAACTTTGTTTTTTGGTATCTTGACCGTGTCTCCTATGTATTTCCTCTTCACACAAAGGCTGCCGTCACACTAGCAGTATTTGGTCAGTAATTTATATCAGTATTTGTAAGCCAAAACCAGGAGTGGGTGATAAATGCAGAAGTGCTAAATATGTTAATATTATACTTTTCCTCTAATTGTTCCACTCACTGATTTTGGCTTACAAATACTGATGTAAAATACTGACCACATACTGTTATTGTGACGGCAGCCAGGTTGTTAGTGGTAAGGTTGTTGATGTCATTGCGTCCTGATTCTGTTCTGCAGTATCCATTGGATGCAGACTGAAGAGATGATGGCTGTTTAATACAAAACATATCTATACTCATCAAGTCAGGTGTCAGAAATAATTCATGATGCACATATAACAGCCTCATGAATTCACTATTTCTGACACATGTCCAGGTGAGCATAGATATGTCTTGTAATAGTATAGGGAGCAGAACGGCACTAGAGTAGAACGTCTTTAAACAAGCAGGACTGTTAGTGGACAGCTGTGTATTCAGGCGTCACAATCATAAAGGGTAATGGTGCTCTGCATGAATGTCCAGCAAGTGATCCGTATGCAGTAAGAAAGGAGAAAATTATGCGGCACTCACCCCGAATTAGCTGTGAAGATTGTGATCTTTATTGGAGAAAAATGAAGATTACATCCGGCAGGACATCAGGTACATGAGAGGGTGCGGTATAGGAGCACGGACGACGGCCGTTTCGCACTCACAGGTGCTTCGACGGGACCTGGACCCGTCGAAGCACCTGTGTGTGCGAAACGGCCGTCGTCCGTGCTCCTATACCGCACCCTCTCATGTACCTGATGTCCTGCCGGATGTAATCTTCATTTTTCTCCAATAAAGATCACAATCTTCACAGCTAATTCGGGGTGAGTGCCGCATAATTTTCTCCTTTCTTACTGCATAGATATGTCTTGTATGACCGCCATCGTCCCGTCACTTTGTGTGAAATAGATTACGTACACAGAAGAGAAAATGGAGGATATACAAGGCAGTTCTCTACTCACCAGGTCAGGTGTCCAAACTAATGAGTTTTTGGACACCTGACCTGCTGAGTATAGTTCTGCATTGTATTGCCGCTATTTTCTCTTCAGTCTGCAACACTAGTCACAGACTAAGCTGAAGGAAGAGATTATGGAGAAAATACAAGTATAATTTTTTTGGCCCACCTCCTATCTCTATACTAAAGACACAAAACTGCAGTGTTGTACTTGCTAACTACTGGAGCTATGATGTGGGCAAAAAATAAAGTGTGCAGTTTTTTATTTGGCGCACGGTGTGTTGTCAGCAGTGAAATACACAATTAGCCAAACCTTTTTGGGGGCAAAAAACATTATTATTTATTTTTTTAACAAATAAATTTACTGCGCCTGCTTGGGGTAGAGTGTTGTAAACGGGGGGTATGTAGCTGTGAAGCTTGATTCGCTGTGGATGACGCAGGGGTAGCAGGAGAAGGAGCAAATAAATTACTGGGGTCTGGCAGATCGGGGATGGGGCTTGACGCATGAGAGGACTGAGACACACTGGAAGGGTGAGACAAACCTGACATAAGACACATTGGAAGGTGAGGGGGGAGGAATAAAAATAGTCCACTTTTTTTTTCTCCCTTTTTGGGATCTGCGCAGTGGTCTGGGGAGCCTCGGCGGGCACATTTCTTGCAGCTTGGTCATAGTGGCCAAACTGTCAGTGTCTTTTTCATGCTGCTGCATGGTTGCAGTAGAAGTTTGTAAGGCCATGCCAAGGTCCTGCTGCATCATGGTGGCGGAGCGGAAGGACATGCCAGGGTCCTGCTGCATCATGGTGGCAGAGCGGGAGGTGTTGTGAATTCTGTTGTCGAACTCCCTCCTGTGGTCGTGAATGGTACTTCGGCGAGTTCTGTCCAGGGACTCCCTCTGGTGGCTGTGAGTGAAGCTGCTGCTTCTGAGGTTCCTTACACAGGTGACGTGGTTTATCCTTTGGTTGGCTGCTCTATTTAACTCCACTCAGATCGTTACTCCATGCCAGCTGTCAATGTTCCTGCATTGGTTCAGTTCGCTCTTGGATCTTTCTGGTGACCTGTCTTCTCCAGCAGAAGCTAAGTTCCTGATAGTTATTATTTGTTCATTGTTTCCTTGTCCAGCTGGTTATCATGATTTTGTCTTGCTAGCTGGAAGCTCTGGGATGCAGAGTGGCACCTCCGCACCGTGAGTCGGTGTGGAGGTCTTTTTGCACACTCTGCGTGGTCTTTTGTAGTTTTTTGTACTGACCGCAAAGATACAGCTAACAAGAAAAGGGTAGCATGCACAAAGGAAGGGATCACCATGAAAGTTGTAACAAAATATAACAATTTTATTATTACACCACACAAAAACACTACAAAAATAGTTAAAAAACAATTAAAATTGCACTATGGAGTGCAAAACAATGAACACAAGACCCGAAATAAGGTCAAACCACAGTGCCCCCTATATATGTATATAAAGAGCTGCCTGGTGAGTCTATATACAAGAGGTCTGCTGAAAAAGCAACAATACCCTAGTACCAAGGACCCCTATAGAAAGTGGCTAGGACAAGGTGAAACATCCTATACTACCTGATAGAGTAAATCAGGCCTCCAAGGCAGCGTTCCTAGAAGTGATGGCAGGACAGAGTAGAAAATAGCAATAATAGGGGGTAACACCGGGCACAGACGCCCAACGCGTGTCGCCAGTAAACTGGCTTCTTTAGAGGCAGTAACGCTAGTGTTCGTAACGTGTGGTTAAATACCTTAATACTAATAAGCAGAGAGGCGTCAGCTGGAGACAGGGGGTGTGTGGAGAATCCACGTGTGCGAAATGGCCAGAAGTAACCAAGGACGTCGGCGGCTGCGCAAAGCGGGGACTCCCACAGCGATGCGCCCGCACCGATGCAAGTGCGCACGCGCCAAACCGGCGCGCGCGCGCAGTGCAGACCAGGCAGGCCCAACACAGCAGGAGACGCCCAGCACACCAGCGCCTGCGCAGTAGACTCTGAGGTAAAGTCCTCCCGTCCCAAGATGTCCGCCCGTGGCGCCATGGGCCAGAGGCGGGCACCGAGGAGACAGGACAGACTAGTCCAGATCAACACAAAGAAGAAGGCGCTAAGTGTGCCGAGGGTAAAAGAACAGGGGGAAACCACACTTAGGCACACTTACTGAGGCAGCAAAAATACCGTATATACTCGAGTATAAGCTGAGATTTTCAGCCCAAATTTTTGGGCTGAAAGTGCCCCTCTCGGCTTATACTCGAGTCAAGGTGGGTGGCAGGGTCGGCGGGTGAGGGCGCTGAGGCATACTTACCTAGTCCTGGCGCTCCCCCTGCCGTCCCACGGTCTTCTGTGCTGCAGCGTCTTCCCCTCTTCAGCGGTCACGTGGGACCGCTCATTAAAAAAATGAATAGGCGGCTCCACCTCCCATAGGGGTGGAGCCACGTATTCATTTCTCTAATCAGCGGTGCCGGTGACCGCTGATAGAGAAAGAGGCTGCGGCACCGAGGACCAGGCAGAGGGTGCATCAGGATCGCTGGGACTAGGTGAGTATTTTATATTCACCTGTCCGCGTTCCAGCCGCCGGGCGTCGCTCCATCTTCCCGGCGCCTCCATCTTCCCGGCGTCTGCGCTCTGACTGTTCAGGTCAGAGGGCGCGATGACGCATATAATGTGCGCGGCGCCCTCTGCCTGATCAGTCAGAGCAGAGACGCCGGGAACATGGAGGCGCCGGGACCGGACGCTGGGAGCTGCAAGCAAGAGAGGTGAGTATGTGTTTTTTTTTTTTTTTTTTATTGCAGCAGCAGCAGCGACAATGGCAGAGCATCTATGGGGAAATATGAACGGTGCAGAGCACTATATGGGGCACAGCTATGGGGCACAATGAACGGTGCAGAGCACTGTATATGGGGCACAATGAACGGCTATCAATTTAGGAGTTGCCGGAATATATGGTACCAGTTTAGGTTCACTTAATAGAGTACCCCAGCTACGATCCAAAATCTTATAGATATCATGCCACTGATTATTGAAGGTCACAATCCCGAGCGGTGCATTTGACTCACGTGTCTGTCTCTGTAGTAAGTCCGGGCATGAGCTGGTCCGGGCCATCTGGTAAGCAGAAGAGATAATCCTCTTTGGATAGCCACGACGCCTGAAGCGGTCTGTAAGTGCCTTTGTTTCATGTTGGAAGTCAGACGTCAAGCTGCAATTCCTCTTAAGACGTAAGAATTGGCCAGTAGGGATCCCGTTCTTGAGGTGCCTGGGATGGAAACTAGAATAGTGTAACAAACTATTCGTCGCAGTTGGCTTGCGAAATAAAGTAGTGATGACATTGGAGCCTACCAAGCTTATTTTTAGGTCCAGATACCTTTCCTATCCTCTGTCTGTTTAGTAAGTCTGGCCTCCCTTTGCTGAAACCTGTTTCATTTCTGCGTTTGTAACTTTCATCTTTACTCACAGTCAATATATGTGGGGGGCTGCCTTTTCCTTTGGGGAATTTCTCTGAGGCAAGGTAGGCTTTATTTTCTGTCTCTAGGGCTAGCTAGCTCTTAGGCTGTGAAGAGGCGTCTAGGGAGAGTCAGGAACGCTCCACGGCTATTTCTAGTTGTTGTGATAGGATTAGGGCCTGCGGTCAGCAGAGCTCCCACATCCCAGAGCTTGTCCTGCGTGAGTTTAACTATCAGGTCGTGTCGGGTGCTCCTAACCACCAGGTCCATAACAGGGAGGCCATGCCAGGGCCCTGCTGCTGCATGGTGGTGTCAGTGGAGGAGGTCCAAGCAGGAGCAACAGTTGTCATGGTGGTGGCGGTGGGCTGTACTACAGCGCTCGGCATGGTGGAGGTGCTGTAGTGGTGTCCGGCAGTGCTTGGAATGGAGGTGACCATGCAGTGGTATGCAGCAGAGGTCGGCATTGAGGTCAATCATGACAGTGTAGGCACAGGTGGATATGCCGCCACTGCTGAAAATACCGACTCTGCTGCATAGCCTACACGTAAGCAGCATTGCAGGCCTGTATGACACTAAGCTGGAGATCAGGAGTAAGGCTAGTTTCACATTTGTCTTTAAAAACGCAGCTTTTAAAACGCATCCGCAGGTGGTGAAAAACGCATGTAAACGCGTACAAATGCTGCATTTTTTAGACGCATGCATTTTCGTATGTGGTAAAAAAAAGCCGCGTTTTTATGCGTTTACATGCGTTTTTCTGCGTTTGCGTTTTTGATACGCATGATGAGAAATTTCACAAGAGAAAAATCAAGATCCAGACACCGCCAATGGGACTACAGAGGGCGTGTGACATGACTCTGTGGACCAAAATATGGAAAAATTGTAGCTCTCAAAATGTGGTAATGCAAAAAATATTTTTTGGAATAAAAAGCGTCTTTAGTGTGTGACAGCTGCCAATCATAAAAATCAACTAGAAAACCCACTATAAATAGAAATGGCTAGGGTTAGGGTTTGGATCCCTAGGGTTAGGGTTTGGATCCCTAGGGTTAGGATCCCTAGGGTTAGGGCTAGGGTTAGGGTTTGGATCCCTAAGGTTAGGGTTTGGATCCCTAGGGTTAGGGTTTGGATCCCTTTATCACCTTGATGGTGGGGGGCGGCTTATCAGTGTGTAGACTTGTTTTTTTTCTATTGAAACGCATGCGTTTAAAAACGCAACCAAACGCATGTGCTTAAAAACGCATGTGTTTACATAGACAGCAATACATTTTTTTGCCACAAAAAAAGCCTCTAGAAATTACTACATGTTGCATTTCCGCAAAAAAACGCAAGCATAGAAACGCCGCATGCGTCGTCAAACGCGGCCAAATGCGTACAAAAAAAAGCATGCGTTTTTAATGTTAAATATAGGGAAAAAACGCATGCGTTTAAACGCAGCGGCAGAAAACGCAAATGTGAAACCAGTCTTAGGTGTTCCGACATGCCCTGTTCAATTTGGTTAAAAAAAATGATGTGCTGGCCTCTGGAGGTCGGCTTTTACTTGGTGAAGGCTTTTGGTGACCTCCTGGATACGTGTATTCATATGGCTAATGGCAGCATCCAGTTGGTCACCCAAAGCTTTGAGTCCATCGTGAAAAACCAAGCTCAAGTGCAAAAACTTGGGCAAGAGTGACCTGTCCGATGCCCTCTGCTGCTGCTGGGAGGAGCTCAAAAAAAAGGGGCAGAGGACTGGGACAGGGGAACACCTGAAGGAACAGCTTGGTCTCTAGTTAGTGTGGCAGGCCCACTTGCTGCAGCGCTGCAGGATGGCTGGGACGGGTCCGTGGGTGTCTGATGAAGGACTGCTCCAGAACCTGGGTCAACAGTGCTGCTCCATGTGCTGGGAAAAAAGGAAAAAAAATAATACCAAAAACTAAAAAAAACGCCAACTCCTGTTGAATAGAAACATACAGATTATGGCAATACAACACAACCTAATACACAGGAAAAATACTTACGTTGTCTGGGCAAGGACCGGTCTTAAAAATGCCAGAATGCGGTGGTATTTATTCTTTCGGATCCTTGCTCCAGAACCATCGGGAACACAGCTCTCTTGACGCAGGTCCTTGTTGAAGCGGTCCTTCATCCAACGCCAACGTGTTTTGACTTTGAGCACTGGTGAAAAACCAAAAAATAATGGTTAGACAATGGACTTTTGGCCGTGCTCACACAACTGTGTGTGATGACAGAAACTCCAGAGAGTTTGTGTCATCACACACAGTTGTGTGAGCACGGCCAAGGTCTCTGCTGCTTCACGCTGCATTGCAATAGTTACAAAATGCATTTCAGACCCGAGTCGGGGCGTTGTCCCAGCCATCCCACATTGCTTTGGCTACCTCATTCCATAGCCGCCGGATCGTCACGTTGTCTGAGTGCTGTGGAACCTGGGTGTCCCACAACGGGACTCGCTCATGGACCAGGGAGATGAGGATATCGTTGTCAATGAGGTCCTCATCCCGTTCTGGAACCTAAAAAATAAATTAAGGCCTTAATGTTGGATACATTAACATAAGGAAAAGAAAGAAAACAGAGGCTGAGAAATGGCATGAATAATGAAAGTCAAGATAAAAAAGGAGTCCAGAAGAAAAATGTAAAGGAAGAGGAAAGTAAAGAAAGGAAGATTCAAGAATACTAAAGTGAGGATACAGTAAACAGTCGGCCAGGTATACTTACACGCCTTGCCAACTGTCCGTGACCCCGCTGCTCCGGCACACCATCTGCCGCAGTGGAAGAAGTGCTCTAATAAAAGGAAAAAACAATTGTCACATGTGTAGATGTGACAGTGAATATTTACCAATCTGATGAGTTGAGTACTCCACTGACCTGTTCGGCTTGAGAAGGCCCATGTCATTGCTCCTCATCAGAAGAAGATGACATTCTGATGCATGCAGAAAGAAATGGCAGAAATTAGGACATGTAGAGACAGAAAATAGAAAATAAAGGCATTGGCTAGGATATACTCACATTGTTCAGAGTCTTGTTTCCTTCAAGGTGCTTTTGTCTGTCTGCTCTGCTTCTCTGTCTGCTGAGTAGTGACCTGCAAATGTCCGCTCCCTCCCTTTATCACCTTGTATGTGGGCGGTGGCTAATTAGTGTCTAGACATGTTTTTCTCTGGTGCAACGCATGCGTGCACAAGCAAACACATGTGCTTGCGGCCACATGCGTTCACATAGAAAGCAATGCGGTTTTTTTTTGCCGCATTCCATCCGCTAACAACCGCATACGTTTCTAGGCAGCAAATTGATGCCTCTAAACTTACTACAAGTAGTGTTTACCACGCCAAACCGCAGATGACGAAACGACGCATGCGTTGTCAAACACGGCAAAACGCAATCGAACCCAGACACATGCATCCCTAATGTTAAAGATATGAATACACAACGCATGCGGATAATTGCGGAAGAAACGCTGCGGACACAACCACAAATGTGAAACCGGCCTTACACACAGTCAAGGCAACCAATGCCAGAGGCAGCAAAACCACCCCAAAACATCTTTGAACCTCCACAATATTTGACTTTGTGTACTGGGTTTTTTTTTTCTTTGTAGGCCTCCTTCCGGTCCTCAGTAAACAATAGAATGATGTGCTTTGCCAAAAAGCTCTAGCCTGGTCTTATTTGTGCACAATACGCTTTCCCAGAAAGACTTTGGCTTACTCACGTACATTTTGGCAAACTGCAGGCTAGATTTTTTATGTCTGTGTCAGCAGTGGGGTTTTCCAGGATCTCCTGCCATAGTGTTTTCATTTCATTCAAATGTCGACTGATAGTTCATGCCGACACTGATGCACCCTGAGTCGGTAGGATAGCTTATGTTTCATTAGAACTTGATTGGGGCTGCTTATCCATCATCTGGAGTATTCTGCTTTGCAAGTTTTCATCATCTTTTCTTTACCGTCCACGTCCCAGGAGATTAGCTACAGTGCCATGAGTTGTAAACTTCTTGATTATGTTGCGCAACCATGTCCAAAGGACCATAAAGATCTTTGGAGATGGATTTGTAACCTTGAGATTGTTGATATTATTCAACAATTTTGGTTTTCAAGTTCTTAGACAGGTCTCTTCTCTAGTGATGAGCGAGCATACTCAGTAATGCTTGGTACTCGCCCGAGCATCACTACTCGCGGTACTTGGCGAGCACCAAGCAATTCTGGGATTATTTGGTGGGAGCTCGGGTCCCCGCCCTGCATGTTTGGCGCTCTTTATAGCTCCAGTCAACATGCAGGAATTGTCTGCCATGCACTGTAATGCCGCAGCCATGTTGGTTTTGGCATTACAGTAATTGGCTGGCCGCACTGCATTATCAGGTCTATATCAGACCTGGTGCCGCACTGCTCGGCACAGTCAACTCCAGAATCACCAGTGTAGGGAGATGTGCTGCAGCGATAGAGACAGAATAGGCAGTGTATCAGTTACTGTGAGTTTACCATAATTGAACACACGAATCCAGCTAAACCAACAGTCTTTCTAAGGACTACTTACGGGGTATATAGACTGCAGTGCTGGGTAGGCAGGGAGTGTATGTGGCTATGTAGATATCAGTAGCAGGCAGGCATTGTATGTGCATACTTCATAGCATACATCAAGAGGGTCCATTCCATTACTTGCTGCTGCTGCTGCTGCTGCCTATTGCATACCATATTTTCTGCTGTATAAGACGACTGGGCATATAAGACGACCCCCAAGTTTTCCATATAAAATATGGAATTTGGGATATACCCGCCGTATAAGACGGGGGTCATCTTATACGCCCAGTCATCTTATACGGCGTGTGCGGTGCGTATGGTTCCCAGGGTCTGGAGGAGAGGAGACTCTCCTTCAGGCCCTGGGATCCATGTTCATGTAAAGAATAAAAATAAAAAATATGGATATACTCACCTTCGGACAGCCCGCGGCTCTCAGCGGTGCAAGCGGCAGCCTCCGTTCCTAAGAATGCATTGAGCGTAGGACCTGCGATGACGTCACGGTCACGCGACCGGGACATCATCGCACGTCCTATGCTCAATGCATTCTTAGGAACGGAGGCTGCCGCTTGCACCGCTGAGAGCCAGGGGCCGTCCGAGGGTGAGTATATCCATATTTTTTATTTATTTTTTACATGAATATGGATCCCAGAGCCTGAAGGAGAGTCTCCTCTCCTTCAGACCCTGGGAACCATCCAGGATCGCTCCCTGCCACACGCCGTACCTGGCGTATAAGACGACCCCCGACTTTTGAGACGATTTTCAGGGGTTAAAAAGTCATCTTATACGCCGGAAAATAAGGTCTATTGACCGTTTATACATAGCCCCAGGTATCATTGGCCAGGAATAATTTTTTTTGCATCTTAATCCTGTTTATTTAGTTCTAAAGCAGTCCGGAGCCCACATTTTGTTTTCTTCATTTGCTTGTTGGGACTGCAGAAAACAGCCAAATACTTTTCATAGTACAGTGTGAAAATCCAGCTATTTTAAGCGGGTTTGCCCATCCCAGCGGTCACATCTGAGTGCGCATACAATGTTGCCATTTTTTTGGGTATTGTAACAATTCTTGACACAATTTTGCTGCTATTTAGTTGCCAAAAATATTTAGCTACAGGGCAGATATTTTATACTGGATTTTGTCCGTCACACATATCGCACATCACTGTGGTCAAAAGTGTGCCATTTCAGGCCTCCATAGAATTGTTTTTGTTGTGTCTTAGCCTACTTATTCATGTAGAGGAGCTGCGGAGACACCATCACGCATTTCTCAACGCAGACAGTGAATAGCCAGGCCTTTCCCTGGGAAGGAACAACCAAGGGAAGGGCAGCATCCAATAAAGGAAAATATCCAATAAAGGAAAACCACCTATTCCAAGCATTGTATCCATCCAAAGACAGCTGTTTCGGGGTTTTTGCCCCTCATCAGTGTGGATTAGGAAACTGGCTATCCGGAGCAGTGCCTAGTAGAAAGTCTATAAAGGCATGGATGATTGACCTCGTGGAGACCAAAACATCCAACACCGTGGAGACACCATCACGTGTTTCTCAACGCAGTGATCCAGAACACTGCCCCCAGATATGCAAATGCATGTAGAGGAGCTGCGGAGACACCATCACGTGTTTCTCAACGCAGGCAGTGAATAGCTAGGCTTTCCCCGGGAAGGAACAACTAAGGGAAGGGCAGCATCCAATAAAGGAAAACATCAAATAAAGGAAAACCACCTATGTCAAGCATGGTATCCATCCACAGACAGCTGTTTCTGGGTTTTGTCCGCCACACATTTCGCATATCATTGTGGTCAAAAGTGTGCCATTTCAGGCCTCCATAGAATTGTTTTTGTTGTGTCTTAGCCTACTTATTGACACAATTTTGCTTGTCAAAAAAATGAAAATACAGGCCAGATATTTTAAAATGGGCTATCTCCGTCAGACACCTAATCTCGCTGTGGGACAAATTGTGGCATTTCAGGCCTATATTGGACTGTTTTTTGCTGTTTGTTACCCTAGTTCTTGACACTATTTTCCTGTAAGAAAATAAAAATACAGGCCACATATTTTACAGTGTAGTACCTCCGTCACACGGCTCTTCTATGTGTTGGCTACAAATTGTGGCATTTGAGGCCTCCATTCAACTGTTTTTCCGGTGTCTTCGCCTAGTTATTGACACCAGTTTGCTGAAAAAAAAAATTGTTAGCTACAGGCAAGATATTTTAAACTGTGGTTTTCCCGCACACAGATCACATATAACTTCGCTCCAAATTCAGCCATTTGTAGTAAACGTGGAAAATATTGTAGTGCATTTAAAATGGGCAAGGCGCGTGGCAAGGGATGGGGAGGTGGACGTGATGGTGCATGCAGAGGCCGTGGGCAAGCGGAAATTGTGCCACAACAACCACCCACATCTTTTTGCCTGACCCTCCTGTCTGAATAACTAGGGCACCACAAAACACCACTATTGAACCCAGAGCAGTGTTAAAAGCTTGTTGATTGGATAGCAGATAATGCTTACAGTCACTTTGCCACCACCACCCTATCTTCCACACGGTCTAGTCTGAGTAGCCGTGAGTCTGGACTGCATATTCCTCACCGTGATCCTCCTTCCTCCCACCATGCTGAGTTTCCGGAGACAACTGATCCTACTCTTGGACACTCTGAAGAGCTGTTCACTTTTCCATTTATAGATTCAGGCCTCTCGCCTGGTCCACTTGAAGTGGGGCAAGATGAGATTGCATGTAGCAATGCCCAAATATTTGAACAGCCATGGTCACACGAAGGCGACGGTGGGAACATGTCACAAGAGGTGGATGATGATGAGACACAATTGCTAGAAAGTCAGGAGGAGGACCAGGTTGTGGAAGTGGAAGACGAGGTGGATGATATAGTAACTGACCCAACCTGGCAAGAGGGCATGCAGAGTGAACACAGCAGCACACACGGAGAGGGAGGCGTAGCACCCCAACAGAGGCAGCAAGAAGCAGTGTGTTGGCCACAGACAAAAGATGGGCAACCGTTCACTGTAACACCAACACGACGTAAGTTGCCAGTCCAACTGTTAGGTTTTCCCAAGTCTGGTTGTTTTTTAAATAAGTAAATACAAAACCCAGCACTCAACTTTGTGGTGAGAAGAAATGGATAATTTATTGTATCCCAAGATAAAACGTTTCGGTCACACAAAGGACCTTCGTCAGTAACTGAAAAGTACACATACCAAAACAGTTCATACAATCGGGGTAACAAATTCATAAATAACGAATAAACAAAGTATCTACAAAACATACATAAACCACCGTACATGTTCATGGCGATAGAAGCATTAAAGGTACCTTCACACTAAGCGACGCTGCAGCGATACCGACAACGATGTCGATCACTGCAGCGTCGCTGTTTGGTCGCTGGAGAGCTGTCACACAGACAGCTCTCCAGCGACCAACGATGCCGGTAACCAGGGTAAACATCGGGTTACTAAGCGCAGGGTCGCGCTTAGTAACCCGATGTTTACCCTGGTTACCATCATAAAAGTAAAAAAAACAAACACTACATACTTACCTTCAGCTGTCTGTCCCCGGCGCTCTGCTTCCTGCACTGACTGTGAGCACAGCGGCCGGAAAGCAGAGCGGTGACGTCACCGCTGTGCTTTCCGGCTGGCTGACACAGGATGCAGGAGGAGTGCAGAGAAGCACAGCGCCGGGGACAGACAGCTGAAGGTAAGTATGTAGTGTTTGTTTTTTTTACTTTTACGATGGTAACCAGGGTAAACATCGGGTTACTAAGCGCGGCCCTGCGCTTAGTAACCCGATGTTTACCCTGGTTACCAGTGAAGACATCGCTGAATCGGCGTCACACACGCCGATTCAGCGATGTCTGCAGGAAGTCCAGCGACAAAATAAAGTTCTGGACTTTCTCCTGCGACCGACATCACAGCAGGATCCTGATCGCTGCTGCGTGTCAAACACAACGATATCGCTAGCCAGGACGCTGCAACGTCACGGATCGCTAGCGATATCGTTGTGAAGTTGTTTAGTGTGAAGGTACCTTTATACAGTGCGCGTTTGGTAATGGAGAGTCACAAATACATAGTGGCATAGTGAGTGAAAAGGAGTGGAGGGGTACGTACCATATATTGGGATAGGAGATGGGTGCTAGTGGCTATACACGCTGCCTATAAGATAGAAATCATGGCAAGACCAGTGAGATCCGGAGGTGTGGGAGTATGATAGACAGAAAAGGTATTGAAATCTAAGCCTACCGATAATGTCCAGAGTACAACGCTGATTCCTATGACGAGAGAGTCTGTTTGCAGCCTGCAAGGGGATAGGGCAGTATTGTAGGTTCCAGCATAGAAATAGGTGGCCGGGTAAGTGTAGAGTATCTTAGATAGTTTACCTTATAGGCAGCTGGTCTCGCGGTGTCCACCACTGTGTCGGTGAGGAGTGCAGGTAGAAGGGCCTTTTTTAAATGCCAGGGATGCGGGAAAGTACGCCGGTGACTGCTGCGCAGTGTGTGCTGCGGCGCGTCACCGCCCTTTGTGGAGGTGGAAGTGACGCGCCGAATTTTGCTATGCGGGTCATAGTTGTGTTGAGTTCCACCACAGGGTGGTATGGGAGAAAGGGACGAAGACCGGATATGACGCACCGGAAGTGGGGCGCCGGGCGTCAGGATAGAAAGTCCCGTCGCCATGATGGGAGAGGCGGGCTGTAATGCGCATGACTGCTGTGTTGTTCGGATAATCAAGCGGAGACAGGGGCCTGTAGGCTTGAACTGCAGTGTGTGAGCACTAGAGGCAGACAGATATAATCCCTGTGTGAAATGGGAGAGCTAGCGATATGCTGTGATGGTGAAAAAAAGTGGAGAAGAAGAAGGATTAAAAGATCCTTAAAGTACGTGAACCCTTAATGCACTAATTATAGATGGTATATAGAGGGAAAAATATTCTGCTGCAATGTTGGCACGTGAAGATGAGTGATCAGCTGAAAAGTAAAAGAAAAGAAAAGTGACATTGAAGGGGGACGTGACTAATCCGGAGCACAGTGACAACAGGTGGATAAGATGGTGCTCGTGATCTGTTGTGTCAATAAATCAATACAGACGACTCTAAAAAGACAGAGAAAAGCAAATTAGTAATGATACATAGCAATACCTATTAAACAAACGCCATAAGTTCATAATCACGGTTTAAACCTTTCGGAGTCAACGTTTTTAAGGTGTGGATCCAGAACGCTTCTTTTTTGTGTAGCAAAGCGACTCTATCACCACCCCTCCTAGGTGGTGGTACACTATCACTGACCTGGTATCTTAATTGAGAGACAGAATGGCCTAACGAATGGAAATGATGTGGGATTGGAAGGAGTAGGTTCTTACATCGGATCGTGGATTTATGTTTTGAAATCCTATCTCTCACTGACTGTGTAGTTTCACCCACGTATAATAGCCCACATGGGCTTCTATCACCATGAACATGTACGGTGGTTTATGTATATGTTTTGTATATACTTTGTTTATTCGTTATTTATGATTTTGTTACCCCGATTGTATGAACTGTTTTGGTATGTGTACTTTTCAGTTACTAACGAAGGTCCTTTGTGTGACCAAAATGTTTTTTCTTGGGATACAATAAATTATCCATTTCTTCTCACCACAAAGTTGAGTGCTGGGTTTTGTATTTACTTGGTATAACGGTTTGGGAACCTACCCATGCACCCTCTTAGGTTGTGCACACGTTGATCTATCACTGGTTGTTTTTTAAAGACTCTGCCAATAACGGCAAACAGGCCATTTTCACCACCTGCCATACCCGCATCAGCATGGATAGCAAAACTACCAGCCTGACCACCACTAGCATGATCAGGCACATGGCAGCAAAGCACCCAACTTTGTGGGCTGAACCCCAGGGTCCAGGAACAATGCCTGCGGGTGACACCACTGCTTCTTCCGCTGCTGTGCGTGGAAGGTGCCTCCTGCCCTGCATCTGTCATTGCCCACACTCAACTAGAACCATCATCAAGCAAGTCCAACGTCCTTGTCCCAGAGTTCAGTTGAACATACCCTGGTCCTTGGAATGCAAGTGTAAATACGCAGCCAACGCCCCACAGGCAACAGTACTAAATTCACACATTTCTCATCTGCTTGTGCTTGAAATGTTGCCTTTTAGGCTCATTGACATGGAAGCTTTCCGTAAACTGATGGCGGCGGCCGGACCAAGGTGCTCGGTCCCCAGCCGCCACTGTTTCTCCCTGTGTGCCATTCCTGCATTACACAAGCACGTGTCCCATAACATTAGCCGTGCCCTCAATGCGGTTACTGGGAAAGTCCACCTACCCAGACACGTGGACAAGTGCTTGTGGGCAGGGACGGCACATTTTGCTGACGGCACACTGGGTTAACATAGTGGAAGCCAGGACCCAGTCAGACCTTGGAATGAAACTCATCCTCCCGACGCAGAGGATTGCGGGCCCTTCTTCAATCAGGGTTGCCCCCACAGTCTACAGCTTTTGCACCTCCTCTTCAGTCTCCATCTCCGAAATGACCACATCAGTCACAAGCTGGATGCACTGCCTCAGCCAAGCTGCAACAGGCTGTGCTGAAGCTAATATGCTGGTGACATATGTGACAAACCACACAATGCTGAAGAGTTGTGGACAGCTCTAAAAGAGCAGGCAGATCTGTGGCTGACACCGCTGAACCTGCAGCCAGGCATGGTCATGTGTGACAATGGCCGGAGCCTGGTGGCGGCTCTGATGCGAGGCGATCTCACACACATACCATGCCTGGCCCATGTTCTTAACCTCGCTGTTCAACGGTTTCACAAAAGCTACCCAGAGCTGCTTGATCTGCTTTTGAAAGTACACCGCCTGTGTGCCCATTTTAGAAAGTCAGCTACAGCTTCCATCGCCCTTTACTGTGTTTCATCAGCGTGTGCAGCTTCCGACTCACCAACTAGTGTGTGATGTCCTCACACGTTGGAACTCTCTACACTGCAGATGTTGATACGGCTTTGTGAGCAGAAGAGGGCAGTTGTTCACTACCGACATCAACAAGGCCGTCGGTATTCAGTCCAGACTCAACACATAAGACCTCAGGAGTGGACATGGATATCAGACATATGTACCATCCTACAAAAATTTGAGGAGTCCACCAAGACGGTTAGCCGACGATGACTACATAATTAGCATCACTATCCCGCTTCTATGTATTCTGAAAAGCTCTCTGCTCACAATGAAAGAGAATGCATTGCAAGCGGAGCATGATGAGATGGAGCAAGGAACCATACAGGGTGATTACACACAGCTCAGCATCATGTCATCTCAATGTGGATTGGTTGACAATGAGGATGAGGAAGAACTACTTTCATATGCTATTTCAAGAGCTACTTTCATGTGCTATAGACAGTACTACAAGCACAGCTGTCATACCATCTGTTCAGTGTGGATGGCCTGAGGATAGTGAGGAGTAGGAGAGCATGGTCTGTCTTGCCTGTGACCAGTCTGGCACGCATGGCTGACTGTTATGCTGCCTTTCCTGTGACCCTCATATTGTCAAAATTTTTGGTGGCAGTCTCTACTGGTTGGTGACACTTCTAGAGTCACGCTACAAGGAGAACTTTCAATCTCTTCTTGAAGAAACGGATAGCTGTACTAAAATGATGCAGTACTAGAAGGCTATTGTTGCGGAATTATTTAAAAAATTCCCATCTGAAAATACTGGATAACCAAGGAGTACAGGCAAGAGAGACACAACTCCAATCCAACAGAGCCAGGGGAACACTGGCAAAGTTCTGGGAGAGTTTTCTCAGATCCTCGCATCGTCCTGGCCCTGAGGCACGAGGTACTCTCACAAGGAGTGTAAAGTTTTGGAAGATGCTAAGGGAGTACCTTGCTGACCGTACCAACGTCCTCCATGATTCCTCTCTGCCTTTTAATTATTGGGTATCCAAGGTGGATACGTGGCATGAACTGGCTCTCTATGCCTTGGAGGTCTTGGCCTGCCCTGCCGCTAGCGTTTTGTCAGAGTGGGTTTTTACTGCCACTGGTGGAATTTTAACTGATAAGCACATCCGCCTGTCAACTGAATGCTGACTCTTTTGTAAAAATCAACATGGGCTGGATTGGGCCAGACTTCTCTACACCACCGAATGATAACAGTGAAACATAACCTCAAACCCAGTGTCATTTTTTGGGGAGGTATGTTCACATGCACCTCTTTACACCCACACATGGGTATACGCTTCCTGATTTTGCCTATTTGCTGTTATCCTCTTCCTTCTCATCCTCATCAGCCACCATCGCTAAATCAGCATGGTGACCGTGATGCAACAGCCACGTTATTGTGTTAAAGGGTGTTTTTGATGCCCCTAAAAAATTGTTTACACATTCTGATGAGGTGTACCCCCCCAGGGGGAAATGTTTGTCAGGCCATACACTTAGTGTATGATCATTACAAGTATAGGAGACCCACTCCTTAGCTGGGAAAATAATTTTTAGGAGGTTATCCTCCATGTCTCTTCAGACACCACCACTAGATCACCATGGTGAACGTGTTCTGTGATGCAACAGCCAAGTTATTTTTTCAAGGGTTTTTATGATGCCCGCAAGTAAAAATGTTTGCACAGTATGTTGACGTGTACCGCCCCATCGGGGGAAATGTTTATCAACCAATACACTTACTGCATGGGCATTACAGGTATAGGAGACCTGCTCCTTTAAACTGGGAAAACATTTTTCTGAAGCCATCGTCCACATTTATTCCAAGGGGGATTGGGGTCCATGCAAATTTAGGGCAGGCCTTGCATTCACTTCATGGGCAAACTTTATGGGAGAACCAAATGACTAACAACAGGAACTTTGTTTTCCTGTGGACATCCAGTACCTTGGTTCAAAGGCTTATTGGGGTGCGTGTAACTTTGGGGCAGGGCAGTCCTTGCCTTCATTGCATAAACAAACAGTATAGCAGTACCAAATGAATAATGTGAACTTTGTTTTCCTGTGGCCATCCAGTACGTGGGTTCAAAGGCTTATTGGGGTGTGTGTAACTTTGGGGCAGGCCTTGCATTCAATGCATAAGCAAACAGTATGGGAGTACCAAATTAATATTGTGAACCTTGGTTTTCCTGTGGCCATCCAGTACGTGCATTGAAAGGCTTATTGGTGTGCGTGTAACTTTGGGACAGGGCAGGCCTCGCATGTGGTCATCCATGACATCTGTTCAATGGGTTGTTGGGGTATGTCCAAATTTTGCGCAGCCCTGCCACTCATTGCATTTGCAATAACAGTATAAGGGACCAACTGTTTAATAATGGGAATAAAAAAGCATAGCCAGCTAATGGTTCTCTTAGAATAGTGAGGGCCGACTGCTGGCCCTATAAAAATAGACTTTGTGACTTTGAGAGTCCCTCCTTCATAAATGAAAGGCGGATGTGTCTGATGATGTATCACACACCACATAGCCAAATAAGGCTGTACAATTTTAAAATTGGAAAAAGTACCGTGCGCACAAATATATATAAAGGTGCCTGGGTAGGTTCCCACACCATTAGCATATATTAAGTAAACCCAGCACTCATCTTAAGTGATCAAACAGGATTTAATGTGATTCTCTGTAGTAAAACGTTTCGGTCTTGCTTCAGACTTTCATCAGTTACTACATAAAATAATAAGTAATAATAATACAAAAATAAAATATGTACAAACAAATACAGATAATAACATTATCTGTTATGATATAACATTATTGTTATAACATATTATAACAAATATGACAGAAATATCAATAACGTACAGCTGACAACCAGTAATAATAAGCCCAACAAGGTATTAGCATAATATGAATAGGCGCCTACTCGTAGGAAGGGGGTACCATTGAACTGTAATAAGTGGGTTAATACATACCATTATATTTCAAATAGACAGGGTACATCTGTGGTTTCCAAAATGCTCACTAGTTCTATAATGAAAAGAAAACTGGTATGCAAAATATAGAAAACGAATGCGTAGTCATGAGAAAAAAAATATTAAGCCAGGGGCACATACCAGTAAACCTTTTAGAGGAGAGGAATGACGTTGTTAGGATCTGTGAAAGGACGCACACAATGAGGAAATATGTCTGGAGGAAAGTAATATGTGAGGTACCGGCGGGGTGAACTGACCTGAATACAAGTTCGGGGCTGTATGCCACAGTGGCGCTGATGAACGCGGTGTCCACCTCTGGTTCTAACGATGTGAGCGCGGTAGGTAAATTAAAAGAGATGGGGTGGGTTTAGACGGCAATAGATATAGATATGTGTGTTGATCTCCAAACTATAGTACTCACCAAAAACTATTTTTTTATTTCAGGATGATTATTTCCTGCAGACCAGAGGCACTGCAATGGGCTCAAACATAGCGCCCCCCTATGCTAATTGCTATATAGCAGATTTCGAAGAGTCCGCCATCTATGGGTCTTCTCTCTTCCTCAATTATTATTATTTATTATTATTATACATTTTTATAGTGCCATTTATTCCATGGCGCTTTACATGTGAATACGGGGCAAATATAGACAATTACATTAACCATGAGCAGATAACAAGGCACACGAGTACATAAGGAGGGAGGACCCTGCCCGCGAGGGCTCACAGTCTGCAGGGGGTGGGTGAGGATACACTAGGAGAGGGAAGAGCTGGCTGTGCGGCTCAATAATGTCATTCTATGGAAACATTACATAGATGACATTTTTTCCATATGGGGGGGCTCGTTTGAATCATTTATTGCTTTCCATAACTTCCTCGATCGGTCATGGCCAGGACTGAGATTCACTATAGCTCACGACCAATCTAGAATTAATTTTCTTGACACCGTGGTGATTAAGAACCCTGATGGATCAATCTCCACGGACATAAACACAAAGAACACTGACCGCAACAGTCTATTACCATTTGATAGTTTTCATCCAGTGTCAATGAAGTCTTCCATCCCCAAGGCCCAACTGCAACGTGTCAGACGGATAGTTTCAGATGACACCACCCGGGATGTCAGGGTTCAAAAAATGGAATCTAAATTCAAGGAAAGGGGTTACCCCCAATCCATCTTGAACGTTCTAGACCAACACATCCTAATGAAGCACAGGGCAAATCTGACAGGGTTGCCTTTGTCCATTCCTATCACCCTTTCGCATACTTGATCCATAAGTCCATTCGGAAATATTGGCCATTACTTCATGCAGCATATCCGGACGTTCCGGATTCAGGACACCATGTCTTCCTTGTTTCAAGTGAGCCCCTAATCTGAAAGATTCACTGGTCAAGGCTGATATCGGACCGCATAGAGCAACCAAGAGACAGAGATTTCTACAGAACCCCAAGACCAGCACCTTTCCATGCCTAAATTGCACACAGTGCAATAACGTACTGAAGGGCCCCCAGATTTCTCATCCACTCACTGGGAAGACGTATAAAATTTTAAGGGGTTTTTTCACATGCGACACTACCTTTGCCATATACGCAATTAAACGTCCCTGCGGATTATTGTATATAGGGGAGACAACACAGTCTGTTAAAAATCAAATAACCAAACATAAGAGCACCATCCACTGTAAAAAATATGTGTTTTCCAGTCCCCCATCATTTCATCACCAAGGGACATACAATAGCGCAACTTAAATTTCAGATTCTTGAACAGATACCACAATCCAGACGGGGTGGGGATCGTATAAACAACTAAAACGACGGGAGTCTTTTTGAAACCACACTCTAGATACATTATCCCCCAAGGGCCTCAGTAAAGAATACGATCCCCTATCCTTCCTGTAACATACATTCGTGGCCAAATATCTGATAATGTGCTCTTTATTGCATTATAATTATGCCCTGCCAATGTAATCCCATTGTCCATTCAAAGTTTATCCCGTGTGCAACAGGTTTTGAGGATGGGATACGGTGTTCAATGCTGTCATGTTTCATAATGCCATTTCTGTGTTGTTATAGAATGTGTGATTTATAAGATGTAACCTCCATTACCTTCTGTACTGATTATCCTCTTCTTCCTTCTAGAGCCACGCATACTGAATCATGCCTTTTTGTTGCGTTATGATTATGCCCTGTCAATATAATTCCACTGCCCATTCACAGTGTGCAACAGGTTTTCAGGATGGGACACGGTATTTAATGCTGTCATGCATCATAGTACCATGCCTGTGCTGCCATAGAAAGTGTGATTCATAAGGTGTAACCTCCATTACCTTCAATACTAATTATCATCTTCTTCCTTCTAGAGCCGCATATACTGGATTATGTCTCTATTCAGGTTTGCACCTTTACCTCCGGCTAGCAATTCACAGCACTGCGGATCCAGACTCTGCAGATCTGCACTTGTTAATATAATCAAAAAGCACCACCATATATTGAGGCCGAGAGCACTGTGTACCAGCTCTCCCAAAATGATGAGAAAATATAAATTCAACTGATTCTTCCTGTACTGAGCGGTCACATGGCACCGCTCATTACAGAGATGAATAGGCGGCTCCACCCCAATAGGGGAGGAGCCGCATATTCATTGCTGTAAATGATCGGTGCCATGTGACCGCTCAATTACAGGAAGAAGCTGCAGCGCCGGAGAAGCCAGGGACTGCAGGGACCGCGCCACAGCAGGTAAGGGGAGCGCAGCGCTATAATTACCTGCTCCTCGCTCCGGCTCCGTCTGCAGCGTCCTCTAGCAGTGACGCTCAGGTTAGAGGGCGCGGTAACGTAGTCAGTGCGCGCCCTCTGCTGAGCGTCAGTGCTGGAGACGGAGCCGCACGAGGAGCAGGTAATTATTGAAAGCGCCGGCGTCCTGAGAAGAGAGGTGAGTATGTGATTTTTTTTTTTTTTTATGGCAGCACCAGCAGCATTCTAAGGAGCACCTATGGGGCCATAAAGGTGCAGAGCATATATGGGGCACAGCATTATAAGGAGCACCTATGGGGCCATAAAGGTGCAGAGCATATATGGGGCACAGCATTATAAGGGGCACCTATGGGGCCATAAAGGTGCAGAGCATATATGGCACAGCATTATAAGGGGCACCTATGGGGCCATAATCAAAGGTGCAGAGCATATATGGCACAGCATTATAAGGGGCATTTATGGGGCCATAATCAAAGGTGCAGAGCATTATATATGGCACAGCATTATAAGGAGCATCTATGGGGCCATAATCAACGGTGCAGAGCATTCTATATAGCACAGTTGTATATGGAGCATCTATGGGGCAATAATGAACGGTATGGAGCATCTATTTTTATTTTTGAAATTCACCGGTAGCTGCTGCATTTTCTACCCTAGGCTTATACTCGAGTCAATAAGTTTTCCCAGTTTTTTGTGGCAAAATTAGGGGGGTCGGCTTATACTCGGGTCGGCTTATACTCGGGTCGGCTTATACTCGAGTATATACGGTACTTAACAAAAAACTGTGAAACAACTGAAAATATGTCTTATATTCTAGGTTTTTTAAAGTAGCCACCTTTTGCTTTGGTGACTGCTTTGCACACTCTTGGCATACTCTTGATGAGCTTCAAGAGGTAGTCACCGGAAATGGTTTTCACTTCACAGGTGTGCCCTGTCAGGTTTAATAAGTGGGATTTCTTGCCTTATAAATAGGGTTGGGACCATCAGTTGTGTTGAGCAGAAGTCTGGTGTATACACAGCTGATAGTCCTACTGAATAGTCTGTTAGAATTTGTATTATGGCAAGAAAAAAGCAGCTAGGTAAAGAAAAACGAGTGGCCATCATTACTTTAAGAAATGAAGGTCAGTCAGTCTGAAAAATTGGGAAAACTTTGAAAGTGTCCCCAAGTTCAGTTGCAAAAACCATCAAGCGCTACAAAGAAACTGGCTCACATGAGGACCGCCCCAGTAAAGGAACACCAAAAGTCTCCACTGCTTCTGAGGATAAGTTTATCCGAGTCACCAGCCTCAGAAATCGCAGGTTAACAGCAGCTCAGATTAGAGACCAGGCCAATGCTACAGGGAGTTCTAGCAGCAGACACATCTCTACAACAACTGTTAAGAGGAGACTTTGTGCAGCAGGTCTTCATGGTAAAATAACTGCTAGGAAACCATGGCTAAGGACAGGCAACAAGCAGAAGAGACTTGTTTGGGCTAAAGAACACAAGGAATGGACATTAGACCAGTGGAAATCTGTGCTTTGGTCTGATGATTCCAAATTTGAGATTTTTGGTTCCAACCACCGTGTCTTTGTGCGACGCAGAAAAGGTGAACGGATGGACTCTACATGCCTTGTTCCCAACGTGAAGCATGAAGGAGGAGGTGTGATGGTGTGGGGGTGCTTTGCTGGTGACACTGTTGGGGATTTATTCAAAATTGAAGGCATACTGAACTTGCAGTGGCATGTTATTCCATCCGGTTTGCGTTTAGTTGGACCATCATTTATTCTTCAACAGGACAATGACCCCAAGCACACCTCCAGGCTGTGTAAGGGCTATTTGACCAAGAAGGAGAGTGATGGGGTGCTACGCCAGATGACCTGGCCTCCACAGTCACCAGACCTGAACCCAATCGAGATGGTTTGGGGTGAGCTGGACCTCAGAGTGAAGGCAAGAGGGCCAACAAGTGCTAAGCATCGCTGGGAACTCCTTCAAGATTGTTGGAAAAATCTTTAAATGAGAAGGTGTGTTCAAACTTTTGGTCTGAACACTTAAACAACAGAATGTAACTCCAAGTAAATCAAACTTCTGTGACATCAAACTGTCCACTTAGGAAGCAACACTGCTTGACAATCAATTTCACATGCTGTTGTGCAAATGGAATAGACAACAGATGGAAATTATTGGCAATTATCAAGACACACTCAATAAAGGAGTGGTTCTGCAGGTGGGGACCACAGACCACATCTCAGTACCAATGTTTTCTGGCTGATGTTTTGGTCACTTTTGAATGTTGATTGTGCTTTCACACTTGCAGTAGCATGAGACGGACTCTACAACCCACATAAGTGGCTCAGGTAGTGCAGCTCATCCAGGATGGCACATCAATGCGAGCTGTGGCAAGAAGGTTTGCGGTGTCTGTCAGCATAGTGTCCATAGGCTGGAGACACTACCAGGAGACAGGCCAGTACACCAGGAGAGGTTGAGGGGGCCATAGGAGGGCAAAAACCCAGCAGCAGGACTGCTACCTCAACCTTTGTGCAAGGAGGAGCACTGCCAGAGCCCTGCAAAATGGCCTCCAGCAGGCCACAAATGTGCATGTGTCTGCACAAACGGTTAGAAATCGACTCCATGAGGATAGTCTAAGGGCATGAGGATAGCCTGAGGTCCCGACGTCCACAGATGGGGCTATGCTCACAGCCCAACACTGTGCAGGACGCTTGGCATTTGCCACAGAACACCAGGATTGGAAAATTTGCCACTGGCGCTCTGTGCTCTTTACAGAAGAAATCAGGTTCACACTAAGCATATGTGACAGACATGACAGAGTCTGCAGACGCCGTGGAGCGCAATCTGCTGCCTGCAACATCCTTCAGAATGACCGGTTTGGCAGTGGGTCAGTAATGGTGTGGGGTGGCATTTCTTTGGAGGGCCGCACAGACCTCCATGTGCTCACCATAGGTAGCCTGACTGCCATTAGGTACCACTATGAGATCTTCAGACCCCTTGTGAGACCATATGCTGGTGTTCTGGGTTCCTCCTAATGCAGGACAATGCCAGACCTCATGTGGCTGGAGTGTGTCAGCAGTTCCTGCAAGATGAAGGCATTGAAGCTATGGACTGGCCTGCCCCTTTCCCAGACCTGAATCCGATTGGACACATCTGTGACATCATGTCTCGCACCATCCACCAATGTCACGTTGCACCACAGACTGTCCAGGAGTTGCCAGATGCTTTCGTCCAGGTCTGGGAGGAGATCCCTCAGGAGACCATCCGCCGCCTCATCAGGAGCATGCTCAGGCGTTGTAGGGAAGTCATACAGGCACGTGGAGGTCACACACAACTGAGCATCATTTCCTTGTCTTGAGTCATTTCCACTGAAGTTGGATCAGCCTGTAACTTCATTTTCCACTTTGATTTTGAGCATCATTTCAACTCCAGACCTCCGTGGGAAATTATTTGTGATTTACGTTGATAATTTTTAGGTTTTATTCTCAACACATTCCACTATATAATGAGTAAAGATTTACAACTGGAGTTTTTCATTCAGTGATAACTAGTATGTGGGATTTTAGTGTTTCCTTTTTTGAACAGTGTACACACACACAGACACACACACACACACACACACACACACACACACACACACACACACACTACATATAAAGACACATATATAGACAAGGTGCATATATATACATACACACAGTACATAATACGCAGTATTTACAGACAGTACATATATATAGTACAGACCAAAAGTTTGGATACACCTCATTTAAAGATTTTTCTGTATTTTTATGACTATGAAAATTGTAAATTCATACTGAAGGCATCAAAACTATGAATTTACACATATGGAATTATATACTTAACAAAAAAGTGTGAAACAACAGAAAATATGTCTTATATTCTAGTCACCTTTTGCTTTGATGACTGCTTTGCACACTCTTGGCCTTCTCTTGATGAGCTTCAAGAGGTAGTCACCGGGAATGGTTTTCACTTCACAGGTGTGCCCTGTCAGGTTTAATAAGTGGGATTTCTTGCCTTATAAATGGGTTTGAAGGTGGCTACTTTGAAGAACCTAGAATATAAGACATATTTTCCCTTGTTTCACACTATTTTGTTAAGTATATAATTCCACATGTGTTAATTCATAGTTTTGATGCCTTCAGTGTGAATTTACAATTGTCATAGTCATGAAAATACAGAAAAATCTTTAAATATGGTGTGTCCAAACATTTGGTCTGTATTGTATATATACATATACACAAACTACAGACACATGACTTGCACATATACACACTTTACACATTGAGCATACACATATATACTCACTCCTTTCAGCAGGCAGCTGGATTTCTGCATTTGACAATGCTTCCTAGGAGCAGGGGATTTCAGCTCCATTGCTAGTGGTTGAACACACAGGCCTGAGCCCTCCTCTCACCCTCAGCACTGCATCCTCCAGCAGCGATCCTCTCACTCTCAGCCCTGCATCTTCCATCACTGATCCCCTCACTCTCAGCCCTTCATCCTCCAGCACTGATCCTCTCACTCTCAGCCCTAAATCCTCCAGCACTGATCCTCTCACTCTCAGCCCTGCATCCTCCAGCACTGATCCTCTCACTCTCAGCCCTGCATCCTCCAGCACTGATCCTCTCACTCTCAGCCCTGCATCCTCCAGCACTGATCCCCTCACTCTCAGCCCTGCATCCTCCAGCACTGATCTTTTCTCACTCTCAGCCCTGCATCCTCCAGTACTGATCCTCTCACTCTCAGCCCTGCATCCTCCAGCACTGATCTTTTCTCACTCTCAGCCCTGCATCCTCCAGTACTGATCCTCTCACTCTCAGCCCTAAATCCTCCAGCACTGATCCTCTCACTCTCAGCCCTGCATCCTCCAGCACTGATCCCCTCACTCTCAGCCCTGCATCCTCCAGCACTGATCTTTTCTCACTCTCAGCCCTGCATCCTCCAGTACTGATCCTCTCACTCTCAGCCCTGCATCCTCCAGCACTGATCCTCTCACTCTCAGCCCTGCATCTTCCATCACTGATCCCCTCACTCTCAGCCCTTCATCCTCCAGCACTGATCCTCTCACTCTCAGCCCTAAATCCTCCAGCACTGATCCTCTCACTCTCAGCCCTGCATCCTCCAGCACTGATCCTCTCACTCTCAGCCCTGCATCCTCCAGCACTGATCCTCTCACTCTCAGCCCTGCATCCTCCAGCACTGATCCTCTCACTCTCAGCCCTGCATCCTCCAGCACTGATCCTCTCACTCTCAGCCCTGCATCCTCCAGCACTGATCCTCTCACTCTCAGCCCTGCATCCTCCAGCACTGATCCTCTCACTCTCAGCCCTGCATCCTCCAGCACTGATCCTCTCACTCTCAGCCCTGCATCCTCCAGCACTGATCCTCTCACTCTCAGCTCTCTCTCTTAAAACTATAAAAACAATAGAAAGGGAGAAAAAAGGCAAGAAAAATCCCGGCATACAAAATCAAAGAATTAATATATGTAATAATTTGTGGTAAATAATCCACAACCTCTTAATGGTCAATGAGTGAGAAAAAATAGATTCTAATAATAAAATGCACAGTGTCAATTCATGAATATAGTGTGAAAAATAGAGCCAACCTACAGCCATATAATGCATGAAAACGTGACATGGAACAATACTGCCCTCTGTTGGTCAGAGCATGACCTGATGGTCTATAAGATAGATATCAAACAAGTACAATTCTACTATATAATTGTCTTAGGGTCACTTCCGTCTGTCTTTCTGTCTGTCATGGATATTCATTGGTTGCGGCCTCTGTCATGGAAATACAAGTCGCTGATTGGTCGTGGCAAAACGCCCACGACCATTGCCACGACCAATCAGCGACGGCCATAGTCTGGCAGCGAAATGGCCGCTGCTTTACTGCCCTGCAGTCAGCGCTGAGCGCTCACACAGGGTTAATGCCAGAGTTAACGGACCGAGGTTTAATGCACTCCGTTAGGCTGGTTTCACATTTGCGTTTTTTTGGGTGCGTTTTTGCGGTTAAAAACACAAAAAAACGCATGGTGAAAAAATGCATGTAAACGCGTGCAAACGCTGCGTTTTTTTACGCATGCGTTTTTGCATGTGGTGAAAAAAACGCGGCGTTTTGACGCGTTTACATGCGTTTTTTCATGCGTTTGCGTTTTTTAAACGCATGCTGAGAAATGTGTGACAGCTGCCAATCATCAAAATAAAGTAAAAAACCCACTATAAACAGAAATAGTTAGGGGTAGAGTTAGGGGTAGGGATCATAACCCTAACCCTAAAGGGATCCTAACCCTAACCCTACCGCTAACCCTAACCCTAAAGGGATCCTAACCCTAACCCTACCTCTAACCCTAAGGGATCCTATCCCTACCCCTAACCCTAACCCTAAAGGGATTAGGGGTAGGGTTAGGGTTAGGATCCCTTAGGGGTAGGGGTAGGGTTATGGGTAGGGTTATTGTTAGGATCCCTTAGGGGTAGGGTAGGGTTAGGGGTAGGGTTAGGGTTAGGATCCCTTTATCACGTTTATGTTGGGGGGTGGCATATCAGTGTGTTTTCTGGTTTTTTAATATAAAAACGCATGCGTTTTTAAAGCAAAAAACGCATGCACAAAAAAACACATGCGTCCCCATTGACTCCAATGTATTTTTTGACCCAAAAAAAAAACGCATGAAAACGCATGTGTTTTTTTTGGTCCAAAAAACGCCTCTCAAAAATACTACAAGATGCATTTCTGAAAATGAACGCATGCAGTAAAAAAACGCATGCGTTGCAAAACGCGACCAAACGCGTACAAACAAAAACGCATGCGTTTTCAATGTTAGGCAACGTTCACATTAGCGTTTCCCGACGCTGCGTCGGGAAACGCTGCAGCAACGCATGCGTCATGCGCCCCTATATTTAACATGGGGGGCGCATGGACATGCGTTGTGCTGCGTTGTGCGACGCATGCGTTTTTTTTGCCGCAAGCGTCGGGCGTGGAAAATGCAACAAGTTGCATTTTTCTTGCGTCCAAATTTCGGCAAAAAAGGACGCATGCGTCACAAAACGCAGCGTTTTTGCGTGCGCTTTGGTGCATTTTTATTTGCGTTGTGCGTTGCGTCGCCGACGCAGCGGCGCACAACGCAAATCTGAACGTAGCCTTAAATATAGGAAAAAAACGCATGCGTTTTTTTGAAAAAAAAAAAACGCTGCAGACAAAAACGCAAGTGTAAAACCACCCTTAACGCAGCTATTAACTCTGTGTGACCAACTTTTTACTATTGATGCTGCGTATGCAGAATCAATAGTAAAACGATCTAATGTTACAAATAATAATAAAAAGGTTATTCTCACCCTCCGACGTCACCCGCTGTCCTCGGCAGTGCAAGCGGCAGGTTCCGGTGCCAAGGATGCTATGCGAGAAGGACCTGCCATGATGTCACGGTCATGTGACCCGGATGTCATCACAGGTCCTGCGCTCATACCAACCCTGGGACCGGAAGCTGCCGCGTGCAGGGCACACAGGCGCCAGGACTTGAAGGGGCCTTCGACAGGTGAGTATATGTTTATTTTTTATTTAAGTCTTTTTTAACATGCATATAGTGCCCACATTGCTATATACTGCGTGGGCTCTGTTATATACTACATCTCTGTGCTATATTCGATGTAGCTGGGCAATATACAACGTGACTGTGCAATATACAACGTGACTGTCCAATATACGACGTGGCTGTGGAATATGGTACGTGCTCTGTGCTATATACTACGTAGCTGTGCAATACACTATGTGGCTGTGTCGGTTCTGTTATATACTACGTCGACTGTGCAATATACTACGTGGCTCTGTTATATACTACGTGGCAGTGCAATATACTACGATATACGACGTGGCTATGTTATATACTACATGGCTCTGCTATATAATACGTGGCTGACCAATATACTACGTGCCTGTGCAATACACCAAGTAGCTGTGCAATACACTACGTGGCTATGTTTAATACTTCGTCGGTTGTGTTATATACTACGTCACTGTGCAATATAGTACATAGCCTGTGCTATATACTACCTACATATTCTAGAATACCCGATATGTTAGAATCGGGCCACCATCTAGTGCCGCAATAAGAGTATAAATACATCCAGGATTCCTAATGGTCAGTATAAGTCCTGGTTGTTTATTTTGAGGAGCCTAATAAGAGGTGGCAAAAATGGCTCATTTGCTGCTTGTGCAGCTGTCACGTTCTGCGCACTTCTCAGTGCTCACCATTGTCTTTGGACTAGGCCTCACGTGCAGTGCCGAGGAATGCTTCGGCTGCAGCCATAACAAGTAAGAATCGATGGCTGAGTTATTCCCCAGTTGATGAATGACTTTGCTGTTAAACAGGGGAGGGAGGTTATTATATTATTTTATGTAATGCCAGTGAGGTTTATGCCAGGATTACTGTCTGGGGGAGAGGAGGGGGTTATTATCAGATTATTACAGGTGGTACAGATTATGTCAGGATTGCTGTCTGGAGGACAGGAGGGGGTTATTATCAGATTATTACACATGGTACAGATTATGCCAGGATTGCTGTCTTGGGGACAGGAGGGAGTTATTATCAGATTATTACACATGGTAAAGATTATGCCAGGATTACTGTCTTGGGGATAGGAGGGGGTTATTATCAGATTATTACACGTGGTCCAGATTAAGCCAGGATTACTGTCTGGGGGACAGGAGGGGGTTATTATCGGATTATTACACATGGTACAGATTATGCCAGAATTACTGTCTGGGGGACAGGAGGGTGTTATCAGATTATTACACATGGTACAGATTATGCCAGGATTACTGTCGGGGGAGAGGATGGGGTTATTATCAGATTATTACATGTGGTGCAGATTATGCCAGGATTACTGTCGGGAGGAGGGGATGGGGTTATTATCAGATTATTACATGTGGTGCAGTTTATGCCAGGATTGCTGTCTGGGGGAGGGGTTATTATCAGATTACTACATGTATTACATGTAATAATATTGCATGTAATAATCACATAATAAATCTCCTGCCACTTCCCCCCAAAAATAAATCCTAACATAATCTGCACCACATGTAATAATCTCCCCATGATTACTGTCTGAAGGGGGGCTGCAGGGGGTTTATTATAAGATTACTATATGTTGTATAAATTGAGATTATTACATGTGGTGCAGATAATGCCAGGCTGACATAATCTCCATTACAAGTAATAATCTCACTGCATATATTAATCTCATATTAAACCCCCTGCAGCCCCCCTATACACCACAGCTGTAATACTAGCTAGCTATACTACATGTAATAATCTCATAATAGTGATCGCTTATAATAAAATTAATAACGTAGTTCAGTTCGGGACATGGTTACGGTCTTGGGGGGGGGGGAATGGGATGGGGTCCAGTGCTCATTATGAGATTATTATTAGCGATGAGCGAGCACTAAAATGCTCGGGTGTACGTTGCTCGGGTCGAGCAAAGTGGAATACTCAGGTACTCGACCCGAGCAACGATCCCAAAGTAAGTCTAAGGAAAACTGGGGCATTTTTACCACAATCCCCCCCAGGGATCCTTTTATGGTCTAACAACATCTGAAAATGATGGAAACACTGCTCAAATGACACAGGGATATCATGGGGATCGCCCCTGGAAGCATTTCTGACTCCTAGTTCACAGCTGTAAACAATGTTGTCAGAGTTTCACGCCATTTTTCCAGTTGCACCAAAAAACATACAAAAACGAAACCAAAATGGATTTTGCTGGGAAATATGTTAAGGAACATCCTTTCCAGGGTAATAACAAAAGGGAGGGGCAGACACAGATTCATACATATGATGCCAGATTGTGTCCAACGAGATATTTTTGTCACTAGCAAGAGCTCAGAGACAGGGATATAAAAAAAATACATAATAGTATTTCAATATTTTCATATTGTAGAGGTATACACTGGGTCATAAAAGGACGGTGCAGAGATATTAAAACTGGAATATCTAATATATAAAGCTGAATGTGTGTGTGTGTGTGTGTGTGTGTGTATGTCCGGGATTGGCATCTGCACCGTCGCAGCTACAGCCACAAAATTTTGCACAGTCACACATCTGGACCCCGAGAGCGTCATAGGCTATGTTGTGAGGCGAAATTTTAACCCTGCGCGTTCCAATTCACCAAACAATTTTGCCCCTATCTACATAATGGGGAAAAAGTGAAAGGAAAACTGTTGGAGGCAAATTGACAGCTACCAGATGTGAACAAGGGGGACATAAAGAGTGAGAGCGATGGCGCCAAAGAGTATATACCGTACAGTTGCTAAGGTGGGGCCCCGACATGGGATACTCACCACACACGGGGATATGAACACACACACAAAATGCGCCACACACTATCACGTGCTTGAACACATATACCAACCTTAGTACACATTTCACTACACATACACCAACCTCGCAACATAAAAGTCGAAACACAAAAGTGGCCGCTCAAAACTCGCCACACGCAAAACTCACCACATGCAAAACTAGGCTCACGCAAAACTCGCCACACGTGCAAAACTCACCTCATGGAAAACTCGCCACACGCAAAACTTGCACACGTGGAAAAGTTGCCACATGCACAAAAGTTGCAACACATGCAAAAGTTGCCTCACACAAAACTTGCACACACTCAAAACCATGCGCAAAACTTGCTGCACACAACTTGCTACACTAACCTGTCACATGCAACTCGACACACAAAAAGATGCTACACGCATGTCGCCACACAAAACTCATCTCACAAAAGTCGCTACATGCATGTAGCCACAACTCAACACACACAACTTGATACATGAAACTCGCCCTAAAACACCCACAAGTCTGGTATTATCCTTCAAAAATAAAAATCTGATTAATAAGCAGACACACTACAAGAGCAACAAATGTACCATATACGAAATACGGCAGCTGTCAGTCACATGACCTGTCTATTATGTGTATGTGTGAGCTAATATAAACTGCCAGGGGGGAGGGCTTCCTGTTGGCTGGGGATTTATCAGGCTGCCAATTTAGCTTACAAATAGTGAGGTAAAAATACTGACCAAATAACGTGTGAACGCGGTCTAATACAGGAGGAGATGACATATAGATATATACTATATACAGGGGAGATGACACACAGATATATACTATATACAGGAGGAGATGACGCACAGGTATATACTATATACAGGAGGAGATGACACACAGGTATATACTATATACTGGAGGAGATTACATACAGGTATATACTATACAGCGCAGGAGATGACACACTGGTATATACTATATACAGGAAAGATGACATACAGGTACATACTATATACAGGGGTGATGACACACAGGTATATACTATATGCAAGGGAGATGACACACAGGTATATACTATATACAGGGGAGATGACACAGGTATATACTATATACAGGAGAAGATGACACACTAGTATATACTATATACAGGGGAGATGACATACAGGTACATACTAAATACAGGGGAGATGACATACAGGTACATACTATATACAGGGGAGATGACACACAGGTATATACTATATACAGGGGAGATGACACACAGGTATATACTATATACAGGGGAGATGACACACAGGTATATAATATATACAGGAGGAGATGACACACAGGTATATACTATATACAGGGGAGATGACACACATATATACTATATACACGGGAGATGACACACAGGTACATACTATATACAGGAGGAGATGACATACAGGTATATACTATATACAGGAGTAGATGACACACACATACATACTATATTCAGGGGATATGACACACAGGTATATACTATATACAGGAGGAGATGACACACAGGTATATACTATATACAGGAGGAGATGACATACAGGTACATACTATATACAGGAGGAGATGACACACAGATATATACTATATACAGGAGGAGATGACACAGGTATATACTATATACAGGGGAGATGACACATGTATATACTATATACAAGAGGAGATGACACACAGATATATACTATATACAGGAGCAGATGACACAGGTATATACTATATACAGGAGCAGATGACACACAGGTATATACTATATACAGGAGGAGATGACACAGGTATATACTATATACAGGAGGAGATGACATACAGGTACATACTATACACAGGAGGAGATGACACACAGGTATATACTATATACAGGAGCAGATGACACACAGGTATATACTATATACAGCAGGAGATGACTTACAGGTATATACTATATACAGGAGGAGATGACACACGTATATACTATATACAGGAGGAGATGACATACAGGTATATACTATATAAAAGAGGAGATGACACATAGGTATATAGAGAAGATGACATACAGCAGGTATATACTATATACAGGGGAGATGACATACAGGTATATACTATATACAGGAGGAGATGACACATAGGTATATACAATATACAGGAGGAGATGACATACAGCAGGTATATACTATTTACAGGAGAGATGACATACAGGTATATACTATATACAGGAGATGACATACAGGTGTATACTATAAATAAGGGAGATGACAAACATGTATATACTGAGGGGAAAATGAGAGCTGTGAGGTGAAAATGAGGGGCGTGAGGTGAAAATGAAAAGGTGTGAGTGCAAAATGAGAGGAGTGAGGGAAAATAGTGGAGTGATTGGAAAATGACAGATGTGAGGTCGAAATGACAAGGGTTAGGGGGGAATGAGAGGAGTGAGGGGGAAAATGAGAGGTGTAAGGGAGAAAATGAGAGATGTGAGGGGGAAAATGAGAGGCGTGATGGGAAAATAAGAGAAGTGAGGTGCTATAACTAACCACAGATATTTATTATGCCCAGGCAATGCCGGGCTCTTCAGCTAGTATAAGAATAAATGGGAAAAATATACATACATCTCATTTTGATGACAGTTCCCCCTGGGGAGTTTATTTTGGTTTCTAATTAGTAACGGGCATCTGAAAACACCCTTGCACAAAAGTTGAGTGACTTTTGCATCACAGAATACATTCAGCAAGGTGTTGTACTTGTTGTGGATGATGAGGATGAGGATAAGGAGGAGGATAAAACCAAACAGACAAAATCAGGAAGCGGATAGCCATCTATGGTTGGGGAGAGGTGCATGACAAAAACCTCCACAAAAAAAGACAATGTATTAGAGGTTACGTTTCACTGTTTTCACTTGGTGGTGTACAGAAGTCTTGCCCAATCCAGCCCTTGTTCATTTTTATAAGAGTCAGCCTGTCAGTATTTTCAGTTGACAGGCGGATTCGCTTCTCTGTTATAATTCCACCAGCGGCACTAAAAACCCGCTCTGACAGAACGCTAGCAGCAGGGCAGGCCAGGACCACCAAGGTGTAGAGAGCCAGTTCATGCCTTGTGTTTAGCTTGGATAATTAAAAGGCACAGAGGAATCACGGAGGACCTTTGTACGATCCGCAAGGTACTCCCTCAGCATATTCCCAAACATTGCACCTTTTGTTACAGCACCGCTTGCCCAGGGGTGGGATTCGTCCGGTTCTCCCCGGTTTGATGCAACCGCTTGTTAAAAAAGCAGACACAAAAGAGCACAGTGAGGTAAAAAATACTCTGTTGTAAAAAAAAATCACAGTATTAAGCAAGTGCTAGTCAAAAAATGGAAAAAAAACAGGGTATTTAGTTGATACTTTTTTTTGCAAAAAAAATTGTATACTAAGCTGCTCCACCAATCGTCAAGGTACACCCATATAGAGCAGTCCTACCTAATGTATATAATCCCTATCTGATGTATTTAAAAACCTGATCATCTGTATAGTACCTGTATAAGCAGGGTTCAGAGAGGGAATTTTCATGTGGACATGCTGGATGGAACAGCTTTGATGCAAATGACCCATAAGGAGCGGTGGCTCCCTAGTCTTGTAGAAACAAGAGAACAATTACAGAACCAGAAACACATGGGCTACTTGCACATTGAACAAGTCTGTAGGAACCTGTTCACACACCACCAAGAAACTTGAAGACACAAAAGAGCACAGTGAGGTCAGTGATTGCTGAACAACTAGGTTCAAAATGTGAGCCATACAAGGCACGTGTGTGACATTGGCCCGGCGAAGGGCCACACCCAGGTTTGCAGCATTGTCGCACTCAGCCTTCCCTGGCTGCAGGTTGAGTGAAGACAACCATTGATGGAATTCGGTCTCCAGAGCTGACCACAACTCCTCAGCTGTGTGACTCACATTTCCCAGATATTTCAATGTAAATACTGCCTGATGCTGTTGAGCCCTGGTGACAGCATAGTGAGGAGGTGTGCAGGATTCCTTCTACGCAGTTACAACGTGGGTGGCATTAACAGACAGGCTTTGGGTGAAGGTGGAGGACTGAGAGAAGGTTGAGGAGGCAGAAGCAGTGGAGGAACTTCTAGATACAGAGGATCAATGAGCAACTCGTGGCGACGGCAAGACTTGGACAGCAGCCCCTTCTCCTGATGTCGCCGTAGTTACCCAGTGCCCAGTCACTGACATGTAACGCCCGTGTCCATGTCTACTCATCCAATTGTCTGTGGTGAAATGCACCCTGTCACATACAGTTTCTCAAGGAAGCGGTGATGTTGTGTGTGACATGCTGGTGTAGCGCAGGCACAGCTTTCTTTGAGAATTAGTGGCGACTGGGCATCTGGTACTGGGGCTCTGCGGCGGACATAAGGTCTCGAAAATCCTCTGTGTCCACCAGGCGGAAAGGCAGCATTTCTGTAGCCAACAGCTTGTAGATGGAGAAATTCAACCTCTTAGCTTTGTCATCGCTAGGAGGAAATGGTCTTTTACTTGTCCACATCTGAGGGACTGAGGGCTGGCTGCCGTGCTTAGATGGATTTAAGTAGGGTGTCCCCAGCAAACTGCTGGTCTGTGAGGAAGGTGCAGGCAGAGATGTTATGTTGCCTTGATCAAAATGTGGTGTCGATGTCAGAGAGTGCTCAACACCAGCAGGTGTTTCCACTTGCAAATGTCCTGACGACCTGCCAATCACACTGGCTGTTGCGGGTAAAGAGGTGGAAGGTCTGCATCCAAAACCATGTGCAATTGCTGTCCCCACAGTCACAGGATGAAGAGGACGCAGATGTACTTGATGGGGCAGACGGTGGATGACCCGGCCCACTAGGCCGCATTGTAGCACAGTGAGCTTCCCACTGCAACTTATGCCTCATATCCATGTGACGGTTCATGCATGAAGTACTCAAGCTAGTGATTTCTTGGCCTCTACTGAGATTTTGTTGACAAATCTTACAGACAACATGAGTTGGGTCATCCTTTGCGATGTAAAAAAATGCCTAGGCTATGCAAGGCTTAGAGCCCGTGCGACCTGAAGAGCCACCACGACTTCTGGTCTGAGGCACAGTTGGGGTTGAGGATGCAGTTGTTGGGTGCTTCCAGTACTCTGTCTCTGTCCAGGAAGGTGCACCGTTACCTCGTCATCAGACTCGTCTCTAGCATCCTCCTCCACCTTTTCTGCTGACCTCATGGACTGGTGGACTGGGGGTTGACAGTAAGTGGGGTCTACAACCTCGTGATCATCATCCTGTGTGTTCTCACACCCGTGGTCCTCAGAGCCAACCTCTTCCTGCCCCGACCGAAAAGTCAAGTTTTCGTTCCAATCAGGTATCTCAGTCTCATCATCTTCCTAATTGTCTCCACCAACAGGAGTTACAGTTTGGGAACGAGGGTCTACATTATGCTCAGAACCTTCTTCATCTGGGCCTGGATCCGACTCACAAAGATTCTGGGCATCAGTGCAGATCATTTCCTCGTCTGGATTCACAGAAGCTCTGGAGCAGACCTCTGCTTCCTAGGCTATAGCATGCGTAAACAGCTCTACAGACTCAACCATGTGTGTTACCCCATGCTCAGATGGGCAGCTGGAGACTTGGGAGCTGTGAGGAAGCAAGTGCGATTGGGGTGACAACTCTGAGGACTTAAGGATTATATAATGAAAAAAGCATTTATTGAAATACCAAATGCACAGAAAAACTTTAAAAGCAATTAAAAAGCACACACAAAACACATGTGCACCCACAATAAAGATGCATATTAAGCAATAAACCTTAAATGTGATTTGCAATGCCAATCAAAGTGAGACTCAAGTTAATATGCAAGGGGCACAAAATGCATGAAGTACCAATGATAATACACTGTAATAATATATATGTTGTATCATATCAGGGTACATTGAAAATGTGTATACAAAAAGAAGACACTCATGAAAGGCACATGTCAGTAATATGGCAGAAAGGTGCACTAATTATAAAGTATGGAATGCACTATGCACATAATACCCATAGTTATAAAATAAATTCAATTATAATACACGGAAAAACATACATATTCTATTGTCTCAGGGTAAATACAGAAGATGTGCAAAAAAGATGATGGTTATACTGCGCATATATAAAAAATGAATCAGAAGCGCTCTGTAGTGTGAAACGATCGTCGTCTCACATGAGCTCCACTGTTTTACCCGCCTGGTGTGGCTTTTATGTATCCACAATAAAGGATTATTTTGCATGGAACGGTGAGTGCCAGCCCGTTCTCTTCACATGGACTAAATAATGAATCAGGTGAGTTCACTAAAAATAAAGTGCCAAGTGCAAATAAAATTCATCTCGGATACAATGACCCTAACAAAACCACAGCAATATAAACAGGTAAGTAGAGTTAGAACCCGATACATCCAACATTCATACTTGCCTCACTGAAGAAGCCTGTATATGAATTCAGCCTGGCAGTGTCATCCCACATGCGTAGTGCATTCCATACTATATAATTAGTGCACCTTTCTGCCATATCACTGACGTGCCGATCATGAGTGTCTTCTTTTTGTATACACCTTTTGAATGTAGAAGACACAAAAAAGCAAAGTGAGGTCAAAAATACTCTGTTGTAAAAAAATCACAGTAATAAGCAAGTGCCAGTCAAAAGATGGAAAAAACAGGGTATTTAGTTGATACTTTTTTTTCAAAAAAATGTATACTAAGCTGCTCCACCAATCGTCAAGGTATACCCATATAGAGCAGTCCTACCTAATGTATATAATCCCTATCTGATGTATTTCAAAACCTGATCATCTGTATAGTACCTGTATAAGCAGGGTTCAGAGAGGGAATTTTCATGTGGACATGCTGGATGGAACAGCTTTGATGCAAATGACCCATAAGGAGTGGTGGACTCCCTAGTCTTGTAGAAACAAGAGAACAATTACAGAATCAGAAACACATGGGCTACTTTCTGGACATTCCCTCTCTGAACCCAGCTTATACAGGTAATATACAGATGGTCAGGTTTTAAATACATCAGATAGGAATTACATGCATCAGTTAGGACTGCTCTATATGGGTATACCTTGACGTTTGGTGGAGCAGCTTAGTATACATTTTTTTGCAAAAAAAGTATCAACTAAATACCCTGTTTTTTCCATCTCTTGACTAGCACTTGCTTATTACTGTGATTTTTTTACAACAGGGTATTTTTGACCTCACTGTGCTCTTTTGTGTCTTCAAATTTCTTGGTGGTGTGTGAACAGGTTCCTACAGACTTGTTCATTGTGCAAGTAGCCCATGTGTTTCTTGTTAAAAAAAGCAGCCGGTTCCCCGAACCGGGGAGATTCAGAGCCGCGATCTAGTACCACACCTCCCAACCATCCCGATTTTGAGAGGGTCCCACACTGCAGAGCCGCATACCTCCATTCTCAGAGAGCCACACACCACATACAGGGCTCCCGCTGCTCTGTGCAGAGGACCTGTGATGAGGTCACAGGAGGAGTCAGGAGTCACATGATCAAGGGCCTCCATGTATTGCATGACTCTGCTGTGCTGTCATGGTGATGAGGGTAAACTTATGTGTGGGGTCAGGAGGGGTGTGCAGTGTGGATGTAGCAGAGCCGTGTGTGTATGAGGTGCACAGAGTGGAGCCGTGTGTGTATGAGGTGTATGGAGAGGAGCCAGCTGTGTATGAAATGTACGGAGCGGAGTTGTGTGTGTATGAGGTGTACGGAGCGTAGCCGGGTGTGTATGATGTGTACGGAGCAGAGTTGTGTGTGTATGAGGTGTACGGAGCATAGCCGGGTGTATATGATATGTACGGAGCGGAGTTGTATGTGTATGAGGTGCACGGAGCGTAGCCGGGTGTGTATGAGGTGTACGGAGCGGAGCCGGGTGTGTACGAGGTGTACGGAACAGAGTTGTGTGTGTATGAGGTGTACGAAGTGTAGCCGGGTGTGTATGAGGTGTATGGAGTGGAGTTGTGTGTGTATGAGGTGTACGGAGCATAGCCGGATGTGTATTAGGTGTACAGAGCGGAGCCGGGTGTGTATGAGGTGTACGGAGCGGAGCCGGAAGTGTACGAGGTGCACAGAGCGTAGGCGGGTGTGTATGAGGTGTACGTAGCTGAGCCATGTATGTACAAGGTGTACGGAGCAGAGCCATGTGTGTACAAGGTGTACGGACTGGAGCCGTGTGTGTACAAGGTGTACGGAGTGGAGCCGTGTGTATACAAGGTGTACGGAACAAAGCCATGTGTGCAAGGTGTACGGAGCGGAGCCGTGTGTGCATGAGGTGTATGGAGCGGAGCCGTGTGTACGAGGTGAGCGAAGCAGTGTGTGTGAGGTGTGCGAAGTGGAGCCATGTTTACAAGGTGTACGGAGCGGAGCCATGTGTGCAAGGTGTATGGAGCGGAGCCGCATGTGTAGGAGTAACTATGTGTGGCCATTATACTTTACCCAGCATCGTGTGTGGCCAAAATACAGTATGGAGCATCATGTGGGGCCACTATACAGTATTGAGCATCATGTGGGGCCACTATACAGTATTGAGCATCATGTGGGGCCATTATACAGTATTGAGCATCATGTGGGGCCATTATACAGAATTGAGCATCATGTGTGGCCATTATACAGTATTGAGCATCATGTGGGGCCATTATACAGTATTGAGCATCATGTGTGGCCATAATACAGTATTGAGCATCATGTGTGGCCATAATACAGTATTGAGCATCATGTGGGGCCATTATACAGTATTGAGCATCATGTGGGGCCACTATACAGTATTGAGCATCATGTGGGGCCACTATACAGTATTGAGCATCATGTGTGGCCATTATACAGTATGGAGCACAATGTCTGGTAATTATACAGTATGAAGCATCATGTGGAGCCATTATACAGTATGGAGTATCATGCGGGGCCATTACACAGTATGGAGCATCCTGTGGGGCCATTATACAGTATGGAGCACTGTGTGGTCATTATACAGTATGGAGCATCATGTGGGGCCATTATACAGTATGGAGCATCATGTGGGGCCATTATACAGTATTCAGCATCACGTGTGGCGATTATACAGTATGGAGCATCATGTGGGGCCATTATACAGTATGGCGCATCATGTGGGGCCATTATGCAGTATGGAGCATCATGTGTGGCCATATTTTTTTTCTAATTATTGTTTATGCAACAGTGTGATCAGCAGTGCTAAATGGGTGTGATTGGGATGTGGATATGGGTGTGACTAGTTGTGAAATGGGTGTGGTAAGAGGCGTGGCCTAAAATTTGTCACAGCGTGCTGCGTGTGCACCGCTAGCTTTATCCCTCTTTCCCTTCTTCAAGAATTGGGAGGTGTGGTTTGACTGCACCCATACATTTATATGTCTGATGAAAAGGTGTGTGTAAATGGGTGTAGCTTAAAAATGGGTGTGGTTTTCCTACACACAACCACAGAACCTGTTGTTAAAAATTTGAAACCCACCCCTGCCCTTGCCTCTGTGCCAGCACGATGGGAGGGTCTGAGAAAACTGTCCCTGAACTTTGTTACATTGTTACCCTGCCTGAGATGGATTGTACTTCTGACGTCCGCTGCCAGCATTCTCACATGGGAATTTTCTAAGTAATTACACTACAAGGGCCCTCTGGTACTGCAGAATTTTAGTACACCTCTCTGCCTCTGGTAGAAGAGATTAAAGTTCTCCTTGTAGCCTGGGTCTAGAAGTGTCACCAACCAAGAATGAGTGTCACCCAAAATTTTTATAATGCGAGGGTCACGTGAAACGCAGTGCAACATACTGCTGTCCTCTTCCTCCTCATCCTCCTCCTCCCTGTCCTCAGGCCTTCCCCACTGAACAGATGGGAATTCAGCTGTGCTTGAAGTACCGTCTATAGCGCATGAAAGTAGCTCCTGTTCTCCTCATTGCCTACCAATCCACATTGGAAAGACATGAGGCTGGGATGAGTATAATCCCCGTATGGTTCCTTGCTCCATGTCCTCTTTAATTGTGAGCAGAGAAGTTTTCAGAATGCTGAGAAGCGGGATGGTGACGCTAGTTATGGTGTCGTAATAATAGAACAACACGGCACTCGTAGTAGTGTATATAGTAGGTGCTCAAGTAGGGTACCCAGCCCAACAAATCCAAATCCGAAAAAACTTGGCACTCTAGATGAATAATTATCATATGCTAAAGGTTTATTGATGTGCATCCATAAAGGCATAGGGTAGCCTGGATGCAGCAAAAAGTCCTGTCCACGTAGGCGCACGTGTAATGCGACTGGAGTCGCTGGGTAAATGGCGCCATTTACCCAGCGTCTCCGGTTGCATTACACGTGCGCCTATGTGGACAGGACTTCTTGCTGCATCCAGGCTACCCTACCAATATTGGAATTTATAGAGCCAGGATTAACGTTTCTCCCTGCACCATATCTCTTATATTTGTTCTGATGAAGGTCCGGATGTGGACCGAAAACGTTCGACTTGCCTTTATGGATGCACATCAATAAACCTTCTGCATATGATAATTATTCCTCTAGAGTGCTAATTATGGCGTCATCGCAGCTCACATCTTGGTGCAGTCCTCAAAGTTTTGTAGGATTGTACATATGTCTGACATCCATGTCCACTCCTGAGTAGTATTGAGCGATACCGTCTGATATTTGAAAGTATCGGTATTGGACGCGACCAATCACAAGCCGCGACGTCATCGAAGGTCCTTAACGCGCTCATTCTTTGCAACGAAAGCATGGCGGTTGCAGCGGTGACAATCAGGGCGCGTCAGAGGGTAAGTATATCAATATTTTTTATTTTTATTCTTTATTTTATACATGAATCTGAATCCCGATACCGATTCCCGATATCACAAAAATATCGGAACTCGTTAATGGAATTCCGATACAGCATATATCGGCCGATACCCGATACTTGCGGTATCGGAATGCTCAACACTACTCCTGAGGTCTTATGTGTGGAGTCTGATATGAATATCGATGGCCTTGTTGATGTTGGTAGTCAACAACTGCCCTTTTCTGCTCACAAATCCTTTCCAACATATGCAGCGTAGAGTTCCAGTGCATGGGGAAATCACACACCAGACAGTGAGCCGGAAGCTGCAATCGCTGCTGAAGCAAGGCAAGGGCGGCTGAAGCTGTAGCTGACTTTCTAAAATGGACAGACAGACGGCGTACTTTCACTAGCAGATCCGGCAGCTTCAGGTAGCTTTTCAGAAAACTTTGAACCAGGAGGTTAAACACATGGGCCAGGCAAGGTACATGTGTGAGCTCACCTTCCCTCAGAGCTGCCACCAGGTTCTGGCCATTGTCACACACGACCATGCCTGGCTGTAGGTTCAGCGATGTCATCCAAATATCTGACTGCTCTTTGAGCGCTGTCCACAACTCTTCTGCATTGTGCGGTTTGTCACCTATGCAGATTAGCTTCTGCACAACCTGTTGCCGTTTGGCTGAGGCAGTGCTGCAGTGCTTGCAGCTTCTGACTGATGTGTTGACTTCAGAAATGGAGGCTGAAGAGGAGGAGGTGCAGGATCTGTAGACTGTGAGGGCAACCCTGATTGATGTAGGGCCCACAATCCTCGGTGTGGGGAGGATGTGTTCCATCCCAAGGTCCGACTGGGTCCCGGCTTCCACTATGTTAAAGGGAACCTGTCACCCCAAAAATCGAGATGAGCTAAGCCCACCAGCATCAGGGGCTTATCTACAGCATTCTATAATGCTGTAGAAAAGCCCCCGATGTAACCTTAAAGATAAGAAAAACAAGTTAGATTATACTCACCTGGGGTGGCGGTCCGATCCGATGGGCGTCACGGTCCGGTCCGGGGCCTTCCATCTTCATAGGATGACGTCCTCTTCTTGTCTTCACGCTGCAGCTCCGGCACAGGCGTACTTTGTCTGCCCTGTTGAGGGCAGAGCAAAGTACTGCAGTGCGCAGGCGCCGTGCCTCTCTGACCTTTCCCGGAACCTGCGCACTGCGGTACTTTACTCTGCCCTCAACAGGGCAAACAAAGTACGCCTGCGCCAGAGCCGCAGTGTGAATACAAGAAGAAGACGTCATCGTAAGAAGATGGGAGGCCCCAGACAGCAACGCCCATCGGACCGGACTGTAGTGGGACCGCCCTTGGGTGAGTATAATCTAACCTCTTTTTCTCATCGTTCAGGATACATTGAGGGCTTATCTACAGCATTACAGAATGCTGTAGATAAGCCCCTGATGCCGGTGGGCTTAGCTCATCCTCTATTTTGGGGGTGACAGGTTCCCTTTAACCCAGTGTACCGTCAGTGAGATGTACCCGTTCCTGCCCACAAGCACTTGTCCACGTGTCCGTGGTTAGGTGGACTTTCCCAGTAACCGCATTGTTGAGGGCACGGGTGTTGTCGAGTTCCCGCCACTGCACAGGGGGAATCTCGAACCACCTCCGCTGCGGTCTCCCATTCTTCTCCAGCCACAGTGGAGCCTGCTCAGCAGAGATGTCGGTCCCAGTGTCTGGCTAAGGCAGATAATGTGCGCTTGGTTACTGCTGCCCTTCCAGGCTCAGCCACTGTAACCAGCACTGTTCAGCGGCGAGCAGACGCTCCTGGGACTAAGTCCTGCTTTTCTTCTACTGAGCATGCCCAAGGGACGACCTCTCATTGGAGGTCAGGGGTCACATGCTCAGGTTCTGTAGCAGCTCCTATTGGACCACTAGGAAGATCCCGGAGAGCTTCCTCTATAAAAGGTTTGCATGGCCGCATGGCCATGCGCTAGTATAAACTTGATAACGTCTGTGTGTGTAGGTGAATGACTGTCGATGGATGAAAGCTCCTTAATCATTCCCATTCCTTGTGTTGTTGACTGCTCGCGAATGGTGGAAGCTATATAGCGCCCGACAGTGCTACCTGCACACATAGCACACATTACAGTGCCTTTTGCAGTGCCCGTCTATACGGCACCGTGAGCAATCAGTGCGCTTTCCTGAGAGCCTGTCAGTGTAGGGTGGGAATTCCCGCTTGGACTCTGCATCTGACTCGGGGTGTCCTCAGGCGCGGGCTCAAAAGCCACCAAGGGTCAGAGCGAGTCTGTCATGATATGTACTTTTGCCCTGTCCTGTATTTGAATAATATGCCATTTGATGTATGTAACTGTTCTCTGGTTTCTATTAGCTGTAATTTATGTATTTTCTTGTGCTGGGAGTTCACCTGTAACAATATGTCTCCTTCCCCCAATACTTGCAGCCCTAAGCTATAATGTAATTAAGCTTTGTCAATACCACTAGTGAAAGAATAGCCATTTTTCCTCACAGCAGGTGGCTAGTTAAATGTACATACTACATAGACTACTTGGAGCCCACCAGTCTAGAATCTTTTGGTGGACCCAACCATTGAATAGAAGGTATGACCCCTACCCCCCTTCATGGGCGGATCCCAGGAGCTCAGACAATCCATTCTTATTTTGAGATCAGATGTGAGTTGATCCTTGAAGGAGAAGGAGTGGGGATTCTTAGCTGAGGCAAGACCCCATGTCCATCTGTGACTGCGGAAGCGAATGGGGAGACATGTTAGGGCATGTTAGGTTAGGCTATGGGTTGAACTAGATGGACATATAGTCTTCCTTCAACCTTAATAACTATGTAACTATGTAACTATGTAACTTGAGCTGAGGACATATCTCGTCGCTCGTGGGATTGTTTTGGGATCCCTTGGACTCGTGTGGACTATTGCTTTGTTAGCTGGCACAAGGATTATCGGGAGGTGCCCCCGAACCTGTTTTGTTGGACTAATTGTGGACTCTGTAGATCTACCTGCATGTGTTGTTCCAGCGTTCTTGATAATAAATCTGTTGAATCATCCCTCGGCCTGTTGTCCCTTCTTGCTCTGCCGTACACCCCGTCACAGAGTCCAATCACCAGTTTAGTGGGGGTGATTCATAGGGATCCCACTAGTGTCTTGCAGCTGCATCCTGTGTCTGCTAACAGGGCGCAGCGTATTTTGGCGACTCTGTTAAGCAACAGAGTACACTTCCATACACACTGGGTGAAGTTTAACCCACGTGTGAGCAAGTGTCCATCCGCCATTACTCAACAGCAGGTTCCATCTCTGCACGGTGGACCCTGGGCTGCGAACACACCTCATATCTACCTCTTTATTATTTGGTGCGTTCCGCTAGCCCTATCATTGTACTAGCACCCAGGTCTGGCTAGTAATGGCGGACGAACAGCGACTGCAGTGGTTCATCCAGCAGCTAGAGGGCAGGTTGGCGGCTCTTGAGAGTGCAACCTCAGCTGTGGATGTTACCGCAGTAGCTGTTCAGGCTGCTAGCGTGGCTGCAGCAAGTTTCTCCACTGCCCCCCTGTTCCGACCTTATCCCACCTTACGCTGCCTTATAAATACTCTGGTGATTGCAAGTCATGTAGGGGATTCGTGAGCCAGTGCGCAATACACCTCGAGATCCTGGCAGCACGTTTTCCCACAGAGCGGGCAAAGGTGGGATTCATTATATCCCTTCTGTCGGACAGGGCATTGGAGTGGGCTACGCCGCTGTGGGAGCACGATGATCATGTGGTGCAGAGTGCTCCGCTGTTTCTGAGCACTCTGAAACAGGTCTTTTTAGGACCTCGAGTCACCCATGATATGGCGCTCCAACTGGTGGCATTGACCAAGGGCTCATGCATGGTCAGCCATTTTGCCATCCACTTCCGGACTTTAGCATCTAAGCTGGAGTCGCCGGAGAAAGCCCTCATCCCTATATTTTGGAGGGGGCTGGCTTACCATGTGAGGGATGCTTTGGCCACCCCGGGGTCGAGTCTATCCCCTGTCTCTCCCGGAGACGGAGGCAATGTCCTGATACATCCAAAAGAATCTGGCAAGAGGATTCATTTGGAAGTCAGTGTCACCTGCAGGGGCTGGGTTCTTCTTCGTGCAGAAGAAGAATGGAGAACTACGTCCATGCATTGACTAAAGGGGTCTTAACGCCATCACCGTTAAGAACAAATACCCTCTGCCTCTGATATCAGAGCTATTCGATAGGTTGCGAGGAGCAAGGGTATTTACTAAACTTGATCTGCGGATGCTTACAACCTGATTTGCATCCGTGAGGGGGACGAATGGAAGATGGCATTTAACACCAGGGATGGGCACTATGAGTATCTGGTGATGCCCTTCGGGCTCTGTAACGCCCTTGCCGTTTTCCAAGACTTTGTGAATGATATCTTCCAGGATATGCTCTCCACCTCGGTTGTAGTCTATCTGAATGATATTCTCATCTACTCTCCAGATATAGACTCCCACCGGAGAGATGTTTGCAAAGTCTTCGACCTCCTACGGGCAAACTCCCTCTATGCCAAGTTGGAGAAGTGTGTGTTTGAGCAGGAGTCCTTGCCTTTCCTTGGCTATATCATCTCCCCCCAGGGATTGGCTATGCATCCTGCCAAGCTACTGGCAGTGATGGACTGGCAGGAACCCCATTCTATCAAAGCGGTGCAGCGCTATATGGGGTTCATTAATTACTATGGCCAGTTCATTCCCCACTTCTCAACTTTGGTAGCTCCCTTGGTTGCCCTCACCAAAAAGGAGCAAATCCCAAATGGTGGTCGGAGGAGGTCTCCAAGGCCTTCCTCTCTGTTAAGTCCCACTTTGCTAGCGCTCCCATTCTACATCGCCCCAATGTAGATAAATCTTTCATAATGGAGGTGGATGCCTCATCTGTTGGTGCTGGAGCAGTCCTATTCCAAAAGGATGCTCAAGGTCGGAAGTATCCTTGGTTCTTTTTCTCTAAGACCTTCACACCGGAGGAGAGGAATTATTCCATCGGGGACAGGGAGTTGCTAGCTATGAAGATGGCTTTCTCGGAGTGGAGACACCTCCTGGAGGGGGCTCGTTTTCCTTTCCAAGTCTATACCGACTACAAAAATTTGGTTTACTTGCATACTGCCCAGCGGCTAAATTCTCACCAGGCTAGATGGTACTTGGGTACTTGTTCTTCTCCCGTTTCCACTTCACTCTCCATTATCTTTCCGGGGAGAAGAACATCCATAGTATCATCAGTGGAGGAGGAGGAGCCTCAATTAATTGTCCCTTCTGAGAACCTGAGACCGCTACGTCATCATCTCGCGAGATCGCAATGCACGGATCGGTTACCGGAGCGTCGCGAGGAGCGGGAAAGGCGCCGGAAGGTGAGTATATGATGATTTTTTATTTTTTTAAATTATTTTTAACATTAGATCTTTTTACTATTGATGCTGCATAGGCAGCATCAATAGTAAAAAGTTGGTCACACAGGGTTAATAGCAGCATTAGATGGCTAGATGGTACTTGGGTACTTGTTCTTCTCCCGTTTCCACTTCACTCTCCATTATCTTTCCGGGGAGAAGAACATCCATAGTATCATCAGTGGAGGAGGAGGAGCCTCAATTAATTGTCCCTTCTGAGAACCTGAGACCGCTACGTCATCATCTCGCGAGATCGCAATGCACGGATCGGTTACCGGAGCGTCGCGAGGAGCGGGAAAGGCGCCGGAAGGTGAGTATATGATGATTTTTTATTTTTTTTAATTATTTTTAACATTAGATCTTTTTACTATTGATGCTGCATAGGCAGCATCAATAGTAAAAAGTTGGTCACACAGGGTTAATAGCAGCATTATTGGAGTGCGTTACACCGTGGCATAACGCGGTCCATTAGCGCTGCCATTAACCCTGTGTGAGCGCTGACTGGAGGGGAGTATGGAGCGGGCACTGACTGCGGGGAGGAAGGAGCGGCCATGTTGCCGCCAGACTGTGCCCGTCACTGATTGGTCGTGGCAATGATCGTGGGCGTTTTGCCACGACCAATCAGCGACTTGGATTTCCATGACAAACAGAGGCCGCGACCAATGAATATCTGTGACAGAAAGAAAGACAGACAGACGGAAGTGACCCTTAGACAACTATATAGTAGATACATCTGTACTTATAAATGAATTTTTAGGTCTCTGCATTCTAAAGGGAGAATAAGAGATTTTTTTCTTCCTATAAAATTACTTAAAAAATAATGAAAAACAATTACAATAAAGTCAGTTTTATTTAGCTTTTTTTTTAAAAAAAATAAACTTCACAAATCAGCAAATTACATGGAAATACTCTATTTTGTGTCCTTGTAATCATAACGACACGCACAACACAGCATTCAGATTATGTAAAATGGCATGATTAATATTTTCAATAATAAATGTGGTTAAAATGCGGTGAGGTTGTGTTCACACGTAGCGTAAATGCTCAATTTTTCAGCAGTGGGTAAATAATGCGGAAGTGGTGCACGTATTACTATTGAACTTTTCCTCTGACAGTTCCACTCCTGATTTTGGCTTTCAAATCTGGAGATAAAAAAAACCTCACCAAACACTGAATGTGTGCAAACTGTTAACCAAGATTTTTTTTTTTTACTGAAAAGTGTCTAAGGCCATGTTCACTTGTTCAGTATTTGGTTAGTTTTTTACATCAGTATTTGTAAACCAAACCCATGAGTGGGTTGGGGGCGTGGCCTGACTCCACAAGTGACCAGTCGCACTTTTTAAGAGCTCCTGCTTAACTCTGTATTTCCCCAAACTTTTACAGATGCTACAGTGACAATTTCAGCTCCCTGGACGGACCGTCCTATTGCAGCTTTCTCTGGGAGAGCTTAGAGCAGCGTGGAGCACTTTATCTCAGCCCAGGACTCACAGCTCTTGACCGAGAGAGAGGGCAGCGGTGTGGAGATATCGCCATCTTGGATCCCTCACATATCAGGCGTGCTGCTGACTGAGGCAGCTTCAGTGAGGTACGGTCTGCCCCTGCCCCGGGCACACTCCCCTGCCCCAACTCACCGCTCATCTGCAAAGGCGCTCCTCCACTCCCGGGGATCCGGCACTTCCCGCAGTTCTGTCCCGTGTGTGCAGCCGCCTCCGTGGTCCGCCCGCTGCTCCCAGTTTGCGGCGCCCCAGCGGGGAACGGGACGTACCTGTCTGCTGGACGCTGGGTGGACTCATGGTCCGCTGTGGCGCTCTGTGTCCCCTTGACCTGACGGAGGATTCTTTGTCCGGCACGTCTCTGCAGGAAAGGTGGCGGCCCCGGATGATCTCCCGCCAAAACAGATGCCATCTTGGATCCACTCCTTGCTGCAGAGAGATTTGCTAGCGATCAGCTTAAGGGAGGAAGCCGCTCTTTTCTCGCAGCTCCCTGTGTGTGCCATCTCTCCTGCTGCCCCATACCCGGCTTTGTCAGGATGTAAAATCATACAGCCAGACTTTGTGAGGCTGTTATACCTCCAGCACGCAGATATAGGGGGGATTCACCTTAACCTTTTTAGAGCGCTGCTGTTTGTTATCTCGGATCTGTATTTGATTTGCCTCCTAAACCCTCTTTTGACCCATTGTGAGGAACAATCTTCCATTTAAAGTGTCATTAGAGACTGTACATGTTTATTCTTACATAAATCGACATGGAAAGTGCTCTGCAGTCAATTATTTCTTTCTATTGATCCTACAGTGACACCTAGTGTCCATTTCAAATACTTGCTCTAAATCCAATATGTGCAAATAAGTTCTCCCTCATGTGTCCAAGTTGTGTTCACAGCCATTCACGTTAACAGAAATTCTCAACATGGTCAAATCACAAAAAGAACGTGAAAAATTAGCGAATAAAGCTATTGCAGATGAACAGAAAAAAATACCCATGGTGCTCTTGACTCGTACTTAAAGAAAAAAAACAGACCCTTTTCATACTCCTGCAAGACGTGCCCTTAAAAAATTAATCTCTCTTGAAAATTTGGATGATTCTGATCTCAGCGGAGTTGACTCCAACAGCAACTCCGCAACGGAAGATGGAGCTCTCATCTCCAGAGCTTTTATGAAAAAACTAATGACACAAAATATGAAACACCTGCTTGAGGAATTGTCAGGAATCCGCTCAGATCTCCGACAACTGGGCCATAGAGTTGAGGCCTTGGAGCCCGCAAATACCGACATGGTTGATGCTTTAACTTGCCTACATGATCAGGCTCTCAAACAACAACAACATCTCAATGTTGCGTTATTAGCCGCAGAAGATCAAGAAAATAGGGGCAGAAGAAAAAATATCCATATAAGAGGTGTCCCTAAGTCCTTTGCACGAGAATCTTTAGATAAAGTAGCTACAGAAATTTTTGCTAATCTTCTGGGTTAAGAAAGAGCCTCTGTAATTATAATTGAAAGAGTGCATCGTGCCATGAGACCTAAACCAAAAGCAGATGAACCTCCCAGGGATGTCATTTGTGGCCTTCTTAGCTATGTGGACACAGCCGCTATCTTAGCAAGCGCCAGAGAACAAGATACAATTCTCTACGATAACTCTCAACTGCAACTCTTCCAAGATTTGGCCCCCTCCACCCTGGCGAAGAGATGGATTCTTAGGCCTCTTCTCTTTGCTCTGAAAGCCAAAAACTTGGCTTACAAATGGCTATTCCCCTTTGGCCTCACAGTAAATGTTGGTGGCCGACAAATTGTAGTGCGCTCCCCAGATGACCTACACAAGGCCTGGGAGACTTTGGACATTTCGCCAATTGATTTACCTTCCTGGATGCCAATTGACACCAACTGGAGCCTTCCTCCGCTAACAAAATCACAAGAGTGGTCCCTAAAGAAAAAGCACACCTCTCCTAAAGTTAACAAACACGACCCCAAGAAGCATCCACCATGACCTTGCTTAACTTAAAATAAGTTTTTCTTTTTGTTCATTGCTGTTTCAGAGTCTAGTTTCTACTAGTCCTATTTTTTTTGCAATTCAATACTTTTATTCTACATTTTCATTTTTTGTTCACAACTTGGACTACCTTGCCTATGTTTGGGTATACAACCTCCCCACCCCTGCGTTAGGCGAGTTTATATTTGTAAAAAGTTCGTTGTTTATGCTGTTCTTTTTTTCTTATTTCAGGTTTACTGATGAGTAGTGTTGAGCATTCCGATACCGCAAGTATCGGGTATCGGCCGATATTTGCGGTATCGGAATTCCGATACCGAATTCCGATACTTCCCGCGTATCGGATACCGGAATCGGAAGTTCCCAGAATTCAAACTGAACGCAGCAGCCAATGAGGAATGATTGGCAGTGTGGGCACATCCTGTTTAGCATGGTGGGCATGTAACTACTGGCAAGGCTGTGATTGGCTGCTGAAATGATGTCACTCTGCACTATAAAAAACGCTGCCGCCATTTTGCGCTCACTCTGCTGTGATTTCAGTTAGGGACAGGACGCTGTGTTCTAACTGAGGGCCAGTTGAGATAGCTAATTGCTTTATTTTCCTTTCCCAAGGCTAATTTAGCAAAACGCTGTGTGTTCTTCACTGTTCACCTTGCTCTTGCCTTGCAGCGCTGTTTTAACAGCGTTCTGCAAGGTCTCTGTGTGTGTGTGTGTGTGTGTGCAGCTCACTCTGTAGTCTGTGTGCAGCCATATACCCGGTTGTATTCAGCTCAGGGGGGGGTTCACACTGCCTCACACAGTTGTCCTTTTTTGCTCATAGTGCAGCCTGCTGCACATTTTTTCTCAAATTTCCTATTAGTGTTTTTCCACCCGTCTCCAGCTAAATTGTGGAAAAACACTACATAGGATAACCTAGAGGTTTTTTTTTGGGCCTTGCAGTGCCGTCTACGGCTGTCTGCACGGTCTCTGTGTGAGCGCAGCTCGCCCTGTAGTCTGTGTGCAGCCATAGCCGGTTGGATTCAGCTCAGGGTGCGTTACTGCCTCATACCTTGAAAAAAAATTTCCTTTTTTTCAAATAGTGCAGCCTGTTTAAAATTTAAAAAAAAAATTTCCTATTAGTGTTTTTCCACCCGTCTCCAGCTAAATTGTGGAAAAACACTACATAGGATAACCTAGAGGGTTTTTTTTGGGCCTTGCAGCGCCGTCTACGGCTGTCTGCATGGTCTCTGTGTGAGCGCAGTTCGCCCTGTAGTCTGTGTGCAGCCATAGCCGGTTGGATTCAGCTCAGGGTGCGTTACTGCCTCATACCTTGAAAAAAAATTTCCTTTTTTTCAAATAGTGCAGCCTGTTTAAAATTAAAAAAAAAAAATTCCTATTAGTGTTTTTCCACCCGTCTCCAGCTAAATTGTGGAAAAACACTACATAGGATAACCTAGAGGTTTTTTTTGGGGCCTTGCAGCGCCGTCTACGGCTGTCTGCACGGTCTCTGTGTGAGCGCAGTTCGCCCTGTAGTCTGTGTGCAGCCATAGCCGGTTGGATTCAGCTCAGGGTGCGTTACTGCCTCATACCTTGAAAAAAAATTTCCTTTTTTTCAAATAGTGCAGCCTGTTTAACCCCTTACCGGCATCGGACGTACTATACCGTCCGATGCCGGCTCCCCTGCTTTGATGCAGGGCTCCGCGGTGAGCCCGCACCAAAGCCGGGACATGTCAGCTGTTTTGAACAGCTGACATGTGCCTGTAATAGGCGCGGGCAGAATCGCGATCTGCCCGCACCTATTAACTAGTTAAATGCCGCTGTCAAACGCAGACAGCGGCATTTAACTACCGCTTCCGGCCGGGCGGCCGGAAATGACGTCATCGCCGACCCCCGTCACATGATCGGGGGTCGGCGATGCTTGTGAATGGTAACCATAGAGGTCCTTGAGACCTCTATGGTTACTGATTGCCCGTCGCTGTGAGCGCCACCCTGTGGTCGGCGCTCACAGCACACGTGCAATTCTGCTACATAGCAGCGATCAGCAGATCGCTGCTATGTAGCAGAGCCGATCGTGCTATGCCTGCTTCTAGCCTCTCATGGAGGCTATTGAAGCATGGCAAAAGTTTTAAAAAAAAGTTTAAAAAAATGTGAAAAAAATAAAAAAAACATAAAAGTTTAAATCACCCCCCTTTCGCCCCAATCAAAATAAATCAATAAAAAAAATATCAAATCTACGCATATTTGGTATTGCCGCGCTCAGAATCGCCCGATCTATCAATTAAAAAAAAGTATTAACCTGATCGCTAAACAGCGTAGCGGGAAAAAAATTCGAAACGCCAGAATTACGTTTTTTTGGTCGCCGCGACATTGCATTAAAATGCAATAACGGGCGATCAAAAGAACGTATCTGCACCGAAATGCTATCATTAAAAACGTCATCTCGTCACGCAAAAAATAAGCCCTCAACCGACCCCATGATGATGTAAAATGGAGACGCTACGAGTATCGGAAAATGGCGCAATTTTTTTTTTTTTTTTTTTTAGCAAAGTTTGGAATTTTTTTTCACCACTTAGATAAAAAATAACCTAGTCATGTTTGGTGTCTATGAACTCGTAGTGACCTGGAGAATCATAATGGCAGGTCAGTTTTAGCATTTAGTGAACCTAGCAAAAAAGCCAAACAAAAAACCAATGTGGGATTGCACTTTTTTGCAATTTCACCGCACTTGGAATTTTTTTCCCGTTTTCTAGTACACGACATGCTAAAACCAATGATGTCGTTCAAAAGTACAACTCGTCCCGCAAAAAATAAGCCCTCACATGGCCAAATTGACAGAAAAATAAAAAAGTTATGGCTCTGGGAAGGAGGGGAGCGAAAAACGAACACGGAAAAACGAAAAATCCCCCGGTCATGAAAGGGTTAAAATTTAACAAAAAAATTTCCTATTAGTGTTTTTCCACCCGTCTCCAGCTAAATTGTGGAAAAACACTACATAGGATAACCTAGAGGGGTTTTTTTGGGCCTTGCAGCGCCGTTTACGGCTGTCTGCACTGTCTCTGTGTGAGCGCAGCTCGCCCTGTAGTCTGTGTGCAGCCATAGCCGGTTGGATTCAGCTCAGGGTGCGTTACTGCCTCATACCTTGAAAAAAAAATTCCTTTTTTTCAAATAGTGCAGCCTGTTTAACCCCTTACCGGCATCGGACGTACTATACCGTCCGATGCCGGCTCCCCTGCTTTGATGCAGGGCTCCGCGGTGAGCCCGCACCAAAGCCGGGACATGTCAGCTGTTTTGAACAGCTGACATGTGACCGTAATAGGCGCGGGCAGAATCGCGATCTGCCCGCACCTATTAACTAGTTAAATGCCGCTGTCAAACGCAGACAGCGGCATTTAACTACCGCTTCCGGCCGGGCGGCCGGAAATGACGTCATCGCTGACCCCCGTCACATGATCGGGGGTCGGCGATGCTTGTGAATGGTAACCATAGAGGTCCTTGAGACCTCTATGGTTACTGATTGCCCGTCGCTGTGAGCGCCACCCTGTGGTCGGCGCTCACAGCACACGTGCAATTCTGCTACATAGCAGCGATCAGCAGATCGCTGCTATGTAGCAGAGCCGATCGTGCTATGCCTGCTTCTAGCCTCTCATGGAGGCTATTGAAGCATGGCAAAAGTTAAAAAAAAAAGTTTAAAAAAATGTGAAAAAAATAAAAAAAACATAAAAGTTTAAATCACCCCCCTTTCGCCCCAATCAAAATAAATCAATAAAAAAATCAAATCTACGCATATTTGGTATCGCCGCGCTCAGAATCGCCCGATCTATCAATTAAAAAAAAGTATTAACCTGATCGCTAAACAGCGTAGCGGGAAAAAAATTCGAAACGCCAGAATTACGTTTATTGGTCGCCGCGACATTGCATTAAAATGCAATAACGGGCGATCAAAAGAACGTATCTGCACCGAAATGCTATCATTAAAAACGTCATCTCGGCACGCAAAAAATAAGCCCTCAACCGACCCCAGATGATGAAAAATGGAGACGCTACGAGTATCGGAAAATGGCGCAATTTTTTTTTTTTTTTTTTAGCAAAGTTTGGAATTTTTTTTCACCACTTAGATAAAAAATAACCTAGTCATGTTTGGTGTCTATGAACTCGTAGTGACCTGGAGAATCATAATGGCAGGTCAGTTTTAGCATTTAGTGAACCTAGCAAAAAAGCCAAACAAAAAACCAATGTGGGATTGCACTTTTTTGCAATTTCACCGCACTTGGAATTTTTTTCCCGTTTTCTAGTACACGACATGCTAAAACCAATGATGTCGTTCAAAAGTACAACTCGTCCCACAAAAAATAAGCCCTCACATGGCCAAATTGACAGAAAAATAAAAAAGTTATGGCTCTGGGAAGGAGGGGAGCGAAAAACGAACACGGAAAAACGAAAAATCCCCCGGTCATGAAAGGGTTAAAATTTAACAAAAAAATTTCCTATTAGTGTTTTTCCACCCGTCTCCAGCTAAATTGTGGAAAAACACTACATAGGATAACCTAGAGGGTTTTTTTTGGGCCTTGCAGCGCCGTTTACGGCTGTCTGCACTGTCTCTGTGTGAGCGCAGCTCGCCCTGTAGTCTGTGTGCAGCCATAGCCGGTTGGATTCAGCTCAGGGTGCGTTACTGCCTCATACCTTGAAAAAAAAATTCCTTTTTTTCAAATAGTGCAGCCTGTTTAACCCCTTACCGGCATCGGACGTACTATACCGTCCGATGCCGGCTCCCCTGCTTTGATGCAGGGCTCCGCGGTGAGCCCGCACCAAAGCCGGGACATGTCAGCTGTTTTGAACAGCTGACATGTGCCCGTAATAGGCGCGGGCAGAATCGCGATCTGCCCGCACCTATTAACTAGTTAAATGCCGCTGTCAAACGCAGACAGCGGCATTTAACTACCGCTTCCGGCCGGGCGGCCGGAAATGACGTCATCGCTGACCCCCGTCACATGATCGGGGGTCGGCGATGCTTGTGAATGGTAACCATAGAGGTCCTTGAGACCTCTATGGTTACTGATTGCCCGTCGCTGTGAGCGCCACCCTGTGGTCGGCGCTCACAGCACACGTGCAATTCTGCTACATAGCAGCGATCAGCAGATCGCTGCTATGTAGCAGAGCCGATCGTGCTATGCCTGCTTCTAGCCTCTCATGGAGGCTATTGAAGCATGGCAAAAGTTAAAAAAAAAAGTTTAAAAAAATGTGAAAAAAATAAAAAAAACATAAAAGTTTAAATCACCCCCCTTTCGCCCCAATCAAAATAAATCAATAAAAAAATCAAATCTACGCATATTTGGTATCGCCGCGCTCAGAATCGCCCGATCTATCAATTAAAAAAAAGTATTAACCTGATCGCTAAACAGCGTAGCGGGAAAAAAATTCGAAACGCCAGAATTAAGTTTATTGGTCGCCGCGACATTGCATTAAAATGCAATAACGGGCGATCAAAAGAACGTATCTGCACCGAAATGCTATCATTAAAAACGTCATCTCGGCACGCAAAAAATAAGCCCTCAACCGACCCCAGATGATGAAAAATGGAGACGCTACGAGTATCAGAAAATGGCGCAATTTTTTTTTTTTTTTTTTAGCAAAGTTTGGAATTTTTTTTCACCACTTAGATAAAAAATAACCTAGTCATGTTTGGTGTCTATGAACTCGTAGTGACCTGGAGAATCATAATGGCAGGTCAGTTTTAGCATTTAGTGAACCTAGCAAAAAAGCCAAACAAAAAACCAATGTGGGATTGCACTTTTTTTGCAATTTCACCGCACTTGGAATTTTTTTCCCGTTTTCTAGTACACGACATGCTAAAACCAATGATGCCGTTCAAAAGTACAACTCGTCCCGCAAAAAAAAAGCCCTCACATGGCCAAATTGACAGAAAAATAAAAAAGTTATGGCTCTGGGAAGGAGGGGAGCGAAAAACGAACACGGAAAAACGAAAAATCCCCCGGTCATGAAGGGGTTAAAATTTAACAAAAAAATTTCCTATTAGTGTTTTTCCACCCGTCTCCAGCTAAATTGTGGAAAAACACTACATAGGATAACCTAGAGGGGTTTTTTTGGGCCTTGCAGCGCCGTTTACGGCTGTCTGCACGGTCTCTGTGTGAGCGCAGCTCGCCCTGTAGTCTGTGTGCAGCCATAGCCGGTTGGATTCAGCTCAGGGTGCGTTACTGCCTCATACCTTGAAAAAAAATTCCTTTTTTTCAAATAGTGCAGGCTGTTTAACATTTAAAAATTTTTTTTCCTATTAGTGTTTTTCCACCCGTCTCCAGCTAAATAGTGGAAAAACACTACATAGGATAACCTAGAGGAGGGTTTTTGGGCCTTGCAGCGCCGTTTACGGCTGTCTGCACGGTCCCCGTGTGAGTTAAACTTGCTCTGTAGTCCGATCTGCAGAAAAAAAAAAAAAGGAAAGTTCACCAAACACAACTTAACACTTGTGTAGGCCACATTTGAAAAATAATAAAGTTTAGTCCACACTTTACAACGTTAGTGTTTCTTACACCTGTTAGGAGGAGCATTTCAGGAATAAGCACACTAAGGCCTTAGTACTTTTCTGCTTATCTTTATCTGTCAACCAAGATGAAGAGGGCAGGGAGTAAGGCACGTGGGCGTGGGCGCGGAGCAGGGAGAGGAGCAGGGAGAGGACGTGGTGATTCTGTGCCTGCTGCGGGCACCGGTGACTCGTCGTCACTCAGTTTCAGCAGGGAACAGTCCTTCATGCACAGCTTTGTCGGAGAGCGCCGTGCACCGCTGCTGCGTGAAGACCAAATTGAAGCCGTTGTCGGGTGGATGGCAGCTAACGCCTCGGCATCGACTTCAGTTAGTGCTACATCCTCTCAGGCACAGAGCACTGGAGAGCAGCCATCTGTCTCTTCACCACCTGCCAAATTGGCCAGGCAGTCAGAGAGCCCAGGACAGGAGCCGTCTCTACTTCTGTTCTCTGAATCTCTTGGCTTGGAAACAGGGGGCCAGCCAAGCAGCATTGGAGAAATTGAAGAAGAGGCAGTGTGCAGTGATGCCCAACAGCTTTGTCTCTCTGACTCTGAAGAGGCGGGTGGGCCAGTGCCTCCGGTGACCACAGCGCAGTACGCATCTGATGATGAAACTCAGGTGCCGCTTTCTGGTGCGTACTGTGCTGCCGAGACTACCCAGGAGGAGCAGTTGGTGGCAGAGGGTAGTGGAGATGATGAGGTCGTTGACCCATCGTGGCGTGAGGAACAGGAAGGTGGTGGGAGCAGCTCTGAGGAAGAGATTCCCCTTACGGGCCAAAGAGGGAGAGGGAGGGGGAAGACTGCGGAGCCTGTAGCCTCCACTTTGGCACCCGTTAGGAGCCTGTCTCTTTCCAAAGTCAAAAAGGGCGCTCCCAAGACTTGCAGTGCCTGGTCCTTTTTTGACACAGTTGCAGATGACATTTGTTTTGTCAAATGCAAGCTGTGTCATCAGAAAGTAAAAAGAGGGAAAAATGTCAGCAACCTCAATACCACAAATATGTGGAAACATGTGCAGACCAGGCACGCGGTGGAGTTACAGAAACACACTGAAGATGTAGGCCAACCAACAGCGGCAGCTACCACCTCTTCAGCTCGTGTAGCCTCTTCCTCCAGCTCACGCACAGCTGGTTTGGCTTCCTCCCAGGATCGCCATGGAAGAACCTCTGGCACTGTTGTCCAGAGACCTTGTGTAATTCCACCCACAGCACCACCTTCCCAGTCATCCTCACACTCCCAGTCTACTCTACAGCCATCGGTAGTACAGGCATGGGAGAAAAGGCGGGCATTCTCGGCCAACCACCCCCGAGCACAGGCTCTGAATGCAGGCATTGCCAAACTGTTGTCCCTGGAAATGCTCTCATTCAGGCTGGTGGAGACTGACAGCTTCCGTGACTTGATGGCATTGGCAGTCCCACAGTACAAGGTGCCCAGCCGCTTTTACTTCAGCAGGCAAGCTGTCCCTGCCCTGCACAGGCATGTTGAGGGAAACATAAAACATGCGCTACTGAACGCCGTCAGTAGCAAGGTCCACCTCACCACCGATGCGTGGACCAGTCAGCATGGACAGGGGCGATACGTTTCCCTCACTGCCCATTGGGTTAATGTTGTTGAGCCAGGTACAGATCGTGCGAGTGGCGCAGGACGTGTCCTGCCCACTCCAAGGATTGCAGGAATCCAGTCTGTACGCATTGACTCCTCCTCTTACACAAGTTCCTCAGAATCATCTCTGCAGGAGCCGTCACAGTCCACCTCCACATGGACCCGTGAACGTTTACCTATGACCGACATGAGCACAGCCGTGGCCAAACGTCAGCAGGTCGTCTTGAAACTCTTGGGGAATCGAAGCCACACAGCACAGGAGCTCTGGAATGCCATCAAGCAGGAGAGCGATGTGTGGTTACTGCCAGCGAATCTCCAGCTAGGCATGGTAGTGTGTGACAATGGCCAAAATCTGGTGGCAGCTTTGGCCCTTGGCAATCTCACTCACATCCCATGTCTGGCACATGTGCTCAATTTGGTTGTGCAGAGTTTTCTGAGGGACTATCCGGATCTTGATGCCCTGCTGCACAAGGTCCGCCTAGAGTGTGCTCACTTGCAGCGTTCCAGCTTGGCAAGATCCCGCATTGCTGCTCTGCAGCGCCGATTCCGCCTTCCGGAACACCGCATCATATGTGACCTACCCGGTGGAATTCCACGTTACATATGTTGGAGCGGTTGTGTGAGCAGCAGCAAGCAGTTATGGAGTACCAGCTGCATCAGGTGCAAAGAAGTCGCAGTCAGCGCCGATCAGACTTCACAACCACAGAGTGGGCCACTATGAAGGACGTCTGCCAGGTTTTGCGTCCTTTTGATTATTCCACGCGGATGGCAAGTGCAGATGATGCACTAGTCAGCATGACTGTCCCCCTTATCTGCCTGCTTCAGCAAACTTTGCAAGGGTTAAGGGATGATGTTGTGGAAGAGGTGGAGGATGAGGAGTCACCTTTTCCATCAGCTTCTGGAGAGTCAGCGCCACGTGGTTCCTCACAAAGGGGTACGCAGGGGCCACTTTGTGAGGAGGATGAGGAGGAGTCAATGGAGGAGGAAGAGCTCCGTCCAGAGGAGGGAGCGACACAATTGTCCAGTGGTCAGTGTGTACAGCGAGGGTGGGGTGATGACGAGCGGGCAGAGATCATGTCTCAAGCAGGGGACAGCGTTTCTGGGCCAGTTGGCAGTCTGCAGCACATGGTGGATTTCATGCTGCAGTGCCTGAGAAACGACCGCCGCATCGACCACATTCTCAACATGCCTGATTATTGGGTGTTCACCCTCCTCGATCCTCGCTACCGGTACAACGTCCAAAACCTCATCCCAGCGTTGACCCGGGAGAGTAAATTGCGGGAGTACCACGACACACTGGTGAATTCCATCATCTTCTCCAGTCCAACTGAGAGGAGTGCTGCTAGTGCTTTACAAAGCAGCTCAGTGCGTCGAGGCAGTGGGGGAGGCTCTGCCCAAAGAGGGAGCAGAAGCAGTGCCTCTGCCCAAGGCAAGCCCAGTATGGCACAACTCTGGCACACTTTTGTGTGCCCGCCCCAAATGTCTACACCATCACCGGCGGCTCCAGTCAGCAGGAGGCAACGGTTCCGTCAGATGGTGACAGACTACATGGCTTGCCCTCTTACTGTACTCCCAGACGGCTCTTCCCCGTTCAAGTTTTGGGTCTCTAAGCTGGATACATGGCCAGAGCTAAGCCAGTATGCATTGGAGGTGCTGGCTTGCCCTGCGGCTAGTGTCTTATCGGAACGTGTCTTTAGTGCCGCAGGTGGTGTACTAACAGACCGTCGCATGCGACTATCCTCCGATAACGTTGACCGGCTTACTTTCCTGAAAATGAACCAGGCCTGGATCTCGCAGGAATTTGCCACTCCTCTGCCTGATTAAGTAATTGGGTGTCATCCAGGTCTCCTGCTGTGTTCATCTTTCTACCACCTGAACTGCTATTCCTGGGCTCCAACACCGCCAGTTGCGGCTCAGAAGTGCAGGCTGCACAGTAAAAACATACGACCCAGTGTTATTGGGTTTCAGTAACGTCAGCTGATCCCCAGCTGTGTAGCCGGCAATGTGTCCTGCGACCGCCACGCTGGCACAACAACCTAAATGTAAGGGAACCTGTCCCCCCCCCCCGTCGTTTGTTACTGAAAGAGCCATCTTGTGCAGCAGTAATCCTGCACAAGGAAAAGGTAGCTCTTTTAGTTTAGCTCCTTGCACACGCAGAACTTAACACTTATAAAATGTGTTCACTGATACCGTTATACCGTCCCGGAGCTGGGACTTTCCTTCGTAATGTGACGCAGCACAGCCGTCATTCCTACCCCCTTGGTGCCATGCGCTGCCTCCTCAGCGTTGTTTTAAGCTGTCACGGAGCCTGCGCTGTTCTGTTATCCCTTGGCCATGCCCTATTTGCGCTGCCTGTCTTCTGACATAATTTGGTGTCAGGCTGGCTGCGCCTGTGCGGTCGCGCTGCCCGAGATCCCGCCTCGCAGTGTCTTCTGATTGAATCACACTGCGGGCCTGGGATCCATGGGCATGCGCAGTGCATATCTTCCCCTCGGGCTCTCGCTCATCTCCCTCCGCCTTCTTTAGACTGTGCGCCGTCAGCTGATCCCTAATAGCATGCCACGGCCGTGACACCGCACAGTCTGAAGAAGAGGGAAGGAGGGGAGTGAGAGTCGAGGATATGCACTGTGCATGCCCATGGATCCAAGGCCCGCAGTGGGACTACGTTAGACGACACTGCGAGGTGGGATCTGGAGCAGCGTGGACGCACAGGCACTGACAGCCTGACACCAAATTATGTCAGAAGACAGGCAGCGCTAATTGGGCATGGCCAAGGGATAACAACAGCGCAGGCTCCGTGACAGCTTAAAACAACGCTGAGGAGGCAGCGCACGGCACCAAGGGGATAGGAATGACAGCTGTGCTGTGTCCCATTACGAAGGAAATTCGCACCTCCGGGACGGTTTAACGGTATAAGGGGACACATTTTTAGTGTTTACTTCTGTGTTTGCAAGGAGCATAATTAAAAGAGCAACCTTTTCCTTTTGCATCCTTAGTGCTGCACAAGATGGCTCTTTCAGCTACAAACGTCTTGGGGGGGGGGGGGTTAAAGGTTCCCTTTCAACTTGCTCCAATCAGGCTTCGGCCTACACTCTGTTCCTCTGCTTCTCCTCCTGTCCCTGGGCTCTAACACCGCCAGTTGGTGCCTGGAAGTGCTGTCTGCACAGTCAACAGTCGCTCCTCTGTTATTGGGGTTCAGTAACGTCAGCTCATCCCCAGCTGTGTGTGCGGCAATACCTCCAATCTGCTCCTCCTGCTGTCCCTGGGCTCTAACACCGCCAGTTGGTGCCTGGAAGTGCTGTCTGCACAGTCAACAGTCGCTCATCTGTTATTGGGGTTCAGTAACGTCAGCTGATCCCCAGCTGTGTGTGCGGCAATACCTCCAATCTGCTCCTCCTGCTGTCCCTGGGCTCTAACACCGCCAGTTGGTGCCTGGAAGTGCTGTCTGCACAGTCAACAGTCGCTCCTCTGTTATTGGGGTTCAGTAACGTCAGCTGATCCCCAGCTGTGTATCCGGCAACGTGTCATGCGACCGCCACGCTGGCACAACTAAAATGTAAGGGGACCTGTCCCCCCCCCCTAGGCGTTTGTTACTGAAAGAGCCACCTTTTGCAGCACTAATACTGCACAAGGAAAAGGTCGCTCTTGAAATTATGCTCCTTGCAAACGCTGAACTACACACTCATGTAATGTGTCCCCTCACACCGTCCAACCGTCCCGGAGGTGGGACTTTCCTATGTAATGTGACGCAGCACAGCCGTCATTGCTACCCCCTTGACACCGTGCGCTGCCTCCTCAGCGTTGTTTGATTCCGTCATGGACCCTGCGCTGTTATGTTATCCCTTGGCCATGCACAGTTTGCGCTGCCCGTCCTCTGACATCATTTGTTGTCGTCCTGGCTGCGCCTGTGCGTCCACGCTGCCCGAAATCCCACCTCGCAGTGTCGTCTAATGTGATCCCACAGTGGGCCTGGTATCCATGGCCATGCGCAGTGCATATACTAGCCTCTCACTCCCCTTCTTCACGCTTCTTCAGACTAGGCGGCGTCAGCTGATCCCTAATAGCATGCCACGGCCGTGACGCCGCACAGTCTGAAGAAGCAGGAAGGAGGTGAGTGAGAGGCGATGATATACACTGCGCATGCCCATGGATCCCTGGCCCGCAGTGGGATTACATTAGATGACACTGCGAGGTTGGATCTCGGGCAGCTTGGACGCACAGGCACTGCCAGCCTGACACCTAAATGATGTCAGAATACGGGCACCGCTAACAGTGCATGGCCAAGGGATAACATTACAGCGCGGGCTCCGTGACAGAACCAAACAACGTTGAGGAGGTGGCGCACGGCACCAAGGGGGTTGGAATGACGGCTGTGCTGTGTCACATTACAAAGGAAAGTCCCACTTCCGGGACAGTTTGACGGTGTGAGGGGACACATTATATGAGTGTGTACTTCAGCGTTTGCAAGGAGCATAATTTTCGGAGCCACCATTTTCCATGTGCAGTATTACTGCTGTACAAGATGGCTCTTTCAGCAACAAATGCCTGTGGGGGGGGGGGTTAACCCCTTTACCCCCAAGGGTGGTTTGCACGTTAATGACCGGGCCAATTTTTACAATTCTGACCACTGTCCCTTTATGAGGTTATAACTCTGGAACGCTTTAATGGATCCTGGTGATTCTGACATTGTTTTCTCGTGACATATTGTACTTCATGACAATGGTAAAAATTCTTTGATAGTACCTGCGTTTATTTGTGAAAAAAACGGAAATTTGGCGAAAATTATGAAAATTTCGCAATTTTCCAACTTTGAATTTTTATGCAATTAAATCACAGAGATATGTCACACAAAATACTTAATAAGTAACATTTCCCACATGTCTACTTTACATCAGCACAATTTTGGAACCAAAATTTTTTTTTGTTAGGGAGTTATAAGGGTTAAAAGTTGACCAGCAATTTCTCATTTCTACAACACCATTTTATTTTAGGGACCACATCTCATTTGAAGTCATTTTGAGGGGTCTATATGATAGAAAATACCCAAGTGTGACACCATTCTAAAAACTACACCCCTCAAGGTGCTCAAAACCATATTCAAGAAGTTTATTTACCCTTCTGGTGCTTCACAGGAATTTTTTGAATGTTTAAATAAAAATGAACATTTAACTTTTTTTGACAAAAAATTTAATTCAGCTCCAATTTGTTTTATTTTACCAAGGGTAACAGGAGAAAATGGACCCCAAACATTGTTGTACAATTTGTCCTGAGTATGCCAATACCCCACATGTGAGGGTAAACCACTGTTTGGGCGCATGGCAGAGCTCGGAAGCGAAGGAGTGCCATTTGACTTTTCAATGCAAAATTGACTGGAATTGAGATGGGACGCCATATTTTGTTTGGAGAGCCCCTGATGTGGCTAAACATTGAAACCCCCCACAATTGACACTATTTTTGAAAGTAGACCCCCTAAGGAACTTATCTAGAGGTGTGGTGAGCACTTTGACCCACCAAGTGCTTCACAGAAGTTTATAATGTAGAACCGTAAAAATAAAAAATCATATTTTTTCACAAAAATTATCTTTTCGCCCCCAATTTTTTATTTTCCCAAGGGTAAGAGAAGAAATTGGACCCCAAAAGTTGTTGTACAATTTGTCCTGAGTACGCTGATAGCCCATATGTGGGGGTAAACCACTGTTTGGGCGGATGGGAGAGCTCGGAAGGGAAGGAGCGCCGTTTGACTTTTCAATGCAAAATTGACAGGAATTGAGATGGGACGCCATGTTGCGTTTGAAGAGCCACTGATGTGCCTAAACATTGAAACCCCCCACAAGTGATACCATTTTGGAAAGTAGACCCCCTAAGGAACTTATCTAGAGGTGTGGTGAGCACTTTGACCCACCAAGTGCTTCACAGAAGTTTATAATGCAGAACCGTAAAAATAAAACAAAAATTTTTTCCCACAAAAATTATTTTTTAGCCCCCAGTTTTGTATTTTCCCGAGGGTAACAGGAGAAATTCGACCCCACAATTTGTTGTCCAATTTGTCCTGAGTGCGCTGATACCCCATATGTGGGGGGAACCACTGTTTGGGCGCATGGGAGGGCTCGGAAGGGAAGGAGCTCCATTTGGAATGAGGACTTAGATGGAATGGTCTGCAGGTGTCACATTGCATTTGCAGAGCCCCTAATGTACCTAAACAGTAGAAACCTCCCACAAGTGACACCATTTTGGAAACTAGACCCCCTAAGGAACTCATCTAGATGTGTTGTGAGAGCTTTGAACCCCCAAGTGTTTCACTACAGTTTGTAACGCAGAGCCGTGAAAATGTAAAAAAAAATCTTTCCCCCCAAAATTATTTTTTAGCCCCCAGTTTTGTATTTTCCCGAGGGTAAGAGGAGAAATTCGACCCCAAAAGTTGTTGTCCAATTTGTCCTGAGTACGCTGATACCCCGTATGTTGGGGGAAACCACCGTTTGAGCGCATGGGAGGGCTCGGAAGGGAAGGAGCGCCATTTGGAATGCAGACTTAGATGGAATGGTCTGCAGACGTCACATTGCGTTTGCAGAACCCCTAATGTACCTAAACAGTAGAAACCCCCCACAACTGACCCCATATTGGAAACTAGACCCCCCAGGGAACTAATCTAGATGTGTTGTGAGAACTTTGAACCCCCAAGTGTTTCACTACAGTTTATAACGCAGAGCCGTGAAAATAAAAAATCCTTTTTTTTCGCACATAAAATATGTTTTAGCCCCAAGTTTTGTATTTTCCCAAGGGTAACAGGAGAAATTGGACCCCAAAAGTTGTTGTCCTATTTGTCCTGAGTACACTGATACCCCATATGTTGGGGTAAACCCCTGTTTGGGCACACGGGAGAGCTCGGAAGGGAAGAAGCACTGTTTTACTTTTTCAACGCAGAATTGGCTGGAATTGAGATCGGACGCCATGTCGCATTTGGAGAGCCCCTGATGTGCCTAAACAGTGGAAACCCCACAATTATAACTGAAACCCTAATCCAAACACATCCCTAACCCTAATCCCAACAGTAACCCTAACCACACCTCTAACCCAGACACACCCCTAACCCTAATCCCAACCCTATTCCCAACCGTAAATGTAATCTAAACCCTAACTGTAACTTTAGCCCCAACCCAAACTGTAGCCCCAACCCTAACCCTAACCCTAGCCCTAACGCTAGCCCTAACCCTAACCCTAACCCTAGCCCTAACCCTAACCCTAGCCCTAACCCTAGCCCTAACCCTAACCCTAACCCTAACCCTAGCCCTAACCCTAGCCCTAACCCTAGCCCTAACCCTAGCCATAACCCTAGCCCTAACTCTAACCCTAGCCCTAATGGGAAAATGGAAATAAATACATTTTTTTAATTTTTCCCTAACTAAGGGGGTGATGAAGGGGGGTTTGATTTTCTTTTATAGCGGGTTTTTTAGCGGATTTTTATGATTGGCAGCCGTCACACACTGAAAGACGCTTTTTATTGCAAAAAATATTTTTTGCGTTACCACATTTTGAGAGCTATAATTTTTCTATATTTTGGTCCACAGAGTCATGTGAGGTCTTGTTTTTTGCGGGACGAGTTGACATTTTTATTGGTAACATTTTCAGGCACGTGACATTTTTTGATCGCTTTTTATTCCGATTTTTGTGAGGCAGAATGACCAAAAACCAGCTATTCATGAATTTCTTTTGGGGGAGGCGTTTATACCGTTCCGCATTTGGTAAAATTGATAAAGCAGTTTTATTCTTCGGGTCAGTACGATTACAGCGACACCTCATTTATATCTTTTTTTATGTTTTGGCGCTTTTATACGATAAAAACTATTTTATAGAAAAAAATAATTATTTTTGCATCGCTTTATTCTCAGGACTATAACTTTTTTATTTTTTTGCTGATAATGCTGTATGGCGGCTCATTTTTTGCGGGACAAGATGACGTTTTCAGCGGTACCATGGTTATTTATATCTGTCTTTTTGATCGCGTGTTATTCCACTTTTTATTCGGCAGTATGATAATAAAGCGTTGTTTTTTGCCTCGTGTTTTTTTTTTTTTTTTTCTTACGGTGTTTACTGAAGGGGTTAACTAGTGGGCCAGTTTTATAGGTCGGTCTGTTACGGACGCGGCGATACTAAATATGTGTACTTTTATTGTTTTGTTTTTTTAATTTAGATAAAGAAATGTATTTATGGGAATAATATATATATTTTTTTTCATTATTTTGGAATATTTTTTTTTATTTTTTTTTACACATTTGAAAATTTTTCTTTTTACTTTGTCCCAGGGGGGGACATCACAGATCAGTGATCTGACAGTTTGCACAGCACTCTGTCAGATCACTGATCTGACATGCAGCGCTGCAGCCTTCACAGTGCCTGCTCTGAGCAGGCTCTGTGAAGCCACCTCCCTCCCTGCAGGACCCGGATCCGCGGCCATCTTGGATCTGGGGCTCGAGCAGGGAGGGAGGGAGGTAAGACCCTCGCAGCAACGCGATCACATCGCGTTGCTGCGGGGGGCTCAGGGAAGCCCGCAGGGAGCCCCCTCCCTGCGCGGTGCTTCCCTGCACCGCCGGCACATCGCGATCATCTTTGATCGCGGTGTGCCAGGGGTTAATGTGCCGGGGGCGGTCCGTGACCGCTCCTGGCACATAGTGCCGGATGTCAGCTGCGATAGGCAGCTGACACCCGGCCGCGATCGGCGGCGCTCCCCCCGTGAGCGCCGCCGATCTCGCTGGACGTACTATCCCGTCCATGGTCATAGGGGCCCACCCCACATGGACGGGATAGTACGTCCGATGTCAGAAAGGGGTTAAAGGTTCCCTTTCAACTTGCTCCACTGCAGGCTTCGGCCTACACTCTGCTCCTCTTTGATTCCCTGGGTTTCAACACTGTCAGTTGCCACCTGGAAGTGTTGTCTACACAGAAAAAACACTAGCTGATGTGTCAGTGGAGTTCAGCACCGCCAGCTGTTCCCCTGCTGTGTAGTCGGCAACGTGTCCAGCACAAGCCACGCTGGCACAACAGAAAAAAAGCTGCCACCAGTGCAGGCTTCGGCCTACACTCTGCTACTCTCCTCCTGCTGCTGCCCCTGGGCTCAAACACCGCTTGTTTTGGCCCGGAAGTGCTAGCTGCACAGAGAAAAACACCAGCCAATGTGTTAGTGGGGTTCAGCAACGCCAGCTGTTCCCCTGCTGTGTAGCTGGCAACGTGACCTGCAAACGCCACGCAGGCACATGAACTGAAATTAAAGGGACCCCGCCAACCACCCCAAGGTGTTTCTATGTATAACAGCTACCTTGTACAGCAGTAATGCTGCATTTGTACAAGGTGGCTGACTTTTTCTCCTTGCCAACGTGGAACTCAACACGTACAAAATGTGTCTCATTGAGACCATTCCACTGTCCCTGAAGTGTGACTTTCCTTTCTAATGACACGCACCACCCCCCTTGGGAGCGCTGCCCGTCTTCTGACATCATTGGTTGGCTGCCTGTGCCTGGGCGTCCGCCCTGCCCGACACAACCCCCCTCGTTGTCTCATATATTTTGGCTGCGAGGGTGTGATTGATGGGCATGTGCAGTGCATATGTTCACCTGTCTTAACTCATCTCCTTCCGCCTTCTTCAGACTGGGCGGCCTCATGGCCGTGGTAGGCGATAAGGGATCAGCTGAGGCCGCCCAGTCTGAAGCAGGTGTAAGGACATGTGTGAGCGGCAAACATATTTACTGCACAAGGCCACGAATCCCAGCCACGCAGTGTGATTTGTTGAAAACACACTGCGGGTCTGGAATTCATGGCCATTGCTAACCGCACCGGCCAACATGAAATGAGGTGAGAAGACAGGCAGCGCTCACAGCGCATGGCCAAGGGATCACAATAGCGCAGACTCCTGTACAGCAAATAACAGCGCTCAGGAGGCTGCGCCCAGCACCAAGGCGTTATTTATGTGCACCTGTGCTGCGTCTCCTTAAAAAGACAAGTCACGCCTCCAATACAGAACTGAACTACTGTTCATTGGGCTAAATTGTGTACGTCTTTCATTCTGCGTGTGCAATGAGCAAAACTTAAAGAGCAACCTTTAACTTGTGGAGCTTTACTGCTGCACAAGGTGTGGCTCTTCAACATTGTAACACCTGAGGGTGGGTTAAAGGTTACCTTTGAAATTGGTTCAAGTAGGCTTCCGCCTACACTCTGCTCCTCCTGCAGACCCTGGGCTCTAACTACGCCAGTTGGGGCCCGGAAGTGCTGGCTGCACAGAGAAAAACACCCACCATTGTGTCAGTGGGGTTCAGCACCGCCAGCTGTTCCCCTTCTGTGTAGCCGGCATCGTGTCCAGCAGAAGCCACGCTGGCACTACAGACCAAAAGCTGCCACCAGTGCAGGCTTCGGCCGACACTCTGCTCCTCTCCTCCTCCTGCTGCCCCTGGGCTCAAACACTGATAGTTTTTGCCCGGAAGTGCTAGCTGCACAGAGAACAACACAAGCCAATGTGTTAGTGGGGTTCAGCAACGCCAGCTGTTCCCCTGCTGTGTAGCCGGCATCGTGTCCAGCACAAGCCACGCTGGCACAACAGACCAAAAGCTGCCACCAGTGCAGGCTTCGGCCTACACTTTGCTCCTCTCCTCCTCCTGCTGACCCTGGGCTATAACACCGCCAGTTGTAGCCTGGAAGTGCTAGCTGCACAGAGAAAACCACCCGCCAATGTGTTAGTGGGGTTCAGCAACGCCAGCTGTTCCCCTGCTGTGTAGCTGGCAACTTGTCCTGCAAACACCATGCAGGCACCTGAACTGAAATTAAAGGGAACCTTGCCCCACCCCCCCAGGTCTTTCTATGTATAACAGCCACCTAGTACAGCAGTACTGCTGCATTTGTACAAGGTGGCTGATTTTTTCTCCTTGCCCACGTTTAATTAAACACGTACTAAATGTGTCTCATTGAGACCATTCCACTGTCCCTGAGGTGTGACTTTCCTTTCTAATGATACGCAGCACCACCCTTGGTAGTGCTTCCTGTCTTTTGACATCATTGGTTAGCTGGCTGTGCCTGTGCATCTGCCCTGCTCGAAACAACGCCCCTCGTTGTCTTATTTTTTTGGACAGCGAGGGTGTGATTGATGGGCATGTGCAGTGCATATGTTCGCCTGTCTTAACTCATCTCCTTCCGCCTTCTTCATACTGTGCGGCCTCATGGCCGTGGTAGGCGATAAGGGATCAGCTGAGGCCGCCCAGTCTGAAGCAGGTGTAAGGTCATGTGTGAGCGGCAAACATATTTACTGCACAAGGCCACGAATACCAGCCACGCAGTGTGATTTGTTGAAAACCCACTGCGGGCCTGGGATTCATGGCCATTGCTAACCGCACCGGCCAACATGAAATGAGGTCAGAAGACAGGCAGCGCTCACAGTGCATGGCCAAGGGATCAAAATAGTGCAGTTTCCTGTACAGCAAATAACAACGCTCAGGAATCAGCGCCTAGCACCTAGGTGTAAATTTTGACACCTGTGCTGCGTCTCCTTAAAAAGACAAGTCACGCCTCCACTACTGTTTGACAGTATAATGGGCTAAATAGTGTACGTGTTTTATTCAGCGTGTGCAAGGAGCAAAATTAATAGAGCAACCTTTTACTTGTGCAGCATTAATGCTGCACAAGGTGTGGCTCTGGTACCTTGCAACACCTGAGGGGGGGTTAAAGGTTACCTTTGAAATTGGTTCAACTAGGCTTCGGCCTACACTCTGCTCCTCTCCTCCTCCTGCTGACCCTGGGCTCTAACACCGCTAGTTTTTGCCCTGAAGTGCTAACTGCACAGAGAAAAACACCAGCCACTGTGTTAGTGGGGTTCAGCACCGCCAGCTGTTCCCCTGCTGTGTAGCCGGCATCGTGTCCAGCACAAGCCATGCTGGCACAACCGACCAAAAGCTGCCACCAGTGCAGGCTTCGGCCTACACTCTGCTCCTCTCCTCCTGCTGCTGCCCCTGGGCTCAAACACCGCTAGTTTTGGCCCGGAAGTGCTAGCTGCACAGAGAAAAACACCCGCCAATGTGTTAGTGGGGTTCAGCAACGCCAGCTGTTCCCCTGCTGTGTAGCCGGCAACGTGACCTGCAAACACCACGCAGGCACATGAACTGAAATTGAAGGGAGCCTGCCCCCCACCCCCAGGTGTTTCTATGTATAACAGTTACCTTGTACAGCAGTACTGCTGCATTTGTACAAGGTGGCTGACTTTTTCTACTTGCCCACGTGGAACTCAACACGTACAAAATGTGTCTCATTGAGACCATTACACTGTCCCTGAGGTGTGACTTTCCTTTCTAATGATGCGCAGCACCACCCTTGGTAGCGCTTCCCGTCTTTTGACATCATTGGTTAGCTGGCTGCGCCTGTGCGTCCGCCCTACTCCAAACAACGCCCCTCGGTTTCTTATTTATTTTGTCAGCGAGGGTGTGGTTTATGGGCACGAGCAGTGCATATGTTCGCCTGTCGTCACTCATCTCCTTCCGCCTTCTTCAGACTGTGCAGCCTCATGGCCGCGGCATGCGAGAAGGGATCAGCAGAGGCCACCCAGTCTGAAGCAGGTGTAAGGACATGTGTGAGCGGCCAAAATATTTACTGCTCAAGGCCACGAATCCCAGCACCGCAGTGTGACTTTATGAAAAGGCACTGTGGGTCTGGGATTTATGGCCATCGTTAACCGCACCGGCCAACATGAAATGAGGTCATAAGACGGGCAGCGCTAACAGGGCATTGCCAAGGGATAACACAAGAGCGCAGACTCCTGTACAGCAAATAACAATGCTCAGGAAGCTGCGCCAAGCACCAAGGCGTTATTTGGGACACCTGTGCTGCGTCTCCTTAAAAAGACAAGTCATGCATCCACTACAGTTTGACTGTAGAATGGTCTAAATTGTGTACGTCTTTCATTCAGCGTGTGCAAGTAGACAAATTAATAGAGCAATCTTTCACTTGTGCAGCATTAATACTGCACAAGGTGTGTCTCTTGTACTTTGTAACACCTGGGTTAAAGGTTTCCTTTGAAATTGGTTCAACTAGGCTTCGGCCTACACTCTGCTCCTCTCCTCCTCCTCCTGCTTCACCACGGGCTCTAACATCGCTAGTTTTTGCCCGCAAGTGCTAGCTGCACAGAGAAAAACACCCGCCATTGTGTTAGTGGGGTTCAGCAACGCCAGCTGTTCCCCCACTGTGTAGCCGGCAAAGTGTCCTGCAAACGCAATGCAGACACAAAGCTGCCTCCAGTGCAGGCTTCGGCCTACACTCTGCTCCCCCTGCTTACCCTTTGCTCCAGCACCGCTAGTTGGGGCACTAGGAAGACAATCTTTAATAGGCAACGCATCTGGGTTCCAGCACCGCCAGCTGGTTCTCGGCAGTGTTTTTGTCACAGGTACTCCCTCGTGCCAAACCTGGTTTCAGCACCGTCAGCTGTTTCCGGGTTGTGTCAAGCTCGCTGAGACGCCTATGCTTGCCCCGTCGTGTTGCGGTTGGGTTAGCCAACTCCAGGGTGCCTCCAGTTTAGGAGCTTCCTATGTGGGCTGCATGAATTGGTAGTCAAGGCTGGTTCTGTAGTGCCAGTAGGCCCAGCTCCCCCTGTAGGACTGTTGGGGTTCGGTAACTTTGGCTGCCTCGCGGCCTAGCTGTTCTCTCCTCTCCTGTGGGCCTTCGGGTCCACCACCTGGTTCCAGCACCGTCAGCTGGTTCCGGGCCGAGCCTTTGGCTTAGGTGCCTCCTCCTGGGTATCCGAGTTCCGCCAACGCCAGGCGGTCCTTGGTAGTGCTTTTAAGCGCGGGCACCTACAGCTTAGTAACCGGGTTCCAGCACCGTCAGCTGGTCCTCGGTCGGGCCATTGGCTCTTGCACACTGGGGCAACGCATCTGGGTTCCAGCACCGCCAGCTGGTTCTCGGCAGTGTTTTTGTCACGGGTACTCCCTCGTGCCCAGCCTGGTTCCAGCACCGTCAGCTGTTTCCGGGTACTGTCAAACTCACTGAGACACCTATGCGTTGCCCCGTCGTGTTGCGGTCGAGTTAGCCAACTCCAGGGTGCCTCCAGTTTAGGAGCTTCCTATGTGGGCTGCATGAATTGGTAGTAAAGACTGGTTCTGTAGTGCCAGTAGGCCCAGCTCCCCCTGTAGGACTGTTGGGGTTCGGTAACTGCGGCTGCCTCGCAGCCTAGCTGTTCTCTCCTCTCCTGTGGGCCTTCGGGTCCACCACCTGGTTCCAGCACCGTCAGCTGGTTCCGGGCCGAGCTTTTGGCTTAGGTGCCTCCTCCTGGGTATCCGAGTTCCGCCAACGCCAGGCGGTCCTTGGTAGTGCTTTTAAGCGCGGGCACCTACAGCTTAGTAACCGGGTTCCAGCACCGTCAGCTGGTCCTCGGTCGTGCCATTGGCTCTTGCACACTGGGGCAACGCATCTGGGTTCCAGCACCGCCAGCTGGTTCTCGGCAGTGTTTTTGTCACAGGTACTCCCTCGTGCCAAACCTGGTTTGAGCACCGTCAGCTGTTTCCGGGTTGTGTCAAGCTCGCTGAGACGCCTATGCTTGCCCCGTCGTGTTGCAGTCGGGTTAGCCAACTCCAGGGTGCCTCCAGTTTAGGAGCTTCCTATGTGGGCTGCATGAATTTGATAGTCAAGGCTGGTTCTGTAGTGCCAGTAGGCTCAGCTCCCCCTGTAGGACTGTTGGGGTTCGGTAACTGCGGCTGCCTCGCGGCCTAGCTGTTCTCTCCTCTCCTGTGGGCCTTCGGGTCCACCACCTGGTTCCAGCACCGTCAGCTGGTTCCGGGCTGAGCCTTTGGCTTAGGTGCCTCCTCCTGGGTATCCGAGTTCCGCCAACGCCAGGCGGTCCTTGGTAGTGCTTTTAAGCGCGGGCACCTACAGCTTAGTAACCGGGTTCCAGCACCGTCAGCTGGTCCTCGGTCGTGCCATTGGCTCTTGCACACTGGGGCAACGCATCCGGGTTCCAGCACCGCCAGCTGGTTCTCGGCAGTGTTTTTGTCACAGGTACTCCCTCGTGCCAAACCTGGTTTCAGCACCGTCAGCTGTTTCCGGGTTGTGTCAAGCTCGCTGAGACGCCTATGCTTGCCCCGTCGTGTTGCAGTCGGGTTAGCCAACTCCAGGGTGCCTCCAGTTTAGGAGCTTCCTATGTGGGCTGCATGAATTGGTAGTCAAGGCTGGTTCTGTAGTGCCAGTAGGCCCAGCTCCCCCTGTAGGACTGTTGGGGTTCAGTAACTGCGGCTGCCTCGCGGCCTAGCTGTTCTCTCCTCTCCTGTGGGCCTTCGGGTCCACCACCTGGTTCCAGCACCGTCAGCTGGTTCCGGGCCGAGCCTTTGGCTTAGGTGCCTCCTCCTGGGTATCCGAGTTCCGCCAACGCCAGGCGGTCCTTGGTAGTGCTTTTAAGCGCGGGCACCTACAGCTTAGTAACCGGGTTCCAGCACCGTCAGCTGGTCCTCGGTCGTGCCATTGGCTCTTGCACACTGGGGCAACGCATCCGGGTTCCAGCACCGCCAGCTGGTTCTCGGCAGTGTTTTTGTCACAGGTACTCCCTCGTGCCAAACCTGGTTTCAGCACCATCAGCTGTTTCCGGGTTGTGTCAAGCTCGCTGAGACGCCTATGCTTGCCCCGTCATGTTGCGGTCGGGTTAGCCAACTCCAGGGTGCCTCCAGTTTAGGAGCTTCCTATGTGGGCTGCATGAATTGGTAGTCAAGGCTGGTTCTGTAGTGCCAGTAGGCCCAGCTCCCCCTGTAGGACTGTTGGGGTTCGGTAACTGCGGCTGCCTCGCGGCCTAGCTGTTCTCTCCTCTACTGTGGGCCTTCGGGTCCACCACCTGGTTCCAGCACCGTCAGCTGGTTCCGGGCCGAGCCTTTGGCTTAGGTGCCTCCTCCTGGGTATCCGAGTTCCGCCAACGCCAGGCGGTCCTTGGTAGTGCTTTTAAGCGTGGGCACCTACAGCTTAGTAACCGGGTTCCAGCACCGTCAGCTGGTCCTCGGTCGTGCCATTGGCTCTTGCACACTGGGGCAACGCATCTGGGTTCCAGCACCGCCAGCTGGTTCTCGGCAGTGTTTTTGTCACGGGTACTCCCTCGTGCCCAGCCTGGTTCCAGCACCGTCAGCTGTTTCCGGGTACTGTCAAACTCACTGAGACACCTATGCGTTGCCCCGTCGTGTTGCGGTCGAGTTAGCCAACTCCAGGGTGCCTCCAGTTTAGGAGCTTCCTATGTGGGCTGCATGAATTGGTAGTAAAGACTGGTTCTGTAGTGCCAGTAGGCCCAGCTCCCCCTGTAGGACTGTTGGGGTTCGGTAACTGCGGCTGCCTCGCAGCCTAGCTGTTCTCTCCTCTCCTGTGGGCCTTCGGGTCCACCACCTGGTTCCAGCACCGTCAGCTGGTTCCGGGCCGAGCTTTTGGCTTAGGTGCCTCCTCCTGGGTATCCGAGTTCCGCCAACGCCAGGCGGTCCTTGGTAGTGCTTTTAAGCGCGGGCACCTACAGCTTAGTAACCGGGTTCCAGCACCGTCAGCTGGTCCTCGGTCGTGCCATTGGCTCTTGCACACTGGGGCAACACATCTGGGTTCCAGCACCGCCAGCTGGTTCTCGGCAGTGTTTTTGTCACGGGTACTCCCTCGTGCCCAGCCTGGTTCCAGCACCGTCAGCTGTTTCCGGGTATTGTCAAACTCACTGAGACACCTATGCGTTGCCCCGTCGTGTTGCGGTCGAGTTAGCCAACTCCAGGGTGCCTCCAGTTTAGGAGCTTCCTATGTGGGCTGCATGAATTGGTAGTAAAGGCTGGTTCTGTAGTGCCAGTAGGCCCAGCTCCCCCTGTAGGACTGTTGGGGTTCGGTAACTGCGGCTGCCTCGCGGCCTAGCTGTTCTCTCTTCTCCTGTGGGCCTTCGGGTCCACCACCTGGTTCCAGCACCGTCAGCTGGTTCCGGGCCGAGCTTTTGGCTTAGGTGCCTCCTCCTGGGTATCCGAGTTCCGCCAACGCCAGGCGGTCCTTGGTAGTGCTTTTAAGCGCGGGCACCTACAGCTTAGTAACCGGGTTCCAGCACCGTCAGCTGGTCCTCGGTCGTGCCATTGGCTCTTGCACACTGGGGCAACGCATCCGGGTTCCAGCACCGCCAGCTGGTTCTCGGCAGTGTTTTTGTCACAGGTACTCCCTCGTGCCAAACCTGGTTTCAGCACCGTCAGCTGTTTCCGGGTTGTGTCAAGCTCGCTGAGACGCCTATGCTTGCCCCGTCGTGTTGCAGTCGGGTTAGCCAACTCCAGGGTGCCTCCAGTTTAGGAGCTTCCTATGTGGGCTGCATGAATTGGTAGTCAAGGCTGGTTCTGTAGTGCCAGTAGGCCCAGCTCCCCCTGTAGGACTGTTGGGGTTCAGTAACTGCGGCTGCCTCGCGGCCTAGCTGTTCTCTCCTCTCCTGTGGGCCTTCGGGTCCACCACCTGGTTCCAGCACCGTCAGCTGGTTCCGGGCCGAGCCTTTGGCTTAGGTGCCTCCTCCTGGGTATCCGAGTTCCGCCAACGCCAGGCGGTCCTTGGTAGTGCTTTTAAGCGCGGGCACCTACAGCTTAGTAACCGGGTTCCAGCACCGTCAGCTGGTCCTCGGTCGTGCCATTGGCTCTTGCACACTGGGGCAACGCATCCGGGTTCCAGCACCGCCAGCTGGTTCTCGGCAGTGTTTTTGTCACAGGTACTCCCTCGTGCCAAACCTGGTTTCAGCACCGTCAGCTGTTTCCGGGTTGTGTCAAGCTCGCTGAGACGCCTATGCTTGCCCCGTCGTGTTGCGGTCAGTTTAGCCAACTCCAGGGTGCCTCCAGTTTAGGAGCTTCCTATGTGGGCTGCATGAATTGGTAGTCAAGGCTGGTTCTGTAGTGCCAGTAGGCCCAGCTCCCCCTGTAGGACTGTTGGGGTTCAGTAACTGCGGCTGCCTCGCGGCCTAGCTGTTCTCTCCTCTCCTGTGGGCCTTCGGGTCCACCACCTGGTTCCAGCACCGTCAGCTGGTTCCGGGCCGAGCCTTTGGCTTAGGTGCCTCCTCCTGGGTATCCGAGTTCCGCCAACGCCAGGCGGTCCTTGGTAGTGCTTTTAAGCGCGGGCACCTACAGCTTAGTAACCGGGTTCCAGCACCGTCAGCTGGTCCTCGGTCGTGCCATTGGCTCTTGCACACTGGGGCAACGCATCCGGGTTCCAGCACCGCCAGCTGGTTCTCGGCAGTGTTTTTGTCACAGGTACTCCCTCGTGCCAAACCTGGTTTCAGCACCGTCAGCTGTTTCCGGGTTGTGTCAAGCTCGCTGAGACGCCTATGCTTGCCCCGTCGTGTTGCGGTCAGTTTAGCCAACTCCAGGGTGCCTCCAGTTTAGGAGCTTCCTATGTGGGTTGCATGAATTGGTAGTCAAGGCTGGTTCTGTAGTGCCAGTAGGCCCAGCTCCCCCTGTAGGACTGTTGGTGTTCGCTAACTGCGGCTGCCTCGCGGCCTAGCTGTTCTCTCCTCTCCTGTGGCCCTTCGGGTCCACCACCTGGTTCCAGCACCGTCAGCTGGTTCCGGACCGAGCCTTTGGCTTAGGTGCCTCCTCCTGGGTATCCGAGTTCCGCCAACGCCAGGCGGTCCTTGGTAGTGCTTTTAAGCGCGGGCACCTACAGCTTAGTAACCGGGATCCAGCACCATCAGCTGGTCCTCGGTCGTGCCATTGGCTCTTGCACACTGGGGCAACGCATCCGGGTTCCCGCACCGCCAGCTGGTTCTCGGCAGTGTTTTTGTCACAGGTACTCCCTCGTGCCAAACATGGTTTCAGCACCGTCAGCTGTTTCCGGGTTGTGTCAAGCTCGCTGAGACGCCTATGCTTGCCCCATCGTGTTGCGGTCGGGTTAGCCAACTCCAGGGTGCCTCCAGTTTAGGAGCTTCCTATGTGGGCTGCATGAATTGGTAGTCAAGGCTGGTTCTGTAGTGCCAGTAGGCCCAGCTCCCCCTGTAGGACTGTTGGGGTTCGGTAACTGCGGCTGCCTCGCGGCCTAGCTGTTCTCTCCTCTCCTGTGGGCCTTCGGGTCCACCACCTGGTTCCAGCACGTCAGCTGGTTCCGGGCCGAGCCTTTGGCTTAGGTGCCTCCTCCTGGGTATCCGAGTTCCGCCAACGCCAGGCGGTCCTTGGTAGTGCTTTTAAGCGCGGGCACCTACAGCTTAGTAACCGGGTTCCAGCACCGTCAGCTGGTCCTCGGTCGTGCCATTGGCTCTTGCACACTGGGGCAACGCATCCGGGTTCCAGCACCGCCAGCTGGTTCTCGGCAGTGTTTTTGTCACAGGTACTCACTCGTGCCAAACCTGGTTTCAGCACCGTCAGCTGTTTCTGGGTTGTGTCAAGCTCGCTGAGACGCCTATGCTTGCCCCGTCGTGTTGCGGTCGAGTTAGCCAACTCCAGGGTGCCTCCAGTTTAGGAGCTTCCTATGTGGGCTGCATGAATTGGTAGTCAAGGCTGGTTCTGTAGTACCAGTAGGCCCAGCTCCCCCTGTAGGACTGTTGGGGTTCGGTAACTGCGGCTGCCTCGCGGCCTAGCTGTTCTCTCCTCTCCTGTGGGCCTTCGGGTCCACCACCTGGTTCCAGCACCGTCAGCTGGTTCCGGGCCGAGCTTTTGGCTTAGGTGCCTCCTCCTGGGTATCCGAGTTCCGCCAACGCCAGGCGGTCCTTGGTAGTGCTTTTAAGCGCGGGCACCTACAGCTTAGTAACCGGGTTCCAGCACCGTCAGCTGGTCCTCGGTCGTGCCATTGGCTCTTGCACACTGGGGCAACGCATCCGGGTTCCAGCACCGCCAGCTGGTTCTCGGCAGTGTTTTTGTCACAGGTACTCACTCGTGCCAAACCTGGTTTCAGCACCGTCAGCTGTTTCTGGGTTGTGTCAAGCTCGCTGAGACGCCTATGCTTGCCCCGTCGTGTTGCGGTCGAGTTAGCCAACTCCAGGGTGCCTCCAGTTTAGGAGCTTCCTATGTGGGCTGCATGAATTGGTAGTCAAGGCTGGTTCTGTAGTACCAGTAGGCCCAGCTCCCCCTGTAGGACTGTTGGGGTTCGGTAACTGCGGCTGCCTCGCGGCCTAGCTGTTCTCTCCTCTCCTGTGGGCCTTCGGGTCCACCACCTGGTTCCAGCACCGTCAGCTGGTTCCGGGCCGAGCTTTTGGCTTAGGTGCCTCCTCCTGGGTATCCGAGTTCCGCCAACGCCAGGCGGTCCTTGGTAGTGCTTTTAAGCGCGGGCACCTACAGCTTAGTAACCGGGTTCCAGCACCTTCAGCTGGTCCTCGGTCATGCCATTGGCTCTTGCACACTGGGGCAACGCATCCAGGTTCCAGCACCGCCAGCTGGTTCTCGGCAGTGTTTTTGTCACAGGTACTCCCTCGTGCCAAACCTGGTTTCAGCACCGTCAGCTGTTTCCGGGTTGTGTCAAGCTCGCCGAGACGCCTATGCTTGCCCCGTCGTGTTGCGGTCGAGTTAGCCAACTCCAGGGTGCCTCCAGTTTAGGAGCTTCCTATGTGGGCTGCATGAATTGGTAGTCAAGGCTGGTTCTGTAGTGCCAGTAGGCCCAGCTCCCCCTGTAGGACTGTTGGGGTTCGGTAACTGCGGCTGCCTCGCGGCCTAGCTGTTCTCTCCTCTCCTGTGGGCCTTCGGGTCCACCACCTGGTTCCAGCACCGTCAGCTGGTTCTCGTCAGTGTCTTTTGCTCTTGTATCTTCTGCCCCCCATCCTGGTTCCAGTACCGTCAGCTGGTTCCGGGCAGAGCCTTTGGCTTAGGTGCCTCCTTCTGGGTATCCAAGTTCCACCAACGTCAGGTGGTCCTTGGTAGTGCTTTCAGGCACGGGTACCTCCTGCTTAGTAACCGGGTTCCAGTAACGTCAGCTGGTCCTCGGTAGTTTCATTGGCTCTTGGACCTTCGACTACCCATCCGGGTTCCAGTACCGTCAGCTGGTTCTCGGCAGTGTCTTTTGCTCTTGTACCTTCTGCTCCCCATCCTGGTTCCAGTACCGTCAGCTGGTTCCGGTCAGAGCCTTTGGCTTAGGTGCCTCCTTCTGGGTATCCGAGTTCCGCCAACGTCAGGCGGTCCTTGGTAGTGCTTTTTAGCACGGGTACCTCCTGCTTAGTAACCGGGTTCCAGTAACGTCAGCTGGTCCTCGGTAGTTCCATAGGCTCTTCAACCTTCGGGTAGCCATCCGAGTTCCAGTTCCATCAGCTGGTTCTTGGCATTTTCTCAGCCTTCTTGTACCTTCTGCTACATTTCCAAGTTGAAGACCCTAACGTCGACGACCCGGAAAACCACCCCGATGACGACGACGGCGGAGACGATGACGGCGGAGACGACGACGGCGGAGACGACGACGGCGGAGACGACGACCCTGGAGACGGCGACATGGAAGACCGAGAAGCAGAAGAACAAGAGGCTGCAGAACAAAGAGCAGAAGAACATTAAGCATAACACTTAATATCAGAGCAAAAGATATTATCTAAATTATATGCAGAAGAAGACTAAGCAGTGTATGGGGGTGAGTCCGTTCCTCCTCGTGGTGCCCCTGGATAAAGCCTGATGCTGCAGGCCAAACTGAACGCGGACAAATGTAACTTTTGTGGCTGGCAGAACGGAAGGTGTAATCTTCCAACTTTTATAGATAACAACTACGGGAATGCCTGTCACAAATGAGAATACGATGAAGAAGTAGAATAGGAAGAATAATAACAGTTGAATAAAATGAATATGTAGAATAGGAAGAATAATAATAGTTGAATAAAATGAATATGAAGAATGTATTAAAAAAAAAAAAAAGGTAAAGGATGAAGAAGAAGATGAATAAGGTGAAGAAGAAGTTGATGTCAAAGATGCTGATGATGATGAAGATGAAAGTGTGGGAAAAGTAAAAAAAAAAGAAGGGGAAGGGCGTGGAATAGTGAAACATCAATATCTGACAAAATAAAAAAAAAATTTACATAGTCAATATCTTTGTCACTCCGAACGTCTTTAAAAAAAAAACAAACCATGCTATTCTATTTGATTGGGCTAAACCTCTATGACTTTAATGTCGCCGCCACCTCCCCAAATACATCCTGCATTATTCTTAGTTGTTTTCCTTCATGTAGAATGAACCTACAAGGAAAGAAAGGGTTTATTTTAATTCCGATATTTTGGTCCCATTGACTTGCATTGGGATCGGGTATCGGTATCGGCGATATCCGATATTTTTTGAATATCGGCCGATCCTATCCGATACCGATACTTTACGATATCGGAAGGTATCGCTCAACACTACTGATGAGACAAGAATCTACATGGGCTATGTCAAAAATGAATAGTCAGGTGAGTTCGGGATCCATCACTGTTGCATCCTTTAATGTTAAAGGGCTTAACTCCCCAGCAAAACGTAATCAAATCCTTTTAAAAAAACAAAACTCAAAAATTGTCTTCTTTCAAGAAACCCACTTTAAATTTGGCAGAGTTCCCAATGCTTCTTTTTCCTCCTATCCCACATGATTCAATAGCTGTAGTACGTCTTCCTCTAAAGGGGTTAATGTTGCTTTCAGAAAAGGCCTCCCATTCTCACTCAAGGATAGCTTAAGCGACCACGAAGGTAGATATATTTTTGTTAAAGGGACTCTAGCCAATACTATGGTAACTTTTGGTAACTTATATGCACCCAATACCCATCAGGTTCAATGGATCACAAATACACTGGAAGTGTTACAACTTTTTAAGGAAGGATTGTTGGTAGTGGGGGGGGGGGGGTGACTTCAATCTAACTATTAACCCTGAAACAGACGCATCTAGTGGCCTATCTCCCAATTCCCAGAATCTCAGACGGAAACTCTTGAACAAATTGGATTCCCTACACCTGGTTGATCCTTGGCGTGTTCACCACCCTGCCACTAAAGACTACACATTCTTTTCCCCTCCTCACTCCTCATACCACCGAATTGAGCTTCTATTGGTGCAGTCTCATGCCTTGCATTAATCAAATCCACCAATATAGGAGTGATAACAATCTCAGATCACGCCCCAATTTTTATCGATCTCATTATCAACACATTACCCCATCCCGCAACAACTTGGCGACTAAATTAAACATTATTAGATTCCCCAAAGAATTTTGAAAAAATTAAAACCATCATCTCACAATATTTTGTAGATAATATTACTGAAGGCTCTCTCACTCCTAATATCTGGGAAGCTCATAAGGCTGTACTTAGGGGGAGCTTATCTCTATTGGTGCTCACATTAAGAAACAAAGAGAAAAAGAGATTATGCCACCCATACACCAGATCTGCACTGCAGAACGTCTCTACTAAAAATCAGGGTCGCAAGAATCTCACCTGTCCTCTCTTCGCAACAAATTGAAAGACTTACTTAATATTAAATCTGCTAAATTATTTATGCACTGCAGACACAGATTCTACATACACAGGAACAAAAGCAGCAAACTCACATCCCGTCTGCTCCAAAACCAAAAAGAAAATAAGTTTATAAAAATATCTTCACAAAATCTAACTCAAGAGTTGATAAGTCCGATGAGATTGCTGAAGCATTCAGACAATACTATGAGTCTCTTTATAACTTAGACTCTGCGTTGCAGAGGATTCAGAGTTTCTCCCTCCTGAAAGTGCTACCTAAACACCATACTGCACTTCTCTCTAAAATTTCTCTTCAAGAAATTGAAGACTCCCTACAGACTATGTCAAGTAATAAAGCACCTGGCCCAGATGGATTCCCTGTGGGATATTATAAAAAAAAATTCAGATTTACTCCTTCCCCACCTAGTCACTCTTTTTAATTCATTTCTGGAAGGAAATGCCCCACCTAGGCAGACCCTTGAGGCTTACATAACTGTTATCCCTAAGGAGGGGAGAGACAGCAGTTTTTGTGGTAATTATCGGCCTATCTCTTTACTTAACACCGACATAAAATTGTGGGCAAAGATCCTAGCCTCCAGAATTAATAGCATATTGGACTCATTGATCCACCCCGATCAAGTTGGATTTGTTGAGGGTCGAGAAGGCAAAGATAATGCCTCAAAAATTCTCCTAGCTCTTTCTCACGCGAAGCGCTCTAATATTCCCTTGACTATTCTATCAACAGATGCCGAGAAGGCCTTCGATAGAGTCAGTTGGCATTATATGATATGCACATTACAGAAGTTTGGCTTTCCGCCCCCTTTTATCGATGCCATTATAACTCTTTATTCATCTCCAATGGCTAAGGTCAGAGTAAATTAATTACTTTCGGAGCCCTTTGCGATTAGAAATGGTACCAGACAAGGTGGCCCTCTTTCCCCCACCCTTTTCGTGATGGTAATGGAGACCCTGATTCAGAAAATTAGACAGGATTCAGCTGTTAGGGGTTTAATAGTTGACCAATTTGAAGTTAAGACAGCAGCTTTTGCTGACGATCTCTTGCTTCTGATCTCGAACCCTAAAACAGCTTTCCCAAACTTTTTGGATTTACTTAATGAATTTGGAATTGTCTCTAACTTCAAAATTAACATGAATAAGTCCGAAGTTCTGAACATCTCAGCAACCAATATGATGGTCTCTGAACTTAAACGGATAACCCCCTTCAAGTGGCCTCTTGAGAAACTAAAATACCTAGGGATCTATCTTACTGCAGATCCTTCGTCGCTATATAAACATAATTTTCTTCCCCTGTTGGATAAACTACAATCTTTACTAAAATCATATGATCTGCCGTTCCTATATTGAATTGGCAGGATCAATATAATAAAGTCCTATATCCTCCCCAAATTTTTTTATTTTATGAATATGATCCCTATACTTCTTCCTGATACTTTCTTCCTAGTCGCAATTAAATTGATCGCAAACTTCGTATGGAGGTCTAAAGGTACCTTCACACTAAACGATATCGCTAGCGATCCGTGACGTTGCAGCGTCCTCGCTAGCGATATCGTTCAGTTTGACACCCAGCAGCGATCAGAATCCTGCTGTGATGTCGCTGGTCGGGGCTAGAGGGCCAGCACTTTCTTTGGTCGCTGGCTCTCCCGCTGACATCGCTGAATCGGCGTGTGTGACACCGATTCAGCGATGTCTTCGCTGGTAACCAGGGTAAACATCGGGTTACTAAGCGCAGGGCCGCGCTTAGTAACCCAATGTTTACCCTGGTTACCATCCTAAAAGTAAAAAAAAACGCTTCATACTTACCTTCAGCTGTCTGTCCCTCGGCGCTGTGCTTTCCTGCACTCACTGTGAGCACAGCGGCCGGAAAGCAGAGCGGTGACGTCACCGCTCTGCTTTTCCGGCCGCTGTGCTCACAGCCAGTACAGAGAAGCAGAGCGCCGGGGACAGACAGCGGTAGGTAAGTATGAAGCGTTTGTTTTTTTTACTTTTAGGATGGTATCCAGGGTAAACATCGGGTTACTAAGCGTGGCCCTGCGCTTAGTAACCCGATGTTTACCCTGGTTACCGGCATTGTTGGTTGCTGGAGAGCTGTCTGTGTGACAGCTCTCCAGCGACCAAACAGCGACGCTGCAGCGATTCGGATCGTTGTCGGTATCGCTGCAGCGTCGCTTAGTGTGAAGGTACCTTAAGAGACTTGCCTTTAAAATCCTCTCCCTTCAGAAACATGCTGGTGGGCTTGGCCTTCCCAATTTTAAGGTATACTACCTCGCAATCCATCGTGCCCGTTGGCTGAATTTGGTCAAATTAAATTCAGATCGCAAATCCCCTAACCTTGAGCTCTATCTGTTGGGGAAAAATGCAGAGATATATCTTTGGACCTCCTCTGCCCCCCCCCCTAACAAATCTATGAATGCAATAACTAACAACACCTTAGCTATTAGACGGACCCTTGTTCCTAATAAATTCCCTCATTGTCTTTTTCTAGATAATATACCACTGAAAATTATCCCATGGCTAATAGATCCCAATTATGTGGATGCTTTTTGTCTTTGGGATTCCTTACCCAAACTACCAATTTCACACCTTCTCTCTAACAGATTCACTGCATTGATGCTTGGCCAAGTGATGCTACGAAACGCCCCCTCCCCCCGCGATACTTTACAAAAACATCACGTATGATATATTTTGTCGAAACTCAAGACCTATTTTAAACACAGCCCCAATTGGCTGGGCTAGAACTTCTGGTCAGACATAGATCCCCGCCCCCCAAACTCATATCTACACTATACCCTAATCTTATTTCCCCCCCACCCAATTCAAACCACTATATCTATCCTCATGGGAATCAGAGCTAAACTGTACCCTGTCTTCTCAAGAGACAAAGCAATTCTGGGTAATTCACATGGTTTTTCAAGATGTGTTTTGTTACAGGAAAATGCTTTTAAAATACTCTCACGTTGGTATAGAACCCCGGAAAGACTATTCCATTTAGGTCTGTCGGATTCCCCTCTCTGTTGGCGGGGTTCGAGTTCGGTGGGCAATCTAACTTCCATTTTCTGGCTTTGCCCTACTATCTCGAAATACTGGGCCGATATATTTAAATATCTTCGCCTTTTGGGTATAATTAAACGAGATTTAACACCCCAAGAAGTACTGCTGTCGCTCCCCACAAATTCTTTCAAACCTAAGAGACATGCCCTTCGTCCTTTATTGTTGGCCGCTGCAAAACACTTGATCTTGCTACACTGGATGCAATCCTCGCCTCCTAACTTGAACGAATGGATTAACAAAGTTCAGGATATCTACAGGATGGAAGAACTGTCTAGCTGGGAATCCCGTATCCATGATAAATTCCTAAAACCTTGGCTTCCTTGGCAAAGTACTCTGCCTATCCCCCAATGAATCTATCAAAAAATTTGTTTCCGGTATGTGGGCCTTTCAATTCTCCTTCCACAATTCCCAATTGCCGCAGTGTATGGACCCAAACTCACATTAGTTTTCTCATTTAATATATGTCTCATCATATTTAATGTCATAGACCCATTCCTTTCTGTATTCATTTACTTTTAACTGTTCCTTAATGTCTCATCTTGTAGGCGTCAGGGAGGTCCTGTTCCAGATCTCTTGCGACGTTTTCATTAATCATTCTGTTGTTTACCTGTATTCTTTTTCCTTTTCTCTTCTTTTTTTGCTTTCTATTCTTACAGTTATTTGTTCTCTGACTTACTTTCGGCTTCTAGTTGAACAGGAGATCAAGTTGTTCTTTATCGTGTGATTCTCAATTCGTCATCTAACAATATAGTTTTACCATTTGAAACTTTGTGATTTGCTGTTGTAGGTTCTTTTACTGTTACTGTTTTTGTCTATACTGAAAATTAATAAATAAAGATTAAAAAAAAAAAATACAGAAGTTGTGACGTATGTCTATTACACTTTTCCTCTGATTTTTCCTCTCTTGGTTTTGGCTTACAAATACTGATGTAGAATACTGACGAAATACTCAATGTGTGCACGTGACCTCCTTTCTGCCAGCTGACGGAATAGTACGTCAGCTGGCAGAACCCCCGCTTTGAGGTGGGCTCCGGCGGTGAGCCCACCTCAAAGCAGTGACATGTCCGCTGTTTTGTACAGCGGACAAGTGCGCGCAATGAGCGCGAGCGGAAACGCGATCCGCCCGCGCCTATTAACTAGTTAATAGGCAGCGGCATTTAACTAGGGCTCCCGACCGCGCGGCCGGAAAGGCTCGCACCGCTGACCCCCGTCACATGATCGGGGGTCATCGGTGCATTGCCATAACAACCAGAGGTCTCCTTGAGACCTCTATGGTTGTTGATGGCCGATTGCTTTGAGCGCCACCCTGTGGTCAAAGCAACCCTACATTTCTGCTACATAGAGGTGATCTGTGCTTCACCTCTATGTAGCAGAGGCGATTGAGTTGTGCATGCTTCTAGCCTCCTGTGGAGACTATTGAAGCATGCCAAAAAAATTTTTTAAAAAGTGTTTTAAAAATATAAAACAAATAAAAAATATATAAAAGTTCAAATTACCCCAGTTTGGCCCCAATCAAAATAAAACAATAAAAAAAAAAAATCACACCTACACATATTTGGTATCGCCGCTTTCAGAATCGCCCTATCTATCAATAAAAACAAAGGATTAACCTGATCGCTAAATGGCGTAGCGAGAAAAAAAATCAAAACGCCAAAATTATGTTTTTTTGGTCGCTGCATTAAAATGCAATAACGGGCGATCAAAAGAAAGTATCTGCACCAAAATGGTATTATTAAAAAAGTCAGCTTGGCACGCAAAATATAAGTCCTCACTCGACCCCAGATCACAAAAGATGGAGACGCTACCGTTATTGGAAAATTGCGCAAATTTTTTTTACATTTTTTTTTTAGCAAACTTTGGAATTTTTTTTCACCACTTAGATAAAAGAGAACATAGCCATGTTTGGTGTCTATGAACTCGTAATGACCTGGAAAATCATAATGGCAGGTTAGTTTTAGCATTTAGTGAACCTAGCAAAAAAGCCAAACAAAAAACAAGTGTGAGATTGCACTTTTTTTTTTGCAATTTCATCGCACTTGGAATTTTTTCCCCGTTTTCTGTTACACGCATGGTAAAGCCAATGGTATCGTTCAAAAGAACAACTCGTCCCGCAAAAAATAAGCCCTCGCCTGGCCATATTGATGGAAAAAGAAAAAAAAGTTATGGCTCTGGAAATAAGGGAAGCGAAAAACGAAAAAACGAAAAAGCTCCGGGGGTCAAGGGGTTAAAGTCTTGACTATACAATGTATAGAAAATACTTTAGAAAGCTTTTCCAAAATAATGAAAAGGCAGCACATGGACAGCGGTACATGTAAAACACTAATGTACACGCACCATTCTATCACCCAGCAGTTCTACACTGTGGACATCACAGCATACATAACATGTCTTCAGCCAGTCACTGGCCCACAACATATACTACAGGGTGGGCCATTTATATGGATACACCTAAATAAAATGGAAATGGTTGGTGATATCAACTTCCTGTTTGTGGCACATTAGTATATGGGAGGGGGAAAACTTTTCAAGATGGGTGGTGACCATGGCAGCCATTTTGAAGTTGGCCATTTTGGATCCAACTTTATTTTTTCAATGGGAAGAGGGTCATGTGACACAACAAACTTTTTGAGAATTTCACAAGAAAAGAAATGGTGTGCTTGGTTTTAACGTAACTTTATTCTTTCATGAGTTATTTACAAGTTTATGACCACTTATAAAATGTGTTCAAAGTGCTGTCCATTGTGTTGGATTGCCAATGTAAACCTCTTCTCCTACTCTTGATACACTGATAGCAACACTGCAGAAGAAATCCTAGCATGGGCTTCCAGTATCCGTTGTTTCAGATGCTGCACTTCTCGTATCTTCACAGCGTAGACAATTGCCTTGAGATACTTGTAAATAACTCATGAAATAATAAAATTACGTTAAAACCAAGCACACCATTGTTTTTTTGTGTAAAATTCTCAATAAGTTTGATGTCACATGACCCTATTCACATTGAAAAAAATTGAGTTGGATCCAAAATGGCTGACTTGAAAATGGCCGCCATGGCCAGAGACTGAGCCCTCACAATCTCCTGCTCCAACTCCGACGAAACCCCAGCCACCACCACCCCAGGGTGAAGAATGGAGGACGGCGGCACGGGGGAGACACGGAATCAAAACTTTGGGGCAAAGCATCAGCTTTAACATTCTTGGACCAGGACAGAAAATAATAGAAAACTGAAACCGAGAAAAAAAGCGAACAACGGGCCTGTCTGGGAGTCAATCTTTTAGCAGGCTCAATATAGGCTAAATTTTTATGATCAGTAATAACAGTGATCAGATGAGCCGCCCCTACCAAAAGGTGCCTCCATTCTTCAAATAACAATTTGACCGCAAGAAGTTCTCTATTGCCCACATCGTAATTTCTTTCGGCTGAAGAGAACTTCCTAGAAAAGGCACATGGCTTAAGATTGGTCAAAGTGGCTGGTCCCTAGGACAATACTGCTCCCACCTCAGAGATGTCCACCTCCACAATAAAAGTTTAGACTAGTCTGGCTGCACCAAAATTGGAGTGGACCTGAAACATTTTTTCAGAGCCAAAAAGGAATTTTTGGCAGATACAGACCAATTTTTACATCCGCACCCTTACGTGTAAGATCAGTAAACGATTTGACCACTTGTGAAAACCCCTCATTAAATTTACGATAATAGTTGGAAAGCCTTAAGAAGTTCTGGAGTCCCTTAAAATCCCAGGGTTGGACCCAGTCAGCAATAGCCTGTACCTTCTTAGGATCTATACAAAACCCCTCACAGGACACAATCAGGCCCAAAAATGACAGTTCCTGTATGAAATCTGAACATTTCTCCAATTTAGCAAACAACTCATTTTCCCTGATTCTTTGGAGAACTATTTGTAAATGTTGCAAATGAGTATGACTGTCTGGCGAATACACCAAAATGTCATCAAGATAGATAACAACAAAACGCCCTATAAGATCAGCAAACACTACATTAATGAAATTCTGAAATATGGCAGGAGCATTAGTAAGACAGAACGGCATAAGCAGGTTTTCAAAGAGACCCTCAGATGTGAAGAAAGCCGTTTTCCACTTGTCCCCTACCCAAACCCTTATCAGATTATAGGCTCACATAGAAAAACTAAAAAAAAAAACACATTGTCAGGAATCCCACCATGCTGCCACCAATATGTCACGAATCCCACCAGGATCCCACCAATTTGTCACGGTTTACGAGGAAGATACCTTTATCACCCCCACCACTCACACCAATTTGTCACAAACCGGGGTTGATTGGTTGCCCCTGGTTCCTTCTGAAAGGGATTTATCTATATCCCAGTTCCCGTTTGGAACTTGCAGCTCTCTGGCGCCCCCTTACCCTCAGGTCGGTCAGGGTACTGCACCAAGGGTAATTAGTGACCAGAAGGGATGCCTATGTACTGGTTATAGGGCACGCTGCAGCGAGGGTGATATAACTACCCCCACACCGGCGGGAACAATAATTATTAACGCCACCAGTCGCTGCCAAGACTCCTAATGGCACAGGACAAAGTATGCTGCCACCAGCTCCGATTTTCAAAGTATTGATGGGTTCAGAGCCAACCCAAATCAGTAGCGTAATTCACCTCAGAGAACAAGGAGAGACAAGCTAATACATTATATACTTTACTCCAAAAAAATGTAGACAGTGTTTACAAAGTATATAAAGAAATTATAAAGGAGACAAATCATATGTACAATACAAATTACAAATAACATGGGATTAAAATTGAAAAGAACACTTCCAGGTTGTTATGTCATTGCATCATCTTGACTGGTCATGTGCTGGGGGGAAGGGTGAGCATATATCCAGATGCATGAAACCCCTCTGTATAGCATCTGGACCCCGGACAAAAGACACGGCAAGAATGCTGTCTCATTAAGTTATTCCTAGCGCAAAACCCAGGCACTCCCACTGTGGTGACATCACTTAGAGGCAGACACCTCCCCTTTACTTAGAATATGAAAACTATCTTTATGCATTTCTCACTGTATGAACCTCGTATATGAAAGACACGGTGATCAGAATGTGCCACTGATAAAGACTGGAGCAGCACAGGTGCAAGCTACTGATAAGAACAACCACCCACTCACCTATTGAAGGGTTGGCTGCCTAGTAGCAAAAATGCACACAGTAAGGCTTGCATAAGACACTATTCACATAGTTCTTGCTCCATAGTCAATTTCTGCATCATCTGAGTCAGGTGCTTCACCTGCTCAGAAAGAGTGTGCATGGGGCCCATACTACCCCCAGCACCAGGAGACTGTGTTGGTCAGTTATAATGTCAGGAACACCGTGACTGATAAAGCTCACTTAGTACATGTGTTCCTCTATGCCCCAGATGAGCCAGGTTGGGCAGCACACAGAAAGCTTACCGGGACGGGGAGTGACCACTGACGTGCAGGACCTGCGACATGTGACTGCAGGGGGTGGAACCAGGGTTGGAGCCAGCCGCAACGCTCCCAGGGAAGATAGCGGTGAATGGCGGGTACTGAACTGGAGTAGGTCAGGAGAGCCAAGGTCAATACCGAGAGGACAGCGAGGTACAAGAGCGAGGTACAAAAGAGGAATCAAATACAAGCCAAGTGTCAGAAACAAGAGAGGGCAGCAAAAGTACCAGGGGGACAGGCAAAATGGGTAGTCAGGATGGAGCAGAAGTCAGAAACCAGGCAAACAAATGAGCAGTACCGAATCAATAGACAGAAGCAAAAATACTGATTGGACTGGTTGGCTGCAGCGGTTAATGTGATGTAAGCATGTAAACAAAGACCTGCAGCACTGTTGGAGAATCAGAGCTGGATCACTGGGGGCAATATTTCCAATATTATAAAATCATGAATGCAATGCTACTTACCTATTATATTTTTTTAACAATTCCAAGCTGTATTTCCCCTATGAAGGGAACTCTCCATCTGATTCATGCTAGCCACACCACGGCAGTATGAAGCCGCCCTGCTGTGTTCTTACAGCCAAGAACACTGTAGCATTTCAGATAAAAATGACTTTGAGGACCCTACCAGGAACTATGCGTTTCAGATGGCCAGTCAGAGATAAGTTCCCACTGTTTTCTCACCACAACCAATCTCCTTGACCATTGGGTCTCTATTTCTCCTTCCTTTCACTGACATAGAGAGAAACCATCAAAATATTCTGATAATCAAGTTCTAGAGTAAAAAAAACATTAATTTCCCGAAGTATGCAAGGATTCCCAAGTTTAGTGTTTCTTAGGATTATATGGACGCATGGGAAAGTGTATGGGAGGTGTAAATCACACACAAATATACAAGAACCATTTATCATGGTGTCTGGGGTTGAAGTACCGGACAATAGAACTGACACACCTTACAAATTCATCCAGACAAGGTAGTTTAGCTGGATAACCATTTTGAAAGCAACCTTTAATCTGTGTTATTAGCTATGTGTTTTTTATCTGAAATGCTGCCATGTTTTAGGGGAAATACACTTTGAAAACCTTGAATCAGAGCCTGACTCGCTGCAGCTAGGTATGTCATACTTCAAAATGCTGAAACGTTGTTCCGAGGCTGCTGGATGCTAAATATAAAACTTGTCAATCAACTGGATCGAGGCGAGGAAAAGTCGCATTGGACTAGTCAAGTCACTCCCTATAGTCCCCCACCAACTATTCAAAATATGTATTCTCTAAAATACAGCAGTGTTTTAAAGTTTTTGAACCCTTTAGCATTTTCCATATTGGTGCATAACTTTGCTATAAAATTACATCAGATTTTTGCAAGAAAACTACAAATGAGTCAAAACTATTAGATTTTGTAATTTTTTATTGATGAAAATGATCCAATATCACAAGTCTGTGAGTGGTAAAAGTATGTGAGCCATTGCTTTCAGCATCTGTTGTCACCCCCATGTACATCTAAACGTTTCCAGTAACTGTTGATTTGTCCGGCACATCTAAGCAACTTTTGGGCACAACAGACATAAGTTTAATTGTGAGGGGTGTCAGGGCCGTAGTCGTGGCCCGCAATGACAGCTGCTGGAGCACACCCTGGCCACCAGACACATGAAAACAATGTCCCTTTGTCAGCGTACCTGTCTCTCCATTCTCCGAACCATCAGGGTCACCTCTGGTCTGTTGCAGGCTCACTCCCAACCATTGCACACAAATAGAGACAGAGTCCGGTTCCAACTTTAAAGGGGTAACTTTACTGGTTTCTTTTCTCAGCACATCCAACTTCATTACAGCATCGACATAGGGATCCACACAGTTTACATCCTTCACTTTACCTGTGCTCTCCCTCATGTCCTTCAGCACATTCCTGGATCATACCGTCTTGACTGGTACCACAGCGTCCTCCCTGTCCAGCTTTACTACTCTTAGGAGTTCCCCTCTCCGCTTCACGACAAGCATAAGGGCATTTGCCCACGTAGAAAGCTGTCACATGGTAGAGCCACCTGTGTTCCTGTGCTGCTGCAGTTTCTGGTCTCCTGGCATTGGACGACTGAGCTCCTATCTTGCAAATGTTATGGGGCCCGCTCTGCTGCCATTGGCTATAGGGCCCTACAGGACTGCCTGGGCTTTTTGGCCCTCCTGGGCTGTCTGGGCTCCCTGGCCCTACTGACTACATTCAGAAAATGCTCCTGTCTTACCCACAGCTGGCCCCTCCTAAATTAACTTTTTATGGTACTATCCTAACATGCCCCCTGTAGTGGGCTAACTTTAATACTGCACTTACCCTATAATACAGTTGTACCTATATATATTATATCTATACATAGCAGCCTAGGTAAATAACATTACATACAAACAAAATCAAGATGTATTAAAGGCATCCTGCATCCCCTTTTCTTTCCCCCTTTAACTATAGTCGTCCCCGACCATATCGTGGTTACAACTTTAATGTTTACAATGTAATGCTCCTTTCAGGGAGACAAATAATCACATGAGGTAGTCCATTGCCAAAACACACATAGCAAAACTATTACTATATTTCCGGTCAAGGAAAGTCTCTGTACTGTAACAAAGTCTATATATATACAGTGGGGCAAAAAAGTATTTAGTCAGTCAGCAATAGTGCAAGTTCCACCACTTAAAAAGATGAGAGGCGTCTGTAATTTACATCATAGGTAGACCTCAACTATGGGAGACAAACTGAGAAAAAAAATCCAGAAAATCACATTGTCTGTTTTTTTAACATTTTTTTTGCATATTATGGTGGAAAATAAGTATTTGGTCAGAAACAAACATTCAAGATTTCTGGCTCTCACAGACCTGTAACTTCTTCTTTAAGAGTCTCCTCTTTCCTCCACTCATTACCTGTAGTAATGGCACCTGTTTAAACTTGTTATCAGTATAAAAAGACACCTGTGCACACCCTCAAACAGTCTGACTCCAAACTCCACTATGGTGAAGACCAAAGAGCTGTCAAAGGACACCAGAAACAAAATTGTAGCCCTGCACCAGGCTGGAAAGACTGAATCTGCAATAGCCAACCAGCTTGGAGTGAAGAAATCAACAGTGGGAGCAATAATTAGAAAATGGAAGACATACAAGACCACTGATAATCTCCCTCGATCTGGGGCTCCACGCAAAATCCCACCCCGTGGGGTCAGAATGATCACAAGAACGGTGAGCAAAAATCCCAGAACCACGCGGGGGGACCTAGTGAATGAACTGCAGAGAGCTGGGACCAATGTAACAAGGCCTACCATAAGTAACACACTACGCCACCATGGACTCAGATCCTGCAGTGCCAGACGTGTCCCACTGCTTAAGCCAGTACATGTCCGGGCCCATCTGAAGTTTGCTAGAGAGCATTTGGATGATCCAGAGGAGTTTTGGGAGAATGTCCTATGGTCTGATGAAACCAAACTGGAACTGTTTGGTAGAAACACAACTTGTCGTGTTTGGAGGAAAAAGAATACTGAGTTGCATCCATCAAACACCATACCTACTGTAAAGCATGGTGGTGGAAACATCATGCTTTGGGGCTGTTTCTCTGCAAAGGGGCCAGGACGACTGATCCGGGTACATGAAAGAATGAATGGGGCCATGTATCGTGAGATTTTGAGTGCAAACCTCCTTCCTTCAGCAAGGGCATTGAAGATGAAACGTGGCTGGGTCTTTCAACATGACAATGATCCAAAGCACACCGCCAGGGCAACGAAGGAGTGGCTTCGTAAGAAGCATTTCAAGGTCCTGGAGTGGCCTAGCCAGTCTCCAGATCTCAACCCTATAGAAAACCTTTGGAGGGAGTTGAAAGTCCGTGTTGCCAAGCGAAAAGCCAAAAACATCACTGCTCTAGAGGAGATCTGCATAGAGGAATGGGCCAACATACCAACAACAGTGTGTGGCAACCTTGTGAAGACTTACAGAAAACGTTTGACCTCTGTCATTGCCAACAAATGATATATTACAAAGTATTGAGATGAAATTTTGTTTCTGACAAAATACTTATTTTCCACCATAATATGCAAATAAAATGTTAAAAAAACAGACAATGTGATTTTCTGGATTTTTTTTTCTCAGTTTCTCTCCCATAGTTGAGGTCTACCTATGATGTAAATTACAGACGCCTCTCATCTTTTTAAGTGGTGGAACTTGCACTATTGCTGACTGACTAAATACTTTTTTGCCCCACTGTATTTCCTTACAACAGGTGTCTGGCAACAGTCCTCCACATGTCATCTTTTAGTACTCTGCGCCCTGATCCCGTCCATCCACAGGACCCGAGCAAACATACAGAAACTTGACCTATCCATTAGGCTGTCAGTTTTTGGGGGCTTCTCCTCTCCTTTGTGCAGAGTACGCCCTATTTATCGTTTGTGCGCTGGCTATTCCTACAGCACAGCCTTTTGCCACAGCTGCAAACGGTTTGTTCCTCAGTTCAAGGGCAAAGTCCTGCCATACAGCAGAAGTGCAACAGGCGCAACAAAAACTAAAATAGGAAAAAGAAAACTTTACTGATGGCCCGTACCGGCTGCACTGCACCCAATTTTGTGAGTGCTCCAGGGCTCCCATGCCCACAGGGATGCGGAACAGTCCCGTTATTAGCAAATTGTGAAATGAGCACTAGTGAATTTCAGGTTATACGTAGTTCAGCAGCATGCGTCCCGTGCTGCTTTGTCAGCTTTCGGGCTCCATGCCCGGGTTCGGGTTGGCGACTCTGCAGCCACAGACGTCGTGGGTTGCCTAGACATGGCATAGGCAGGGCCTGGCTGGTCAGTGGCCAGGGAATAGGGAGCCAACCAAGCCTGTTCTGGGCCTGCACACAGCTCTAAATCATTTTCTGACCGCAGACTTACGGCCACTGCATAATATCCGCGAGGGCCATTTTCACTGTAAAAATTAACTCAATCTCCCTCCTGTAAGGTTCTGTCAAATTTCACGGAGGCAACATTTACATAGACTTTTGCATTGGTCTCCATTTCACGTATGAAACCATAGCTCCAGTCTATGTCCGTGTACACCAGCTGCCCACTGATGCGATGTCCAGCCATAGCGCCCCTTCCCAGTTGGTGCAGCTCTGCCCATACCTCCTTCTCCTGCTGCTTTTTTAACTATATCACCTCCTCAACAATCCAGGTGGCCTGCCCAGGGGAAGAGGCCCTCCACCGCCTGATGGAAACGCGATGTGCCGAGGGATGAGATATTACTGGATGTGGGCATTCTTTTCAGGGTTTAGGGCTGGGGTACTATCTAGTCTTCTGGGTTCAGGGGCCGAGGTACACTAACCACCTCCTGCTCCAGCATCCCCGCCGTGCCAATCCTGTAACCATTGGATTCATCTGCCGATACAGTTGCGCACTCCGGCTCCCGATGAAGCTCTTCCGGGACAGTCACTGTTTTCTGCTTGCCAGCCTCCAGCTCCCGATGATGTTGTTCCGGCTCCTGAGGAAGAGGTTCTGGCTCCAAATGGTGTCCTGGCTCTGCCTCCTTTGCTGGTATGGGGAACCCAGTGGGCCAGTACTCGTCGGCCACTCCACCCAGTTTTCCGACCAGGTTGTCTCCTCCAAAAAATAGCAAATAGTTGACAGCACATCAGACATATAGATGCAAGTCCTAGTTCCACTGGACCCCTATGGACAGCGTACATACCAAAAAAAGCAATGAAGGACAGCATCGAATCCAGGTGAAATATCCAAGTCAAATTTCTTTATTTTCCACGTGCAACGTTTCAACCACAAGGGTCTTTTTCAAGCAAGCTTGAAAAAGACTCTTGTGGTTGAAACATTGCACGTGGAAAATAAAGAAATTTGATTTGGTTATTTCACCTGGATTGGATGCTGTCCTTCATTGCTTTTTTGGCAGGTCCTCTCCTCCATCTGTTACCATCTCCATTCAATGCGGCCTATGCCGCCACTGCACCATGTGCATGAGTGGTCTATCGCTGCTGGTGCCGTGTCTTGCAATGGCGCCACGCAGCGGCACATGGGGTTTTATTCTGGGCCCCACCCATTCCAAGGTGGGGTCGCTTCCAGCCACTTCACCCATTTCTTAGCAATCTGTTGTAAGGGGCAAGGCCTTCTTTTTCTCATACGCGCCCACCATGGGCAGACCGGGGGATGCTGCCAGACAGATTTTCGCGCCATCTCTGAGTCAGGACGCCCACGAGGGGTGAGATTAAAGTATTCATTCTCCATTTTGATGCCATTTTTTTTGCAATCTTTAGATTTGCCATCTTTGCTGCCATAAAAGTGTCAGTCACATCCATGTTATCAGTCACATCCATGTTATCAGTCACATAAAGAGTATCTTCATCTTTGTCTATCACATCAATGGCATTCCCATATTGCAAGGCTGTGGGATCGCACTACGCCAAGTGTGAAGGGTGCCAGGGCCATAGTCATGGCCCACAATGACAGCTGCTGGAGCACACCCTGGCCTCCCAACACATGAAAACAATGTGCATTTGTCAGCGTACCTGTCTCTCCATTCTCCGAACCATCAGGGTCACCTCTGGTCTGTTGCAGGCTCACTCCCAACCATTGCACACAAAGAGAGACAGAGTCTGGTTCCAACTTTAAACGGGTAACTTTTACTAGTTTCTTTTCGCAGCACATCCAAATCCATTACAGCATCGACATAGGGTTCCACACAGTTTACATCTTTCACTTTCCCTGTGCTCTCCCTCATGTCCTAAAGCATGTTCCCGGATCATACCGTCTTGACCAGTACCATAGCGTCCTCCCTGTCCAGCTTTACTATTGTTAGGAGTTCCCCTCTCCGCTTCACAAAAGACATAAGAGCATTTGCCCACGTGGAAAGCTGCCACATGATAAAGCCAACTGCGTTCCTGTGCTGCTACAATTTCTGGTACCTCGGCCTTGGACGAATGAGCTCCTATTTTGCAGAACGTTACGGGGCCCACTGTGCTGCCCCTGGCTCTAGGGCCCTACAGGACTGCCTGGGCTCTCTGGCCTTTCTGGGCTGTCTGGGCTTGTCCTGGGCTGTCCCTGACTCTACTGACTACATTCAGGAAATGCTCCTGTCTTACCAACAGCTGGCCCCTCCTAAATTAACTATTTACTGTACTATCCTAACATGACTCTTCTAGTGGGCTAATTTTAATACTGCACTTACCCCATAATATAAGCAAAAATGCATTTAAATAACACAGAGTTTTTAGTAATACTGTTTTTTGATAAAAAAATAGCACAAAAGCCATCCCACCTCGTCACGGTAACTCTGATCGGGACAGTCCTAAACTATCTAATATTAAAACCTTATCATGTGTCAATATTGACCTCAGTGTGAATAAGGGCAGATGAAAGGACTGCGCCCAAACAGTGAAACACTAGACTAGGGAAGCCTTATATAGTTTCTAGCTCAGAAACAGGGAGGCCACACCCCGGATTGCACAGAATGCAACAATACACAGAAAAAAAAAACACAAAATTGAGCTTAACTTAAGTTGGTATACATGCAGAGGTAAAACGCATGTTAAAAATGGCCACAAAAGATAAAACCTACAAGAGAAAAAAGTAAATGAAAACCCTGATATAACTAAGTAAAAAAAGCAAAAATGCATTTAAATAACACAGAGTTTTTAGTAATACTGTTTTTTGATCAAAAAATAGCACAAAAGCCATCCCACCTCGTCACGGTAACTCTGATCGGGACAGTCCTAAACTATCTAATATTAAAACCTTATCATGTGTCAATGTTGACCTCAGTGGGAATAAGGGCAGATGAAAGAACTGCGCCCAAACAGTGAAACACTAGACTAGGGAAGCCTTATATAGTTTCTAGCTCAGAAACAGAAAGGCCACACCCCGGATTGCACAGAATGCAACAATACACAGAAAAAAAAACACAAAATTGAGCTTAACTTAAGTTGGTATACATGCAGAGGTAAAACGCATGTTAAAAATGGCCACAAAAGATAAAACCTACAAGAGAAAAAAGTAAATGAAAACCCTGATATAACTAAGTAAAAAAAGCAAAAATGCATTTAAATAACACAGAGTTTTTAGTAATACTGTTTTTTGATCAAAAAATAGCACAAAAGCCATCCCATGATAAGGTTTTAATATGTGGCCTCCCTGTTTCTGAGCTAGAAACTATATAAGGCTTCCCTAGTCTAGTGTTTCACTGTTTGGGCGCAGTCCTTTCATCTGCCCTTATTCACACTGAGGTCAACATTGACACATGATAAGGTTTTAATATTAGATAGTTTAGGACTGTCCCGATCAGAGTTACTGTGACGAGGTGGGATGGCTTTTGTGCTATTTTTTGATCAAAAAACAGTATTACTAAAAACTCTGTGTTATTTAAATGCATTTTTGCTTTTTTTACTTAGTTATATCAGGGTTTTCATTTACTTTTTTCCCTTTGTAGGTTTTATCTTTTGTGGCCATTTTTAACATGCGTTTTACCTCTGCATGTATACCAACTTAAGTTAAGCTCAATTTTGTGTTTTTTTTTCTGTGTATTGTTGCATTCTGTGCAATCCGGGGTGTGGCCTCCCTGTTTCTGAGCTAGAAACTATATAAGGCTTCCCTAGTCTAGTGTTTCACTGTTTGGGCGCAGTCCTTTCATCTGCCCTTATTCACACTGAGGTCAACATTGACACATGATAAGGTTTTAATATTAGATAGTTTAGGACTGTCCCGATCAGAGTTACCGTGACGAGGTGGGATGGCTTTTGTGCTATTTTTTGATCAAAAAACAGTATTACTAAAAACTCTGTGTTATTTAAATGCATTTTTGCTTTTTTTTACTTAGTTATATCAGGGTTTTCATTTACTTTTTTCTCTTGTAGATTTTATCTTTTGTGGCCATTTTTAACATGCGTTTTACCTCTGCATGTATACCAACTTAAGTTAAGCTCAATTTTGTGTTTTTTTGTTTTTTTTACTTACCCCATAATGCAGTTGTACCAATATATATATATACCAGCTGGGTTGTGATGGGGTGGGGGGCGGGATTATGTGTGGTGATGGGTTGGGGGGCGTGATTGTGTGTGGTGATGTGTTGGGGGGCATGATTGTGTGTGGTGATGGGTTGGGGGGTGAGATTGTGTGTGGTGATGGGTTGGGGGCGAGATTGTGTGTAGTGATGTGTTGGGGGGCGGGATTGTGTGTGGTGATGGGTTGGGTGGCGTGATTGTGTGTGGTGATGTGTTGGGGGGCGGGATTGTGTGTGGTGATGTGGTGGGGTGCGGGATTGTGTGTGGTAATGAGGTGGGGGGCGGGATTGTGTGTGGTGATGTGGTGGGAGGCGGAGCTACTGTGCAGGGGGTGGGATTAGCAAGTAATCACGATGCCTCTTATATATATAGATATATATACTGTATATATATATACTGTACATACACATAGCATCCTAGGTAAATAACATTGCATACAGACAAAATCAGGATGTATTAAAGGCATCCTGCAACCCCCTTACATAATTACTGATACAGCTCCGGACAGACAGTGTGGGTGAAGGGGCAGTACAGCAGAGGTGACAGTGCTATAAGGGGAGAAGGTTTGTAATGTGACACAGCTAATTACAGCTGTGTGGCTCCTCCCTCCACAGAGACCTTATATGAAAGCTGTAGTCCTCTGTGCTTTACTACCAGCCCTTTCTAATGAAGGAGATTAGAGCAGGGGGTCAGAGCTGTATCACTAGATCTCACACATTGAGACACCTAAGCTATGTTGGGTACCAGTTCTTTGTCTGTTGCGTTGCTGCCTGCTTATAATTGGTTAGTATGATACAGGTCGAAGTACACGCCCACAATGACAAATTTCTGATAACACCCAATCGGACTTATCAAAGGTTAACTCTTAAGTTGCCAAATACTTGGGGAAGAAAAACTGTAGGAAAGCAAGCACGCAAGGCCATCGGGTGACACCTTTTTAGCTGCAGAGGAAAGTGCAAGGAAGGTGCTCACCTGAGCAGGTTGGGTGCAGACACAACTCCTATGAACATGTAATTAGTGGTGAGCATTCCGATACTGCAAATATCGGGTATCAGCCGATATTTGCAGTATCGGAATTCCGATACCGAGTTCCGATACTTTTGCAATATCGGATACCGGAATCGGAAGTTCCCATAATGCAAAGAGCCAGTTTCATTTAATTCAGCCAATGAGGAATCATTAGAAGTGTGGGCACATCCTGTTCTGCATGTTAGGCATGTAACTACTGGCATGGCTGTGATTGGCTGCTGAAATGATGTCATGATGCACTATAAAAGTCGCCGCCGCCATTTTGGGTTCACTCTGCTGTGAATTCAGTTAGGGACAGGACGCTGTGTTCTGACTGAAAGCCAGTTTAGAGATAGCGACTTGCTTCATTGTGCTTTACCCAGGCTAATTTAGCAACCGCTGTGTGAGAACCTTGTTTTTGCCTTCCAGCGCTGTTCACGGCTGTCTGCAATGTGTTTGTGTGAGTGCAGCTCACTCTGTAGTCTGGTCTGCAGCCACAGCTTGTTGTAGTCAGCTCAGTGTGCGTCACTGCCTCATACTGTTCCATTGTCCTTTTTTCAATTAGTGCAGCCTGCTGCACATTTTTTCAAATGTATCCTATTAGTGGGTTTCCATCCTTATCCTGCTAGATTGTGGAAAAACACTATATAGGATTACATAGAGGAGCTTTGTTTGGTCTTGCAGTGCCATTCACAGCTGTCTGCACGGTCTCTGTGTGAGTGCAGCTCACTCTGTAGTCTGTTCTGACACCACAGCTGGTTGTAGTCAGCTCAGGGTGCGTCACTGCCTCTTACTGTTCCATTGTCCTTTTTTCAATTAGTGCTTCCTGCTGCACATTTTTTCAAATTTATCCTGTTAGTGGGTTTCCATCTGTATCCTGCCAGATTGTGGAAAAACACTATATAGGAGTACATAGAGGAGCTTTTTTTGGCCTTCACGGCGTTCACGGCTGTCTGCACGGTCTCTGTGTGAGTGCAGCTCAATCTGTAGTCTGTTCTGCGAAAAAAACCAAAAAGTTAATAAAGTTCACCAAACACTCCACTTTACAGTTGTGTAGGTCACATTAGCTCATATTAAAGTCTAGTCCACTCTTTATAAAATGAGTGTTTCTTATACCTGTTAGCAGCTGTTCAGGAATAAGCACACTAAGGCCTTAGTTCTTTTCTGCCTATCTTTATCAGTCTACCAAGATGAAGAAGGCAGGGAGTGAGGCACTTGGTCATGGGCATGGAGGTGGAGCAGGGAGAGGGTGTAGGGATTCTGTGCCTGCTGCGGGCACCGGTGACTCATCATCCCCCAGTTTTAGCAGGGAACAGTCCTTCACGTGCAGTTTTGTAGGAGCTTGCCGTACCCCTCTGCTGCGGGATGAACAAATTGAAGCCGTTATCGGATGGATGGCAGCTAACGCATCGACTTCAATTAGTGCCACATCCTCGCAGGCACAGAGCACTAAAGAGCACCCATCTGTCTCTTCACCACCTGCCAAATTGCCCAGGCAGTCAGAGAGCCCAGGACAGGAGCCATCTCTACTTCTGTTCTCCGAATCTCTTGGCTTGGAAAGAGCGGGCCAGCCAAGCAGCATTCGAGAAATGGAAGAAGAGGCAGTATGCAGTGATGCCCAACAGCTTTGTCTCTCTGAATCTGAAGAGGCGGGTGGGCTAGTACCTCCGGTCAGCACACCTCAGTATGCATCTGATGATGAGAGTCACGTGCCACTTTCTGGTGGGTACTGTGCTGCCGAGACTACCCAGGAGAAGCAGTTGTTGGAAGAGGATAGTGTAGATGATGAGGTCCTTGACCCATCATAGCGTGAGGTACAGGAAGGTGGTGGGAGCAGCTCTGAGGAAGAGATTCCCCGAACGGCCGGGAGAGGGAGGGGAAAGACTGCGGTGCCTGTGGCCTCCACATCGGCACCCATTAGGATTAGCATGCCTCTTCCAAAAGCCAAAACGGGTGCTCCCAAGACTTGCAGTGCCTGGTCCTTTTTTGACACAGTTGCAGATGACATTTGCTTTGTCAAATGCAAGCTGTGTCATCAGAAAGTCAAAAGAGGGAAAAGTGTCAGCAACCTCAATACCACAAATATGTGGAAACATGTGCGGACCAAGCACGTGGCAGAGTTACAAAAACACACTGAAGACCTAGGCCAACCTACAGCGGCACCTACCACCTCTTCAGCTCGTGTTGTAGCCTCTTCCTCCAGCTCACACACAGCTGGTTCGGCTTCCTCACAGGATCGCCATGGAAGAACCTCTGGCACTGTTGTCCAGAGACCCAGTGTAATTCCACCCACAGCACCACGTTCCCAGTCATCCTCACACTCCCAGCCCATTCTACAGCCATCGGTAGCACAGGCATGGGAGAAAAGGCGGCCATTCTCGGCAAACCACCCCCGAGCACAGGCTCTGAATAATGGCATTGCAAAACTACTGTCCTTTGAAATGCTGTCATTCAGGCTGGTGGACACTGACACCTTCCGTAACTTGATGGCATTGGCAGTCCCACAATACAACATGCCCAGCCGCTTGTATTTCAGCAGGCAAGCCGTCCCTGCCCTGCAAAAGCATGTGGAGGGAAACATTAAACATGTGCTACTAAACGCCATCAGTAGCAAGGTCCACCTCACCACCGATGCGTGGACCAGTCACCATGGACAGGGACAATACCTTTCCCTCACTGCCCATTGGGTAAATGTTGTGGAGCCGGGTACAGATCGTGAGAGTGGTGCTGTACGTGTTCTGCCAACTCCAAGGATTGCAGGAATCCAGTCTGTACACATTGACTCCTCCTCATACTCCAGTTCCTCTGAATCAGTGCTGCAGGAGCCGTCACAGACCACCTCCACATGGACCCGTGAACGTTTACATGTTACGACCGATATGAGCACAGCCATGGCCAAACATCAACAGGCCGTATTGAAATTAATTTCTTTTGGGAATCGAAGCCACACAGCGCATGAGCTCTGGAATGTCATCAAGCAGGAGAGCGACGTGTGGTTTGTGCCAGCGAATCTCCAGCCAGGCATGGTAGTGTGTGACAATGGCCAAAATCTTGTGGCAGCTCTGGGCCTAGGCAACCTCACTCACATCCCATGTCTGGCACATGTGCTCAACTTGGTCGTGCAGAGTTTTTTGAAGGACTATCCGGATCTTGATGCACTGCTGCACAAGGTCCGCCTAGAGTGTTTTCACTTGCGGTGTTCCAGCATGGCAAGATCTCGCTTTGCAACTCTGCAGCGCCGATTCTGCCTCCCGGAACATCGCATCATATGTGACCTACCCACCAGGTGGAATTCAACGTTACATATTTTGGAGCGGTTGTGTGAGCAGCAGCCAGCAGTAATGGAGTACCAGCTGCATTAGGCGCAAAGAAGTCGCACTGCGCGCCGATCAGACTTCACAACCACAGAGTGGTCCACTATGAAGGACATCTGCCAGGTTTTGCGTGCCTTCAAAGATTCCACGCGGATGGCGAGTGCAGATGATGCACTAGTCAGCATGACTATCCCCCTTATCTGCCTGCTTGAAAAAACACAACAAGCACTAAGGCTACGTTCACATTTGCGGCTTTGGACGCAGCGGCGTCGCCGCAAAACAACGCACGCGTCATGCTTCCCTATCTTTAACATTGGGGACGCATGTTCGTTCGTTTTCATGCGTTTCGGTGCGTTGCAAACGCAACATATTGTATTTTTTCTGCATCCAAAATTTAAAAAAAACGCTTGCGTCGCACTTGCGTTGTATTTGCATCGTCGAAGCTTCAAAACCTCCATTGAAGTGTATTGGCAACGCAGAAGACGCAAGTACTTGCGTTGTTGTGCGTTGTAGGACGCATGCGTTCTTTACTTAAAAAAAAAAAAAATGAAAAGACCCTATATAGTAAAAAAGGGTTGAACGCATGCGTCAAAAATGCATGCGTTCTACTTGCGTCTTTCGTGCGTCGTACGTTGCGTCCATGACGCTGCGTCCAAAGCCGCAAATGTGAACGTAGCCTAGGGGATGAGGTTGTGGAGGAAGTGGAGGATGAGGAGTCACAAATGCCATCTGCTTCTGGACAGTCTGCGCGATGTGGTTCCAAAGGCCTAGGCAGGGGACACTTTGTGAGGAGGATGAGGAGGAGTCAATGGAGGAGGAAGACATCTTAACAGAGGAGGGAGTTACACAATTCTCTAGTAGTCAGTATGTTGAGCGAGGGTGGGGTGATGCAGAGCAGGCAGAAATCAAGCCTCAAGCAGGGGACAGCGTTTCTAGGCCAGTTGGCAGTCTTCAGCACATGGTTGATTTCATGCTGCAGTGCCTGAGAAACGACCGCCGCATCTCCCACATTCTCAACACGGCTGATTATTGGGTATAAACCTGTTCACACTGAGTCTATGTTTGGATGTGCCGGTCAGGTTTTTGAAATGTATTCTCTAGCCTTCTGATCGTGCACTCCGCCTCCTAGCCACAGGTGTTTTAATTACAGCAGGTCCAATACCCCTCCACAGAGAGAGAGAATTTTAGTCTAGGAAGAGGTTTCACATGTACCCATTCAGATGGAGACGTTTATTCTCAGCGAGGTAAGGCAAGTGTAGGACCTGGTATAAGAGAGATGCCGTAAAGGGGCTACCAGGTACACATAAAATTGGCCATTTTTATGCGCTAAACGCTCTCATTTTTCATATTTCTAGTGCAGTAATTCAGTTCAATTTTCGTGTTTCATATTTGCATGTTTCAGCGCTACAGTGTGCTGCCTTATTTACTTAACTATATACGATTTGGCGACTCTAGGTTCAGCACCTGTTCACACTGAGTCTATGTTTGGATGTGCCGGTCAGGTTTTTGAAATGTTTCCTTCGTAATGAGACGCAGCACAGCCGTCATTTATACCCCCTTGGTGCCGGGCGCTGCCTCCTCAGCATTGTTTGAATCTGTCCCGGAGCCTGCGCTGTTATGTTAAACCATGGGCATGCACAGTTAGCGCTGCCCATCTTCTGACATCATTTGGTGTCAGGCTGACTGCACCTGTGCGGCCGCGCTGCCCGAGATCCCACCTCGCAGTGTCTTCTGATTTATTCACACTGCAGGGCTGGGATTCATGGGCATGCGCAGTGCATATCTTCACCTCAGGCTCTCACTCATCTCCCTCCGCCTTCTTCAGACTGTGTGCTGTCAGCTGATCCCTAATCGCATGCCACGGCCGTGATGCGGCACAGTCTGAAGAAGGCGGAAGGAGATGAGTGAGAGGCGAAGATATGCACTGTGCATGCCCATGAATCCCAGCCCCGCAGTGTGAATAAATCAGAAGACACTGCGGGGCGGGATCTCGGGCAACGCGGCCACACAGGCGCAGTCAGCCTGACACCAAATGATGTCAGAAGACAGGCACCGCTAACTGCGCATGCCCAAGGTTTAACATAACAGCGCAGGCTCTGGGACAGATTCAAACAACGCTGAGGAGGCGGCTCCCGGCGCCAAGGGGGTATGAATGACGGCTGTGCTGTGTCTCATTACGAAGGAAAGTCCCTCCTCCGGGACGGTTTCTCGGTATGAGGGGACACATTTTATAAGTGTTTAGTTCAGCGTGTGCAAGGAGCATAACTAAAAAACCACCTTTTCCTTGTGCAGGATTAGTGCTGCATAAGGTGGCTCTTTCAGTTACAAACGCCTGGGGGGGTTAAAGGTTCCCTTTCAACTTGCTCCAATTAGGCCTCAGCCTACACTCTGCTTCTCCTTTATTCCCTGGGCTCCAACACTGCCAGTTGCTGCTTGGAAGTGCCGTCTGCACATTCAACACTTGCTGCCGTGTGATTGGGTTTCAGTAACGTCAGCTGATCCCCAGCTGTGTATCTGGCAATTTGGCCTGCTACCTCCACGCTGACACTACAACAGATATTAAACTGCCTCGAGTGTAGGCCTCAGCCTACACTCTGTTTCTCCTGGATTCCCTGGGCTCCAACACCGCCAGTTGCTGCTCGGAAGTGCCGTTTGCACAGGGAAAAACACTCGCTCCTTTGTTAGTGGGGTTCAGTAACGTCAGCTGCTCCCCTGCTGTGTATCCGTCAATTGCTCCTGCTATCTCCACACTCACACTACTTCAGATATTAAACTCGCTCCAATTAGGCCTTGGCCTACACCCTGATTGACCCTGGGCTCCAATACCGCCAGTTGCTGCTCGGAAGTGCCGTTTGCACAGAGAAAAACACTTGCTCCTGTGTTAATGGGGTTCAGTAACGTCAGCTGCTCCCCTGCTGTGTATCCGGCAATTTTTCCTGCTATCTCCACACTCACACTACTTCAGATATTAAACTCACTCCAATTAGGCCTCGGCCTACACCCTGATTGACCCTGGGTTCCAACACCGCCAGTTGCTGCCCGGAAGTGTTGTCTGCACAGTCAAAAGTTGCTCCTCTGTTATTGGGGTTCAGTAACGCCAGCTGCTCCCCTGCTGTGTGTGCGGCAAGTTCTCCACTCAGTTTCTAGCATTGACTCTGGGCTCCAACACCACCAGTTGCTGCCTGGAAGTGTTGTCTGCACAGTCAACAGTTGCTCCTCTGTTATTGGGGTTCAGTAATGCCAGCTGCTCCCCTGCTGTGTGTGCTGCAAGTTTTCCACTCAGTTTCTAGCATTGACTCTGGGCTCCAACACTGCTAGTTGCTGCCTGGAAGTGCTGTCTGCACAGTCAACAGTTGCTCCTCTGTTATTGGGGTTCAGTAATGCCAGCTGCTCCCCTGCTGTGTGTGCAGCAAGTTCTCCACTCAGTTTCTGGCATTGACTCTGGGCTCCAACACCGCCAGTTGCTGCCCGGAAGTGCTGTCTGCACAGTCAACAGTTGCTCCTCTGTTATTGGGGTTCAGTAATGCCAGCTGCTCCCCTGCTGTGTGTGCAGCAAGTTTTCCACTCAGTTTCTAGCATTGACCCTGGGCTCCAACACCGCCAGTTGCTGCCTGGAAGTGCTGTCTGCACAGTCAACACTTGCTGCTGTGTTATTGGGGTTCAGTAACGTCAGTTGATCCCCAACTGTGTGTATCCGGCAATTTCTCCTGCTCCCTCCACACTCACACTACTACAGAAATTAAAGGGAACCTGTCCCCCTAGGCATTTGTAACTGAAAGAGCCACCTTGTGCAGCACTAATGCTGCATTTGGACAAGGTGGCTCTTTTAGTTATTCTCCTTGCACACGCTGAACTTAACACTTACAAAATGTGTCCCCTCATACTGTGAAACCGTCCCGGAGGCGGGACTTTCCTTCTTAATGAGATGCAGTACAGCCATTGTTCTGTAGGCTTAGGCCTACACTCGAGGCAGTTTAATATCTATTGTAGTGTGAGTGTGGACGGAGCAGGAGAAATTGCCGGATACACAGCAGGGGATCAGCTGACGTTACTGAAACCCAATTACACTGGGTCATGTGTTGATGTTGACTGTGCAGACGGCACTTCTGAGCAGCAACTGGCGGTGTTGTTTGAATCTGTCCCGGAGCCTGCACTGTTATGTTATCTCTTGGCCATGCGCAGTTAGCGCTGCCCGTCTTCTGACGTCATTTGTTGTCAGGCTGGCTGCGCCTGTGCGGCCGCCCTGCCTGAGATCCTGCCCCGCAGTGTCTTCTGATTTATGCACACTGCGGGGCTGGGATTCATGGGCATGCGCAGTGCATATCTTCGCCTCTCACTCATCTCCTTCCGCCTTCTTCAGACTGTGCCGCGTCACGGCCGTGGAATGCGATTAGGGATCAGCTGATGCGGCACAGTCTGAATAAGGCTGAAGGAGATGAGTGAGAGGCGAAGATATGCACTGCGCATGCCCATGAATCCCAGCCCCGCAGTGTGAATAAATCAGAAGACACTGCGGGGCTGGGATTCATGGGCATGCGCAGTGCATATCTTCGTCTATCACTCATCTCCTTCCGCCTTCTTCAGACTGTGCGGCGTCACGGCCGTGGCATGCGATTAGGGATCAGCTGATGCCGCACAGTCTGAAGAAGGAAGAAGAAGATGAATGAGAGGCAAAGATATGCACTGCACATGCCCATGAATCCCAGCTCCGCAGTTTGAATAAATCAGAAGACACTGTGGGGCGGGATCTCGGGCAGGGTGGCCGCACAGGCGCAGCCAGCCTGACAACAAATGATGTCAAAAGATGGGCAGCACTAACTGCGCATGGCCAAGGGATAACATAACAGCGCAGGCTTCAGGACAGATTCAAACAACGTTGAGGAGGCGGCACCATGGGGGTATGAATGACGGCTGTGCTACATCTCATTAAAAAGGAAAGTCCCGCCTCCGGGATGGTTTCATGGTAGGAGAGGACACATTTTATAAGTGTTAACTTCAGCGTGTGCAAGGAGCATAATTAAAAGAGCCACCTTTTCTTTGTGCAGCATTAGTGCTGCACAAGGTGGCTCTTTTAGTTGCAAACGCCTGGGGGGGTTAAAGGTTCCCTTTCAACTTGATCCAATTAGGCCTCAGCCTACACTCTTTCTCATGTAATTCCTGGGCTCCAACACCGCCAGTTGCTGCTCAGAAGTGTCCTTGGCACGGGTACTCCCTCTTGCCCTGCCCAGTTCCAGCACGCCAGCTGTCTCCGGGTAGTGTCAAGGTCACTTTGCCTCCAATACGTTGTCTGTTGTGAATTCTGTTGTTGATCTCCCTCCTGTGGTCGTGAATGGTACTTCGGCGAGTTCTGTCCATGGACTCCCTCTGGTGGCTGTGAGTGGAGCTGCTGCTTCTGAGGTTCCTTACACAGGTGACGTGGTTTATCCTTTGGTTGGCTGCTCTATTTACCTCCACTCAGATCGTTACTCCATGCCAGCTGTCACTGTTCCTGCATTGGTTCAGTTCGCTTTTGGATCTTTCTGGTGACCTGTCTACTCCAGCAGAAGCTAAGTTCCTGCTAGTTATTATTTGTTCATTGTTTCCTTGTCCAGCTGGTTATCGTAATTTTGCCTTGCTAGCTGGAAGCTCGGGGATGCAGAGTGGCATCTCCGCACCGTTAGTCGGTGCGGAGTTCTTTTTGCACACTCTGCGTGGTCTTTTGTAGTTTTTTGTGCTGACCGCAAAGATACCTTTCCTATCCTCTGTCTGTTTAGTAAGTCTGGCCTCCCTTTGCTGAAATCTGTTTCATTTCTGCGTTTGTGACTTTCATCTTACTCACAGTTAATATATGTGGGGGGCTGCCTTTTCCTTTGGGGAATTTCTCTGAGGCAAGGTAGGCTTTATTTTCTATCTCTAGGGCTAGCTAGCTCTTAGGCTGTGAAGAGGCATCTAGGGAGTGTCAGGAACGCTCCACGGCTATTTCTAGTTGTTGTGATAGGATTAGGGGTTGCGGTCAGCAGAGCTCCCACATCCCAGAGCTTGTCCTGTGTGAGTTTAACTATCAGGTCGTGCCGGGTGCTCCTAACCACCAGGTCCATAACAGTACAGCTGGCCCAAAGTATTAATGCATCTCAATAGAGGGATAAGAGAAGTTCTGAGACCATTTTTTTTTCTTTGCACTGTGTTTTGTCTTTCTTTTCCCCTTAACCTTTGGGTGGTTCAGGACACAGGTGAAGATATGGACATTCAAGGTCTGTCCTCTTGTGTGGATCATCTCACTGCAAGGGTACAAAACATTCAAGATTTTGTGGTTCAGAATCCGATGTTAGAGCCTAGAATTCCTATTCCTGTTTTTTTTTCTGGGGATAGATCTAACTTCCTGAATTTCAAAAATAATTGTAAACTGTTTCTAGCTTTGAAACCCCGCTCCTCTGGTGACCCCGTTCAACAAGTGAAAATCATTATTTCTTTGTTGCGTGGTGACCCTCAAGACTGGGCATTTTCCCTTGCGCCAGGAGATCCTGCATTGCGTGATGTTGATGCGTTTTTTCTGGCGCTTGGATTGCTTTATGATGAACCAAATTCAGTGGATCAGGCAGAGAAAATCTTGCTTGCTTTGTGTCAGGGTCAGGATGAAGCGGAGGTGTACTGTCAGAAGTTTAGAAAGTGGTCTGTGCTTACTCAGTGGAATGAGTGTGCCCTGGCGGCAATTTTCAGAAAGGGTCTTTCTGAAGCCCTTAAGGATGTCATGGTGGGATTTCCCACGCCTGCTGGTCTAAATGAATCTATGTCCTTGGCCATTCAGATCGATCGGCGCTTGCGTGAGCGCAAAGCTGTGCACCATTTGGCGTTATTCTCTGAGCATAGGCCTGAGCCTATGCAATGAGATAGGACTTTGACCAGAGCTGAACGGCAAGAACACAGACGTCGGAATGGGCTGTGTTTTTACTGTGGTGAATCCACTCATGCTATCTCCGATTGTCCTAAGCGCACTAAGCGGTTCGCTAGGTCTGCCACCATTTGGTACCCTTGTCTAAATTGCCTTCCTCCTCTGATTTGGTGCCATTGTTTTTCCAGCATGTGGTTCGTTTGCATGGCATTCCGGAGAACATCGTCTCGGACAGAGGTTCCCAGTTTGTTTCGAGGTTTTGGCGGTCCTTTTGTGCTAAGATGGGCATTGATTTGTCTTTTTCTTCGGCTTTCCATCCTCAGACTAATGGCCAAACCGAACGAACTAATCAGACTTTGGAAACATATCTGAGATGCTTTGTTTCTGCTGATCAGGATGATTGGGTGTCCTTCTTGCCTTTGGCTGAGTTCGCCCTTAATAATCGGGCCAGCTCGGCTACTTTGGTTTCTCCTTTTTTCTGTAATTCTGGTTTCCATCCTCGTTTCTCTTCAGGGCAGGTTGAGCCTTCGGACTGTCCTGGTGTGGATACTGTGGTGGACAGGTTGCAGCAGATTTGGACTCATGTGGTGGACAATTTGACATTGTCCCAGGAGGTGGTCCAACGTTTCGCTAACCGCCGGCGTTGTGTTGGTCCCCGACTTCGTGTTGGGGATTTGGTTTGGTTGTCGTCTCGTTATGTTCCTATGAAGGTTTCCTCTCCTAAGTTTAAGCCTCGTTTCATTGGTCCGTATAAGATTTCTGAAGTTCTCAATCCTGTGTCATTTCGTTTGGCCCTTCCAGCTTCTTTTGCCATCCATAATGTGTTCCATAGGTCGTTGTTGCGGAGATACGTGGCGCCTATGGTTCCCTCCGTTGATCCTCCTGCCCCGGTGTTGGTCGAGGGGGAGTTGGAGTATGTGGTGGAGAAGATTTTGGATTCTCGTGTTTCGAGACGGAAACTCCAGTACCTGGTCAAGTGGAAGGGTTATAGTCAGGAAGATAATTCCTGGGTTTTTGCCTCTGATGTTCATGCTGCCGATCTAGTTCGTGCCTTTCATTTGGCTCATCCTGATTGGCCTGGGGGCTCTGGTGAGGGTTTGGTGACCCCTCCTCAAGGGGGGGGGGTACTGTTGTGAATTCTGTTGTTGAACTCCCTCCTGTGGTCGTGAATGGTACTTCGGCGAGTTCTGTCCATGGACTCCCTCTGGTGGCTGTGAGTGGAGCTGCTGCTTCTGAGGTTCCTTACACAGGTGACGTGGTTTATCCTTTGGTTGGCTGCTCTATTTAACTCCACTTAGATCATTACTCCATGCCAGCTGTCAATGTTCCTGCATTGGTTCAGTTCGCTTTTGGATCTTTCTGGTGACCTGTCTACTCCAGCAGAAGCTAAGTTCCTGCTAGTTATTATTTGTTCATTGTTTCCTTGTCCAGCTGGTTATCATAATTTTGCCTTGCTAGCTGGAAGCTCTGGGATGCAGAGTGGCATCTCCGCACCGTTAGTCGGTGCGGAGGTCTTTTTGCACACTCTGCGTGGTCTTTTGTAGTTTTTTGTGCTGACCGCAAAGATACCTTTCCTATCCTCTGTCTGTTTAGTAAGTCTGGCCTCCCTTTGCTGAAATCTGTTTCATTTCTGCATTTGTGACTTTCATCTTACTCACAGTCAATATATGTGGGGGGCTGCCTTTTCCTTTGGGGAATTTCTCAGAGGCAAGGTAGGCTTTATTTTCTATCTCTAGGGCTAGCTAGCTCTTAGGCTGTGAAGAGGCGTCTAGGGAGTGTCAGGAACGCTTCACGGCTATTTCTAGTTGTTGTGATAGGATTAGGGGTTGCGGTCAGCAGAGCTCCCACATCCCAGAGCTTGTCCTGTGTGAGTTTAACTATCAGGTCGTGCCGGGTGCTCCTAACCACCAGGTCCATAACAGTTGTCCTGTCATGTTGCGGTCGGGTTAGCCGACTCTATGGTGCCTGCGGTTTAGGTGCTTCCTATGGGGGCTGCAGGAACTAGCAATCAAGGCTGGTTCCGTAGTGCCAATAGGACAAGCTCCCCCTGTAGGACTGTGGGTTTTCGGTAACTACGGCCGGCTCGCGGCCTAGCAATTTTTTTTTCCTGTGGATCTTCTGCTGTCTATCTGAGTTCCAGCACCATTAGCTGGTTCTTAGGAAGACAAGCTTGAAAACGTCCCCTTGGTTCCAGTACCGTCAGCTGGTTCCAGGCAGAGCCTTTGGCTTAGGTACCTCCTTCTGGGTATCCGAGTTCCACCAACGCCTGGTGGTCCTTGGTAGTGCTTTCTGGCACGGGTACCTCCTGCTTAGTAACCGGGTTCCAGTACCGTCAGCTGGTCCTCGGTAGTTCCTTTGGCTCTTGTACTTTCGGCTACCCATCCAGATTCCAGTACCGTCAGCTGGTTCTCGGCAGTGTCTTTTGCTCTTGTACCTTCTGCTCCCCATCCTGGTTCCAGTACCATCAGCTGGTTCCAGGCAGAGCCTTTGGCTTAAGTGCCTCCTTCTGGGTATCCGAGTTCCACCAACGCCTGGTGGTCCTTGGTAGTGCTTTCTGGCACTGGTACCTCCTGCTTAGTAACCAGGTTCCAGTACCATCAGCTGGTCCTCGGTAGTTCCTTTGGCTCTTGTACCTTTGCCTTCCCATCCGGGTTCCAGTACCGTCAGCTGGTTCTCGGCAGTGTCTTTTCCTCTTGTACCTTCTGCTCCCCATCCTGGTTCCAGTACCGTCAGCTGGTTCCAGGCAGAGCCTTTGGCTTAGGTGCCTCCTTCTGGGTATCCGAGTTCCACCAACGTCTGGTGGTCCTTGGTAGTGCTTTCTGGCATGGGTACCCCCTGCTTAGTAACTGGGTTCCAGTACCATCAGCTGGTCCTCGGTAGTTCCATTGGCTCTTGTACCTTCTGCTAACCATCCGGGTTCCAGTGCCGTCAGCTGGTTCTCGGCAGTGTCTTTTGCTCTTGTACCTTCTGCTCCCCATCCTGGTTCCAGTACCATCAGCTGGATCCAGGCAGAGCCTTTGGCTTAGGTGCCTCCTTCTGGATATCCGAGTTCCACCAACATCTGGTGGTCCTTGGTAGTACTTTCTGGCATGGGTACCTCCTGCTTAGTAACAGGGTTCCAGTACCGTCAGCTGGTCCTCGGTAGTTCCATTGGCTCTTCTACCTTCGGCTACCCATCCGGGTTCCAGTACCATCAGCTGGTTCTTTGCAGTGTCTTTGGCTCTTCTACCTTCTGCTCCCCATCCTGGTTCCAGTACCGTCAGCTGGTTCCAGGCAGAGCCTTTGGCTTAGGTGCCTCCTACTGGGTATCCGAGTTCCACCAACGTCGGTGGTCCTTGGTGGTGCTTTCTGGCATGGGTAACTCCTTCTTAGTAACCGGGTTCCAGTACTGTCAGCTGGTCCTCGGTAGTTCCATTGGCCTTTGTACCTTCGGGTAGCCATCCGGGTTCCTGTACTGTCAGCTGGTTCTCGGCAGTTCCTCAGCATTCTTGTACCTTCTGCTACATTTCCAAGTTCAAGACCCTAAAGACAACGACCCTGAAGACCAACCCGGAGACGACGACCCCTGAGACGACGACCCTGGAAACGACAACCCTGAAGACCACCCCGAAGAAGACGACGACCCTGGAGACGACGACCCTGAAGACCGAGAAGCAGAAGAACAAGAAGCTGCAGAACAAAATGCAGAAGAACATTAAGCATAAGACTAAAAATCAGAGCAAAAGATATTATCTAAATTATAAGCAGAAGAAGACTAAGCAGTTTATGGGGCTGAGTCCATTCCTCCTCGTGGTGCCCCTGGAAAAAAACCTGCTGATGCAGGCCAAACTGAACGTGGACAAATCCTGTTGTAAATCTTTTGTGACAGGCAGAACGGAGGGTGTAATCTACAAACTTTTATAGATAACAACTACAGGAAGGCCTGTCACAAATAAGAATATGATGAAGATGAAGAAGTTGAATATGAAGAAGAATAATAGTTGAATAAAAAGAATATGAAGAATGTAAAAAATAAAAGAATAATAGGAAGAAGGTGAAGAAGAAGAAGATGAATAAGGTGAAGGAGAAGGTGATGAAAAAGATGCTGCTGCTGCTGAGGATGATGAAGAAGAAAGTGTGGGAGAAGTAAAAAAGAAGGTGAAGAGCATGGAAGTAGTGAAACATAAATATCTGACAAAATATAAAAAATCTTAACATAGTCAATATCTTTGTAACTCCGAACGTCTTAAAAAAAAAAATTCCTGCTATTCCATTTGATTGGCCTAAACCTCTATGTCTTTAATGTCTCCTCCACCTCCCCCAATACATCCTACATTAATGTTAGTTGTTTTCCTTAATGTTGAATTAACCTACAAGGAAAGAAAGGGTTTATTTTAATTCCGATATTTTTGTCCCATTGACTTGCATTGGTATCGGGTATCGGTATCGGCGATATCCGATATTTTTTGAATATCGGCCGATCCAATCCGATACGATACTTCTGGATATCGGAAGGTATCGCTCAACACTAGTGATGACGTCAGCTGCTGCCTCATGACTGGAGGATGATCTCCAGGATAGCTGACCAGTGTGGACAATAACACGAAATCAGGCTGCGCTCCTGTAATAAAGAATCCTTAGGACCACGATGAGTTGAACAGTTTGTATTTCCACATCGCGTTTCAGCGCTGAACTTGCGTCTTTTTTCAATCGCAATTGTTTTTATCACTTGAAAAAGACACTGCTCACTTTCATCTAATATATAAAGCTGAATGTGTGTGTGTGTGTGTATGTATGTCCGGGATTGGCATCTGCACCGTCGCAGCTACAGCCACAAAATTTTGCACAGTCACACGTCTGGACCCCGAGAGCGTCATAGGCTATGTTGTGAGGTGAAATTTTAACCCCGTGCTTTCCAATTCACCAAACAATTTTGCCCCTATCTACATAATGGGGAAAAGTGAAAGGAAAAGTGTTGGAGGCGTCGCAGCTATATCCACAAAATTTTGCACAGTCACACGTCTGGACCCCGAGAGCGTCATAGGCTATGTTGTGAGGTGAAATTTTAACCCCGCGCTTTCCAATTCACCAAACAATTTTGCCCCTATCTACATAATGGGGAAAAAGTGAAAGGAAAAGTGTTGGAGGCAAATTGACAGCTGCCAGATGTGAACAAGGGGGACTTAAAGAATGAGAGCGATGGCGCCAAAGAGTATATACCGTACAGTTGCTAAGGTGGGGCCCCGACATGGGATACTCACCACACACGGGGATATGAACACACACAAAATGTGCCACACACTACCACATGCTTGAACACATATACCACCCTCAGCACACATTTCACCACAAATACACCAACCTCGCCACATAAAAGTCGAAACACAAAAGTCGCTGCTCAAAACTCGCCACGCGCAAAACTCGCCACATGCAAAAACTAGGCTCACGCAAAACTCGCCACAAGTGCAAAACTCACCTCATAGAAAACTTGCCACACGCAAAACTTGCACACGCGGAAAAATTGCCACATGCACAAAAGTTGCAACACATGCAAAAGTTGCCTCACACAAAACTTGCACATACTCAAAAGGAACCACACATAAAACTCGCCACAGGCAAAACTTGGCATGCACAAAACTTGCTGCACACAGCTTGCTACACTAACCTGTCACATGCAACTCGACACAAAAAGTTGCTACACGCATGTCCCCACACAAAACTCATCTCACAAAAGTCACTACATGCATGTCGCCACACGCAACTCAACACACACAACTTGACAAACGAAACTCGCCCTAAAACACACACAAGTCTGGTATTATCCTTCAAAAATAAAAATCTGATTAATAAGCAGATAAACTACAAGAGCAACAAATGTACCATATAGGAAAAACAGCTCCTGTCAGTCACATATTATGTGTATGTGTGAGCTAATATATACAGCCAGGGGGAGGGCTTCCTGTTGGCTGGGGATTTATCAGGCTGCCAATTTAGCTTACAAATACTGAGGTAAAAATACTGAGCAAATAACGTGTGAACGATGTCTAATACAGGAGGAGATGACACACAGATATATACTATATACAGGAGATGACACACTGATATATACTATATACAGGAGAGATGATACAGGTATATACTATATACAGGAGGAGATGACATACAGGTATATGTTACATATAGAAGATGACATACAGGTATATACTATATACAGGAGGAGATTACACGGTATATACTATATACAGGGGAGATGACACACAGGTATATACTATATACAGGAGGAGATGACATACAGGTATATACTATATATAGAAGGAGATGACATACAGGCAGGGGTGGATTAAGGGTAGCCAGGGCCCCGGGCTGTTCACACACTGTGGGCCCCCCTGGTCATGTGACGGGGGTCATGTGACGGGGGTCATGTGACGGGGGTCATGATATACCCGAACCAGATTATTCCAGAAAAATGGCCGGGCCCTACTCTACTGTAACCTATTAAATATTTGTTAAAATCTGCAATACAATTTAGGTATATCTTGACCAATATCACCACATACAAGACACAAATACCACCGCAGCATGACCAGACTACAAATTACAACCACAGTGATCGAATAATATCACATACAAGGAACAAATACCACCGCACCATGTCAAGACCACATATTACCACTTGGTGACCAAATAGCACATACAAGGGACAAATACCACAACACCATTTCCAGACCACATATTACCACCACATAGTGACTGAATACTACAATACTGATCAGTAATAATAAAAAAAAAAAGCCACAATACTATCAGTATCACCATAAGTGCCAGTATTCACAGGAGATCTGTACTTAGTATGCAGTGTCTGTGTAGAGGTAATACAGTGATCACTGGTGACATTGTACACAGGACCTCTGTATATAGTATACAGTGTATAGTGTCAGTGTATAGGTAACACTGACTCACCAGTGACGTCTCTAGGTGAAGTCCTTCATCTTTCATCCAGCACAGACCGCCATCATTTCTCGTTTCTGCAGGAAATAACACAGTTATCTCGAGCTCCGCTTGCAGAACACATTACTTAATTTTTCACAACTTCTACATTACACCACATGAAGAAAAAAAGGCGATATAGTGTCACTCTGCACAGTAACAGGACCGCCCCCCCATTTAAAACAGTATACTCAAAAAATAAAAGAAAAACACAGCACTGCAGTAATAATATCCCTTAATTAGCCTCTATGGTAATAATATCCCCCATCCTGGCCCCGTGTGTCTCATTCCTGGCTCCAGCCATATGTTTTCCCATCCTGCACTCATGAGTATCCAATCTACACCATATGATCTCCCCATCCTGCCCCATGATCCAATCCTGCCCCATGTCTTTCATTCTACCCCGTGTCTCCAATCATGCACCGTGTCTATTCTGCCCATGCCTCCAGTCCTGCCCCCAGTGTGTCCAGCAATCTGCCCCAGTGTGTCCAGCATATTACCCCAGTGTGTCCAGCATATTACCCCCAGTGTGTCCAGCATATTACCCCCAGGGTGTCCAGCATATTACCCCCAGTGTGTCCAGCAATCTGCCCCAGTATGTCCAGCATATTTCCCCCAGACAGTGTGTCCAGCATATTACCACCAGTGTGTCCAGCAATCTGGCCCAGTGTCTCCAGCATTGCCCCAGTGTCTCCAGCATTGCCCCAGTGTCTCCAGCATTGCCCCAGTGTCTCCAGCAATCATCTGCCCCAGTGTGTCCAGCATATTACCCCCAGTGTGTCCAGCAATCTGCCCCAGTGTCTCCAGCATTGCCCCAGTGTCTCCAGCAATCTGCCCCAGTGTCTCCAGCATTGCCCCAGTGTCTCCAGCATTGCCCCCCCAGTGTCTCCTGCATTGCCCCCCCCCCCAGTGTGTCCAGCAATAACAAATGCAATCATTTGAGGCCCCCAGTCCCGACTGTGTCCTCCTCCAGCATCATCGCCCCAGTGTGTCCAGCAATCATCTGCCCAGGCAGTCCCCAGACTGTGTCCTCCAGCATTTCCCCCCCCCCAGTGTCTCCTGCATTGCCCCCCCAGTGTCTCCTGCATTGCCCCCCCCCCAGTGTGTCCAGCAATAGCAAATGCAATCATTTGAGGCCCCCAGTCCCGACTGTGTCCTCCTCCAGCATCATTGCCCCAGTATGTCCATTGTCCAGCAATCATCTGCCCAGCCAGTCCCCAGACTGTGTCCTTCCGCATTGCCCCCCCCAGTATCTCCTGTATTGCCCCCCCATTGTCTCCTGCATTGCCCCCCCCAGTGTCTCCTGCATTGCCCCCCCCAGTGTGTCCAGCAATAGCAAATGCAATCATTTGAGGCCCCCAGTCCCGACTGTGTCCTCCTCCAGCATCATTGCCCCAGTATGTCCATTGTCCAGCAATAATCTGCCCAGCCAGTCCCCAGACTGTGTCCTTCCGCATTGCCCCCCCCAGTGTCTCCTGTATTGCCCCCCCCAGTGTCTTCTGCATTGCCCCCCAGTGTCTCCTGCATTGCCCCCCCAGTGTGTCCAGCAATAGCAAATGCAATCATTTGAGGCCCCCAGTCCCGACTGTGTCCTCCTCCAGCATCATTGCCCCAGTGTGTCCAGCAATCATCTGCCCAGCCAGTCCCCAGACTGTGTCCTTCCGCATTGCCCCCCCCCAGTGTCTCCTGTATTGCCCCCCCAGTGTCTCCTGCATTGCCCCCCCCAGTGTCTCCTGCATTGCCCCCCCCCCAGTGTGTCCAGCAATAGCAAATGCAATCATTTGAGGCCCCCAGTCCCGACTGTGTCCTCCTCCAACATCATTGCTGCCCCCCCAGACCCAGTGTGTCCAGAAATCAGACTGCCCCAGTCCCAGACTGTGTCCTCCTGCTCCCAGCATTCTGCCCCTGGCCCCCCATCCCCAGTGTCCGACTCCTCCGCTCCGCCTCCACCGTTAGGTTATAAAAAAAAAATTCTCCAGTCCTCACCTTACCAGCGATCCAGGTGGTGAGCTTCCTCCAGCAGCACGCACTCGCCAGCGACTGACAATGACGTCAGACGCCGGCAACGTGTGCGCTGCGCGCCTGCGGCCAACGGCTGTTGTTAACTATAATAGGAAACCGCTGCAGGCAGCGCCGCCAGGGGCCCGGTGAGCAGATGAGACGGGGCCGATGCGGGCCCCCTCTCTCTGCCCACCGGGTCCGGGGGGGCTCCCGGCACGGCATGGCAGTGAGAGTGACGGCACGGCAGGGGCACGGCGGCCGGCCGCACGGGCCCGGCACATAAGGAGGAGGAGGTTAACGCGTCGGCGCGTGCGCGTCGCCACTGCGGCGCCGGCAACAACAGCAGTCTGACAGGGGCGGGCGGCTGGTGACTCACGGCCGGGGATGCCACTGTGTGTCACTGACAGTGACTCACTGTGCTGTCATATGATGCGAATCGATCATGCGAGTAATGCCCTGAATGATGGCGGCGGCCGGCGGTCAATCTGTGCGGCAGCCCAGGGCCCCCCCACACCACTGGGCCCTGGGCTACCGCCCAGATTGACCCTCTTATAATCCGCCCCTGCATACAGGTATATACTATATATAGGAGATGATGACATACAGGTATATACTATATACAGGAGGAGATGACATACAGGTATATACTATATATAGGAGGAGATGACATACACGTATATACTATATACAGGGGAGATGACACACAGCAGGTATATACTATATACAGGTGAGATGACATACAGGTATATACTATATACAGGAGATGACATACAGGTGTATACTATATATAAGGGAGATGACAAACATGTATATAGTGAGGTGAAAATGAGAGGTGTGAGGTGAAAATGAAAAGGTGTGAGTGCAAAATGAGAGGAGTGAGGGAAAATAGTGGAGTGATCGGAAAATGACAGATGTGAGGTCGAAATGACAAGTGTTAGGGGGGAATGAGAGGAGTGAGGGAGAAAATGAGAGGTGTGAGGGAGAAAATGAGAGATGTGAGGGGGAAAATGAAAGATGTGATTGGGAAAATGAGAGGCGTGATGGGAAAATAAGAGAAGTGAGGTGCTATAACTAACCACAGATATTTACTCTGCCCAGGCAACGCCGGGCTCTTCAGCTAGTTGCTAATATTTCTTAACTTAAAAAACAAAACGTGAACGTTTTATTCTGCTGTGCATCCACTATTACATCAAAATGTTCTCTTTAAGATCTTTGAATGTAACCAATTATCACAATTCACTTTTTTTCTGAGTGATATTTGTGCTATGCTATTTTATATGGCGATGCTTTTTAAACAATTATAACTATATATAAAATAATATCCAAACCGAAAAGAGAGACTAGAGGATAATCCAAAATATTCAATTTTATTAGTAACAATCATAAAGAAATAAATAATGCACTACAGACAGGCTGGTTGGCTACAAAATATGAGTTTTGTTGAGTTCTCGGTTCAAACTACAGCTCTTTAACCCCTTTCTGACATTAGACGTACTATCCCGTCGAGGTGGGGTGGGCCCCTATGACCACCGACGGGATAGTACGTCATATGCGATCGGCAGCGCTCACGGGGGGAGCGCCGCCGATCGTGGCCGGGTGTCAGCTGCCTATCACAGCTGACATCCGGCACTATGTGCCAGGAGCGGTCACGGACCGCCCCCGGCACATTAACCCCTGGCACACCGCGATCAAAGATGATCGCGATGTGCCGGCGGTATAGGGAAGCTTCCCGCAGGGAGGGGGCTCCCTGCGGGCTTCCCTGAGCCCCCCGCAGCAACGCGATGTGATCGCGTTGCTGCGAGGGTCTTACCTCCCTCCCTGCTTGCTCCAGGCCCGGATTCAAGATGGCCGCGGATCCGGGTCCTGCTGGCCCACTAGTTAACCCCTTCAGTAAACATCGTAAGAAAAAAAAAAAAAACGAGGCAAAAAACAACGCTTTATTATCATACCACCGAACAAAAAGTGGAATAACACGCGATCAAAAAGACAGATATAAATAACCATGGTACCACTGAAAACGTCATCTTGTCCCGCAAAAAAAGAGCCACCATACAGCATCATCAGCAAAAAAATAAAAAAGTTATAGTCCTGAGAATAAAACGATGCAAAAATAATTATTTTTTCTGTAAAATAGTTTTTATCGTATAAAAGCGCCAAAACATAAAAAAATGATATAAATGAGGTGTCGCTGTAATCATACTGACCCGAAGAATAAAACTGCTTTATCAATTTTACCAAACGCGGAACAGTATAAACGCCTCCCCCAAAAGAAATTAATGAATAGCTGGTTTTTGGTCATTCTTCCTCACAAAAATCGGAATAAAAAGCGATCAAAAAATGTCACGTGTCCGAAAATGTTACCAATAAAAATGTCAACTCGTCCCGCAAAAAACAAGACCTCACATGACTCTGTGGACCAAAATATGGAAAAATTATAGCTCTCAAAATGTGGTAACGCAAAAAATATTTTTTGCAATAAAAAGCGTCTTTCAGTGTGTGACGGTTGCCAATCATAAAAATCCGCTAAAAAACTCGCTATAAAAGTAAATCAAACCCCCCTAAAAAAATGTATTTATTTCCATTTTCCCATTAGGGCTAGGGTTAGGGTTAGGGCTAGGACTAGGGTTAAGGCTAGGGTTAGGGTTTGGGTTAGGGCTAGGGCTAGGGTTAGGGCTAGGGTTAGGGCTAGGGTTAGGGCTAGGGTTAGGGCTAGGGTTAGGGCTAGGGTTAGGGTTGGGGCTACAGTTAGGGTTGGGGCTAAAGTTAGGGTTAGGGTTTAGATTACATTTACAGTTGGGAATAGGGTTGGGATTAGGGTTGGGGGTGTGTCAGGGTTAGAGGTGTGGTTAGGGTTACTGTTGGGATTAGGGTTAGGGGTGTGTTTGGATTAGGGTTTCAGTTATAATTGGGGGGTTTCCACTGTTTCGGCACATCAGGAGCTCTCCAAACACGACATGGCATCCGATCTCAATTCCAGCCAATTCTGCGTTGAAAAAGTAAAACAGTGCTCCTTCCCTTCCGAGCTCTCCCGTGTGCCCAAACAGGGGTTTACCCCAACATATGGGGTATCAGCGTACTCAGGACAAATAGGAAAACAAATTTTGGGGTCCAATTTCTCCTGTTACCTTTGGGAAAATACAAAACTGGGGGCTAAAAAATAATTTTTGTGGGAAAAAAAAAGATTTTTTATTTTCACGGCTCTGCGTTATAAACTGTAGTGAAACACTTGGGGGTTCAAAGTTCTCACAACACATCTAGATGAGTTCCCTGGGGGGTGTAGTTTCCAATATGGTGTCACTTGTGGGGGGTTTCTACTGTTTAGGTACATTAGGGGCTCTGCAAACGCAATGTGACGCCTGCAGACTATTCCATCTAAGTCTGCATTCCAAATGGCACTCCTTCCCTTCCGAGCCCTCCCATGCGCCCAAACTGTGGTTCCCCCCACATTTGGGGTATCAGCGTACTCAAGACAAATTGGACAACAACTTTTGCGGTCGAATTTCTTCTCTTACCCTCGGGAAAATACAAAACTGGGGGCTAAAAAATAATTTTTGGGGGAAAGTTTTTTTTTTTTAATTTTCACGGCTCTGCGTTATAAACTGTAGTGAAACACTTGGGGGTTCAAAGCTCTAACAACACATCTAGATGAGTTCCTTAGGGTGTCTAGTTTCCAAAATGGTGTCACTTGTGGGGGGTTTCTACTGTTTAGGTACATTAGGGGCTCTGCAAATGCAATGTGACACCTGCAGACCATTCCATCTAAGTCTGCATTCCAAATGGAGCTCCTTCCCTTCCGAGCCCTCCCATGCGCCCAAACAGTGGTTCCCCCCCACTTATGGGTTATCAGCGCACTCAGGACAAATTGGACAACAAATTTTGGGGTCCAATTTCTCCTGTTACCCTCGGAAAAATACAAAACTGGGGGCTAAAAAAATAATTTTTGTGGGAAAAAATGTTTGTTTTATTTTTACGGCTCTGCATTATAAACTTCTGTGAAGCCCTTGGTGGTTCAAAGCGCTCACCACACATCTAAATAAGTTCTTTAGGGGTCTACTTTCCAAAATGGTGTCACTTGTGGGGGGTTTCTACTGTTTAGGTACATTAGGGGCTCTGCAAACGCAATGTGACACCTGCAGACCATTCCATCTAAGTCTGCATTCCAAATGGCGCTCCTTCCCTTCTGAGCCCTCCCATGCGCCCAAACAGTGGTTCCCCCCACATATTGTGTATACTTGCACTCAGGACAAATTGGGCAACAAATTTTGGGGTCCAATTTCTCCTGTTACCCTCGGGAAAATACAAAACTGGGGGCTAAAAAAATAATTTTTGTGGGAAAAATTTTTTGTTTTATTTTTACGGCTCTGCATTATAAACTTCTGTGAAGCCCTTGGTGGGTCAAAGCACTCAAAACACATCTAGATAAGTTCCTTAGGGGGTCTACCTTCCAAAATGGTGTCACTTGTGGGGGGTTTCAATGTTTAGGCACATCAGTGGCTCTCTAAACGCAACATGGCGTCTCATCTCAATTCCTGTCAATTTTGCATTGAAAAGTCAAACGGCGCTCCTTCCCTTCCGAGCTCTCCCATGCGCCCAAACAGTGGTTTACCCCCACATATGGGGTATCGGTGTACTCATGACAAATTGTACAATAACTTTTGCGGTCCAATTTCTTTTCTTACCCTTGGGAAAATAAAACATTGGGGGCGAAAAGATAATTTTTGTGAAAAAATATGATTTTTTATTTTTACAGTTCTGCATTATAAACTTCTGTGAAGCACTTGGTGGGTCAAAGTGCTCACCACACCTCTAGATAAGTTCCTTAGGTGGTCTACTTTCCAAAATGGTGTCACTTGTGGGGGGTTTCAATGTTTAGGCACATCAGTGGCTCTCCAAACGCAACATGGCGTCCCATCTCAATTCCTGTCAATTTTGCATTGAAAAGTCAAACGGCGCTCCTTCCCTTCCGAGCTCTCCCATTTGCCCAAACAGTGGTTTACCTCCACATATGGGGTATCATCGTACTCAGGACAAATTGTACAACAACTTTTGGGGTCCAATTTCTTCTCTTACCCTTGGGAAAATAAAACTTTGGGGGCGAAAAGATAATTTTTGTGAAAAAATATGATTTTTTATTTTTACGGTTCTGCATTATAAACTTCTGTGAAGCACTTGGTGGGTCAAAGTGCTCACCACACCTCTAGATAAGTTCCTTAGGGGGTCTACTTTCCAAAATGGTGTCACTTGTGGGGGGTTTCAATGTTTAGGCAGATCAGTGGCTCTCCAAACGCAACATGGCGTCCCATCTCAATTCCTGTCAATTTTGCATTGAAAAGTCAAACGGCGCTCCTTCCCTTCCGAGCTCTCCCATATGCCCAAACAGTGGTTTACCTCCACATATGGGGTATCAGCGTACTCAGGACAAATTGTACAACAACTTTTGGGGTCCAATGTCTTCTCTTACTCTTGGGAAAATAAAAAATTGGGGGCAAAAAGATAATTTTTGTGAAAAAATATGATTTTTTATTTTTACGGTTCTGCATTATAAACTTCTGTGAAGCACTTGGTGGGTCAAGGTGCTCACCACACCTCTAGATAAGTTCCTTAGGGGGTCTACTTTCCAAAATGGTGTCACTTGTGGGGGGGTTTCAATGTCTAGGCACATTTTGCATTGAAAAGTCAAACGGCGCTCCTTCGCTTCTGAGCTCTGTCATGCGCCCAAACAGTGGTTTACCCCCACATATAGGGTATCGTTGTACTCAAGACAAATTGTACAACAACTTTTGGGGTCTATTTTCTCCTGTTACCCTTGGTAAAATAAAACAAATTGGAGCTGAATTAAATTTTTTGTGAAAAAAAGTTAAATGTTCATTTTTAAACATTCCAAAAATTCCTGTGAAGCACCAGAAGAGGTAATAAACTTCTTGAATATGGTTTTGAGCACCATGAGGGGTGCAGTTTTTAGAATGGTGTCACACTTGGGTATTTTCTATCATATAGACCCCTCAAAATGACTTCAAATGAGATGTGGTCCCTAAAAAAAAATGGTGTTGTAAAAATGAGAAATTGCTGGTCAACTTTTAACCCTTATAACTCCCTAACAAAAAAAAATTTTGGTTCCAAAATTGTGCTGATGTAAAGTAGACATGTGGGAAATGTTACTTATTAAGTATTTTGTGTGACATATCTCTGTGATTTAATTGCATAAAAATTCAAAGTTGGAAAATTGCGAAATTTTCATAATGTTCGCCAAATTTCCGTTTTTTTCACAAATAAACGCAGGTACTATCAAATAATTTTTACCACTATCATGAAGTACAATATGTCTCGAGAAAACATTGTCAGAATCACTGGGATCCGTTGAAGTGTTCCAGAGTTATTACCTCATAAAGGGACAGTGGTCAGAATTGTAAAAATTGGCCCGGTCAATAACGTGCAAACCACCCTTGGGGGTAAAGGGGCTAATATTTGTGGGCAATATTGTGTTTAATATAAAATAATATACATACATTTATTCCAAATGAAAGTGATTGGCACTAGATTTCATACCCTAGTGTTTTCTGCTGTAGTCCTTACACATGGTGGGTGCACAGCAGTACCCCGGCTCCCTGGAGCTCACTTCTACGCCTGGGTTACAGTATGGTGCACACTTCTAGACTGCAGAAGGAGCTCTTAGCACAGGATCTCCCAGTGTAGGGCCAGGCTAACTACCCTGATCTTTCCCTTTCTTATTTCTAAGTGTCAGGGGGTTAATTAATCAGCAGGTCTGGGAGGAGAAAGACTGAAGGCTGGACTCAGGAGAACACAGGGGCTTTGCCATCATCTGGTCATTCTAAGTGACTTGGAGCAGCACCTTCCCTCCTGCTTGCCTCCTGCCTGCCTCCTGCCTGCTCCCCTGCCTGCACCTTCTGCCTGCAGACAGACAGGCGTTATGCTGCTGCTTTCTTAACTCTTCTTGGCAAGAAGCAATCAGAAGATGACAGATCTGCTGAAGGAGAGGGGAGAAATCGCTGGGAGAAGATAGCCACGATCAGATAAGGAAGGGAGGCAGCAGCTGGCTGGGATCTGTAGTTCCGACCTGCTGAGGATCCATCTGTCACAAGGTAAAGTCTGACAAGTGACACTGAAGGATCATCCCCGAGCTGCTCTGCAAAGTGACGGCAGGAGGCGGACTTGTCCGCACACCCACCCGGGCTGAGCCAGAGCCCCATCATCCTTATCCCAGACACTCTGCATAATAACCTGAGGAGGAGGAGGAGGAGGATGCTGCCGTCTAACTTCATTCTGCTGGCGATCGTCTTTGCGGGACCGCTCAGCCATGCGCAGAAGTTCTCAGCCCTCACGGTAAGCTGGCATTTCTCTGCAATCTTGTAGTAGTTCGGTGGGAGTGATGCCATCACATGGCACAAGACTCGGCATTGCTTCCCTGCCCTCCCCCACAGCTATTGTGGAGCGGATCTGCTGTGCACGACTCAGATTTCAGGGCAGATTCTGCCATTAACAATAGTGGAAACCTGCTGTACCTGTGTGAGCACAGCCCCTAGGAAGCGTGCACATATGGGGGGCAATGGCCGGGGGTCCCAGAGATGCTGATATCCTGCTCCCTCATTGCCTCAAGTACCAATGTGCTGCACTTCTAGGCTAAATTCATTCCTAAAGCACAACTGCCAAATAAATTGCACAACCCTATGTGTCCCATTGTTTCATTGTTCTCCTTCTTGGCAATAGCGCTTTTATTTTCCAACCAAAACCGGGAGAGATATTTCAGAATATTTGGAAAAATAAATATAAATTTTAACAAAAGAATATAGGCAGAAATGGATACATAAGTATATTAATAAGAATAAAACACATAGGGTGTGCATTAAATAATGCAATAGAAACAGAACACACAACAAATGGGTAGGAATAGAAATAACACAAGATGTGCACTAGTGGAAATAACACAACAAATGGATAGGAATAGAAATAACACAAGATGTGCACTAGTGGAAATAACACAACAAATGGATAGGAATAGAAATAACACAAGATGTGCACTAATGGAAATAACACAACAAATGTATAGGAATAGAAATAACACAAGATGTGCACTAATGGAAATAACACAGCAAATGGATAGGAATAGAAATAACACAAGATGTGCACTACTGGAAATAACACAACAAATGGATAGGAATAGAAATAACACAAGATGTGCACTAATGGAAATAACACAACAAATGGATAGGAATAGAAATAACACAAGATGTGCACTAGTGGAAATAACACAACAAATGGATAGGAATAGAAATAACACACAAGATGTGCACTAATGGAGATAACACAACAAATGGATAGGAATAGAAATAACACAAGATGTGCACTAGTGGAAATAACACAACAAATGGATAGGAATAGAAATAACACAAGATGTGCACTAATGGAGATAACACAACAAATGGATAGGAATAGAAATAACACAAGATGTGCACTACTGGAAATAACACAACAAATGGATAGGAATAGAAATAACACAAGATGTGCACTACTGGAAATAACACAACAAATGGATAGGAATAGAAATAACACAAGATGTGCACTAATGGAAATAACACAACAAATGTATAGGAATAGAAATAACACAAGATGTGCACTAATGGAAATAACACAGCAAATGGATAGGAATAGAAATAACACAAGATGTGCACTACTGGAAATAACACAACAAATGGATAGGAATAGAAATAACACAAGATGTGCACTAATGGAAATAACACAACAAATGGATAGGAATAGAAATAACACAAGATGTGCACTAGTGCGAATGGATAGTAATAGAAATAACACAAGATGTGCACTAGTGGAAATAACACAACAAATGGATAGGAATAGAAATAACACAAGATGTGCACTAATGGAGATAACACAACAAATGGATAGGAATAGAAATAACACAAGATGTGCACTACTGGAAATAACACAACAAATGGATAGGAATAGAAATAACACAAGATGTGCACTACTGGAAATAACACAACAAATGGATAGGAATAGAAATAACACAAGATGTGCACTAATGGAGATAACACAACAAATGGATAGGAATAGAAATAACACAAGATGTGCACTACTGGAAATAACACAACAAATGGATAGAAATAGAAATAACACAAGATGTGCACTAGTGGAAATAACACAACAAATGGATAGGAATAGAAATAACACAAGATGTGCACTAATGGAGATAACACAACAAATGGATAGGAATAGAAATAACACAAGATGTGCACTACTGGAAATAACACAACAAATGGATAGGAATAGAAATAACACAAGATGTGCACTAGTGGAAATAACACAACAAATGGATAGGAATAGAAATAACACAAGATGTGCACTAGTGGAAATAACACAACAAATGGATAGGAATAGAAATAACACAAGATGTGCACTACTGGAAATAACACAACAAATGGATAGGAATAGAAATAACACAAGATGTGCACTACTGGAAATAACACAACAAATGGATAGGAATAGAAATAACACAAGATGTGCACTAGTGGAAATAACACAACAAATGGATAGGAATAGAAATAACACAAGATGTGCACTAGTGCGAATGGATAGTAATAGAAATAACACAAGATGTGCACTACTGGAAATAACACAACAAATGGATAGGAATAGAAATAACACAAGATGTGCACTAGTGGAAATAACACAGCAAATGGATAGGAATAGAAATAACACAAGATGTGCACTAATGGAAATAACACAACAAATGGATAGGAATAGAAATAACACAAGATGTGCACTAGTGGAAATAACACAACAAATGGATAGGAATAGAAATAACACAAGATGTGCACTAGTGGAAATAACACAACAAATGGATAGGAATAGAAATAACACAAGATGTGCACTACTGGAAATAACACAACAAATGGATAGGAATAGAAATAACACACAAGATGTGCACTAGTGGAAATAACACAACAAATGGATAGGAATAGAAATAACACACAAGAAGTGCACTAGTGGAAATAACACAACAAATGGATAGGAATAGAAATAACACAAGATGTGCACTAATGGAAATAACACAACAAATGGATAGGAATAGAAATAACACACAAGATGTGCACTAGTGGAAATAACACAACAAATGGATAGGAATAGAAATAACACAAGATGTGCACTACTGGAAATAACACAACAAATGGATAGGAATAGAAATAACACACAAGATGTGCCCTAGTGGAAATAACACAACAAATGGATAGGAATAGAAATAACACAAGATGTGCACTAGTGGAAATAACACAGCAAATGGATAGGAATAGAAATAACACAAGATGTGCACTAGTGGGAATAACACAACAAATGGATAGGAATAGAAATAACACAAGATGTGCACTACTGGAAATAACACAACAAATGGATAGGAATAGAAATAACACACAAGATGTGCCCTAGTGGAAATAACACAACAAATGGATAGGAATAGAAATAACACAAGATGTGCACTAATGGAAATAACACAACAAATGGATAGGAATAGAAATAACACAAGATGTGCACTAATGGAAATAACACAACAAATGGATAGGAATAGAAATAACACAAGATGTACACTAATGGAAATAACACAACAAATGGATAGGAATAGAAATAACACAAGATGTGCACTAATGGAAATAACACAACAAATGGATAGGAATAGAAATAACACAAGATGTGCACTAGTGGAAATAACACAGCAAATGGATAGGAATAGAAATAACACAAGATGTACACTAATGGAAATAACACAACAAATGGATAGGAATAGAAATAACACAAGATGTGCACTAATGGAAATAACACAACAAATGGATAGGAATAGAAATAACACAAGATGTGCACTAGTGGAAATAACACAGCAAATGGATAGGAATAGAAATAACACAAGATGTGCACTAGTGGAAATAACAGAGCAAATGGATAGGAATAGAAATAACACACAAGATGTGCACTAATGGAAATAACACAACAAATGGATAGGAATAGAAATAACACAAGATGTGCACTAGTGGAAATAACACAGCAAATGGATAGGAATAGAAATAACACACAAGATGTGCACTAATGGAAATAACACAACAAATGGATAGGAATAGAAATAACACAAGATGTGCACTAATGGAGATAACACAACAAATGGATAGGAATAGAAATAACACAAGATGTGCACTAATGGAAATAACACAACAAATGGATAGTAATAGAAATAACACAAGATGTGCACTAATGGAAATAACACAACAAATGTATAGGAATAGAAATAACACAAGATGTGCACTAATGGAAATAACACAACAAATGTATAGGAATAGAAATAACACAAGATGTGCACTAATGGAAATAACACAACAAATGGGTAGGAATAGAAATAACACAAGATGTGCATTAATGGAAATAACACAACAAATGGATAGTAATAGAAATAACACAAGATGTGCACTAGTGGGAATAACACAACAAATGGATAGGAATAGAAATAACACAAGATGTGCACTAATGGAAATAACACAACAAATGGATAGGAATAGAAATAACACAAGATGTGCACTAGTGGAAATAACACAACAAATGGATAGGAATAGAAATAACACAAGATGTGCACTAATGGAAATAACACAACAAATGTATAGGAATAGAAATAACACAAGATGTGCACTAATGGAAATAACACAACAAATGTATAGGAAAAGAAATAACACAAGATGTGCACTAATGGAAATAACACAACAAATGGATAGGAATAGAAATAACACAAGATGTGCACTAGTGGAAATAACACAACAAATGGATAGGAATAGAAATAACACAAGATGTGCACTAATGGAAATAACACAACAAATGTATAGGAATAGAAATAACACAAGATGTGCACTAATGGAAATAACACAACAAATGGGTAGGAATAGAAATAACACAAGATGTGCATTAATGGAAATAACACAACAAATGGATAGTAATAGAAATAACACAAGATGTGCACTAGTGGGAATAACACAACAAATGGATAGGAATAGAAATAACACAAGATGTGCACTAATGGAAATAACACAACAAATGGATAGGAATAGAAATAACACAAGATGTACACTAGTGGAAATAACACAACAAATGGATAGGAATAGAAATAACACAAGATGTGCACTAATGGAAATAACACAACAAATGTATAGGAATAGAAATAACACAAGATGTGCACTAATGGAAATAACACAACAAATGGATAGGAATAGAAATAACACAAGATGTGCACTAATGGAAATAACACAACAAATGGATAGGAATAGAAATAACACAAGATGTGCACTAGTGGAAATAACACAACAAATGGATAGGAATAGAAATAACACAAGATGTGCACTAATGGAAATAACACAACAAATGGATAGGAATAGAAATAACACAAGATGTGCACTAGTGGAAATAACACAACAAATGGATAGGAATAGAAATAACACAAGATGTGCACTAGTGGAAATAACACAACAAATGGATAGGAATAGAAATAACACAAGATGTGCACTAGTGGAAATAACACAACAAATGGATAGGAATAGAAATGACACAAGATGTGCACTAGTGGAAATAACACAACAAATGGATAGGAATAGAAATAACACAAGATGTGCACTAATGGAAATAACACAACAAATGGATAGGAATAGAAATAACACAAGATGTGCACTAGTGGATATAACACAACAAATGGATAGGAATAGAAATAACACAAGATGTGCACTAATGGAAATAACACAACAAATGTATAGGAATAGAAATAACACAAGATGTGCACTAATGGAAATAACACAACAAATGGATAGGAATAGAAATAACACAAGATGTGCACTAATGGAAATAACACAACAAATGGATAGGAATAGAAATAACACAAGATGTGCACTAGTGGAAATAACACAACAAATGGATAGGAATAGAAATAACACAAGATGTGCACTAATGGAAATAACACAACAAATGGATAGGAATAGAAATAACACAAGATGTGCACTAGTGGAAATAACACAACAAATGGATAGGAATAGAAATAACACAAGATGTGCACTAGTGGAAATAACACAACAAATGGATAGGAATAGAAATAACACAAGATGTGCACTAGTGGAAATAACACAACAAATGGATAGGAATAGAAATAACACAAGATGTGCACTAGTGGATATAACACAACAAATGGATAGGAATAGAAATAACACAAGATGTGCACTAATGGAAATAACACAACAAATGGATAGGAATAGAAATAACACAAGATGTGCACTAATGGAAATAACACAACAAATGGATAGGAATAGAAATAACACAAGATGTGCACTAGTGGAAATAACACAACAAATGGATAGGAATAGAAATAACACAAGATGTGCACTAGTGGAAATAACACAACAAATGGATAGGAATAGAAATAACACAAGATGTGCACTAATGGAAATAACACAACAAATGGATAGGAATAGAAATAACACAAGATGTGCACTAGTGGATATAACACAACAAATGGATAGGAATAGAAATAACACAAGATGTGCACTAATGGAAATAACACAACAAATGTATAGGAATAGAAATAACACAAGATGTGCACTAATGGAAATAACACAACAAATGGATAGGAATAGAAATAACACAAGATGTGCACTAATGGAAATAACACAACAAATGGATAGGAATAGAAATAACACAAGATGTGCACTAGTGGAAATAACACAACAAATGGATAGGAATAGAAATAACACAAGATGTGCACTAGTGGAAATAACACAACAAATGGATAGGAACAGAAATAACACAAGATGTGCACTAGTGGAAATAACACAACAAATGGATAGGAATAGAAATAACACAAGATGTGCACTAGTGGAAATAACACAACAAATGGATAGGAACAGAAATAACACAAGATGTGCACTAGTGGAAATAACACAACAAATGGATAGGAATAGAAATAACACAAGATGTGCACTAATGGAAATAACACAACAAATGGATAGGAATAGAAATAACACAAGATGTGCACTAATGGAAATAACACAACAAATGGATAGGAATAGAAATAACACAAGATGTGCACTAATGGAAATAACACAACAAATGGATAGGAATAGAAATAACACAAGATGTGCACTAATGGAAATAACACAACAAATGGATAGGAATAGAAATAACACAAGATGTGCACTAGTGGGAATAACACAACAAATGGATAGGAATAGAAATAACACAAGATGTGCATTAATGGAAATAACACAACAAATGGATAGTAATAGAAATAACACAAGATGTGCACTAGTGGGAATAACACAACAAATGGATAGGAATAGAAATAACACAAGATGTGCACTAATGGAAATAACACAACAAATGGATAGGAATAGAAATAACACAAGATGTGCACTAATGGAAATAACACAACAAATGGATAGGAATAGAAATAACACAAGATGTGCACTAATGGAAATAACACAACAAATGGATAGGAATAGAAATAACACAAGATGTGCACTAGTGGAAATAACACAACAAATGGATAGGAATAGAAATAACACACAAGATGTGCACTAATGGAAATAACACAACAAATGGATAGGAATAGAAATAACACAAGATGTGCACTAGTGGAAATAACACAACAAATGGATAGGAATAGAAATAACACAAGATGTGCACTAGTGGAAATAACACAACAAATGGATAGGAATAGAAATAACACAAGATGTGCACTAATGGAAATAACACAACAAATGGATAGGAATAGAAATAACACAAGATGTGCACTAATGGAAATAACACAACAAATGGATAGGAATAGAAATAACACAAGATGTGCACTAGTGGAAATAACACAACAAATGGATAGTAATAGAAATAACACAAGATGTGCACTAATGGAAATAATACAGGTTAATGGATATATAATGCACACAACAAATGTAATACAAATAACACACAGAATGTGGATTCCATGAAGTTTGTGTTGTTGTGTTGAGCTTTCTGCTGATTTGCTCCTACTGCAGGATTACATAGTGAAAAATACCAGGTTGGTTTCCTTTAATGCAGGGAAATAGTTTTTATGTGTAAATGTGATTGTAATAAATGAAGCTGATTAGACCCCACCAGTGCTGCTCCATTAACAAACAATCCAGACTAGGAAGCCTTAGGAGTGAGGCCAAGTTCCAATAATTGTACGAAAAAATCATTTGTTTTTTCATCCAAAAAACAGACGATTTTCATCTGTATTGTCATGCGCATTTTCATTTTTTACATCCTTATTCCATCCATTTTTATACATCGAATGTTAGTAAAATTAGCAAGACCAAAAAGTGTCCTGTGTTACTAAATCACTGCAATGTATCCATAAAAAATGGATGCAAATACGGATAAGCCATATGGGATCCATTATTTTTGCATAGCTGTAGACTTGAAGAGGCAAATCAAATCTAACAAATGAAAGAGACTATCCATGTGATAAAACTGTCATCTTTACAGCCCTATAATAAGATACGCAGAGAACACGTACACGTGATATGTGTGAGCGAGTCCGGACACTTGGTGTATTGATCCAAGTGTAGTTAGAAATAGGCAATGGGATTTACCTATAAGAATCATGTAGGACAGAGTTGTCAAACCGCATTCCCCAAGGGCCGCAAACAGGTCATGTTTTCAGGATTTCCTTGTATTGCACAAGGTGCTGGAAACATTCTGTGCAGGTGATTAAATTATCACCTGTGCAATACAAGGAAATCCTGAAAACATGACCTGTGTGCGGCCCTCCAGGAATGCAGTTTGACACCTCTGATGTAGGACGCTCGGCAGACGCAACATAGGCGCAGAAGTACATGAAGTAAGAGTGAACGTTTCTCAAAAAGGCTGTGCATTTCTCTATGTGAATTTTGTGGGGTTATCCAGTTGGAAAAAGATGTTGTTTTGTGATTAATGTTTGACCATTAATGATATTCACTCCATCTATGAGATGCACGTGGTTACCTCACTGGATAATATAAACAGATGTTTCCTTATACATTAATACGCAAAATGTAAAAAGATTAGTTTTCACCGGTAAACTGTACATAATCCTGTAGACTGTGATCCCTCGTGGGCAGGGTCCTCGCTCCGCCTCTACCAGTCTTATTTAGGATTATTGTACTTGTTTTTATTATATATCCCTTTTCACATGTAAAGCATCATGGAATAAATAAGTCAAATGGGAGATATATCAAAATGGTCTTGACTGCAGTAGAAGTTAACATGCTGTAATTGTTGGACAATTTGTATTTATCATGCGCTGCGCCATAGTTCAGAGAACACTGGTTGGAGTTTATAGAGAAACTGGAAGAGTCATAAAACAATATATTATCCATGGCAAATTTCCCAAGGAGCAGAGCAGGAGAAATCCTTGGGTCTTTTTTGAACGCCAGGCAGCAGCTCATTTCTTGCCAGCGTCTCCAGTCAAATAACATGCAGAAATGCTGGAGTGATCATCCTTAATAGTTGCCTGGGAAGGTTCCTGGCATGCCACTGCATTGTGGTAGCTCATTCTTTCCCTCTGTGCAGCACAGTTTAATATGAATGGAAAGAACATCCTAAGTGGCCATAACATTTATAATCTAGTGCTGTGTGGTGTCAGTTTAGGTATTCCCCGGTAGGTTAGAGCTACGGAATCACTTAATATCCGATCACTTCTGTAATTTTCCTTTTAAAGTATTTGCAAATCCATAATTGTTATAGTACGTCACCTCGAAAACATTGAACTTGTACAAATGGGTGTTGAATCGAATTGCCTCTTCCTTTCCCTATGTAGTGATTTTCTCCTGTACATTAGAAAGTTTTTAACTCCTCAACTGTATTTCCTATGTTTGTGATCTACACGTACAGTCGAAATATTCTTCTTTCTCCCCCATTGGGATCAGACCAGGTTTCACATATCCCATCTTGACATCTTACAGCTCGCGTAGAGAATTTAGTGTCCAGAAACAGCTTGTGTCTAACCTTTTGTAGTTCCGATTTATTACTCCCTTCCCCCCAGAATAAAGAATTCTGGGCAAAATTCGAATTCTTCCCAATTCCACGTGGTGAGAAAAGGTAGAGATGTCTCTAGTCATACCTGGAATTCTTCTGATGGGGCGGGGTGTTCTGTTTTGCATCATAGCCTGCTATCTCCATGTGGGATGTGTGCTTCAAATTGCAATGTCAGCTCTTGTGGAAATATGTAAAGCCGCTCCATTTGTCTGTTTACCATAAATACCTGACAATTATTATCAGCCACATCACATTGGCCTCAGAGGAAAAGAAAGTGTATGTGCTCTCCATACCACCCTGGACTTATGCCTAGGGCTGTATGGGTCATCATGAAGCCACACTAATTCTTAGAAAACACTAAAAACTGTAACAAAAGTTTTCTGGCAGCTTTCTCCGCTGACTATGGTTCTCTATACTCCTATGAGTTTGTGAAACACAGTTCCAAGAAGCATTGGCCACTGTTTTCTCCAGAATGCTTTCTGATTGTGAAATCTTTGGCTGCAAAATTATAATCTCCTGTGATACACATTTTACCAAACAGAAGATGTTAAAAAACAATATTAGGGAGCACAATTTTGTGAAAGCTGTTTAGTAGCAAATTGTCTTTATTTCAGTTTCTGCAGTTGTCATAGGAAACATAGCATAGTCTGTGCTTTCCTGCGTTTATAATGGATATAAAATGTCTGCACGCCATTGATAAAGTGCTAGGTGTTTTTGTCATGTATAAAAATCGTAATAAAGAAGAATCATTTTATAACGTTTTCCCCTTTTAATGTCACCCAAAAAAGCTGAAAATCTATTTAGAAACCAACTGAAATCATTATAATTATAATCCTATAATTGGAGATGTGGTTGTGCTCAGAATTAACCAATCATTGTGTAACTCATGTTAAGTAGTAGTCAGCACACAGCCGCCATCAGTTAACGTGATTCTGATTAACCCCATTCAAGGTTTAGCTGTGTTCTATGAGGATTTTCCTGACATTTTCTTAGTGTGATTTTATAGCAAAAGGCAAGTAAACAGCCTACAATAAAGCAAAGGGATCTCAATATTGAAAGTTATCAGTCAGGAGAAGGGTACAAAAAAAATACAAGGCATTAGATACTGTATAGAGATGGGCGAACCCAAACAGTAAAGTTTGTGGTCTGTACCGAACACTTAGTGTTCGTGCACGGACCCTGAACATGGAAGTCAGTGTTAGGACGGGGTCACATTTGCGAGTGCAATGCGAGAAATTCTCTCGAGTCTCTCGCATCAATACCCGGCACTGCCGCCGGCACTCGGGACCGGAGCGTGCGGCTGCATAGAATTACATGCAGCCGCACTCTCCGGTCCCGAGTGGCAGCGGCAGTGCCGGGTATTGATGCAAGAGACTTGCGCAACTTTCTCGCATTGTACTCGCAAGTGTGACTCCGGCCTTGCTGTTCAGATTCGGCATTCCGAACATCTGCTGTTTCTCTCACTGTCATCTGTGTGACAGCAAGAAAAACACCAGCGGCTCTGATCGGCGGTAAGTTATTTACCGCCAGAGAGCTGCGGTTTCCACACTGTCAGATGACAGCGTGAGCCAGAAGCTGTGACTGGAGGTAAAAAGGTTACTGCCGGTCACAGGCTTTGGCTGATGAGAGAGTATTGCTCTCATCGGCGTATAACTGCTGTTGATGATATCAGCGATCACAAACACCACTGTTGTGTATTCATCAGCCGGCGCCTGTGCTATAAATAAAATAAATAATAAAAAAAATTATGTGGGAGTCTCTTTTATTTTTGATAACCAGGGCAGGCAAAACTGACAGCTGCAGGCTGCAACCCTCAGCTGTCAACTTTATCTTGGCCAATTATCAAGAATAGAGGGGTCCCACACATTTTTTTTTTATTATTTAAATAATTTAAAAAAATGCCCCCTCCATTTTTGACAACTAGCCAATCCAAAGCAGACTGCTGGGGGCTGATATTCTCAGACTGGTACGAGGTCATGGATATTGAGCCCCCCAGCCTAAAAATAGGAGCCCGTAGCCGCCCCAGAAAAGGTGCACCAATTAGATACGCCAATTCAGGTGCTTTGCCGGGCTCTTCCCACTTGCTCTGTGGTGGTGGCAAGTGAGGTAATAGGTTTGGAGTTGATGTCAGCTATTTTATGGCCGCTGACATCAAGCAAATATGTTAGTAATATTTAGATTGTAGAAAAAAATACAGTCAGAATAAAATCATGTGACATGAGAAAGTTCACCAGAGTTCATAACTGACCGCATGGCGCAGCTCACTGTGTGAGAACTTTTCGGAGTACTATTGCAAGTAACAGTGGGTACAGATTGCCAATTTTAGATGGCTTGATTGACTCCTACTCAATAAGACTGAATGTTGTCATAAATTCAATAGATAGTTTTTTTCCTTTTAGAAATACCTATAGCAATATGCCTTTAATGGATATCTGTCATTAGATTAATGCTACCTAAATCATGAATCAGTCACTGGCTGTGCAGTTGCAGCCCAGTACGGTCTGTGGCTCTTTCAGATGACAGTTTTTCACGAATCAGTTCTAACTGTGTTTTGACAGATAGAACTGATAGCTATTATAGTCTACTGGATTTTTCACGTGTCCGCACAAAAACAGAGATGTCCGAATTTGATCCAAGTAATGGATCAAACTCAATATACAAGTCTGTGGATCTATGAAAATTTTGATAACACTCTGATGTCACCAGTGTGTCATCTGCTTTTCATGTTTGATAGAAGCTTAAGAAAAGCCAAAAGAAACAAATGATGACAGTCTGATTGTAAAAACTGATACACAAGCAAAATGATGAAAATCTGAACTAAACACTCATGAAAACTGGCTAGATTTCGACAAATGAGAAAAATCACTGATGCCAGTGTGAGCCCATTAACTCATTCACGACACCGCCAATTTCTGTTTTTGCAGAAATGCCAGTGCATTTTCCCATGGTCCAGAGGTCATCCCAGTTCAGCACAGCTGCGAGCGGCAGCTTTAGTGACTAGCGGTGCCGTCACTGATGCTGTGCTGCCTCACATCCTGACCTGCCCTGAACTTTGGAGCATGGGAAAATGCCAGTTCATTTTCCCACACTCCAGAGTTCAGCACAGTGTAGGCTGTGAGGCAGCGCAGTATCAGTGATGGCACCGCTAATCACTGAAGCTCTGCTCCTAGCATTTCCTCATCCACCAGTAGTTTTCTGCCAGGGCTGTCGCATCTTGGCACCGTCCTGATTGAAAGCTGTATATTCCCCAGATATGGATTACTGCGTTGGACACAACGACGGACAGGTATGGGTATATTGTTGGTTTATTATTTTACTTTTATTACAGGAGATCGAGGGCATCGGGAAATTTGGCGTGGCAGTAAAAATGGGTTAATTTATAACATTAAAGGAATCTGTGTCGTTATTTAAATGAAAGGATTTTTACTGGTTGCCTGTGTTTTCTTAACAATTTGACTATGGGGTTAGTAATGGGGGCATCTTATTGATGCCTCACTATTGTTAACCTCAGGGCTTGATGTCACAAAGGTGACATTAACCCCCACAACTATTACCCCACTTGACAATGCTGCAGGGCAAGTGGAAAGAGCAAGTCTAAGTGACAGAATTAGAGATGTGCCTTTTCTGGGGTGGCTGAGGGCTGATGTTTTTAGCCAGGGGGGCCAATATCCATGGCACCTTTCTAGGCTATTAATATCAGCCCGCAGCTGTTTGCATAGCCTTTGCTGTTTATTAATTCTAGGGGGATCCCACGTCATTTTTTTGGGCTCCCCTATTTTAATAGCCAGTAAAGGCTAAGCATACAGTTGTGGGCTGATATTAATAGTCTGGGAAGCTCCATGGGTATTATCCCCTTCCCAGGCTATAAACATCTGCCCCCAGTCACTAGCTTTGTCTCTGCTGGTTGCAAAAATTGCACTGGAGCCCACGTCCTTTTTGCCATAAAATATTCTTTTATTAATTAAATACATGTCCAGTAATTTGCACACACACTCTGTACTAATTGTATTTGTCACTGACATCTATATATCTACCTATTCTATATGTATCTACTGTATGTAATCCATCTTTTCTATCCTGTCGGCTCCTGCAGTGATTTTACAGAAGCCGGCAGATGAATTACCAGCTTTTCTTCTATCTTTTTGTGCAATATAAATACATATACATATATATGTGTGCTACTGACATATATATATATATATGTATTATATGTGTATATTTCTATTCTATCTATTCTATTCTAACCTGTCAGTGTGATTTTACTGTATACCGCACATGAATTACCAGCTTTTCAAAGGACACCGGTGCATGAAAAGCGGACAGCACTCGCATGCTGCGTGCATTTTTTTCTCGCACCCATAGACTTGCATTGGCGAGACTCTGTCGATATACGCGTAAAATCGCAGCATGCTGCGATTTCACTCGCACGTAAAATACGCCCAAGAAAAAAACGGTGATGTGAGCTTCCCCATAGATTAACATTGGTCCGAGTGCTATGTGATGTTTTCTCACATAGCACTCGTCCGTATTATACACTAGTGTGACGCCCGCCTAAGGGGTATAATTTCCAAAATGGGGTCACTTGAGGGAAGGATTCTGCTATTCTACCACTTAGGGGCTCTGTATATGGAGTCCACAAACTTTTCTAGGAAAATCTGCGCTCCAGGAGGCAAGCAGCGCTTGCTCCATCCAAAGTCTCATTATGTGGCTAAACAGTACTGTGCAACCACATATGGGGTATTACTAGGTTCAGTAGAAATTGTGGTACAAATTTTGGTGCCATTTTTACTCACTTATTGTGTGAAAATGTAAAATATGGGGCTAAAACAAAATTTTGATGGTAAAAATGTAACTATTTTTTCTTCACTGCATAATTGTATAAAATTTTTTGACACACCTGTAGTGTCAATATGATCATGGCAATCCTAGATTAATTTGTTGAGAGGTATAGTTTGTAAAATGTGGTCACTTATGGGAAGGGCCGGACTGGGGCAAAAAAGCAGTCCTGCCACACAAACCCCACCAGCCCACATACTATAACACTCATCAGCCGCTATCAATGAATTTTTGCTATAGCTTGTCGTGCCCCTCACCACTCTCTTAAAGGAGTTATTTGAAGAGGAACTTGTGAATGGCCCCACAGTGCGTATGTTCGACCACAACTCCATTTACATGTTGCTCTTCAAAGCTACATTTCCCAGTATCATGGGGGTCCCAGCGGTCAGATCCGCAACAAACAGAAAGTGATCTTCTACACTCCCTGACAGAAGTTATGTCGCTTATCCATGTTATGTAAATAAAAGCTTATAACCTGACGTTAAATTCATCCATTGGTTGTATAAATTATTCTTTTGAAAGCTGAAACCCTCTGAAATGTGGTTTAGGTTAAAAAAATAAATTGGCATCAATGCAGAAATATTGATCAGTTAATGTGACACAGAATGGTCAGATTTTGTCAAGACAAAAGTTTTGTCGCCCACAGAAAGTAATGTGATATTCAAACAGATAATTAACTTACAATACAAATATATGTTGCATAACATTGGTGAATTAAGTTGTGGGGCTATTAGAGTCATATTTAATATTTTGTGTAACTTCCATGAGCTTGAAGGACTGCATCCATGCGGTTCAACAATGATTCATACAATTTATTAATGAAGTAATATGGACCCGTAGAAGCGCAAGTGCGCGAAACGGCCGTCGTTCAGTCGTTCACTCCCCGCACCCCTCTCCTCACCAGCCGCCGCAGAAATATGTCTGTAACCTGCTAATCACAAATAAAGGAAAACACTAAGGCTATGTTCACACGTTCCTGATTTCCCTCCTTTTTTTTCAGGACTAAAAACCGCAGCTCTTGGCAGAAAACGCAGGTCCTTTTTTTGGTGCTTTTTTGGTGCTTTTTTGGTGCGTTTTTTGATGCGTTTTTTTATGCAGTTTTCTATGCAGAGTCTGTGTGTTTTCTAGGAAGTTCAGGGTTAAAATGGCTGAAAATATCCTAACCCTACCCCTAACCCTACCCCTATTCTAACCTTAGTGGGAAAAAAAAAATTCTTAATTTTTTTATTGTCCCTACCTATGGGGGTGACAAAGGGGGGGGGGTCATTTACTATTTTTTTTATTTTGATCACTGAGATAGGTTATATCTCAGTGATCAAAATGCACTTTGGAACGAATCTGCCGGCCGGCAGATTCGGCGGGCGCACTGCGCATGCGCCCGCCATTTTGCAAGATGGCGGCACCCAGGGAGAAGACGGCTGGACGGACAGGAGATGAGGGCACGGGGGGGCGTCGGAGCACAGGGGTGGCATCGGAGCATGGGGGGGTGGGATTGGGGCACGGGGGGGCAGCCACACTGCAGCGGTTCTGCACCACAAACCGCAGAAAACACGCAGGTATTTTTTTCATCTGCGGGTTTTACTGCGGGTTTGACCTCACAATGGAGGTCTATGGGTGCAGAACCGCTGCAGTTCCGCAAAAAGAAGTGACATGGTACTTCTTTTTTACCGCGGCTATTCAGTGCGGCTTTTTTCACGATTTTCCGCAATGTGGGCACAGCAGTTCCTGTTTTCCATAGGGTACATTGTAATGTACCCTGCATGGAAAACAGCTGCGGACCCGCAGCGGAAAAATCGCGGCGATTCCGCATGAAAAAAAGGATGGTGTGAACATGGCCTTATACTGCACAGAAGGGTGAGTGCCACTTTTTCTTCTCTCATTTACTTCATGGACTTTCAAGTTTACAAGTTGTGCACCGCCCAATGTCAGTAGCTAGCCTCGGGGCATCCTGATCTTCTAAGGATCTATTATACCTATATATCTCTATGCAAATTACAGCATTTGGTGCCATTTATACCCATCTTTTTCTTTAAGAGAATCATAGAATGGTAGAGTTGGAAGGGACCTCCTGGGTTATCTGGTCCAACTCCCTGCTCAAAGCAGGATTCACTTAATTATCCCAGACAGATGTCTGTCCAGTATCTGTTTGAAAATAATTAACTATGTAACTAAGGATGGTGTTATACAGAATTATTGAGTACACTATATACTAAAGGACTGTGGTATACATAATAAGTGAGTACAGTATATACTAAGGACTGTGTTAGAGCAATAATAATGTCTTCCTCCTCCTCCCCCTGTTCCTATGTCCATTATAAGTCCCCCTTTCTCCCATCCCAATCCCCCACACCCCTCATTGTCCTCCTCCCCCCACCCCATCATTGCCTGTTCCACCACCTTCATCATTTCCTCCTCACCCACCACCCCCATTATTGCCTTTTCCACCACTTCCATCATTGCTTTCTCACATACCACCCCATCATTGCCCTCTCCATTACTCCCATCATTGCCCTTTCCACCACCTCCATCATTGCCTTCTCCACCACCACTCCCATCTTTGTCTTTTCCACTACCACCATCATTGCCTGCTCCCCCACCTCCATCATTGTCTTCTCCCCCACCCCATCATTTCCTCTCCCACCATCCCCATCATTGCCCTTTCCCCCACCTCCATCATTTCCTCCTCTCCCACAACCCCCATTATTGCCCTTTCCACCACCACTATCATTGTACTTTCCACTACCACCATCATTGCATTCTCCCCCACCATCCCATCATTGTCCTTTCCACCACCACATCATTGCATTCTACCCTACCACCCCATCATTGTTCTTTCCACCACCTCCATCATTGCTTTTTCTGCCACCACCCCATCATTGCCCTTTCCACCAACTCCATCATTGCTTTCTCCCCTCCCACCCCATCATGACCCCCTCCATCACTCCCATCATTGCCCTTTCCACCACCTCGATCATTGCCTTCTCCTCCACCACTTCCATCATTGCCTTCTTCCCCACCACTCCCATCATTTTATTTTCCACTACCACCATCATTGCCTTCTCCCCACCATCCCCATCATTGCCCTTTCCACCACCACTATCCTTGCCCATTCCACCACCTCCATCATTTTCTCCCCCTCCACCCCCATTATTGCCCTTTCCACCACCTCCTTCATTGCCTTCTCCCCCACCACCATCATTGCCCATTCCACCAAGTCCATCATTTCCTCCTCCCCACCATCCCCATCACTGCCCTCTCCAGCACCCCATCATTGCCTTCTCCCCATTACCACCATCATTGCCCTCTCCTACACCTACAGACACACACAGCACCATGCACCTCTCTACATATTTCCCCGCAGTGCTATGATTGAACGTACAAACACACACCCAACACACATACATACAACAAAACACACACAGCACCTCTCACCCGTCCGCACGCTTTCCCAAAGCTGAAGCATCACCGTCAGCAGCTTCCTCTCTCTGGCACAGCCGGCCGCTGAATGATTACATCATCTAGTGGTGCTGCTGTCTGTGTAAGAGGAAGTGCGGGCAGGAAGCAGGACAGATCCCTGCAGCTCTGCTCTGCTGCTATTTTCTCTTGTAGGCAGCAGAGCTGCAGGGATCACTCCCTGCTCGCCGCACATGAGGGCAATCTGACCAGGGCCCCCCCAGAACATCTGGGCCAGATATACAGGCCAGATTGCCCTCATTATTAACCACCCTGCATGGCCCCCCTCCACCTCCAGGCCCCGATGCAGCTGCACAGGCTGCACATGCTGTATGTCTGCCCATGAGAGGCAGGTCGTAGGTGTACCACACAGCCATCACCTGATAAGTATCAGGCGGGCTCACCTCGTCGTGAACCCGCTCAATACACCCACTTCCGACTTGCACTATACATGTATGGAGGATGTTGTGAAGGGGTTAATTTGAAACACTGCAGTGTTTCAGAGGAATCAATCTTTAAAAGCCACTTCAGTTAACATAGAGAGAGACTTGTCAGTCAAATGGATGGGAGTGTGAAGTATTTATGCGATTAGTGTTTGATTCATGCTGTTCATGGTTCCCTTTAAGTGGAGGCAGTTAGAGTGCATTTACATCTGGCAATTTTCAGGTACCAGTCTTCCAACAGGTACAGGCTCCCAGTCACACAGCAAGAGAGCAAAAGGCTTTTTAATTGGGTGAAATAATTTCACACATTTACACATGACACACTAAGCATAGAAAACAATCATCTTTACCACTTCACCCCGCTGCCAATTTCTGTTGATGAATTTCCGTTTTTCCTCCCCTTCTTCCCAGAGCCATAACTCTTATTTTTCAATCCACATTGACATATGAGTGCTTGTTTTTTGAGGAAAAGTTGTACTTTTAAATGTCACCATTAATTTTACCACATAGTGTACTGGAAAATTGGAAAAAAAGTGCTGTAAAATTGTGAAAAAAATACAGTTTTGTCATCGTTTTTTGGGAATTGTTTTTACGGTGTACATTTTATGGTAACAGTTACCTTGCAGTATGATTCTACTCATCAATATGTTTACAGCGATACCCAACAAGTCCAGTTTTTTTTATTATTATATTAGTGGTGAAAAAAATCCTGAAGTTTGGAAAAAAAATTATGGGTGTTGTGCCTCCATTTTCCGAGACCTGTAACATTTTTATTTTTCAGACGATGGAGCTGTGTCATGTGGTGTATTTTTGTGGGGTGAGACATTGTTCTTTTAGTACCATTTTGGGATAGATGTGACTTTTTGACAGCTTGTTACAGCCTTTTTTTTTGGAATTGCTGCGACCAAAATACCATAATTTTCTTGATTGTTTTCTGTTTACGATGTATACTGATCAGGTGAATTGTTTTTATATTTTGATATATCGGACCTTTCTGGACTTGGCGATACCACATAAGCACCTTTTTTTAGATCTTTAATTTCAATGGGTTGTGATTTGAACTTTTAGGGGGGGGTTCACATTTTTTAAAACTTATTTGTTTACTTTTATTGTTAACCCCCTTAGGGGACTTTGAAATATGATCATTGGATTGCTTGTGCAATATAAAGTAATGTGTCAGCATCGCTGATTATAGCAGAAATCATGGCCTCCTTTGAAGCCCGGCCACAGACAGGGTTTCTACGGAGCTCAGTAATGCCAGGCATGGGAGTCATAACAATCGGCAACCTGTAATCACGTCACAGACTTGCCAATGGGTGGAGATAATCACGTACGCACACGTCATGGCGTGTCAAATGTAACTGTCAGATTGACCGCGGCGTTTAAAGGAGATGTCCGCGACGCCAAAAAAAAGTGCCTAAGCACTAACAGGCATGTAGTTGTTACCTACCTGCCTGTTGTGCCCGGCATGGTTCTCCGCAGGCACAGAGCGGTCACAGATTTCCACTTACGTCACGTCAGAGCGGCAGTTTCTTTTCCTGTTTACATGGCGAGACTACAGGTGTCATACTAATTGACAGCCGGCTGTCCACTGGCTAATTGGGGGAAGCCAGCTGTCAATCAGCATGATGTCGGTAGTCTCGCCCTGTCAAGAGGAAGAGAAACCGCTGCTCTGTTGACAGGCAGTAGCTGAATATCTGGCAGGAGTGGTGAATGACAGGCGTCTGGCACAACAGACATGGGGTTGCTTTTGTTAGCAACTACATGCCTTTATAAAACAAAAAAAAACGAAAAAAAGCACTGGTAAGCACTATTTCTGTGTGTGACTTTTTCTGACCATTCAGTTTACTTTATGCTATCATTTGGAATGGTCTTTATGAGGATTTGATTTCTAACACACCAGTACACTGCATACTTTACTGCTGGATGCACAGATAATGTCACATTAGTGCTCCATTTTTGAGTGGTGACCCTTTTGTCTCTGTCCATTCTTGTATGGCGTCACTTTACTTTACTACTCTAACTTTTTAAATATTTTTCTGATAACATTTATGTTTTCATCCTGTTCACCTGATTACACAGGGCATTGAAAATAGAAGTCGGACTGTAATAACATAAATATACTGTATAGTCTCCAAAGACTGCACCAAGCTAGCCTTAACTATCTATACCATAGCAATAACAATGTAGTAACGCCAGTTACTTTGTAATTTTACTAGCTACAGCACTAGTGATGGCGCATGTCCTCAGATAAGGTGTTATCCAAGAATACTCGTGTGCTAATTGAGTGACTTCGGCGTGCTCTAATAATATGTTCGAGTCTCGCGCCTGCATGTCTCACAGCTATACAACAGCCGCAACACATACAGGGATTGTCTGTTAGGCACTCCCTGCATGTGTTGTGGCTGATGAACAGCTGCGAGACTCGAAACATATTATTCAAGTAAGCCAAAATCATTCAGTTAGGCTACGTTCACATTTGCGTTGTGCGGTGCTGCGTCGGCGATGCAACGCACAACGCAAACAAAAACGCATGCAAAACGCATTGTTTTGTGACGCATGCGTCCTTTTTTGGCATGATTTTGGACGCAAAAAAAATGCAACTTGCTGCGTCCTCTGCACCCTGACACTTGCGCCAAAAAAGACGCATGCGTCACAAAACGCAAGACAACGCATGTCCATGCGCCCCCATGTTAAATATAGGGGCGCATGACGCATGCGTCGCCGCGGCTGCGCCCGACGCCGCCCCACAAAACGCTAATGTGAATGTAGCCTTAGCACACGAGTATACTCGGATAACTCCTTATCCAATCACGTTCGCTCATCACTACATATCACCCTTAATGGTGGCCCTGTAATTAAAACCCACTTTTACCACTATTCTTTAAGTAGTTGCAGAAATGGAAGATTTATGTTGTAATTTCAGAATGTCATTTTAATTCATATTAACACCTAAAGTTATCAGCCATATTTAAAAGAAATGCTGACAGCCCACCACCAGCAAGCATTTCTGGAAGGAAAAGGATGCCAGAATCGTCTAGAAACTCATACGTTTATGGTCAGGGTGTTTTGACTGGCATTGGAATGCTTTTATCTCCGAGTGACTAAAAATAAATAGATTGCTCCGTTAAAGTGATCAATAACAAATAAGGTAGCAAGATCGGAGGAATAATTATTTGCATATTTAAATTCATTTGTTCAGATAATTATGCCATGGCTTCCTCTACTGTGCCACATTGCTGTTTACATATTTGCAAACTAGTCTGTAAAAATTCTGTGTGACTCATACATTGAAATCCCCAGATTTTGTTCTGCCAAGTTACAGGTCAAACCTAATCTCCAGAAATCTCCCTTGACAGTCTATCCTTTACAACCATTGATAAATGTACTGCAGTGTCTCTCATCACATCTTCTAATTCTGTATACAGTACAAGATCTCTCTTGTATGGCACCCTACAATTGGAATGTCGTACATCACCCCATTGCAATTCCATCTTGCCTTTGTTTTTTTTTTATTAACTTAAAAAAGGTGGTTACAAAAAGGTGCTAAAATGTAACATATACAGGTGCTTCTCACAAAATTAGCGTATCATCAAAAAATTAATTTATTTCAGTTCTTCAATACTAAAAATGTAAACTCATATATAAAGTCATTACAACTAGACTGATCTATTTCAGGTGTTTATTTCTGTTGTTGATAATTATGGCTTACAGCCTATGAAAACCCAAAAGTCATTATCTCAGAAAATTAGAATACTTTAAAACACCAGCTTAAAAAATGATTTTAAAATCCGAAATGTTGGCCTTCTGAATTGTATACTCAGTAAATGCACTCAATACTTGGTCGGGGCTCCTTTTGCATCAATGTTGTGTGGCATGTAGGCGATCAGCCCGTGGCACAACTGAGGTGTTACTGAAGCCCAGGTTGCTTTGATAGCAGCCTTCAGCTGGTCTGCATTGTTGGGTCTGGTGTCTCTCATCTTCATCTTGACAATACGGTCCAGAAGGCCGTCTCATAGTTATTTGTTCAATTGACTGCAGAAGGCAGCTTTTTCCTGGAGAGGTCTGTCAGGAGCTTTGCCAGGCTACTATAGTGAGGGACGAACCTTCTATAGTACCCAGTTGTGCCCAGGAAGGACATCACCTGTTCCTTGGTCATGGGGGTGAGCCAGGATGAAATGGCATCCATTTTCCTAGGTTTCGGCTTTATAGCCCCCGCCTACCTGGTGTCCAAGGTAGTTGACCTCACTCATACCCAACTAGCACTTTTCTGGCATAATATTCAAGGCTGCCTGGCGGATCCACCCGACCACCTGTACCAGATGCTCTAGACGATCCTCTCAGGTAGGACTGAAGCTGGCAATGCTGTCCATGTATGCAGCAGCGTACACTTCCAAGTCCCTTGAGTAGTGTGTTGACTATCCACTAAAAAGTGGCAGGGGCATTCCTTCATGCCAAACGGCATCACTGTGGACTCATACAGTTTGAATGGGGTTATAAAGACAAAGCCTTTCCCATGCATCACAGGTCAGGGGGGTCTGGCAATATTCCCCGCTGAGATCCATGATGATCAGGTACTTGGCCCTGGCCAACTGATCGAGTATGTCATCGATGCGTGGAATTGGGTATGCATCGGTGACTGTAACATCATTGAGCCCCCTGTAGCCGACGCAGAACCAGGTCCTTCTTTGGGACAAGGGCTATGGGCAAGGCCCAAGCGCTGCTGGATATTTGAATGACCCTCAGCTTCAGCATTTCATTAGTCTGCTGGCACATATGCTACTGCACCTACAGGGAGAACCTCCATGATTGTTCAAGGTGTTCAAGTGATGGATGGTCAATTTGGATCTTCCGACCTTGTTGCTGGACACTCCCAGAAGGAGTGTAGGGTTGCCCACTCCTGGGATCGTTAGTCTGACAAGAACTGGTTGCAAACCTTCACATCCTTGATGGTCCCATCCACCATAGCCTGGGAGAGCATATCTGGGAGGGTCTATGCCTCTCCCTTTTTCTGGCAGGCTGCATACTGGGAGGGCACAGGCAGGAGGCCTGCTCATGATGTGCCTTCATGTTCACATGGAAGGCCTTCCTCCATCCCCGTGCATGGTCCAGGGCGACCAGGTATGTTATGGCATTGAGCTGCTGGTGCACGAGTTATGATCCTTCCCAGGCCTCCTAAAGCTTGTCCTGAGTTTCGGAGACCAGTGCACACACTGTCATATTATCGTGCACCAGCTGCGCCAAGACCTGCATCTATAAGTGCTCAACATGCTCGATGTCGACAGTCCAGGGGTGGATAAGTCTTATTCCCAAATCTCTTCTACCACAGCCAGGAGCCCCTACACACCTTGTCCATACAGAATCTCAAAGGGGGAGAACTCTGTTGAGGCCCGTAGTAGGCAAATAGGTGTGAAAGGTACCACACTCAGTCGTTCCCGTGGAAGTCGACCTACAGTACAGACCAAAAGTTTGGACACACTTTCTCATTTAAAGATTTTTCTGTATTTTCATGACTATGAAAATTGTACATTCACACTGAAGGCATCAAAACTATGAATTAACACATGGGGAATTATATACAGTGGGGCAAAAAAGTATTTAGTCAGTCAGCAATAGTGCAAGTTCCAGCACTTAAAAAGATGAGAGGCGTCTGTAATTTACATTATAGGTAGACCTCAACTATGGGAGACAAACTGAGAAAAAAAAATCCAGAAAATCACATTGTCTGTTTTTTTAACATTTTATTTGCATATTATGGTGGAAAATAAGTATTTGGTCAGAAACAAAATTTCATCTCAATACTTTGTAATATATCCTTTGTTGGCAATGACAGAGGTCAAACGTTTTCTGTAAGTCTTCACAAGGTTGCCACACACTGTTGTTGGTATGTTGGCCCATTCCTCCATGCAGATCTCCTCTAGAGCAGTGATGTTTTTGGCTTTTCGCTTGGCAACACGGACTTTCAACTCCCTCCAAAGGTTTTCTATAGGGTTGAGATCTGGAGACTGGCTAGGCCACTCCAGGACCTTGAAATGCTTCTTACGAAGCCACTCCTTCGTTGCCCTGGCGGTGTGCTTTGGATCATTGTCATGTTGAAAGACCCAGCCACGTTTCATCTTCAATGCCCTTGCTGATGGAAGGAGGTTTGCACTCAAAATCTCACGATACATGGCCCCATTCATTCTTTCAAGTACCCGGATCAGTCGTCCTGGCCCCTTTGCAGAGAAACAGCCCCAAAGCATGATGTTTCCACCACCATGCTTTACAGTAGGTATGGTGTTTGATGGATGCAACTCAGTATTCTTTTTCCTCCAAACACGACAAGTTGTGTTTCTACCAAACAGTTCCAGTTTGGTTTCATCAGACCATAGGACATTCTCCCAAAACTCCTCTGGATCATCCAAATGCTCTCTAGCAAACTTCAGACGGGCCCGGACATGTACTGGCTTAAGCAGTGGGACACGTCTGGCACTGCAGGATCTGAGTCCATGGTGGCGTAGTGTGTTACTTATGGTAGGCCTTTTTACATTGGTTCCTGCTCTCTGCAGTTCATTCACTAGGTCCCCCCGCGTGGTTCTGGGATTTTTGCTCACCGTTCTTGTGATCATTCTGACCCCACGGGGTGGGATTTTGAGTGGAGCCCCAGATCGAGGGAGAATATCAGTGGTCTTGTATGTCTTCCATTTTCTAATTATTGCTCCCACTGTTGATTTCTTCACTCCAAGCTGGTTGGCTATTGCAGATTCAGTCTTCCCAGCCTGGTGCAGGGCTACAATTTTGTTTCTGGTGTCCTTTGACAGCTCTTTGATCTTCACCATAGTGGAGTTTGGAGTCAGACTGTTTGAGGGTGTGCACAGGTGTCTTTTTATACTGATAACAAGTTTAAACAGGTGCCATTACTACAGGTAATGAGTGGAGGAAAGAGGAGACTCTTAAAGAAGAAGTTACAGGTCTGTGAGAGCCAGAAATCTTGATTGTTTGTTTCTGACCAAATACTTATTTTCCACCATAATATGCAAATAAAATGATAAAAAAAACAGACAATGTGATTTTCTGGATTTTTTTTTTCTCAGTTTGTCTCCCATAGTTGAGGTCTACCTATGATGTGAAAAACAGACGCCTCTCATCTTTTTAAGTGGTGGAACTTGCACTATTGCTGATTGACTAAATACTTTTTTGCCCCACTGTACTTAACTAAAAAGTGTGAAACAAATGAAAATATGTCTTAACTTCTAGGTTCTTCAAAGTAGCCACCTTTTGCTTTGATGACTGCTTTGCTCACTCTTGGCATTCTCTTGATGAGCTTCAAGAGGTAGTCACCGGGAATGGTCTTCCAACAATCTTGAAGGAGTTCCCAGATATGCTTAGTACTTGGCCCTTTTGCCTTCAAACTGCGGTCCAGCTCACCCCAAACCATCTCGATTGGGTTCAGGTCATCTGGCGTAGCATCCCATCACTCTACTTCTTGGTCAAATAGCCCTTACACAGCCTGGAGGTGTGTTTGGGGTCACTGCCTGTTGAAAAATAAATGATGGTCCAACTAAATGCAAACCGGATGGAATAGCATGCCGCTGCAAGATTCTTTGGTAGCCATGCTGGTTCAGTATGCCTTCAATTTTGAATAAATCCCCAACAGTGTCACCAGCAAAGCACCCCCACACCATCACACCTCCTCCTCCATGCTTCACGGTGGGAACAAGGTATGTAGATTCCATCCATTCACCTTTTCTGCTCGCACAAAGACACGGTGGTTGGAACCAAAGATCTCAAATTTGGACTCATCAGACCAAAGCACAGATTTCCACTGGTCTAATTGCCAATCCTTCTGTTCTTTAGCCCAAACAAGTTTCTTCTGCTTGTTGCCTGTCCTTAGCAGTGGCTTCTCAGCAGCTATTTTACCATGAAGGCCTGCTGCACAAAGTCTCCTCTTAACAGTTGTTGTAGAGATGTGTCTGCTGCGAGAAATCTGTGTGGCATTGACCTGGTCTCTAATTTGAGCTGCTGTTAACCTGCGATTTCTGAGGCTGGTGACGCAGATAAACTTATCCTCAGAAGCAGAGGTGACTCTTGGTCTTCATTTCCTGGGGCGGTCCTCATGTGAGCCAGTTTCTTTGTAGCGCTTGATGGTTTTTGCAACTGCACTTAGAGACACTTTCAAAGTTTTCCCAATTTTTCAAAATTTCTTAAAGTAATGATGGCCACTCATTTTTTACTCGCTTTACTCAGATGCTTTTTTCTTGCCATAATACAAATTCTAACAGTCTATTCGGTAAGACTATCAGCTGTGTATCCACCAGACTTCTGCACAACACAACTGATGGTCCCAACCCCATTTATAAGACAAGAAATCCCACTTATTAAACCTGACAGGGCACACCTGTGAAGTGAAAACCATGCCCGGTGACTACCTCTTGAAACTCATCAAGAGAATGCCAAGAGTGTGCAAAGCAGTCATCAAAGTAAAAGGTGGCTACTTTGAAGAACCTAGAATATAAGACATAATTTCAGTTGTTTCACACTTTTTAGTTAAGTATATAATTCCACATGTGTTAATTCATAGTTTTGATGTCTTCAGTGTGAATGTACAATTTTCATAGTCATGAAAATACAGAAAAATCTTTAAATGAGAAGGTGTGTCCTAACTTTCGGTCTGTACTGTACATCTTAAGCATCTGCGTCAAGGTGCCATTGAGCCATCTGCACAGGTCGTTCATCTGTGGGTGGTGCAGGATGGTCACCAGATGTTACATCTGCATCTCACTACAGTGGGACTCCATACACTGTGATGTGAACTGGGTCCCTCAGTCGGTAAGCATTTCTTAGGGAAATAATAGGCAGAGCTACTGGTGTAGTTTTGGGGTGCCACCCCTCCTACCCCACCCTCTGACAGGTCTCGCATGGACGGCTGTAGGCAGCCACATCATACCCCATCCTGGGCCAATAGAAATGCTTGGTTAGACTGGCCTATGTCTTATTGATCCTTAGATGTCCAGCCATCAGAGTCTCGTGTTCAATCCGCAACAACTCTGCCCTGAATGGATAGGGTACCACCAACTCTCGTTCCCTAGGCAATTCCTACAGAGAACCCTGCTGGACCATTACCTGGTACAGCTGTCCTCAGTCCCAGACCACCCGCTCAAGGTCTGAGTCTGAGAGAGGCTGTGCTGCCATCTTCTTGAGAACTTTTGGGCTGTCGTCAGTATCCAACGCCACCTGGAACCCCTGACTGGATGTGGCCAGAATAGACGAGACAGCAATGTCTTCTGTCAGCTCACCAAGACCTTTGTCTGACCTGACAGCTACTTGGTATGATGGGAGGAAGCCGTCAGACCCCTGGGGCCTTAACGCTACCATTGTTCGTGACAGGTGCCATGGCAGCGGCAACAGAGGGTAGTGCCCACTTCTCTTCTGCTTCTGACCAAGTTGCCTTTGCAGACTGACTAACCTGGCCCTCTGTCATCCCGGTTGTGGAGGAACCCTGCAATAAGACCTTACCTGGGAGCACTACCTCTCCTGAGACAGCCCCACCCTCAAATGCATACTTCCCCTCTGCAGCTGTCTGTCCTGTCTGTCCCTTTCGTGACAACCTCACAGGGCAACTGATTCCAGCATAATGGCTGGACGCACTTTAAGGCAGGGGTGGGGAACCTCAGGTCCCAGGGCCATTTACAGCCCTCGAAGACCTTTTATCAGGCCCCCAAGCAGATTCTCAGGGACTGCATTCTTGGGCAGGGAGCTGTATTTTGATTGCCACAAGCTCATAAATTTCTTCTTGCTCTGTTAGCACACACACACACAGTGTTCACTACTGAACACTGAAGGGCATTCAATTAAAGATTACATTTTGAAACCATTGCCAGAGTCAGGATGTACTTTGTGGGCGGAGTTTGTATGGCCCCCGAAGGATGGTATAAATATCCAAATGGCCCTTCTCAGAAAAAAGATTCCCCACCCCTGCTCTAAGGCATTTTTACAGCTTGATTGATTGATCTCCTCCCCCAGGTGAGAGGAGCGCACCCCCCCACATTCCCATCAGTAGACATGTTAATCACATTGATATCAACAAGGGTGGAAATTACGTTGCTGTTTGGGGAATCAAGCCTTGGGGTTTCAGTGGCCACATACTGGGCCACTAGCCGCCCCAAATCTGTCCCAAGCAAAATACTTACAGAACTCCCACCTCCCGCTCTCCCTACCTGGAGCCACAGTCCAAATATAGCTTGGCGACGAGCAACCTCGGTTTGACCCCTCCAAACCTGGAGACAGCAAGGGTTTTTCTGGGTACCAAATCCTGTGGGGACACCAGCTTAGGCCGCACAAGAATCATCTCAGTGTCAGTGTCCTGTAGGCCCATGGCCATGGCCTGGCCTATGGTGATGGGCTTAAGGTTTTCAAGGGACCTCTCACCACCCCCATCCACACACAAAACAATGGATGGTTTCTGGGACATGGGTAGGCTCTTCTAGTGCTGGGGACACATGGATTTGATTGTCCCTGCTGTTTGCAGAGATGACATAGTCGGAGTTCCCCCACTGACATGGAGAGGGAAGCATGAGTTGAACTTAGGGGCAGGGACAGCAGGCACCGCGCTCATTTTACTTCCTCTCCAGCTCGCAGGTTTCTAGACCTCCTATTGTTGGAGTACTCGCTGGCAAGTGTCACTGTTGCAGAGTCCCCCTTTAGCTTTCACTCACAGAGATACTGCAGGAGGTCCTCCAAGCAGTTCCACAAAAACTGCTCAGTTATGATGAGCTCCTTCTGCTGCTGCATGGTTGTGAGCTCCAATCCCGTGGTCCATTGGTCGACTACTCTAAGTAGGTCACGCATTTGATCAGCCCAACTGTCTGCAGGACCCCGCTGCATGTTCCAGAGTTTCTTCCGGTGCTAGAACTGATCGAGAATCTCAAATCCATTTGGCCCTTTCCAGAGATCTCGAAAATGTAACAGGTATATAGTGCCTTGCGAAAGTATTCGGCTCCCTGGAACTTTTCAACCTTTTCCCACATATCATGCTTCAAACATAAAGATACCAAATGTAAATTTTTGGTGAAGAATCAACAACAAGTGGAACACAATTGTGAAGTTGAACGAGATTTATTGGTTATTTTAAATTTTTATCCTATTCCTCTCTGTGCTTCAAACAGAACCCTGAGACCATCACAGAGCAGGTGCATTTATACAGAGACTTGATTACACACAGCTGCATTATATTTATCATCATTAGGCATTTAGGACAACATTGGATCATTCAGAGATCCAAAATGAACTCCTGGAGTGAGTTTGCTGCACTGAAAGTAAAGGGGCCGAATTATATTGCACGCCTCACTTTTCAGTTTTTAAATTTCCACAAAAATTTAAAATAACTCAATAAATTTCGTTCATCTTCACAATTGTGTTCTATATCTCTTCAAAGTCTAGTCTATAATACAGGGTACAAGTTTGTGACCTGACTTATAGTATTTTATAATAGACTGCATGTGTTCTTACCTTTTAATCACTAGATAAAATCTCATGGAATGTTTTACTTTGCTTTAGGTCAGTTATCGTGACTGTATTGAAGACATACACATTTGTATAAGATGGCGTGACTTTAGAACTACATTAGCAAATCACCTCCAGCTAAGAAAAGGATACACCTCATTTCCTAAGTAGTTGTTGCAGTTAATTATCTTATTGCTTAAAATAGTCTCTCCTTTGTTTGTTAGTGCTTACATTCTTGAGGCATGTTTACACCCAGCAAGTTTTCAAAGATTTGACAGCTAATGTCAGGTCATGGTATTAATCAGGAGATTAAGACAAATAATTGTGTAAACGTACCTCACATGGTTGTTTAATTTTTTAAGAAATCGTTTGTCTTTTCTGCATGGCAATGTCTAATCACACTCGACTTTACATCACTATAATAATTACAAATGTTAATTGTGGGAAAACACATGTAATGGAGATACGTACATGGTGATTCTACATGGTGAATTTGTCAAACAAGTTAAATAGTATGAAACTACTTGTAGCAAAAATAATTGTGTTATTATATAGTAGCAAAATGGTAAAGATAATGTATCAATTAATCAATTGAAGTACAATTCCATTATTCATGCGGTCGTCACTTCATTTTTAAAAAATGTTGGGAATCTTGATTTTGTGGCACTTAACAAACATTTAAAAAGAAATCAAAGAAATGAACTTTTTCTAATGCCACTATGTGGTTAATACTAGCCTCTTATTCTACACACCTGAATTTCCAGAAGAAGCTAAATCTAAAATATTACAAATTGTTGCTCTTAATGCCGGCAAGATACTTCCATGCATAAAAATGAGTATATTCTCAATAAATAGCCAGTACAAATGTAAAAACCATGTCTGAGAATATTGAGGCTATGCAATGTTACAGAAAATACTAAAATATAAAACCTACAAAAAGTTATTGGGGATTGAGAACATTTTGGGAAGATTCCAGTCCAGAGTCTAGTTCGTTGAGAAGATTTGGGATATATCATCCTGATACATTATCTCCATTAGGGCTTTATATAGATGTTAATTTGTAAAGTGCCCTTAAAGAGGTTCTACCAAGTTTAGAAGTTATCCCCTATAAACAAGTGTGAATGGATCAGTGGTCAATCACGCACACCTCCGCTCCATTTTTTCTGGAGATAGCTGAGCACAGGTGCGCATGATCGTCATCTGCACTGGGATCTTCAGTGCTCCAGTTCTCAGGATCAGTGGGAGTTCCAGCAGTCGGACCCCCAACAATTGAGTATGACCAAAAATATAGGTTCTCTTTAAAATGTTTAAAGTTTAAACATTAACTTTAGCTTTATATTGCATTGTAAACATTAATATTATTATATTACATTTCTTTGTACAATGTTAAAAATATCAGTTGGCCAGATAGGTTATTCTCTTACTTTACAGCTACATAAAAAGTTGTTTTCACACAAAATAACTAGCTATCAAGTAAGTATGTCTTCTGTTTTTTTCGGTTGCAAATTTCTCCCATCATGCCTGAAAAAGAAAACCGTTTTTGACAGCTATTAAATTGGTGTCAAATGAATTCCACGGTCAATTCTCCAAGGTAAATTGTGTAACTAGATCCACAAATAACAAGTGATTGGGCAGATGGATTTGAGAATGGAGCACTGTTGTCAAAAACATCAGAGAATTTCGGGTCATAGTTCACTTTCAACAGATATTCAATGACGAGCAGGATGTGTTCCCAGGAAAATGGCCTTGAGCAGTGTCCTCTTAAAAGGAAAAGCAGGTGTGCATATGTGTGGGCCTGCCCTTTGTTGCTCAGGGTTTGTAGATGATTTATGTTTTAATCAGCTGTAAAAGTTCTTACTGGCCGTAAAGACACATTTTTCTTGAAAAGTTGTATAGCACATGCCTTTACTCAAGTCTTTCTGTTTGTTAACAGGGCTAATATAAGTTTCCATGATTCGTATGGGACTAGCTATTAGTTGTAGTATAATTGTATTGATGTTCACAAATTGTCTCCTTAAGACTTTATTGAAGTCTTCAGATAGTGAAGGCTAATTTAATTTGCTATATGCAGCCACTATTTCTCTGCTTTTATAGAGTGGCAGAAAGCCCCCTAGCACCCTCTATGCACTCAACAAAAATCTAGATCAATCTATTGATGTAAAAATCCATTAAAAGATTAAAAAATAAAAAATCCTTATAATCATCACGTACATAAATGGAGCCTCTGCTTCTAACCTTAATCCATCCAGTTTTTGCTGCATCTTCTTATACCCTTTGTTTGTGCTGAAATATCCTGGCATCTGGCAGTGAGCGAAGACATCCGGCTCTGACGAGGCCTAGGATGGTTCTACGCATGTGTGCACAAGGACACGGCACACGTTGTGACCTTTCATGTGCTTGCGCAGAACCCTCCCAGGACTTATCAGAGCCAAAAGTTCAGGCTGACTCAGAAAGGCCCTGGGATTCCAGCCTGAGTGGTTGGCATCAGAACATGCAACAAGGACCAGACAGGTGACAGTGAGGAGCGGAGGAGAGGTGAGTGGTGAGGTGAGTAAAAGGATTTTTTGTTTTTTACATCTTTACATCATGTTTATTATGCCCTGTGATCTGGAGCGATGCCAGCTTAATAAGGGGTATTACATTTGTGGAGAACTTCATGCAATTTCTTAGGAAAAAAATGCGCAAATAGGCAAATTTGAATTTTGCCTAATCTGCTCATCTCTAAAAGCAGGAAAATAAAAACAACAACATTAAAATAATGTGGTTGCATAAGGATGAACCCCTCTTATAATTGGAGATGTGGTTGTGTTCACAATTAGCCAATCACACTTAAACTCATGGTAAATAGTAGTTAGTACCCAGCTGCTATCATTTAATGAGATTCGGATTAACTCCATGTAAAGGAAAAGCCATAATCTGTAGTTTACAACACAGCAAGGGAATCTCATTGTTGATAGTTAACAGTCAGAAGAAAGGTACAAAAAAATTCCAAAGCATTAGATGTACCATGGACACTGTGAAAATGGTCATCAAGAAGTGGCTTAAATTTGGCACAACAGTGACATTACCTAGTACTGAGTGTCCCTGCAAAATTGATGAAAAGGCAAGAATAAAATTGGTCTGTAAGAATTTCTAGCAAGTACTGGTTGTGTACTATTTGTGAGTGAAATCTTCCATATCCCTCATATGTCTGGTCTGTGGGCTATGGTGTTGAAATGGAAGTGGTTTTTTTTTACAAAGAAAAACATCTAAACTCGGCTATGTTTTCCTAAACCTTGCACCCAGTCTGCTAAAATCATGTGTGTAAAAGTGTTATGGCTAGTGTTGAGCATTCCGATACCGCAAGTATCGGGTATCGGCCGATACTTGCGGTATCGGAATTCCGATACCGAGATCCGATACTTTTGTGGTATCGGGTATCGGTATCGGATCCATAGTGAGGTGTAAAATAAAGAATTAAAATAAAAAATATTGATATATTCACCTCTTCGGCGGCCCCTGGACATCATGCTGGTAACCGGCAGGCTTCTTTGTTTAAAATGAGCGCGTTTAGGACCTGAGGAATGACGTCGCGGCTTCTGATTGGTCGCGTGCCGCCCATGTGACCGCCACGCGACCAATCAGAAGCCGCGACGTCATTCCTCAGGTCCTAAATTCCTAGAATGAGCGCGTTTAGGACCTGAGGAATGACGTCGCGGCTTCTGATTGGTCGCGTGCCGCCCATGTGACCGCCATGCGACCAATCAGAAGCCGCGACGTCATTCTCAGGCACTAAACTCCTCATTCTAGGAATTTAGGACCTGAGGAATGACGTCGCGGCTTCTGATTGGTCGCGTGGCGGTCACATGGGCGGCACGCAACCAATCAGAAGCCACGACGTCATTCCTCAGGTCCTAAACGCACTCATTTTAAACAAAGAAGCCTGCCGGTTACCAGCGTGATGTCCAGGGGCCGCCGGAGAGGTGAATATATCAATATTTTTTATTTTAATTCTTTATTTTACACATTAATATGGTTCCCAGGGCCTGAAGGAGAGTTTCCTTTCCTTCAGACCCTGGGAACCATTAGGATACCTTCCGATACTTGGTGTCCCATTGACTTGTATTGGTATCGGATATCGGTATCGGCGATATCCGATACTTTTCGGGTATCGGCCGATATTATCCGATACCGATACTTTCAAGTATCGGACGGTATCGCTCAACACTAGTTATGGCCTGATGAGACCAAGGTGAAACTTTTTAATCATAATTCTGATATGTCCCGTATGTTTGGCAGAAAGTCAACACTGAACATCACCAAAAGAATGCCATACCCACAGTAAAGCATGGCGGAGGCACCACTGTGCTTTGGAGCTGTTTTTCAGTAGCTGTAACTGGGGTTTTAGTCAAGTTGGAGGAAATTATGAACAGTTCCAAATATCAGTAAATTTTGTAACAAGACAGCAAAACAACAACCTTACACATACCTTCAAATTACCAGAAGAATGGCTTCACCAAAAGAAGACCAGTTTTTTGGAATGGCCCAGCGAAAGCCAAGACCTGAATCCAATTGAAAATCTGTGGATTGACCCGGAGAGGGCACTGTACTCAGGAGATATCGCAATCTGACAGATTTGGAGTGCTGCTGCAAGAAACAGTATTCATGCAATGACATTATTTTAGGTGTTTATTTTTCATTTTCCAACAAAAAAGATTTCAGTTTGTTTTTCAATTGAATTGTACAGATTATAGGTGATAATAAAGGTGGAAAAAATTCTGAAACTATGTTTCTTGGTATGATTTATTATTTGACAAAAACCTGTCATTTTAAAAATCTGACTTTTCATACCCTCCGTATACTGTAAACAAAAGATTGTTATAAAGAAATAGGTATTGGGAAAAAGAACCTTTTTTTGCTTATCTGCTGTTTTATTGATTGTTAGTGGATAATGGCTCTTGAGAAAAGCTGTGCAATGGTGAGATGATCTATTATATGGTTTAAGGGTTGTTTTACTGAATTGAAGTTTTTTAATTTGCCTGCTGGCTCACCAGTAGAGATGAGTGAATCCATACTTAAAGGTTAAACACGGACTTCTCCCGTAAGTCTGTTGCAATGTTCAGAGTTCTGAGCAAAGAGATAGGGGGAGAGAGGGAGAGAGAGCGATTTCCCAGCTCAAAAGTTTGGCTCCACATTGTTTTCCATGCGTTTCAGGTTCTGGTTCAAGTTCTGGTACAGTTTTGGTATGCGACCTGAATTTTGGAATAAAGTTCGGGTCGTGAGTTAGGGCTGGCGGAACATAAATATTGAGATAATATAAGTGCGTTTGCAGCCCAGGGTCCACCATGCAGGAGTGGAACCTGCTGCTAGTAAATGGTGGCACTATATGGCGGTACAACGCCTGAATAGACACGGGTTCCATCACCTGGTTTGTATAGGAGCAAACTCTGTTGCTTCACAACATAACGCTATGCCCTGTTAACTTCACAGAGGATCATAGCTCACTAAGAGAGCAGCTAGCATACAGGGGTTGTTGTTGTGAATTCTGTTGTCGGGCTCCCTCCTGTGGTCATGAATGGTACTTCGGCTGGTTCTGTCCATGGACTTCCTCTGGTGGGTGTTTCTGGGTTTCCTTCCACAGGTGACGAGGTTAGTTCGTTGGCTGGCTGCTCTATTTAACTCCACTTAGATCTTTGCTCCATGCCACCTGTCAATGTTCCAGTATTGGTCTAGTTCACTCCTGGATCGTTCTTGTGACCTGTCTTCCCAGCAGAAGCTAAGTTCCTGCTTGTATTTTCTTTAGTTTGCTATTTTTCTGTCCAGCTTGCTATTTTTATTGTTGTCTTGCTTGCTGGAAGCTCTGGGACGCAGAGGGAGCGCCTCCGCACCGTGAGTCGGTGCGGAGGGTCTTTTTGCGCCCTCTGCGTGGTCTTTTTGTAGGTTTTTGTGCTGACCGCAAAGCAACCTTTCCTATCCTCAGTCTGTTCAGTAAGTCGGGCCTCTGTTGTGAATTCTGTGGCAGAGCTCCCTCCTGTGGTCACAAGTGGTACTGCGGCTTCTGAGTTTCCTTCCTCAGGTGATGTGGTGAAGTCGTTAGGTGCTGCTCTATTTAACTCCACCTAGTGCTTTGCTCCTGGCCTCCAGTCAATGTTCTAGTATTGGTCTTGCTTCCTCCTGGATTGTTCCTGTGGCCTGTCTGCTCTGCATAAGCTAAGTTTTGCTTGTGATATTTTTGTTTGCTATTTTTTCTGTCCAGCTTGCTTAATTGGTTTTTCTGGCTTGCTGGAAGCTCTGGGACGCAGAGGGAGCACCTCCGTACCGTAAGTCGGTGCGGAGGGTCTTTTTGCCCCCTCTGCGTGGTTGTTTGTAGGGTTTTGTGTTGACCGCAAAGTTATCTTTCCTATCTTCGGCCTGTTCAGTAAGTTGGGCCTCACTTTGCTAAATCTATTTCATCTCTGCATTTGTATTTTCATCTCTACTCACAGTCATTATATGTGGGGGCTGCCTTTTCCTTTGGGGTATTTCTCTGAGGCAAGGTAGGCTTATTTTTCTATCTTAGGCCTAGCTAGTTTCTCAGGCTGTGCCGAGTTGCATAGGGAGCGTTAGGCGCAATCCACGGCTGCCTCTAGTATGGTTGGATAGGATTAGGGATTGCGGTCAGCAGAGTTCCCACGTCTCAGAGCTCGTCCTATGTCTTTTGGTTATTGTCAGGTCACTTTGTGTGCTCTGAACTTCAAGGTCCATTGTGGTTCTGAATTACCTAATCATAACAGTACTGGAGGCCCAAAGTACTAATGCTTCTCAATAGAGGGAAAAAAGAAGTTCTGAGACCATTTTTTTTTCTTTGCACTGTGTTTTGCCTTTTTTTTCCCCTAGACATTTGGGTGGTTCAGGACACAGGTGTAGTGATGGACATTAAAGGTCTGTCTTCATGTGTGGATCATCTCACTGCAAGAGTACAAAATATTCAAGACTTTGTGGTTCAGAATTCTATGTTAGAACCAAGAATTCCTATTCCTGATTTGTTTTCTGGAGATAGAGCAAAATTTCTGAGTTTCAAAAATAATTGTAAACTGTTTCTGGCTTTGAAACCTCGCTCCTCTGGTGACCCAGTTCAACAAGTTAGGATCATTATTTCTTTATTACGTGGCGACCCTCAAGACTGGGCATTTTCCCTTGCGCCAGGAGATCCTGCATTATGTAATATTGATGCGTTTTTCCTGGCGCTCGGATTGCTGTACGATGAACCTAATTCGGTGGATCAGGCAGAGAAAAATTTGCTGGCTCTGTGTCAGGGTCAGGATGAGATAGAGATTTATTGTCAGAAGTTTAGAAAGTGGTCCGTGCTCACTCAATGGAATGAAGGTGCGCTGGCAGCTATTTTCAGAAAGGGTCTCTCTGAAGCCCTTAAGGATGTCATGGTGGGATTTCCCATGCCTGCTGGTCTGAATGAGTCTATGTCTTTGGCCATTCAGATCGGTCGACGCTTGCGTGAGCGCAAATCTGTGCACCATTTGGCGGTATTATCCGAGCATAAACCTGAGCCTATGCAGTGCGATAGGACTTTGACCAGAGTTGAACGGCAAGGACACAGACGTCAGAATGGGCTGTGTTTCTACTGTGGTGATTCCACTCATGCTATCTCCGATTGTCCTAAGCGCACTAAGCGGTTCGCTAGGTCTGCCACCATTGGTACGGTACAGTCAAAATTTCTTTTGTCCGTTACTTTGATCTGCTCTTTGTCATCTTATTCTGTCATGGCATTTGTGGATTCAGGCGCTGCCCTGAATTTGATGGACTTGGAGTATGCTAGGCGTTGTGGGTTTTTCTTGGAGCCCTTGCAGTGTCCTATTCCATTGCGAGGAATTGATGCTACGCCTTTGGCCAAGAATAAGCCTCAGTACTGGACCCAGCTGACCATGTGCATGGCTCCTGCACATCAGGAGGATATTCGCTTTCTGGTGTTGCATAATCTGCATGATGTGGTCGTGTTGGGGTTGCCATGGCTACAAGTCCATAACCCAGTATTAGATTGGAAATCAATGTCTGTGTCCAGCTGGGGTTGTCAGGGGGTACATGGTGATGTTCCATTTCTGTCTATTTCGTCATCCACCCCTTCTGAGGTCCCAGAGTTCTTGTCTGATTACCGGGATGTATTTGATGAGCCTAAGTCCAATGCCCTACCTCCGCATAGGGATTGTGATTGTGCTATTGATTTGATTCCTGGTAGTAAGTTTCCTAAAGGTCGACTGTTTAATTTATCTGTACCTGAGCACGCCGCTATGCGGAGTTACGTGAAGGAGTCCTTGGAGAAGGGTCATATTCGCCCGTCATCGTCGCCATTAGGAGCAGGGTTCTTTTTTGTTGCCAAGAAGGATGGTTCGCTGAGACCTTGTATAGATTACCGCCTTCTAAATAAAATCACGGTCAAATTTCAGTACCCCTTGCCGCTGCTATCTGATTTGTTTGCTCGGATCAAGGGGGCTAGTTGGTTCACCAAGATAGATCTTCGTGGTGCGTATAATCTTGTGCGTATTAAGCGGGGCGATGAATGGAAAACTGCATTTAATACGCCCGAGGGCCATTTTGAGTACCTAGTTATGCCTTTCGGACTTGCCAATGCTCCATCGGTGTTTCAGTCCTTTATGCATGACATCTTCCGAGAGTACCTGGATAAATTCCTGATTGTATGCTTGGATGATATTTTGGTCTTCTCGGATGATTGGGAGTCTCATGTGAAGCAGGTCAGAATGGTGTTCCAGGTCCTGCGTGCTAATTCTTTGTTTGTGAAGGGATCAAAGTGTCTCTTTGGTGTTCAGAAGGTTTCATTTTTGGGGTTCATTTTTTCCCCTTCTACTATCGAGATGGACCCTGTTAAGGTCCAGGCCATCTATGATTGGACTCAGCCGACATCTCTGAAGAGTCTGCAAAAGTTCCTGGGCTTTGCTAATTTTTATCGTCGCTTCATCTGTAATTTTTCTAGTATTGCTAAACCATTGACCGATTTGACCAAGAAGGGTGCTGATGTGGTCAATTGGTCTTCTGCTGCTGTGGAAGCTTTTCAAGAGTTAAAGCGTCGTTTTTCTTCTGCCCCTGTGTTGTGTCAACCAGATGTTTCGCTTCCGTTCCAGGTCGAGGTTGATGCTTCTGAAATTGGAGTGGGGGCTGTTATGTCGCAGAGAAGTTCTAATTGCTTGGTGATGAAACCATGCGCCTTCTTTTCCAGGAAGTTTTCGCCTGCTGAGCGAAATTATGATGTTGGCAATCGAGAGTTGCTGGCCATGAAGTGGGCATTCGAGGAGTGGCGTCATTGGCTTGAAGGAGCTAAGCATCGCGTGGTGGTCTTGACTGATCACAAGAACTTGACTTATCTCGAGTCTGCCAAACGGTTGAATCCTAGACAGGCTCGTTGGTCGCTGTTTTTCTCCCGTTTTGACTTTGTGGTTTCGTACCTTCCGGGCTCTAAAAATGTGAAGGCGGATGCCCTGTCTAGGAGTTTTGTGCCCGACTCTCCGGGTTTGTCTGAGCCGGCGGGTATTCTCAAAGATGGAGTAATTTTGTCTGCCATCTCCCCTGATTTGCGGCGGGTGCTGCAAAAATTTCAGGCTAATAAACCTGATCGTTGCCCAGCGGAGAAACTGTTTGTCCCTGATAGGTGGACGAATAAAGTTATCTCTGAGGTTCATTGTTCGGTGTTAGCTGGTCATCCTGGAATCTTTGGTACCAGAGATTTAGTGGCTAGATCCTTTTGGTGGCCGTCTCTGTCGCGGGATGTACGTTCTTTTGTGCAGTCCTGTGGGATTTGTGCTTGGGCTAAGCCCTGCTGTTCTCGTGCCAGTGGGTTGCTTTTGCCCTTGCCGGTCCCGAAGAGGCCTTGGACACATATCTCTATGGATTTTATTTCGGATCTCCCCGTCTCCAAAAAATGTCGGTCATTTGGGTGGTTTGTGATCGCTTCTCTAAGATGATCCATTTGGTACCCTTGTCTAAATTACCTTCCTCCTCTGATTTGGTGCCATTGTTCTTCCAGCATGTGGTTCGTTTACATGGCATTCCAGAGAACATCGTTTCTGACAGAGGTTCCCAGTTTGTTTCGAGGTTTTGGCGAGCTTTTTGTGCTAGGATGGGCATTGATTTGTCTTTTTCCTCGGCTTTCCATCCTCAGACTAATGGCCAGACCGAACGAACCAATCAGACCTTGGAAACATATCTGAGATGCTTTGTTTCTGCTGATCAGGATGATTGGGTGTCCTTCTTGCCTTTGGCTGAGTTCGCCCTTAATAATCGGGCCAGCTTGGCTACCTTGGTTTCGCCGTTTTTCTGCAACTCTGGGTTCCATCCTCGTTTCTCTTCAGGGCAGGTTGAGTCTTCGGACTGTCCTGGTGTGGATACGGTGGTGGACAGGTTACAGCAGATTTGGACTCATGTAGTGGACAATTTGACCTTGTCCCAGGAGAAGGCTCAACGTTTCGCTAATCGCAGACACTGTGTGGGTCCCCGACTTCGTGTTGGGGATTTGGTTTGGTTGTCATCTCGTCATATTCCTATGAAGGTTTCCTCTCCTAAGTTTAAGCCTCGTTTCATTGGTCCGTATAGGATTTCTGAGGTTCTTAATCCTGTGTCTTTTCGTTTGAGCCTTCCAGATTCTTTTTCCATCCATAACGTATTCCATAGGTCATTGTTGCCGAGATACGTGGCACCTATGGTTCCATCTGTTGATCATCCTGCCCCGGTTTTGGTGGAGGGGGAGTTGGAGTATATTGTGGAGAAGATTTTGGATTCTCGTGTTTCGAGACGGAAACTCCAGTATCTGGTTAAGTGGAAGGGTTATGGTCAGGAAGATAATTCCTGGGTCTTTGCCTCTGATGTCCATGCTGCCGATCTTGTTCGTGCCTTTCATATGGCTCATCCTGGTCGGCCTGGGGGCTCTGGTGAGGGTTCGGTGACCCCTCCTCAAGGGGGGGGTACTGTTGTGAATTCTGTGGCAGAGCTCCCTCCTGTGGTCACAAGTGGTACTGCGGCTTCTGAGTTTCCTTCCTCAGGTGATGTGGTGAAGTCGTTAGGTGCTGCTCTATTTAACTCCACCTAGTGCTTTGCTCCTGGCCTCCAGTCAATGTTCTAGTATTGGTCTTGCTTCCTCCTGGATTGTTCCTGTGGCCTGTCTGCTCTGCATAAGCTAAGTTTTGCTTGTGATATTTTTGATTGCTATTTTTTCTGTCCAGCTTGCTTAATTGGTTTTTCTGGCTTGCTGGAAGCTCTGGGACGCAGAGGGAGCACCTCCGTACCGTAAGTCGGTGCGGAGGGTCTTTTTGCCCCCTCTGCGTGGTTGTTTGTAGGGTTTTGTGTTGACCGCAAAGTTATCTTTCCTATCTTCGGTCTGTTCAGTAAGTTGGGCCTCACTTTGCTAAATCTATTTCATCTCTGCTTTTGTATTTTCATCTCTACTCACAGTCATTATATGTGGGGGGCTGCCTTTTCCTTTGGGGTATTTCTCTGAGGCAAGGTAGGCTTATTTTTCTATCTTAGGCCTAGCTAGTTTCTCAGGCTGTGCCGAGTTGCATAGGGAGCGTTAGGCGCAATCCACGGCTGCCTCTAGTGTGGTTGGATAGGATTAGGGATTGCGGTCAGCAGAGTTCCCACGTCTCAGAGCTCGTCCTATGTCTTTTGGTTATTGTCAGGTCACTTTGTGTGCTCTGAACTTCAAGGTCCATTGTGGTTCTGAATTACCTAATCATAACAGTACTGGAGGCCCAAAGTACTAATGCTTCTCAATAGAGGGAAAAAAGAAGTTCTGAGACCATTTTTTTTTCTTTGCACTGTGTTTTGCCTTTTTTTTCCCCTAGACATTTGGGTGGTTCAGGACACAGGTGTAGTGATGGACATTAAAGGTCTGTCTTCATGTGTGGATCATCTCACTGCAAGAGTACAAAATATTCAAGACTTTGTGGTTCAGAATTCTATGTTAGAACCAAGAATTCCTATTCCTGATTTGTTTTCTGGAGATAGAGCAAAATTTCTGAGTTTCAAAAATAATTGTAAACTGTTTCTGGCTTTGAAACCTCGCTCCTCTGGTGACCCAGTTCAACAAGTTAGGATCATTATTTCTTTATTACGTGGCGACCCTCAAGACTGGGCATTTTCCCTTGCGCCAGGAGATCCTGCATTATGTAATATTGATGCGTTTTTCCTGGCGCTCGGATTGCTGTACGATGAACCTAATTCGGTGGATCAGGCAGAGAAAAATTTGCTGGCTCTGTGTCAGGGTCAGGATGAGATAGAGATTTATTGTCAGAAGTTTAGAAAGTGGTCCGTGCTCACTCAATGGAATGAAGGTGCGCTGGCAGCTATTTTCAGAAAGGGTCTCTCTGAAGCCCTTAAGGATGTCATGGTGGGATTTGCCATGCCTGCTGGTCTGAATGAGTCTATGTCTTTGGCCATTCAGATCGGTCGACGCTTGCATGAGCGCAAATCTGTGCACCATTTGGCGGTATTATCCGAGCATAAACCTGAGCCTATGCAGTGCGATAGGACTTTGACCAGAGTTGAACGGCAAGGACACAGACGTCAGAATGGGCTGTGTTTCTACTGTGGTGATTCCACTCATGCTATCTCCGATTGTCCTAAGCGCACTAAGCGGTTCGCTAGGTCTGCCACCATTGGTACGGTACAGTCAAAATTTCTTTTGTCCGTTACTTTGATCTGCTCTTTGTCATCTTATTCTGTCATGGCATTTGTGGATTCAGGCGCTGCCCTGAATTTGATGGACTTGGAGTATGCTAGGCGTTGTGGGTTTTTCTTGGAGCCCTTGCAGTGTCCTATTCCATTGTGAGGAATTGATGCTACGCCTTTGGCCAAGAATAAGCCTCAGTACTGGACCCAGCTGACCATGTGCATGGCTCCTGCACATCAGGAGGATATTCGCTTTCTGGTGTTGCATAATCTGCATGATGTGGTCGTGTTGGGGTTGCCATGGCTACAAGTCCATAACCCAGTATTAAATTGGAAATCAATGTCTGTGTCCAGCTGGGGTTGTCAGGGGGTGCATGGTGATGTCCCATTTCTGTCTATTTCGTCATCCACCCCTTCTGAGGTCCCAGAGTTCTTGTCTGATTACCGGGATGTATTTGATGAGCCCAAGTCCAATGCCCTACCTCCGCATAGGGATTGTGATTGTGCTATCGATTTGATTCCTGGTAGTAAGTTTCCTAAAGGTCGACTGTTTAATTTATCTGTACCTGAGCACGCCGCTATGCGGAGTTACGTGAAGGAGTCCTTGGAAAAGGGTCATATTCACCCGTCATCGTCGCCATTGGGAGCGGGGTTCTTTTTTGTGGCCAAGAAGGATGGTTCGCTGAGACCTTGTATAGATTACCGCCTTCTAAATAAAATCACGGTCAAATTTCAGTACCCCTTGCCGCTGCTATCTGATTTGTTTGCTCGGATCAAGGGGGCTAGTTGGTTCACCAAGATAGATCTTCGTGGTGCGTATAATCTTGTGCGTATTAAGCGGGGCGATGAATGGAAAACTGCATTTAATACGCCCGAGGGCCATTTTGAGTACCTAGTTATGCCTTTCGGACTTGCCAATGCTCCATCGGTGTTTCAGTCCTTTATGCATGACATCTTCCGAGAGTACCTGGATAAATTCCTGATTGTATACTTGGATGATATTTTGGTCTTCTCGGATGATTGGGAGTCTCATGTGAAGCAGGTCAGAATGGTGTTCCAGGTCCTGCGTGCTAATTCTTTGTTTGTGAAGGGATCAAAGTGTCTCTTTGGTGTTCAGAAGGTTTCATTTTTGGGGTTCATTTTTTCCCCTTCTACTATCGAGATGGACCCTGTTAAGGTCCAGGCCATCTATGATTGGACTCAGCCGACATCTCTGAAGAGTCTGCAAAAGTTCCTGGGCTTTGCTAATTTTTATCGTCGCTTCATCTGTAATTTTTCTAGTATTGCTAAACCATTGACCGATTTGACCAAGAAGGGTGCTGATGTGGTCAATTGGTCTTCTGCTGCTGTGGAAGCTTTTCAAGAGTTAAAGCGTCATTTTTCTTCTGCCCCTGTGTTGTGTCAACCAGATGTTTCGCTTCCGTTCCAGGTCGAGGTTGATGCTTCTGAAATTGGAGCGGGGGCTGTTTTGTCGCAGAGAAGTTCTAATGGCTCAGTGATGAAACCATGCGCCTTCTTTTCCAGGAAGTTTTCGCCTGCTGAGCGAAATTATGATGTTGGCAATCGAGAGTTGCTGGCCATGAAGTGGGCATTCGAGGAGTGGCGTCATTGGCTTGAAGGAGCTAAGCATCACGTGGTGGTCTTGACTGATCACAAGAACTTGACTTATCTCGAGTCTGCCAAACGGTTGAATCCTAGACAGGCTCGTTGGTCGCTGTTTTTCTCCCGTTTTGACTTTGTGGTTTCGTACCTTCCGGGCTCTAAAAATGTGAAGGCGGATGCCTTGTCTAGGCGTTTTGTGCCCGACTCTCCGGGTTTGTCTGAGCCGGCGGGTATTCTCAAAGAGGGAGTAATTTTGTCTGCCATCTCCCCTGATTTGCGGCGGGTGCTGCAAAAATTTCAGGCTAATAGACCTGATCGTTGCCCAGCGGAGAAACTGTTTGTCCCTGATAGGTGGACGAATAAAGTTATCTGTTATGAAAGGCAATTCAGTACTACAATGGACATAGCGGTCAGAGCACATACAGCGATCTGAGAATAACCCAAAATCATAGAACGAGCTCTGAGACGTGGGAACTCTGCAGACCGCAATCCCTAATCCTCTCCAAACAACACTAGAGGCAGCCATGGATTGCGCCTAACTCTGCCTATGCAACTCGGCACAGCCTGAGAAACTAACTAGCCTGAAGATAGAAAATAAGCCTACCTGGCCTCAGAGAAATACCCCAAAGGAAAAGGCAGCCCCCCACATATAATGACTGTGAGTTAAGATGAAAAGACAAACGCAGAGATGAAATAGATTCAGCAAAGTGAGGCCCGACTTTCTTAACAGAGCGAAGATAGAAAAGGTAACTTTGCGGTCTATACAAAACCCTAAAGAAAACCACGCAAAGGGGGCAAAAAGATCCTCCGTACCGAACTAACGGCACGGAGGTACACCCTTTGCGTCCCAGAGCTTCCAGCAACAAATTAGACAAGCTGGACAGAAAAAATAGCAAACAAATAGCAAAGAAGAACGTAGCTATGCAGAGCAGCAGGCCACAGGAATGATCCAGGGAAAAGCAAGTCCAACACTGGAACATTGACAGGAAGCCAGGATCAAAGCATTAGGTGGAGTTAAGTAGAGAAGCACCTAACGACCTCACCAGATCACCTGAGGGAGGAAACTCAGAAGCCGCAGTACCACTTCCCTCCACCAACAGAAGCTCACAGAGAGAATCAGCCGAAGTACCACTTGTGACCACAGGAGGGAGCTCTGCCACAGAATTCACAACAGTTATCTCTGAGGTTCATTGTTCGGTGTTGGCTGGTCATCCTGGAATCTTTGGTACCAGAGATTTGGTGGCTAGATCCTTTTGGTGGCCGTCTTTGTCACGGGATGTGCGTTCTTTTGTGCATTCCTGTGGGACTTGTGCTCGGGCTAAGCCCTGCTGTTCTCGTGCCAGTGGGTTTCTATGGATTTCATTTCGGATCTCCCCGTCTCTCAAAAGATGTCGGTCATTTGGGTAGTTTGTGATCGCTTTTCTAAGATGGTCCATTTGGTACCTTTGTTTAAATTGCCTTCCTCCTCTGATTTGGTGCCATTATTTTTCCAGCATGTGGTTCGTTTACATGGTATCCCGGAGAACATCGTTTCTGACAGAGGTTCCCAGTTTGTTTCGAAGTTTTGGCGATCCTTTTGTGCTAGGATGGGCATTGATTTGTCTTTTGCCTCGGCTTTCCATCCTCAGACAAATGGCCAAACCGAACGAACTAATCAAACTTTTGAAACATATCTGAGATGCTTTGTTTCTGCTGATCAGGATGATTGGGTGTCCTTTTTGCCGTTGGCTGAGTTCGCCCTTAATAATCGGGCCAGCTCGGCTACTTTGGTTTCGCCGTTTTTCTGCAATTCTGGTTTCCATCCTCGTTTCTCTTCAGGGCAGGTTGAGTCTTCAGACTGTCCTGGTGTAGATACTGTGGTGGATAGGTTGCAGCAGATTTGGACTCATGTGGTGGACAATTTGACATTGTCCCAGGAGAAGGCTCAACGTTTCGCTAACCGCCGGCGCTGTGTGGGTCCCCGACTTCGTGTTGGGGATTTGGTTTGGTTGTCGTCTCGTTATGTTCCTATGAAGGTTTCCTCTCCTAAGTTTAAGCCTCGTTTCATTGGTCCGTATAAGATTTCTGAGGTTTTCAATCCTGTGTCATTTCGTTTGGCCCTTCCTGCTTCTTTTGCCATCCATAATGTGTTCCATAGGTCGTTATTGTGGAGATACGTGGCGCCTGTGGTTCCATCCGTTGATCCTCCTGCCCCGGTGTTGGTTGAGGGGGAGTTGGAGTATGTGGTGGAGAAGATTTTGGATTCTCGTATTTCGAGACGGAAACTCCAGTACCTGGTCAAGTGGAAGGGTTATGGTCAGGAAGATAATTCCTGGGTTTTTGCCTCTGATGTTCATGCTGCCGATCTGGTTCGTGCCTTTCATTTGGCTCATCCTGGTCGGCCTGGGGGCTCTGGTGAGGGTTCGGTGACCCCTCCTCAAGGGGGGGGTACTGTTGTGAATTCTGTTGTCGGGCTCCCTCCTGTGGTCATGAATGGTACTTCGGCTGGTTCTGTCCATGGACTTGCTCTGGTGGGTGTTTCTGGGTTTCCTTCCACAGGTGACGAGGTTAGTTCGTTGGCTGGCTGCTCTATTTAACTCCACTTAGATCTTTGCTCCATGCCACCTGTCAATGTTCCAGTATTGGTCTAGTTCACTCCTGGATCGTTCTTGTGACCTGTCTTCCCAGCAGAAGCTAAGTTCCTGCTTGTATTTTCTTTGGTTTGCTATTTTTCTGTCCAGCTTGCTATTTTTATTGTTGTCTTGCTTGCTGGAAGCTCTGGGACACAGAGGGAGCGCCTCCGTACTGTGAGTCGGTGCGGAGGGTCTTTTTGCGCCCTCTGCATGGTCTTTTTGTAGGTTTTTGTGCTGACCGCAAAGCAACCTTTCCTATCCTCAGTCTGTTCAGTAAGTCGGGCCTCACTATGCTAAATCTATTTCATCTCTGTGTTTGTATTTTCATCTTTACTCACAGTCATTATATGTGGGGGGCTGCCTTTTCCTTTGGGGAATTTCTCTGAGGCAAGGTAGGCTTTATTTTTCTATCTTCAGGGCTAGCTAGTTCCTTAGGCTGTGCCGAGTTGCATAGGGAGCGTTAGGAGCAATCCACGGCTATTTCTAGTGTGCGTGATAGGATTAGGGATTGCGGTCAGCAGAGTTCCCATGTCCCAGAGCTCGTCCTTTATTATCAGTAACAATCTGGTCATTCCATTTGCTCTTAACCACCAGGTCCATTATTGTCCTGACCACCAGGTCATAACAGGTCGTACTGCCAGCATCAGCACACAAACAACTCCTCTCCGGAGGTGCCAGAATTCTAGTGGCTATACGCCAGCCCTAAATTCACACACACAAACTCCTCTCCGGAGGTGCTGGAATTCTAGTGGCTATACAGCCAACCCTGAGCACATACAGACACAGACCACAAAGTAGCTAAGTTCATGAAGATAGGCTGATACTAGCGCATGGCCGTGCGGCCATGCGTACCTTTTATACAGAAAGCTCTCCAGGACCTTCCTAGTGATCTAATAGGAACTGCTTCAGGACCTGAGCATGTGACCCCCAACCTCCAATGAGAAGTCGTCCCTTGGGCATGCTCAGTAGCGGAAAAGCAGGACTTAGTCCCAGGAGCATCTGCTCTCCGCAGAACAGTGCTGGTTACAATGGCTGAGCCTGTAAATCAGCAGCAACCAAGAGCACAGTATCTGCCTGAGCCAGACGCTGGGACTAACGTCTCTGCTCAGCAGGCTCCGCTGCAGCTGGAGGAGAATGGGAAACCGCAGTGGAGGTGGCTCAAGATTCCCCCTGTGCAGCGGCGGGAGCTCAACACCTAATATTGTGTATCAGAAGCTGAACTTCCAAGGGTCCGCTCATCGATAGTCACCAGCAATGACTATGCCTTGTTACAAGCCACTCATATAAATTGATTTTCTCATTCTTAATTGGATTCACACTGAAATTGATCCACAGAAAATGAACTCACTGCACTGATTTTATGCTGCACTTTGAGGTCACTGGTCTAATTACATACAAGTTTCTTTCGTGAAAGGTGTGGTGTCTCTAATAAAGTGGCCATTCAATGCTGCATATTTCCTTCTGTAGTGCTGAGTCAGTTAAGTTGTTAATTTTGATTAGAAGGGTTATGAATGCCATGGCTGTTTAGGTAACAAGTTTGAAAAAAAACATTTCTTATTAAGTAATCTCTAAAATAGGATCTTGTGTGGACGTCAAAGATTTCCAGTTGTTCAGTTTTGCTTTTTTTCTTCCAGTCTTATTTTCTGCTCATAATAAAAGTTATATCTTGTCAGCTGAAAATAAACTCAACAATTTACTTCTTTACTTTTTTCAGTTTGCAATGTGTTTCTTATAAAGCATAAATCTAGTTAATCTGAAATGCCTCTATCATAAAGCAAAGTATGACAAGTCCATCTTTCATGAACTGATCATACCCAGAGGGCAGAATTTATGAAAGCGTTCATAGTTTGATAGTCAGTGCTTTACAGAACCTTCTCAGTTCAACATTCCCATGTCATTAGATTTGGCATATGACTACCCTTAAATGATAAAAGCTTGCAATTTTATATGGAAATGAGCACTGGAAAAAAATGACTTTGCATATGGAGCAACTATACTGTGTGCAGAATTATTATGTAAGTGAGTATTTTGACCATATCATCATTTTTATGCAGATTTTTCAACTCCTAGATGTTTAACCACTTCATGCCGCAGCCCTTTTTCGTTTTTGTGTTTTCGTTTTTCGCTCCCCTCCTTCCCAGAGCTATAACTTTTTTATTTTTCTGTCAATATGGTCATGTGAGGGCTTATTTTTTGCGGGACGAGTTATAATTTTGAACGTCACCATTGGTATTACCATGTCTTGTATTAGGAAACGGGAAAAAAAATTCCAAATGTGGTGAAATTGCAAAAAAAAGTGCAATCCCACACTTGTTTTTTGTTCGACTTTTTTGCTAGGTTCAATAAATGCTAAAACTGACCTGCCATTGTGATTCTCCAGGTCATTACATGTTCATAGACACCTAACATGTCTAGATTATTTTTTATCTAAGTGGTGAAAAAAATTAAAAACTTTGCTAAAAAAAAAGCGCCATTTTCCGTTACCCGTAGCGTCTCCATTTTTCGTGATCTGGGGTCGGGTGAGGGCTTATTTTTTGCGTGCTGAGATGACGTTTTTAATGATACCATTTTTGTACAGATATGTTCTTTTGATCGCCCGTTATTGCATTTTAATGCAATGTTGCGGCGACCAAAAAAACGTAATTCTGGCATTTCAATTTTTTTTCTCGCTACGCTGTTTAGCAATCAGGTTAATGCTTTTTTTATTGATAGATCGGGCGATTCTGAATGCGGCGATACCAAATATGTGTATGTTTGATTTTTTTAATTGTTTTATTTTGGATGGGGCGAAAGGAAGGTGATTTAAACTTTTATATTTTTTTTATTTTTTTCATATTTTTTAAAACATTTTTTTTCTTTTGCCATGCTTCAATAGCCTTTATGGGAGGCTAGAAGCTGGCACAACTGGATCGGCTCTGCTACATAGCAGCGATCATCAGATCGCTGCTATGTAGCTGAATTGCAGGCTTGCTATGAGCGCTCACAGCTAGCCGGCATCAGTAACCATAGAGGTCTCAAGGACCTCTATGGTTACTATCCTGACGCATCGCTGACCCCCGATCATGTGCCAGGGTCGTGGATGCGCTCATTGCCAGCTGCGCGGCCGGAAGCGGTAGTTAAATGCCGCTGGCATTTAACTGGTTAATAGCGGCAGGTGGATCGTGATTCCACCTGCCGCTATTGCGCGTACATGTCAGCTGTATATAACAGCTGACATGTTGCGACTTTGATGTGGGCTGTACGAGTATGGGGCATGTCGTGAAGGGGTTAAACTTGATTAAGTGGATCAGGTGATGTGTATTTGTGTAATGAGCAAGGATGTGGTCTAAGGGAACTACAACCTTTATTAGGCCTCTTTATTAATACATTTAGACAGGAGTATATCAATACGTAGAAAATAGAACTACAAATAACTGTTATACATAATTTACAGCAATAGTGAACACACCATTGCGCATGGACTAGAATAAAATTAGCAACAGAGACAAAGTATAGAGAGTGTGACTGATCCTAAACCTGCCAATCTACATAATATGAAGACAATATCATGACATAATAGTCCGTAAGTTTGTAGATTGATATAGCCATGACTAGTACATCAGCTTAATGGAGCATGCTAATATAACACCTGAATGGATTATTGGCCCATATAAATAAGGGGTGAACATTAACTAGATGGACATAGTAACAGAGGATCACAAAATAGACCCAACCTATATGTATAGGATTAAATATCCACCGGGGGAATATAGCTATAATAAAGTCAGTCCATTACCTGCGGCCATATCGGTACAGGATAGCAGTCACACGAACACCTCGACGCGCGTTTCGCTGACCCCGCAGCTTCGTCAGGAGGTCACCTGCTATAAACTGGTAATATTAAAGTTGAGCTAGTTGAACCTTTTCGGGTTGAATATGGATTTAAAATCAACTTTCAAGTAATCCATGATTATTATGCAGGTCAATGCTCCATTGCATACATCAAAGTGCTCCACTACTTGGCTAGCCAGTAAAGGTCTGAAGGATGAAAATATAATGACATACCCCCCTTCCTGACCTAAATCCTATTGACAATGTATGAGTTCTTTTTAAAAAGGTGATTTATGGTAAAGGTAAACAGTCACCTCTCTGAACAGTGTCTGGGAGGCTGTGGTTGATGCTGCCCAAAAAGTTAATTGTCAACAGATTAAGAAACGGACAGAAGGATGACTACATTAATCACTGATATTTTTTTGAAATCTCAGAAATATATTTTTCTACATTTTGAGTTGTTTGGTTATAATTTTCACTTTATCAGATGAAAATGAACAACTGAGAGAGGAAATCTTACATGCATAATAGTTGCCCAATAATGATGCACAAAGATATTCTCCTAAGTAAAACAAATCCTCACTATTACCTTTTTTAAATATCCAGGTTTCATATTTATTAATCTTTTGGGTTGGCCAACAGCAGTGTTGTTGTTCAATACTAAAATTAATAATCAAAAATACAATTTGCCTACCATGTCTGCACACAGTGTACTTTATACTGTAGGTCACCCAGCTAAGAATAGAATATTGCTCCTGAATTTATTGCATCTCATACTTTCTCAGACAAATTGTATAAAATTCAATCAACCACTGGCTATGAGCTACAGTATTTAACTTGTATTGCGTATGCTGTTTAATAGTAATGGGTACTTAAAGGCAAGCTGACAGCAGGTGCATGCCGATCCACTGGCAGCATGTATCAAGCACTGGCTGTGTGATATCAGCCATGTATGGCTGAAATCATGCAGCCAGTGTCTGTTCCATACTGGTAGTTACTCATGTTTCTATATAAACTGTATTTTGTGGACTATAAGATGCATCAGACTATGACATGCATCCCAAATTTTTGGGAGGAAAATAGGAAAATTTTTTTTTTAAATACAATAGTGGAGCGATAGTCTTGTTTTATGTTAGCTTACCGGGGGGGCTGCTGCAGTCAAATGGGGTCACCGGAGGCAGGGTCACTGCTGCAGGAGGCCGGCTGCAGCAGGAGTGAGGCAATGCTACAGGCCTTGAGCTGGGAGAAAGTTGTGTCCCAGCACAGCCCCCCCTGGGTTTTCATAAAATGTTGGCTCTCACTGTGGTTTGCTGGAGTCTCAAAACTTTAGATATGGTTTTATAACTTTGTTCAGACAGAGAGATCTCAATTACTTTGTTTCTCATTTGTTCCAGAATTTCTTTGGATTGCGTCATGATGTCTAGGTTTTGAGGAGCTTTTTTGTCTACTTCACTTTGTCAGGCAGCTCCTGTTTAAGTGATTTCTTGATTGAGAACAGGTGTGGCAGTATTCACGCCAGGGTGTGGCTTGGGTATTTGACCTCAACTTTCCAAAGATGTGATAAACCACAGTTAATTTATGTTTTAAGGAGGGCAACCACTTTTTCACACAGGACCCTGTAGGTTTGGATTTTTTTTTTCATTAATAACAAAGACCTCCATTTAAAAACGGAATTATGTGTTTACTTGTGTTTTCTTTGTCTAAAATTTAAACTTGGGGTTCTGAAACATTTAAGTATGACATACATTGCAAAACATTAGGAAATCAGAAAGGGACAAACTCTTTTTCACATAACTATGTGTGTGTGTATATATATATATATATATATATATATATATATATATATATGTATATATATATATATATATATATATATATATATATACAGTGGGGCAAAAAAGTATTTAGTCAGTCAGCAATAGTGCAAGTTCCACCACTTAAAAAGATGAGAGGCGTCTGTAATTTAAATCATAGGTAGACCTCAACTATGGGAGACAAACTGAGAAAAAAAATCCAGAAAATCACATTGTCTGTTTTTTTAACATTTTATTTGCATATTATGGTGGAAAATAAGTATTTGGTCAGAAACAAAATTTCATCTCAATACTTTGTAATATATCCTTTGTTGTCAATGACGGAGGTCAAACGTTTTCTGTAAGTCTTCACAAGGTTGCCACACACTGTTGTTGGTATGTTGGCCCATTCCTCCATGCAGATCTCCTCTAGAGCAGTGATGTTTTTGGCTTTTCGCTTGGCAACACGGACTTGGGGTTGAGATCTGGAGACTGGCTAGGCCACTCCAGGACCTTGAAATGCTTCTTACGAAGCCACTCCTTCGTTGCCCTGGCGGTGTGCTTTGGATCATTGTCATGTTGAAAGACCCAGCCACGTTTCATCTTCAATGCCCTTGCTGATGGAAGGAGGTTTGCACTCAAAATCTCATGATACATGGCCCCATTCATTCTTTCATGTACCCGGATCAGTCGTCCTGGCCCCTCTGCAGAGAAACAGCCCCAAAGCATGATGTTTCCACCACCATGCTTTACAGTAGGTATGGTGTTTGATGGATGCAACTCAGTATTCTTTTTCCTCCAAACACGACAAGTTGTGTTTCTACCAAACAGTTCCAGTTTGGTTTCATCAGACCATAGGACATTCTCCCAAAACTCCTCTGGATCATCCAAACGCTCTCTAGCAAACTTCAGACGGGCCCGGACATGTACTGGCTTAAGCAGTGGGACACGTCTGGCACTGTAGGATCTGAGTCCATGGTGGCATAGTGTGTTACTTATGGTAGGCCTTGTTACATTGGTCCCAGCTCTCTGCAGTTCATTCACTAGGTCCCCCCGCGTGGTTCTGGGATTTTTGCTCACCGTTCTTGTGATCATTCTGACCCCACGGGGTGGGATTTTGCGTGGAGCCCCAGATCGAGGGAGATTATCAGTGGTCTTGTATGTCTTCCATTTTCTAATTATTGCTCCCACTGTTGATTTCTTCACTCCAAGCTGGTTGGCTATTGCAGATTCAGTCTTCCCAGCCTGGTGCAGGGCTACAATTTTGTTTCTGGTGTCCTTTGACAGCTCTTTGGTCTTCACCATAGTGGAGTTTGGAGTCAGACTGTTTGAGGGTGTGCACAGGTGTCTTTTTACACTGATAACAAGTTTAAACAGGTGCCATTACTACAGGTAATGAGTGGAGGAAAGAGGAGACTCTTAAAGAAGAAGTTACAGGTCTGTGAGAGCCAGAAATCTTGATTGTTTGTTTCTGACCAAATACTTATTTTCCACCATAATATGCAAATAAAATGTTAAAAAAACAGATTTTCTGGATTTTTTTTTCTCAGTTTGTCTCCCATAGTTGAGGTCTACCTATGATGTAAATTACAGACGCCTCTCATCTTTTGAAGTGGTGGAACTTGCACTATTGCTGACTGACTAAATACTTTTTTGCCCCACTGTATATATATATATATATATATATATATATAACTCCACTTTCTGGTTTCTGGTATTAATGTAATTTTTAGTTTCTTTCACGCCCATGTTACTGTAGTTAGAAGAACATATGCTTTTCATTTTATTTCTTTTGAGCAGCTGTTTCAGATTGATTTACATAGAATTACATCCAAATGTTCTCAAACAATGTTACATTGGTGGTCCACAGCTGAAGGTATGAGAGGACTCAGTAACGTGATGATTAAGACGATTCAGTTACTGATTATAGTCCTGTCATTGTACATGTAATACTAATAAGTGATTCACAGAATATATTTTACTGCACTGGACAAGTAGTAGAAATCTAATATTTAGTATCATACTTAGCAAATCCTTAATATACTAGCACTTGAAATGTATGATTTACCTGATAAATGTCTTTTTTTTTCCATTTCCGGATTGTTTTTCTAGTCTTGTACTTAATGCACCTTAAAGGAGTTGTCCGGTCCAAATCCAAATCGATAAGTGTGCAGTCGCTCTGTGTGACTGCAGAGTTACTCATAGAAAAAGTAAAATTGTAAATTATACTGTATGACAAATACTCAAACACTATAAAATCCTATTTCAAAACTTGAAAACTGGCATGAACAGAGGGACATTGTGTGCCCTGCAGAATTTGAATCCATGATAGCTTAGTGTGTTACTTATGGTAATGTTTGAGACTGTGGCTCCAGCTCTCTTAAGGTCATTGACCAGGTACTCCCATGTAGTCCTGGCCTGATTCCTGGCCTTTCTTAACCCCCAGAGTTTTCTTCAGTTTTGCTTTTCGTTTTTCGCTCCCCTCCTTCCCAGAGCCATAGCTTAATTATTTTTCCATCAATATGGCCATGTGAGGGTTTATTTTTTGCGGGACGATTTGTAATTTTGAAATACACCATTGGTTTTTCCATGTCGTATACTAGAAAATGGGGAAAAAATTCCAAGTGCGGTGAAATTGCAAAAGAAAGTGCAATCCCACACTTATCTGAGTGGTAAAATTAAAAAAAAAAATTGCGCAATTTTCAGAGACCCGTAGCGTCTCCATTTTTTGTGATCTCGGGTTGGGTTAGGGCTTATTTTTTGTGTGCCGAGCTGCCGTTTTTAATGATACCATGCTGGTGCAGATAAGTTCTTTTGATCGCCCATTATTGCATTTTAATGCAATGTCGTGGCAACCAAAAAAAGGTAATTCTGGCATTTTTATTTTTTTTCTCGCTACGCCGTTTAGCGATCAAGTTAATTCTTTTTTTTAATTGATATATTAGGGCGATTCTGAACGCGGTGATACCAAATATGTGTATGTGTGACTTTTTTACTGTTTTATTTTGAATCGGGCGAAAGGGGGGTGATTTGAACTTTTATTTTTTTATTTTTTTCATGTTTTTTAAAACATTTTTTTTTTACTTTTGCCATGCTTCACTAGCCTCCATAGAAGGATAGAAGCTGGCTTAGCCTGATTGGCTCTGCAACATAGGAGCGATGCTCAGATCGCTTCTATGTAGCTGAATTTCAGCATTGCTATGAGCGCCGACCACAGGGTTGCCCTCTCAGCAATCTGGCATCAACAACCATTGAGGTCTTCAGGAGACCTCTGAATGTCATGCCAACGCATCTCTGACCCCCAATTACGTGACATTATCTGCTGGAAGTGCTTTTTAAAGGCCGCTGTCAGAGATTCCACCCGCGCCTATTGCGGGCACGTCAGCTGTTCAAAACAGTTGACATGTCCCAGCTTTGATGCGGGCTCACCGCCGGAGCCCGCATCAAAGTGGGGGTTCTGCCATTGGACGTACTATTCCATCTGATGGCAGTTAAAATCATCCTTACCTTATAAGGCAAAAGTCTTGCATGAAGCCTCAGACCGAAGAAGATTGACAGTCTTGTGTTTCTTCCATTTTCTAAAAATTGCGCCAACATTTGCATTCTCAGCAAGCTGCCTGTCTATTGTTCTGTAGCCCATCCTAGCCATGTGCTGGCTTTGAATTTTGTCTCTGGTGTTTTGGTGTATTGGCCAACAATTTCCGTCTCTCAGTAAGAGCATTGAAGATCGTTCGTGGCTGGGTCTTCCATCATGACAACGACCAGAAACACAAAGCCAGGGCAACAAAGCAGTGACTCTGTAAGAAAAATTTCAAGGTCCTGGAGTGGCCTAGCCAGTCTCCAGATCTGAACCCAACTGAAGTGTGTGCTTGAAATCAGAAAAAAACTTGGCACTCTGGATGAGTTATTATCATATGCAGAAAAAAGTTTATTGATGTGCATCCATACAGGCAAGTTGAAAGTTTTCGGTCCACATCTGGACCTTCATCAGAACAAATATACTAGTAAAACAAAAATATATAACAGAGATATATATGAATATATTTCATAGCAACAGATTTTATATATAATTGTAGCATTTATGCCCATATCAGTCTAAAAGAGGAGAAAATCAAAGAAGCCAAAACACACGTTGTATGTCTTGTGAGTAGTACTGGATATAACAGTCCCAAGAAAATTGAGTCCAGAGGAAGCCGTGATGAAACAGTACATAGTGTACTGGAGAAAATCCGTATGTCGTAACTTAAGGAAAAAAAATCTGTGGTAATTGACTATTTATTAAAGTAGAATTAGTGCTTAGGTGCAAAAGGATATAGATATTGCTATATACAAGAGAAGAATCTCACAGAGACCTGGTGCCAAGCTTTTTTCTGATTTGGAACCTTTTGGGCTGGATACCCTACTTGAGCACCTACTCTATATACTATTACGAGTGCCGTGTTGTTCTACCTTAACATTGAAGTGTGTGCTTGGTCAAGAACTACAGAAAACACTTGGCCTCTGTAACTACAAACAAAGGTTTCTCTATCAAACATTAAGCTGTGTTTTTCTAGCATATCAAATACTTATTTCACGCAATAAAATGCTAATTAATTGTGTAAAAATCATACAATGTGATTTTCTGGATTTTTTTTTATTCTGTCTCTTGCAATTTTAGTGTACTGATGATAAAAATTGCAGACCACTTTAATATTTGTAGGTGGAAAAACTCGCAAAATTGGCAGTATATCAAATACTTATTTTTCCCACTGTATACACATACAGTATGTATAGATTGCTTAGAATAAATGAGTACACCACAGTAGATGAAAAAAAAGAAAGCCTTTAGTTTCCTTTCAAGACCAAAATTTTCTGTGCTTAACCTAATACAAAATAATCCCATTGATTGCAAGCAAGATTTGTTATTTTGCACACATTGAAAAAATAAGTTTTTCTAAAAATTATTACACCTCAATTAAAGTTTTAGGAGGAAAGCTAAAAAAATTAACCGGAATTCAACTACAGGTAAGTCTAATTATTCCTTAAGCAGATGTCCAGCAGACAGTTGACTTTAATGGGGCATTCCTTAGCAAAGATACTCCCTTCCCTTTTTATGCTGTCAGCAATGGAACCACATACAAAATAAATGTCACAAGACCTGAGAAAGATAATAATTTACTTACAAAAGAAAATTGACGGCTACAATAAGATTACCAAAGCTTTAATTATCAGTGAGAATACTGTTGTAAAAGTGATAGTGCAGTTCCATTTTTCAGAGACATGCAGGCCAACCATGGAAATTAACACCTTAACAGGAGTATTTTCTGATGAAAAGGGTTGAAGAAAATCCACATGCAAGTTCACTGCAGATAGATAAATGTTTTTGGAATTGATGGCTTCAAAACTGTAAAAAAATTGTGCCTACAGTGAAATATGGTGATGACATAATTATAGTAATTATGTGGGACTGCATGAGTGATGCTGGTACAGTTCTTTACTCAAAGAGGAGCTGCTACCATCACTCCTTGCACTTGGTAGACATGCACTTTTTCAACATGACAATGACCCAAACCAAAGCCTAATTCCACCTTTGCAATTCTGAAGAAAGACAGGGTAAAAAAGTGATTCAGTCAAGGATTACTCGCAGTCAGTCTGAGGCGCAAGCGTGGGAATTTCTGTGCATGCCGTTGAACGTGAGTGAACTATCAAATCTTGTTTTGAGAACTTTCTCAGAACTAGATTCCATAGGATTCAATGGGCGTTAAGGGACATTACACCATTGAATTACTAACGGAACTACCTGGATTCATATTTAATGAATGGGTAAACAAGGGAATCTTTACTCAAATAAAGTATTTATTTCTGTGTGCATTTATTTTTACTACTGGGTTAGTAATGGGGTGTCTGACTGACACCTCTCTATTACTAACCACTGGGCTTGGTGTCAGCCAGCTGTTGACATCAACCTCTGTTAGGGCTGGCGGAATGCACCAAATAATATTAAGGAAGATATAAAGTGCGTTCGCAGCCTGGGGTCCACCGTGCAGAGATGACACCTGCTGCTCGGTAATGGCGGACAGTATATGGCGGTATAATGTGAACACACATGGGTTAGCTTCACCCAGTATGTAAGGAGGCGAACTCTTGCATCACAGGGCTGCAATACCACAGAGTGAACGCTAGTGTTTGGTCACAGGACTCTACCCCAATGACACAGTGTTAGAGTCTCTCTAGACCCAATAGCGCTCAGTGCGGCAACTGCGGTGCCAGGGGATAACTAAATGCTAATAGATTTAGCGCACTAGGTGCGTGCAGCACCGCTCTGGCAGATGCCACTAACCACCATAAGTAGGGCCTGGTAAGCGCATTAAATGCCCACGGCACTGCACTGGGGAACACTGCTGAAATGATGCAGTATTTTGTCCCCTTGTGTTAGATTGCACTATCTGGTGCTAGTCAGCTCCAAACACCCAACCACATTCAACAACACTAGGGAAGGGAATCATTAGGAGATTTCACCAGGTAACATACATGCATCCACACACACACATACACAATATTAGGTTTATACTAGTGCATGGCCGAGCAGCCATGTGAACCTTTTATAGGTGCAGCCTTTTGGGACCTTCCCAGTGGTCCAATCAGTGCCGCTACAGGACCTGAGCATGTGACCTCCGGCCTGCAATGAGAGGTCATCCCACGGGCATGCTCAGTTGACGAAAAGCAGGACTTAGTTCCTGGAGCGTCTGCTTGCCGCTGATCAATGCTGGTTACAATGGCTGAACTTGGGACAGCAGCAGTAACCAGACGCACAGTATCAGCTGAGCCAGACATTGGGACCGACGTCTCTGCTGAGCAGGCTCTTCTGCGGCTGAGGAAGAATGGGAGACCACAGAGGACATTGTTTGAGATTCCCCCTGTGCAGCATTGGGAACTCGACAAGTAACAACCTCAATAACAATTACTCTATTGCCACCACACCAGGGAAATTGGGAAGAGCCGAGGCTACGCACCAGAATTTGTACTTCAAATAGGGCTTGAGATGGGGGGAATCCACCTTGTTTTTTGTCTGTATTTTACATTAATTCATTCATTCTATCATTCATTTATTTATTAATAGGCTTGAAATGGCCATGGTTATTGTGACATTCCCAACCTACAAATATCAGCCTGCAGTCGCCCCAAAAGTGGCGCATTATATGTGATGTGCCAATTCTGTTGCTTATCCTCAATTATGTGTTAGACACCCTCATTACTAATCCATTAGTAAAAATAAATAAACACGCAGAATTTTTTTTTCAAATAATCACTCCCATGCACCAGCCCTTGTTCAGCCATTTATTAATAAAATAATCCCACAAAGTAATCAACGTTCATCTTCTTTGTCTCCAGCGCCTGTGGGTAGCAGTGAAACTACCACTGTACACAGGGGCTGGTTGCTGAATACTCTCATCAGCGTTGCCTGCTCTCTTTGCTATCAGCAAGAGCAGGAGATGACAGTTGTAGTTATCATCCTTTCTTTCTTGTAGGAGATGTTGTATGTGCACAATATGCTCCTGCACAGTCAGACACATCCATTACACTGTACATAATGGGGGCACATTTATAAGCTTATCTCAGCACAGTAACATTATATTTAACACATCCCATTGTGGAACTTATTTTTATTCCAAGATCAATTGATTAAAATGTACTTTGAGAAAACTCCTTCATCCCCTTTGCGCGGTCTGACTTAACTTTATTTCACAGTCAGGGTGCACATGTATGGAGTAGGCATGGGTACAGAGCCTGCCCCATACAAGGCAGGTGCAGGCTGTAATACATAGCCATTATCTGCCTCTATTAACATCGATCAACTGTTATCTGTGAACACTGTAGTTTAAGTATTTAAATGTCAATCTGTGATATTAATATTTGAATAGTCAGTTTGCTTGTGCTTGCACTCATTGGTGCCTTCAGCCTAAAATGAGGCATTCACTGGAGTCTGATTGGTTACCTAGCAGTCACAGTGCTTAAGACCTCTTTAACCAACATCTTGTTACACCTGTGAAGTTCAGCTATAGGCTGAGCTTGAATAGAGTCTTCGATTTATGCTATACCTTACAATAGTATGTATTGCAGTATATAGTATAAGTGTCATTAGTATAATTCTCTTGCTTGAGAGGATCTATGCCAGTGTGAGTGACTGCAGTTTTACCGATTTGGACCGAACAACCCCTTTAAGCGTAAGATGTAAAAAAAAATACTTATTCTTACCTCTCCAGCCACTCCCGCTGCTCTCTGGCCACTTTACAGTCCTTCGGACCTTTGTTCTGTTGCCTCTCCAGCCCAGAATTCACTCTAGGCTAGGAGCTTGTATTTAAGGAAGCATGCGCAGTGAACTCCAGATCCTTCTTGTGGTCATAAGTCCCAGCTTAGAGTGAAAACCAGGCTGGAGATGCAGTGCCATAGATACACAGATGACCAAACAGCGAGCAGGGACCAGTGGGAACGGCCGGAGAGGAAAGCGGATGGCAAAGGATTAAAAATTTTAAAAAATATCGCTCTGCTTACCTTTCCAGCTGCCCCCACTGCTCACTGCCTGTTGTCCGGTGCTCTGCGCCATCGCATCTCAAGCCTTGTGTTCACTCTAGGCCTAGGCTTCTGGCTGCAAGTAGGCCCCATAGCATGCTTCATTAACCACTAATCTCTAGTTAGAACTTATAGTAACATAGGTTGAAGGAAGACTATAAGTCCATCTAGCTCAACCCATAGCCTAACCTAACATGCCCTAACATGTTGATCCAGAGGAAGGCATAAAAAAACCCATGTGGCAAACAGTAAGCTCCACATTGGGGAAAAAAATTCCTTCCTGACTCCACATACGGCAATAAGACTAGTTTCGTATATATACCCTGTAACATTATACTTTTCAAGAAAGGCATCTAGTGCCCTCTTAAATTTAATGATTCACTCATTACAACTTCATACGGCAGAGAGTTCCATAGTCTCACTGCGCTTACAGTAAAGAACCCGCGTCTGTTGTTATGCTTAAACCTTCTTTCCTCCAGACGTAGAGGATGCCCCCTTGTCCCTGTCTCAGGTCTATGATTAAAAAGGTCATCAGAAAGGTCTTTGTACTGTCCCCTCATATATTTATACATTAAAATAAGATCACCCCTTAGTCTTCGTTTTTCCAAACTAAATAGCCCCAAGTGTAATAACCTATCTTGGTATTGCAGTATTGCAGACCCCCTAGTCCTCTAATAACCTTGGTCGCTCTTCTCTGCACCCGCCCTAGTTCAGCTATGTCTTTCTTATACACTGGAGACCAGAACTGTGCACAGTATTCTAAGTGTGGTCGCACAAGTGACTTGTATAGAGGTAAAATTATGTTCTCATGAGCATCTATGCCTCTTTTAATGCATCCCATTATTTTATTTGCCTTTGTAGCAGCTGCCTGACACTGGCCACTAAATGTGAATTTGTCATCCACCCATACACCCAGGTCTTTTTCATTAACGGTTTTGCCCAGAGTTTTAGAATTAAGCACATAGTTATACATCTTATTACTTCTACCCAAGTGCGTGACCTTACATTTATCCCCATTAAAGCTCATTTGCCATTTGTCAGCCCAAGCTTCTAGTTTACATAAATCATCCTGTAATATAAAATTGCCCTCCTCTGTATTGATTACCCTGCAGAGTTTAGTGTCATCTGCAAATATTGAAATTCTGCTCTGAATGCCCCCTACAAGGTCATTAATAAATATGTTAAAAAGAAGAGGGCCCAATACTGACCCCTGTGGTACCCCACTGCTAACCGCGACCCAGTCCAAGTGTGCTCCATTAATAACCACCCTTTGTTTCCTATCCCTGAGCCAACGCTTAACCCACTTACACATATTTTCCCCTATCCCCATTATTCTCATTTCATGTATCAACCTTTTGTGTGGCACCGTATCAAAAGCTTTTGAAAAGTCCATATACACTACGTCCACTGCGTTCCCTTGGTCCAGTCCGAAACTTGCCTCTTCATAGAAATTGTACTTAGTACTTATATTCTAAAATATAAGGAGTTCTCTGTAATATCTGTAAAATACTTTTATATACATACTAATAAACGTGTGTAAAAATAGTAATGAAAAAAATGACTAGTAAGGTCAAATGCATTTACAAAATATGAAAAACCTTGTTGCTTTAAACAGTACTCATCTAGAGACCAGCAAACAGAGTAACTGAGCTTTTCACAGAGGTGCTTTATTATAAGAATTTGTGCCCAAGCAAACATGTTTCTACATGCAATGAATGAGGGTCATTGTGGCTACGAAGACCTTGCAAAAGTTAGACATGGTGTACACTGTTGTCAATCATTTATGAGTAACAGTTTATATGCTGTTATTATTATGCTATGTCTAATCTTATAACCATCAATGATAGTTTGTGTACCTAGATAGCAAAGATTTCAAGTCAGAAAGGGGTTGTTTCAATTCATGAATGGTAAAATTACAAAATGATTGTTAAAACAGAGCAATTTTTATTTAGTAATGTACTGCTCATTGGCAAGTTCACCAGCCACCTGCAGTCGCAGCAGTCTGCTCGAGCCATTCTGAAGCTGGCTGGTCATTGGATCCGGCCAACATTAGCCCTCCTGTGCTTTCTGATGTTGCAGAAGCCCAGCTGCCTATTCTAGTAGGCTAGTTCTAGTAGAGAGTACAATATGGACCGGCACCTTAAATTGGTGTTAACTGTCAATTTTCATGAACGCTCTACAACCTGCAAAGCAGGATCTTGAGAACACGCCTTTAAAAGATATGGTACCATGTGGGTTTAAATGCAGCATACAATTTCTATAAGAAAATTGCTACAACTTAAGAAATGAATACATTGCTTTAGTTGCTGAGGGCAAGACAATTTTTCTTTTTTATTTTATAGACTTTTTAAATACGGTAAATTCTTTGGAGAGAGAAAGTTGAAAAACTTGGAGCATGTTGAGTAATTACAGCTACTGCACAAAGCCGGCTGTTTTTGTTAAACTTTCAGCAAATGATTTGGCATGCTGATTTTCTTGGCACATCTTATTCACAAGACAAATATGCATGGACAAGGAGAAGAAAAAAGCAATAACATGCTACATTAGTCCACAATCTCTTTACCTTCATGTTGAAGTTGAAAAATTACTGTACATTTATATCTCATATACAGTACTGTGCAAAAGTTTTAGGCAGATGAGGAAACAATTCTGTAAACTAAACGTACCGTCACATTAAGCGACGCTGCAGCGATCTAGACAACGATGCCGATCGCTGCAGCGTCGCTGTTTGGTCGCTGGAGAGCTGTCACACAGACAGCTCTCCAGCGACCAACGATGCCGGTCCCCGGGTAACCAGGGTAAACATCGGGTTACTAAGCGCAGGGCCGCGCTTAGTAACCCGATGTTTACCCTGGTTACCATTGTAAAAGTAAAAAAAAAAACACTACATACTTACATTCCTGTCGTGTCCCCCAGCGTCAGCTTCCCTGCACTGTGTAAGCGCGCTGGCCAGAAAGCAGAGCAGTGACGTCACCGCTGTGCTCTGCTTTACGGCCGGCCGGCGCTGACACTGGGGGACGCAGGGAAGCTGACGCTGAGGAACGTGACAGGAATGTAAGTATGTAGTGTTTTGTTTTTTTACTTTTACAATGGTAACCAGGGTAAACATCGGGTTACTAAGCGCGGCCCTGCGCTTAGTAACCCGATGTTTACCCTGGTTACCAGTGAAGACATCGCTGAATCGGCGTCACACACGCCGATTCAGCGATGTCAGCGGGTGATCCAGCGACCAAATAAAGTCCTGGACTTTCCCCAGCGACCAACGATCTCCCAGCAGGGGCCTGATCGTTGGTCGCTGTCACGCATAGTGATTTCGTTAACTATATTGTTGCTACGTCACAAAAAGCAACGATATCGTTAACGATATCGTTATGTGTGACGGTACCTTAAGAAAGAAGTGTTAATTGATCCTTTATAACTCTTAGATGAGTCAGGGCTGATAAAAATAAGCCATTGATTCTATCCAGGGGCGTAACAACCACTGTTGCAAAGGTTTCAACTTGAAACCCCAGGTGCTACACAGAAGTTTATAACATTGAGCCGTGAAAATAAAAAAATACAATTTTTCCCACAAAAAATGTTATTTTAGCCCCAAATTTCACACTTTCACTAGTGCAACAGGAGAAATTGCAGCATACAATTTGTTGTGCAATTTCTCCTAAGCTGATAATTCACATGTGGAGGAAAACTATTGTTTATGCACACGGCAGGGCTTGGAAGGGAAGGAGCACCATTTCACATTTTGAATGCAAATTTAGCTGGAATTATTAGCAGATGCCATGTCGCATATAGATAGCTCCTGATGTGCCTTAACAGTGGAAACCCCCAAAAGTGAACCCATTTTGGAAACCATAACCATGAGTAATGTCTACATGACATTTTACCTGCTATCAAGCTAGATATATTCCTTCTTTCATTTTGGAAAATAGACCACTGAATGAATGAATCTAGATTCGTGGCGAGCACCTTTAATCCCTAGGTGCTTCACAGAAGTTTATAAGGTAGAGCCGTGAAAATAAAAAAAATCTAATTTTCCCCACAAATTATGTTAGCCCCAAATGTTTCATTTTCGTAAGGTTAACAGGAAAAAATGGAACCCAAAATGTGTTGTCCAATTTCTCCCGAGAACTCAGATACTCCATATGTGGGGGAAATCTACTGCTTGGGCGCATGGCAAGCCTTAGAAAGGAAGGAGTGACATTTTGGAATGCAAACTTTGATGGAATGGTCTGTGGGTGTCATGTCACTTTTGGAGAACTCCTGATGTGTCTAGACAGTGGAAACCCCCCACAAGTTAGGAGTCGAGTTCCCGCCGCTGCACAGAGGAATCTTGAACCATGCCTGTTGCGGTCTCTCATTCTGGATCAGCTGCAGTAGACCCTGCTCAGTGGAGACATCAGTCCCAGCGTCTTGCTCAGTCTCACTCTGTGCAAAGGGTTACTGCTGCTTTTCCTGCTTCTGCCATTGAAGCCAGTGCTGGGCAGCGGCGAGCAGATGCTTTTGGGACTAAGTCCTGCTTTTCCCCTTCTGAGCATGCCCAGGGCAAGATCTCCCATTGGAGATCGAGGGTCACATGCTCAGATACTGCAGCAGATCCCATTGGTCCTCCAGGAAGGTCCTGAAGGTGCTCATCTTCTGTGGCAGCATCCCATTGGTCCTTCTGGGAAGGTCCTGCAGATGCTGCAGCTATAAAAGGTTTGCATGGCCACACGGCCATGCGCTAGTATACATTTGTAATCGTGTGTGTGTTGATGAGTGCAAGTCATTCCTTAAAAAAACCATCCTTTGTGTATGACTGTTCGCGTAAGGTGTATGGCTGCTATCTAGCGCCCGGCTGAACTCACAGCGTTAACACACGAAACAGCGTCTACTGCTGTGACCGCCAGTACGGCGCCACACGCCATTATAGCGCTTCTTTAGCCCAAGTCTGGGTAGTTAGTGGCGTCCGCCAGTATGGCACAGCTCGCACTCTCGTGCTATTAAATTATTAGTTTTGTTATGTGCGGTACTGTGGCCCTGTGATGCAAGAGGGTTCGCTTCTTTCACACAGGGTGAAGCTAACCCGTGTGTATCCTCATTGTACTGCCATATAGTCCGTCACTGCTTAGCAGCAGGTACCATCTCTGCACAGTGGACCCCGGGCTGCGAACACACCTTAATCCTTTTCTCTAATTATTTGGTGCGTTCCACTAGCCCTAACATTATACTAGCGCCAGGGTCTGGCTAAGTAATGACGGACGAACAGCGATTGCAAGGGTACATCCAGCTGCTGGAGGGCAGGTTGGTGGCTCTCGAGTGTGCAACCTCAGCGGTGGATGTTACCGCAATAGCTGTTCAGGCTGCAGCAGCTTTACCAACTGCCATCTCTGTTGCAACCTTATCTCACTTCCCGCTGCCAGAGAAATACTCTGGTGACAGTAAATCCTGTAGGGGTTTCGTGAGCCAGCACGATACACCTCGAGCTCCTGGCTGCACGTTTTTCCACAGAGCGGGCAAAGGTGGGATTCATAATTTCTCTACTGTCGTACAGGGCATTGGAGTGGGCTACATCGCTGTGGGAGCGCGACAATCATGTGGTGCAGAGTGCTCCTCGGTTTTTGAGCGCTCTGAAACAGGTCCTTTTAGGACCTCAAGTCACCCATGATACGGGGCTCCAACTGCTGGCATTGACTCAGGGTTCGTCCATGGTCAGCCATTTTGCCGTCCACTTCCGGACATTAGCGTCTGAGCTGGAATGGTCAGATAAGGCCCTTATCCCGGTATTTTGGAGAGGGCTAGCTGACCATGTGAAGGACGCTTTGGCCACTAGGGAGATTCCCGCCACACTGGAGGAGCTCATAGCTATATCAACCCGCATCGACCTTCGTTTTCACGAGCGAAGGTTGGAACGAGCCCAGTGTAAGCAGAGGTTTTGGCTGGCTCCCACCTTCGCCAAACCTCCGGAATCTCCGGTCCAGGCATCCGAGTCACATGAGGCCACAGAGGTATTGCGTGTGGGATCTAAGTCCCGGTCCACTCGTGCACCTATGGTCTGTCATGTTTGCCGGCAGTCAGGACATCTTGCCTCCAAGTGTTCTCAGCGGTTGCGGGAACGTCGGCATCTAGTGGTAGTTGGAGGAGGTACACTAGACACGGAGACATTTTCCTCTAAATTGTCCTTCAAGGGGACAATAACCATAGGCCCATCCACTCTTATGGTAGAGCTTTGCCTGGACTCCGGGGCGTTAGGCAATTTCATGTCATCTGCTTTCACCCAGCATTGTGCAATACCGTTGGTGATGCTCGCCAAACCTGTGACCGTACGAGTGGTAAATGGGTCGACACTACCCTCACAGATTACACATCAGACCATTCCATTCACTCTATCTATGTCTCCATCACATCAGGAGATTATCTCCCTATTAGTCATTCCTGAGGGAATTGATGAGGTCCTGTTGGGAATACCATGGCTTCACTATCATTCTTCTCATATAGAGTGGTCCTCAGGGAAAATTTTGGGATGGAGTAAATCATGTGAGGGTAGATGTCAGAGGGAGTGTGTTCAGGTTACTTCTACAGAGGTACCCGCAGATCTTTCCTCTCTTCCCAAGCACTATTGGTCCTGTGCGGACGTGTTCTCCAAAAGGGCTGCGGAGACCCTTCCTCCTCACCGCCCCATGACTGTCCTATTGACCTCTTGCCTGGTGCAGAGCCTCCCCAGGGTCGAGTCTATCCGTTACCTCTCCCGGACACGGAGGCAATGTCCCAGTACATTCAAGAGAATCTGGCAAGAGGATTCATTAGGAAGTCAGTGTCACCTGCAGGAGCTGGCTTCTTCTTCATGCAGAAGAAGAATGGAGAACTACGTCCATGTATAGACTACAGAGGTCTTAACGCCATCACCGTTAAGAATAAATACCCACTACCCCTGATATCTGAGCTTTTTGATAGGCTACGGAGAGCAAGGGTATTTACTAAGTTAGATCTGCGGGGTGCTTACAACCTGATTTGCATCTGTGTGGGGGACGAATGGAAGGCGGCTTTTAACACCAGGGATGGGCACTATGAAGATCTGGTGATGCCCTTGGGGCTCTGTAATGCCCCAGCCGTTTTCCAAGACTTTGTGAGCGACATCTTCCGGGAGATGCTCACCACCTCGTTCGTAGTCTATCTGGATGATATTCTCATCTACTCTCCAGATATTGACTCCCATCGGAGAGATGTTCGCAAAGTCTTCGACCTCTTACGGGCAAACTCCCTCTACACCAAGTTGGAGAAGTGTGTGTTTGAGCAGGAGTCCTTGCCTTTCCTTGGTTATATCATCTGTGCCCAGGGTTTGGCTATGGATCCTGCCAAGCTACAGGCTGTGATGGACTGGCAGGAACCCCGTTCACTTAAAGCGGTGCAGCGCTTTATGGGGTTCATTAATTACTATCGTCAGTTCATTCCACACTTCTCAACTTTGGTAGCTCCCTTGGTTACCCTCACAAAGAAGGGAGCAAATCCCAAGTTATGGTCGGAGGCCTTCCTCTCGGTCAAGTCACACTTCGCTAGCGCTCCCATTCTACATCGCCCGATGTAGATAAGCCATTTATCATGGAGGTGGATGCCTCATCCGTTGGTGCTGGAGCAGTCCTTTTCCAAAAGGATGCTCAAGGTCGGAAGCATCCTTGCTTCTTCTTCTCCAAGACCTTCACACCGGTGGAGAGGAATTATTCCATCGGGGACAGGGAGTTGCTAGCCTTGAAGTTGGCTTTCTCAGAGTGGAGACACCTCTTGGTGGGAGCTCGCTTTCCCTTCCAGGTTTTCACTGACCACAAGAACTTGGTATATCTACAGACGGCATAGCGGCTGAATTCTCGCCAGGCAAGATGGTTCCTGTTCTTCTCCCGGTTCCATTTTACTCTCCATTTTCTCTCTGGGGAGAAGAAGATTCGTGCCGACGCTCTCTCTCGCTAGTGTCATCTGAGGAGGAGGAGCCTCGGCTTATTGTCCCTTCTGAGAGCCTGAGAACTGTAGCTCCGGTTTCGCTAGAGTCTGTGCCCCCCAGCAAGACTTTCGTTACATCTAATTTGTGACCGGAGGTTCTCGCTTGGGCTCACTCGTCCAGGGTGGGTGGACATTTTGGGACCAAGAGGACATCTGAGCTTTTGGCGAGGACGTACTGGTGGCCGCATATGGCCGTGACGTCGGGGATTATATTTGGGCGTGAGTCTCCTGCGCCAAGAATCGGTCTCCTCGGCAACGGCCTGCTGGGCACCTTTACCCCCTGCCGCTGGCAGATAGGCCCTGGGAGATGGTCGGGATGAACTTCGTGGTGGACTTACCCAAGTCTCGTAACTGCACCGTTATCTGGGTTTTCACCAATCATTTCTCTAAGATGGTGCACTTGGTGCCGCTTACATGGTTACCTTCTGCACGGGCATTGGCAGCGTTGTTCATTAATCATATTTTCAGTTTACATGGCATGCCTGATAAAATTGTCAGTGACCGGGGTCCCCAGTTCGCATCTCGATTTTGGAGAGAGCTCTGTCGTTTACTCAGCATAGAACTAAATCTCTCCCCTGCATATCATCCCGAGACGAATGGGTTAGTAGAGAGAGCCAACCAGACTCTGGTGACATATTTGCGACATTTTATCTCTGCTAGGCAGGATGACTGGGCATCTTTGCTTCCTTGGGCAGAATTTGCTCTGAACAATGCCGTAGCCGATTCCACTGGGCAGACTCCTTTTCTCCTTAATTACGGCCAGCATCTCCGTGTCCCTGTGCCCATGCCTGTGTCATCCACTGATTCCAGGGTGGCAGACTGGGCAGTGGAGGCACGGGACATTTGGGACAGCACACAGGATGCCATTCGGGCTTCCAAGGAGAGAATGAGGGTTTCTGCCGATGCTCACCGGTGCCCTGCTCCGACCTTCGCTCCTAGCGACTTAGTGTGGCTCTCCGCCCGTAACATCAGGCTGCGAGTTGAGTCCACTAAGTTTGCGCCTCGCTACATTGGTCCTTTCAAGGTTCTGGAACAGGTTAACCCTGTGGTCTACCGTTTGGCTATTCGTCCATGCCTTGGTATCACCGACACCTTCCACGTTTCCCTCTTAAAGCCCATCTATATGTCCCAGTTTTCTGAGTCATCTGCCGGGACATTGGGTTTGTCCACGGATGAGTACGAGGTGAATCCTATCATGGGGTGCAAGGTTTGTACGTGGCAAAAAATACTATCTGGTGGACTGGAAGGGCCACGGCCCTGAGGACAGAACCTGTAGAGCACATTCGGGCTCCGCTGCTCATTGCATCCTTTGAGCGTAGCGAGGCCCAAGGAGGGGGGGGTAATGTTAGAAGTCGCGTTCCCACCACTGCACAGGGGGATCTCGAACCATGTCTGCTGCAGTCTCTCATTCTGCATCAGCCGCAGTGGAGCCTGCTCAGCGGAGACATCGGTCCCAGCGTCTTGCTCAGTCTCACTCTGTGCAAAGGGTTACTGCTGCTTTTCCTGCTTCTGCCATTGAAGCCAGTGCTGGGCAGCGGCGAGCAGACGCTTTTGGGACTAAGTCCTGCTTTTCCCCTTCTGAGCATGCCCAGGGCAAAATCTCCTGTTGGAGATCGAGGGTCACATGCTCAGATACTGCAGCAGATCCCATTGGTCCTCCAGGAAGGTCCTGAAGGTGCTCATCTTCTGTGGCAGCCTCCTATTGGTCCTTCTGGGAAGGTCCTGTAGATGCTGCAGCTATAAAAGGTTTGCATGGCCGCACGGCCATGTGCTAGTATACATTTGTAATCGTGTGTGTGTTGATGAGTGCAAGTCGTTCCTTAAAAAACCCATCCTTTGTGTATGACTGTTCGCGTAAGGTGTATGGCTGCTATCTAGCGTTCGGCTGAACTCACAGCGTTAACACACGAAACAGCGTCTACTGCTGTGACCACCAGTACGGCGCCACGCGCCATTATAGCGCTTCTTTAGCCCAAGTCTGGGTGGTTAGTGGCGTCTGCCAGTACGGCACAGCTCGCACTCTCGTGCTATTAAATTATTAGTTTTGTTACGTGCGGTACTGTGGCCCTGTGATGCAACAGGGTTCACTTCTTTCACACAGGATGAAGCTAACCCATGTGTATCCTCATTGTATCGCCATATAACCCGTCATTGCTCAGCAGCAAGTACCATCTCTGCACAGTGGACCCCGGGCTGCGAACGCACCTTATTCCTTTTCTCTAATTATTTGGTGCTTTCCACTAGCCCTGACACAAGTGACCTCATTTTGTAAACTGCACCCGTTAAGAAATGTATTTAGATCTATACTGAGCACATTGAACTCCCAGGTGCTTCACAGAAGTTTGTAACGTAGAGTTGTAAAAAAAAAATAAAATCATATTTTCCTCCAAAAATGTTGGTTTAGCCACAAATTTTTATTTTCAAGAAGGTAACAGGACAAAATGGACCCCAGAAATTGTTGTGCAATTTCTCCTGAGTACACCAATACTTCATATGTGGTCGAAAGCTACTTTTAACGTACAGTGCAATGATCAGAAGGAAAGAAGCGCCATATTGGAGCTGACTGGTTTGAGGGTAACATTTCACATTGGCAGAGCCCCTGAGGTGCTATAACAGAACTACACTTATCCATAAATTCATCTAGCGGTACTCTGATCATAATGACACCACAGATGTGTTACAGAATTTTATACCATTGGGTAATGAAGAAAAAATAATTACATTTTTACCACCAAAATTTAGTTTTAGCCCCAGATTCTCACAAGGGGAAATGGGCAAAAATGGAACCAAAATTTGTCCCACAATTTCTGCTGAATGTAGACATACCCCATATGTGGCTGTACAGTACTGCTTAGCCATATGGCAAGACTCGGGAGTGAAAGAGCGCTAATTGCCTACTGGAGCACAGATTTTCCTAGACTAGTTTGTGGACTTCATATACAGAGCTCCTAAGTGCTAGAAAAGCAGAATCCCCCTCAAGTGAACACATTTTGGAAACTATATCCCTTTAGGAATTTATCTACAGGTGTAGTGATGATTTAGACTTTATGGGTGTTATCCAGAAACAAGAAGCAGTGGATGTTGCAAAGTAAAAATTGCAAGCTGCCATTGTAGTGGCCAGTACGTTTTGGTGCCCAGTACATTGTAGTGAACAGGAGACATGCACCCGTAAGTTAGGTGGTCTAACATTAAAATGCCATGTGGACTCTAAATATGGTTTAGGCACATGGGGGATCAGAAGGGAGGAGGGCATTTGGAATTAGGAGTGCAGAATTTGATGAAATTCTTTTGGGGTGTGAGGAGCCATTTCGCTTTCCAAAGCTTTTTTTATTATCAGTAACGTGGAAGCCTCTATATTTCCGAAAGCAGATGACAGATCTGAGTGGGGACTTCTTTTTTTGTGGATTGATTTGAAGCTTTTTTTGGGAACATTTTATTTAATATTTGAATCACATTTATCTGGTGCTCTAAGCTGAACATTTACTTTGGGATTTCCATCTAAATCTCCTAGTGACATCATTCAGATGAAACCCCTGAGGGATCCATTTACTATAATGAGGCAGCAGAATTACTATGGACTCTGTCCAGCTTCTGTTTAGCATTATCCTTCTTTTCAGAAGTGCACAAAACTGTGGCAGACTGTGCTTTTATGTACGCCTAAAATATGGACAGCACCAGATCGTGATCATAGGCTGCCAGACATCGTCCACAGTGTCTCCATCTGTCTCATTATAGGGAACATTCCTCCGGGGTTTCCGTCTGAATTATGTATTCCAGAGATTTATGTGAAAACCCCGGTGTAAGAGCTCAGCGTAGCATGCAGGATAAACGAGAGTCAAACCTAACTGTGATCTTTGTGAGGCAGAATGAAAAAAATCAACAGTAGGTGATGAATTGGTTTTATTTTGCAAATACCACTGCAAAAACTTGCTTTTGCAATAAAAAAGCATTTGTAGTGTGTGAGAGCAGACAGACATAAAAAAATATAAATATGGTATCACTGTAATCGCACCGACCCAAAGAATAAAGTAATCTAAACACTTATACCGTACGAGGAACGGCTTAAAAAAATAAATAATACCACTTATTGACCTGCTTTGATTTGTTCATTCTGCCTTCCGAATATCGTGGTAAGACTCGGCGCACATTTATCCTGCACTTTAAAATACGTGATTCAGATGGTGGAAAATTAACTATAATGAGGCTAAAGGAAGCCCTGTGGACCCATCTGACCTGTGATCCTGCGGTGTCCATCTTTTCATGCATGCGTAAAACTGCATTCCATCACAGTTTTGTGCACTTCTGAAAAGAAGGACACTGCTGAACAGAGGCCAGACGGAGTCCAGAGTAACTGCTTTCTCACTATAGTGAATGGATCCCTTGGGGGTTTCATCTGAATTACGTAATTCGGAGGCAGGGAGAATTTGCCATGGACCCGCCTGTCCAACTATTCATCAGCGTGGATCAGTCTGTTGCAGCTTTTAATACATGTTGTTCTCTGAAACTACACAGTGTTTCAGAGTCAAAAATGTCTAGCTGAGATTGTACAGAAATCACTGGGAGCATGTATCAGCTGTCAGGTTCTCTATAAATATTCTTGGCTTCCATAATTACAATTTTATTCAACATCTTTTTTTATTTTTATTTTTTCGGCATTGACTGATATGAATTTTTAGGTTGGATCCTGCAAAAGAGTAGTCCCCTGTGCAGCATTGGGCAGTGTTATGTTTTTTTACTACTTGTTTGGCTATGAGTGGGTAATTGAACCAGAATTTGAACCCTGATTCTATGTTGGCTGTGATTTGGTAATACGCAAACCTGCGCAAGGCAAGGCGTGTACAACGGAGGACAGAGAATGAACTTAAATCCAATATTGCGGCCAGCGTGCAGCCAGCGGGTAAGGAAAGGGTGAATCAAACACCTGAAAACTCCGCCCATATGACCGAAAACCAGCCCCGGCAAATTCAGGTGACAGGTTCCCTTTAAGTAGGGTCTAACAGATTGAGTCAGTGAGACATTGAAAGGTTTCAGGAACTGCAGTACATGAGTGCATGAGGCCAACAATTAAAGTAAAAACCATTCATGACCCAAACTGGGACTAACTGAAAAAGTAAACCCCCCCCCCCCACAAAAATGTACACAAAATCATGAAAGGCCGTTTCGCCACTAAGAATGCAGCCTTTGTGTTAAAACAAAAATTTAAAAAAGTATGCATTTTTGGTATCGCCACATCCAGCAAGACTCTATCTAAATTGTCAATTTATTTATTTCGTACAGCGAGCACCGTAAAAAAATAATGAAGAAATGCACTAAAAATGTTGCTTTTTCATCATACTGACATAATTTTTTTTTATAAAAAGTGACCAAAAAGTCATATGCAAAAAAAAAGATATAAATGAAAACAATTATAAGAGTTACAGCTCTCAGAATATGGCAAAGCAAAAGCAAAATCATTTTTGGAAAATATTGTTTTCAGTCTGTAAAAATAGCAAAGCATAAAAAATATATATCTGGTACTAATATAATCATACTGACGCAACAAATAAATCCCTCCAATCACTTCTACCAAATGGCAAACCGCACAAAAAATATGTATTAAAACAGACAGTGAATTGGTTTCTGTTCAATCTGCTTCTAAAAAATCTTAATAAAAAGTGATCAAAAAATTTTAAATTCCCAAAAATGGTACCAAAAAAAGTTCAACTCATTGCACAATAAATAAGCCCTAAGTCCACCAAAAATATTGAAAAAAAAGTTACAGCTCTCATAATATGGCAATGAAAAAAATATTTATTAAAAAGCATTTTTACTGTGTGATTGTAGTAAAACATAAAAAAATGATAAAAATCTGGTATCACTGTAATCACACCAAACCGTGCAAAAATAAAAATAAGAACTATTCCTGTACTGCTGTTTGTTCATTCTACCTTCCAAAAATCAGAATAAAGCTCCTGTAACATTTTTCCTGTACTCTCTGCTGAGCACTTATGTCGAGGTTTCCATGTACATCCCAAAAACCTTAGTTCGAACAAACCCCCCAGTCACTATAATGAGGCAGATGGAGTCAGTCTGGTCTCCGTCTGGTCTCTATTTCACCAATATCAACCACACGCCTAAAAAGATGGATACCACCAGAACAGATGCCAAGTGGAGTTCAAAGTGCCCATCTGCCTCATTATGATAAGTGGTTACATCAGAGTTTTCGTCTGAATCTCATTTTTGTTGGATTTACACAGAAATCCCATCATAAGTGCTCAGTTGTTAGGACACAAGAATATGAATCCAGCCTTATACTGAAAGCGATAAAAAAATGTTATGCACCCCAAAATGTTGCCAATAAAATCCCTAATTTATCCCACACAAAACCACCATCCACTGAGGTCCGTCATCTGTCACTGGAAATATAGAGTTGCTTATGTTACTGGTAGAAGAAAGACTAAGGAAAAGTGTCACGACTCTCGCCCCCTCAAATAAAATCCAGTGAAATCTGCAGTCCCAAATCCAAATATCCCCCTTCTGAGCCCCACTGTGCCTAAATTGCAGTTAGATTCCACATATTTGGCATTAGTGTTGGATATCCCCTTGAGGAAGCGGCGTGGCAGAGCCGCGAAACGCGCGTCGGGGTCTTTTTCCGGCGGGATCCCTCTCCTCTGTCTCCCCCTGAGCTGGTAAGCTGATTTGTGACCCTTTACTTATGCTCTTATGATTGTCTCCATTGTGATCCGATCGGATCACTGTATTACTTACCTCTGATCAGGCTTGCCACTTCATTTAGATATAGCACACTTAGTGCTTGTATTTTCATCTCTTGTATGTGGTAATTGCTATGTGTGGGGATTATAGAGGAGTGGGTTTCCCTCCCACTCTTGTTATTTGTTGGAATTTATGCACCTGATATATTACTGATATGCAATTTTTTAATGTTTTGTATTAATAAAGAGTTGTTTATATTTTTACCATATGCTCTGGATTCTCCTATTTTTTATGTATATCATATGGAGCGGATTTTGATTTGTCTGGTTACATATAACACACTTGTGTTTTTTCCCAGACTATTAATATGATATTGGGATTTGTATTACTATGAAGAAGATCAGTGTTGACCGAAACATTTATTAACATTGGATTGCAATAAAATACTTCACTACATCTGCATAAGTTGAGTGCCAAATTTTTTATTTCTAACTGTACTATTGGTCTGGGAACCTATTTGAGCACCAACACAGCTGTGCCACGATATATTTCTCAGTTTCACCTTTTAACCCTTGTGTAACTGACACACAATGAGGCACTATACTCATTATACCTCCAGATTAAATTCTTAATCAGTGAACCTTCCAATATGTGGTCATTTTTGGGGATATCTGCTGATCTTCTCAGGGGCTCGGCTAATGGAGCCCACAATCTATTCAAATGGAATTTACATTCTAAGAGCCAGGTAGTGCTCCTTCCCATCCGATCCCTACCATGTGCTCAAACAGTAGTGTACAACCACATATGATTCACTGCCAAGTTCGATAAAAATTGCACAGCAAATTGTCCTGTTCATTTTCTCTCAGTACCCATTATGTGATTTAAACTTTGAGGCCAAAGTGACATTTTAGTGGAAAAATTCATAAATATAGGTTCATAAATAAGTTTCTCATTTTCACGGCCTAAACACATTTTGTGATGTAGTTTGTAGGTTAAAAATGCTCACCACACCCATAAATTAATTTATTATGGGTTACTTTTGGTGTTTCATTTGCCAAGTGGGGCCACTTGTTGAGGTTCACACTGTTTTGATACCTAAAGGGCTCTGCAAATACGACATGGTGTCTGCACCCTACTCCAGCAAAATTTATATTCAATATTCCCATTGTTGCTTCTTACCTTTCGAACTCTGCTGTTTATCCAAGTTGAATGTTTTGACTACATGTAAGTTATCACTATACTAACAAACTGTGGGGACAATTTTTACCTGTTATCTTTTGCAAAAATGAAAAATTTGGGACTATAGTAACATTTTCATGAAGAAAAATAATTTTTTTATTTTTATAAATAACAGACAATCTACTGTTGTTAACTTTTTTATAGTTCTTGTGGCTTTAAAAAACTCACAATATCTCAGGATGAAATCCTTGAAGGGTGTAGATTTTAAAATAGGGTCAGTTTTGTCCATTTCTGCTGATTTGGCACATTGGGGCCCCTGCAAATATGACTTTTACACTATCAGTATTTGGTGAATATTTGACATCAATATTTTGTAAGTCAAAAAGAAAGTGAATAAGCAGAGAAAAAGTATAATAGAAACACGTGATGTGTTGGCTTACAAATACTGATGTGAAATAACGATCAAATACTTATAGTGTGACCATATCCTTAGGGCTCGTGCACCCACCCAACATTTCTTGCATGAGTGCCATCTGTAGTTTTCATGGATATCACTTGTACCTATGCTATTCTATGAGGCTATGCACATCTCTGATTTTTATCTGAGTGTCAGATCAAAAACGTCAATGAAAGTATATGGGTCCGTAAAAAAAATTAGACCATCCTCGTATGAGATCTGAGTGTGGTTTCATTTTCCAGACTGACAGACTGGAGAAGGAGAGTTTTCTTCGTCTCCCTATCTGAGAAAAACTGATGCCACCCTGATCAAACTCTAATCAAAGTCTGAGCAGGATAAACACACTGTTTTTCTCAGATGTGAAGAAAATGGTCATGCGACCCTACCCTTCATCTGAATTCAGATGTTCATGTATCACAGTTCAGGTACAAACTGCCTAGCAGGGACTAGCCACCATTAAGGATCCAGCTGGATTGTCTTGTATTTGGGAAGGTTTCCCACTGGAGGTTATGGTTATATAAGTACAGTATGACCTGACTTCATCTGTCTTCTTAGGACACAAATACTGCAGAAAAATGGTAGAGCATGGAACCATGAGATCCTTCGCCACTATTTAATCTACAGTGGGTACGGAAAGTATTCAGACCCCTTTAAATTTTTTACTCTTCTTTTTATTGCAGCCATTTGGTAAATTCAAAAAAGTTCATTCTTTTCTCATTAATGTACACTCTGCACCCTATCTTGACTGAAAAAAAAACAGAAATGTAGAAATGTTTGCAAATTTATTAAAAAAAACCTGAAATATCATATTGTCATAAGTATTCAGACTATTTGCTCAGTATTGATTAGAAGCACCCTTTTGAGCTAGTATAGCCATGAGTCTTCTTGGGAATGATGGTTTTTCACACCTCAATTTGGGGATCTCCTGCCATTCTTCCTTGCAGGTCCTCTCCAGTTCCGTCAACTTGGATGGTGAACATTGGTGGACAGCCATTTTCAAGTCTCTCCAGAGGTGCTCAATTGGGTTTAGGTCAGGGCTCTGGCTGGGCCAGTCAAGAATGGTCACAGCGTTGTTCTGAAGCCACTCCTTTGTTATTTTAGCTGTGTGCTTAGGGTCATTGTCTTGGCGGAAGGTGAACCTTCAGCCAAGTCTGAGGTCCAGAGTACTCTGGAAAAGGTTTTCATCCAGGATATCTCTGCACTTGGCTACATTCATGTTTCCTTCATTGGCAACCAGTCATCCTGTCCCTGCAGCTGATAAATACCTCCATAGCATAATGCTGCTAACCCCATGTTTCACTGTTGGGATTGTATTGGGCAGGTGATGAGCAGTGCCTGGTTTTCTCCACACATACTGCTTAGAATTATCACCAAAAAAATCTATATTTGTTTCATCAGACCAGAGAATCTTACTTCTCATAGTCTGGGAGACCTTCATGTGTTTTTTTAAGAAAACTCTATGTAGGCTTTCATATATCTTGTACTGAATAGAGGCTTCCGTCGGACCACTCTGCCATAAAGGCCGGACTGGTGGAGAGCTACAGTGATAGTTGACTTTGTGGAACTTTCTCTCATCTCCCTACTGCATCTCTGGAGCTCAGCCACAATGATCTTGTGGTTCTTCTTTACCTCTCTCACCAAGGCTATTCTCCAACAATTGCTCAGTATGGCTGGACAGCCAGGTCTAGGAAGACTTCTGGTGGTCCCAAACTTCTTCCATTTAAGGATTATGGAGGCCACTGTGCTCTTAGGAACCTTGAGTACTTCAGAAATCCTTTTGTAACCTTGACCAGAACTGTGCCTTGCCACAATTCTGTTTCTGAGCTCCTTCGCCAGTTGCTTTGACATCATGATTCTCATTTGGTTAGACATGCACTGTGAGCTCTGAGGTTTTATATAGACAGCTGGGCTCTAATGAAGGAGTAGAACCATCTCAAGGAGGATCACAAGGAAATGGACAGCATGTGACTTAAATATGAGTGTCTGAGCAAAGGGTCTGAATACTTATGACTATGTGATGTTTCAGTTTTTCTTTTTTAATAAATATGCAAAAATGTCAAAATTTCAGATTTTTTCAGTCAAGATAGAATGCAGAGTGTACATTAATGTGAAAAAAATGAACTTTTATTGAATTTACCAAATGGCAGCAATGAAACAAAGAGTGAAAAATTTAAAGAGGTCTAAATATTTCCAAACCCACAGTATACAGACAGGAGATCCAGCCAGGACCCTGTGGAGCTTTAAGCAAAATATGAGAAAACCGCAGTATGAATAGGTCCTGCCAGAATATTCAGTCCCTGCGCAGATTGAACTGTGATGGAGACATCCAATGGCTAGCCAGCAGAGATGTGGAGTAGGACACATGCAAGGTGTGTGTTGATGTAGCAGAGCTATGTGTACACTGCAGAGACATCACACTGTCTGTGTGGGGCATTGTGGAGACCATGAAAACGGTGCCATATTGTGCAGAATTGTGCTTAAGCGTGGATGCATATAGAGGAAAGTGAGGTTAGGGTACTGACTTAGCGTAAAAAAATAAAAATTGCCACGCCACATTAAGCGTCCCTCATTCTTATGACCGAGACCGAGACCGAGGGTTACTTTGTGCATCATGGTCCTTGCTCTGACTGGAAAACATGGATGGCTGAATTCAGCCTTAGGCCTTATTCACACATTCATATATTACGGTCTGAAACTGCGATTTAATGAATGTCTGTAGGTCTCGTTTCCCGAACATAACATTTCATGAGGTTTTTGGGTTCAGGCCAGGAATTTCCTCAGAAGCTGTTGAGTTTAGGCCAGGAGTCTAGCGATCAGTCTGAAAAATCATGGATCACGGTGTGTGCTGGCACCCTGATATATGGGTGTGTTAATTCAGCCTTAAAGGGAATCTGTCTTGTGAGAAAATGTTATTAACCTGCAGATAGGGAGTTAATCTGCAGGTTAATAGCATTTTGACGCTGTGCGGCCGCTGCACTGAAAGCATGGCTGTCTGGAAGAAATTAATTTTCCATAGGTGCGTGGCCATTGTGGCTTCAGTGACTGCTCAGTACACAGAGAGGGGCAGCTGTAACTGCACTCAAGCACTGGCTGACAGCGGGTTTTGTACCAATACACAGCAGAGCCGACTGCCAGTCAGTGTTCGGACGTGGTTAAAGACGCCACTCACTATGTACTGATCGGTGACTGAAGCTGAGCCTCTATGACAGAGAGACCAAGCCGCATGACGTCAATATGCTATTAACCTGTAGTTTAACCCCATATCTTCAGGTTATTAGCTTGTTTTTTTCACAGAACCTGTTCTCTTTCCGGTACAGGTAAACAAACTTATTTTCAGCCTGTATACTGTGAAATGTCAGAGTAGTTCATATCAATAGCTCACATGTAAAGCGCCATGGAATAAATGGCGCTATAAAAATGTATAATAATAATAATAATAATAATAGCCGAGAATACCTTCATCAGTCCACTATGTGCACAGGCACAAGGCGCTGCACAGAGCCAACCAATTTCAAAATTTGCGAACATTACTGGCAGAAGTTTTACAATGCTTATAGAAATATGGTTTAAAAAAAAATTGTTGATAGATTTGCCTTCTGACCCACAATAACTAGAATAACCCTCTAATGACCAGTGATAAACTTTTAATAACTAGTTAGAAATTTATGTTGTCAGTTAACTTTATCTACATTTATCTATTTGCATCTTCATTTAAGTGTACCTATGTTATAGGTGTTGATGAGTGATGGGAGAATTGCTGCTTCAGGTCCATCGGCCAGGTCAGTTAACTCTCACCTTTGGACAGGAAGCTTGCAAACCTCCTTACCTGATGACCTCATGGAGTTCTGCGAATCAATTCTCCCATCTCTAGTGCAGATCATTCATTTCAAGTTTTTCTTCTCTTTTTGTAGTTTCTAAGAGTGGATCAAGACAAAGACAAGGAATGTAATCTGGAATGTGCAGGCACTCCTAAACTTCTGTGTGCTTCTGATGGAAGAACATTCCTTTCAAGGTGCGAATTTCAACGAGCTAAGTGTAAAGATTCTCAGCTGGAGATTGCATATAGAGGAAACTGTAAAGGTAAAAATAATCTTTAAAATACATTAAGGCCACTTTTACGTGACAGTATTTCAGTCATTAGTATACATCAATATTTCATTAGATTGAGTCAAGAATCCAGAAGAGGTGGAAATCTATTATACTTTATCTGTGTAGGTTCTACTCATGCTTTTAGAGAATAAAGACCTAAATCATGCTGACTAATTTTTTATGTTTGTTTTGTACAAATTGTATTTTTTGCTAAAATAAGGTTTTCATAGTTGTTCGTCTCATTACTAAATATTACTGACTAATTACTACATTCACAATACATTTCCTTGCTAAATGTTAATAATAAATAATCTGAATGTTAAAACAAAAGAAATGAAACCTTAGTCAAATGCAGAAACAGAAGGTTTATGTAAGACTTCCGCTTCTGGATTAGACTAAGGTTTCATTTCTTTTGTTTTCACATTCAGAGGATTTCTTATTAACATTTATTATTTATTATAAATGTACAGGAAAGATATATATCTTTGTACCCTGTTAGCCAGTGGATAGAAAAATGTTTAGAATTGAGAGTCCTCAGTGGTTGATACCTTTTAATGGCTAACTGAAAAGATGGTAATAAATTGCAAGCTTTGGAGACTACTCTGGTCTCTTCATCAGGCAAAGACTAAAAGAAATTCTGAAGAATCACATATTTATGCACAACACAGCACATAAAAATATGCCATTATTGAAATCGGACCTTGGTGTGCTGCCTTCATTTTTTTAAATCATATTGAGATTTGGTTTTGCCTAGGAGGCTTTGCACCTGCTCTCTGTCAGCTTGTAGCAGTGCTGCACCTATATTTTTGCAATAAATAGATAAATGATAGATAGATAGGGAGATAAATGTTAATGTATTCATTGTAATAAAGTGAATAAAGCATGTATGTATTTACATTACAAAGGAGGGTGTGTGTACCCGTTTCCAGAGCCAAGAACTGGGGCACATTTTCACAAAGAAACACAGGAAGCTGCTCAGGTTAGGAAAAGTAGTTAGTAAAGTTCGTATGTATGGCAGTTATTTCACAGGAAAGGGAGTCGTAAAGATTGGCCATCCCATTTAAATGAGGAAGAGGACTTTTGTGCACCCGTGCTTTGCACTGACTGTGCTTTTATCCTAAGTTATATGGCAAGGCTCATTAATGGGTCGATATCGACTTTTAAGATTGCTACTTCCAGTGGGTGGCACTAGAGTTCTAGTCCTCTTCCTCTAAGAAGAGGCAATTTGCAGTTGGAAAAAATTTGAAAATTTGTAAAAAAAAAGGATCTTGTGTCTATATATTCCAAGGCCCAAAATGTTTGCTTTTTGTGCTGTGTAAAAGCTAGTTTTCTTGCATGGTAAGTTAATATTTATAGTGGGGAAAATGAGTATTTGATACACTGCCAGTTTTGCAAGTTTTCCTACCTACAAAGAATGTAATTTTTATCATAGGTACTCGTCAACTGTAATAGACAGAAGCTAAAGAAAAAAGACAGTCACATTGTATGATTTGTACACAATTAATTTGCATTATATTGAATGAAATAAGTATTTGATACAATAGAAAAACAGAACTTAATATTTGGTACAGAAACCTTTGTTTGCAATTATAGAGGTCAGATGTTTCCTGTAGATTGGACCAAGTTTGCACACACCGCAGCCGCAATTTTGGCCCACTCCTTCACATAGATCTTTTCCAGATCTTCAGGTTTTGGGGCTGTCGAAGGGCAACATTGAGCTTCACCTCTGTCCAAAGATTTTCTATTAGTTGCTGTGATGCTAGTCACAACCCACTGCCAGGCCATGAGTCAGCAAAGTCAGACTTTCGGGGGGTCAATACCAAAAGAGTATGAAGTAAACCAAGGGAAAATATTAAGTCATAAGTCAGGTCACATGTCAGGGTCAGAATACCAGAGAAATAGCGGATAAGCAAAGGGGCTATAACAAATGGGTAGTCAAACATGGTCCAAAGTTCATCAGCAGAATATCAGATGCAAAGGGGCAATAACAAACGGGTAGTCATAACATGGTCCAAAGGTAAGCAGCAGAAAATCAGATCTTACAGCCCAGGGAGCAGGCGAACACACACCAGAGTCAAAATAAGAAGAGCCGTCCGCACTGCCATATAAAAGATATAAAGGCCGGGGTGCAATCAGTAGAAAGACAACAATGGACATGAGAAGAAAAAAAGGGACACTATTGAAATTATGCACACCACTGCAATCATTCTAATATGAAAAATCCACTTTATTAGTACACCACATTTAAAACATAATAAAAATAACCACACAACTGCCCCCATCCTGAGTATACAACATAAACCTCAATATACAACCTGATACATGATAATAATTGTATATATATATATATATATATGTACACATGCATAGATATGAGTAGATATGAGATGTACCCCTCACTTGATGGCTCATGGGGGGCCTAAGAACTCCTATACAGATAAATTAATAAATAGGCAATACGAAATATATTGTCAAAATTAACCAATAAATGCCTAATGCAAGGCAAAGACCTAGACCACCAACAGATGACTAATGAGCCAACATCCCTAAATATATACGGACAGTAGATCTATATTGCAAGATGAAAGGTTACGCATTTAGTATTACAATTGATATAACCTTTTAACAGGGTTCTCAAAATAATTCATTAGCTATATTTCCTGGCCATATATTTCCCATTCCATATTCCACTGGATGCGGCCCTGCATGCATAATGGAGACGGGATTTCATAAAATCACCTCCACTATGCTGTAACATCTGGACTCTGCGTCCAATCTGCAGCAAATCCTGAAGGTTTCCTGACCGTGGAAACATACCCTTAAGCTCTCCTGATGAGTGTAGCAAGGCGTCTATCAAATATGTGTTTTCATATTTTCGTAAGATGCAACCCATCTCTAGCAGGGAGTCCCGTCATACAGGTAATTCACTCCATGGTCAAGAAACCCCAAATGTTTCTCATGGCACCATCAACATAGCCAGTTCTTCACATGTAGAGTCATGTTCAATCTCCTTGTTCCATGACGCTCCACTGGTCGGATGGATGAGAAGACAACAGGCACTCCCAGTTCCTTCACTTTCCGGTCTAGGTCATCAGAGTTTCTACATATATGAGTAGTATCATGGTATCATAGTATCCATGTCCTTTTTTGCTGTGTCATTTGTTCCTACATGTATTAGCAGGCATGTGTACTTGTCTGTAGCACAGAGGTCCCCCAGGATGCAGACGGAGTCCTTTAGACTCGCTAGAGTGCTTTGTGTTCACAGCAGGACACCTGTGAGTCACAAGGCAAAATAAAAGAAAGAAAGTATTGCGTCCAAGTAGTGACTCAGTGATATTTTTAGAGGGATTTGCAGGTTTGGTAGTGGGGCGAATCCCTTTCTCCACTCCAAGATTTGTCTATGGCAACTGGTTTTTGCATTCTGGACTGTGTTTATGGAAACCCAGCTGCGATCTGGAGGACATCATCCCTAAGTGTGAGTTCTGAAAATAAAGACTCCATTTATATTGAACTTTCTGTGTTCTCTGCCTATTGGTCGCACTGCACCAACCCGACTGCACTACACCTATCAGACACATCTTTCATTTGGGCACCTGGAAGACAGCACACTTCTTGTGAGGTAATGTCCGGTTGGCAGATAGTGGCTTCTGTTCCTCTTAGTAGGGAATCCTCCAGGACCACCACTCTCTGTTTCTTCTTCACTACAGCTGTTCTTCCTCTCCCTTCAAAAAGCTTCTGATTTCATACTGAAATGGTCTTTGTGGACAAAGCACTTTTTTGATGTACATCTTCACAGTCTCCTGCCTGAGAGCCTGGCAGCAGTTTTTCAGCGGTATGAGTGCTGATTGCCTCCTCATCCTCCTGCTTCTTTGGGTTGCATGCTTCCATCTGCAGGTACATTGACAAGTGCTTCTCTTCAAACATTTTGAATAGCTATTTCTACTCTGTCATTAGCTTTTGCAGGAATGTTGAAAAGTTCTTCTCTTGCAATATTCTGAAGAGATTCTTCTGCTCTGTGAAGTAAATACGTATCTTCTTTGATGAGCTTCAGTGTAGCTATTCTCTCTTGAAGACTTTGCACCTTTTACTCTAACAGAGTCACAAGCTTGCATTTGTGGCACCTAAAGTTTGGCTTTTCCTCTGCCAAGTTTGTAAACATATAGCTTACATTGCAGCAAACAATATGGGTAGTCTCCTTCTCCATGTTTAGCAAAACAAATTAATCTGTGTAATCACCATAAAGCATTCCTTCAAGCAGTTCAATCCAGCAACACCTAAAGATAGATCTACAGACTCATGGCGATTCTTCACTCTTCTCAGAATGCCCCAGGAATATGCAAATTTTCTCCCTTGAGCTTTAATTCCTGGTTTGATGATTTCCTTCAAACTACTTTGTCCCTGGTGTCATTAGACAGTTCTTTAGTCTTAGCCATGATGGAGAGGTTGGAGTGTGATTGTGTGGTCAGGTGTCTTATACAGGTAATGAGTTCAAACAGGTGCAATTAATACAAGTCATGAACACAGAGTAAGAGGGCTTCTTCAAAAAAATAACAGGTCTGAGAGAGCTAGAATTCTTGTTAACCAGTAGGTGAGGAAATTCTTATTTCATGCAGTAAAATGCAGTCTAATTATTTAAAAATCACAAAATGTGATTTTCTGATTTTTATTTTTAGATTCTGTCTCTCACAGTTGATGTGTACCTACAATAAAAATTACAGACCCCTCCATAACTTTTAGATGGGAAAACTTGCTAAATCAACAGTATATCTAATACTTATTTTCCATACTGTATATTGATTCCATTTTATGTTAGATATTTTTCTCTTTATGACATTTATCGATCGCATTAATTTTGTATCGAGATAGATCAGACCTTTTCTGGATGCAGCAATACCACATATGTTTGTTTTATTTTTTTTTTATTTTTTTTGTTACTGATATGGAAAAGAAGGGTCTGATTGAAATTACTATTTCTAGATTTTTAAAAATGTATTTTTTTACTTTTTTTTCTCTCCTTAGGAAACTTGAACCTGTGATCGTCTGTTCGATTTTACTATATACTACAATACTATTGTACTACACTAAAAATTGCAGTAGCTTCTTATGAAAGTCAGCCACAAGGTCGTCTTCACAGAAGTACTGCATGGCAGACACAGAAGTCTTCATAAGACAATTGTGTGACATAGCAACTCATTGGCACGCAGTATATGCGTGTTTCTGTTCTAGATTTTATGTCCATCCTATCCACACTTCAGTGATATGGTCCTGATGAAAGTTACAGTAAAAACTGAGGATTGTATTTCAACTAGTGGAAGAAAAGGGACAGCTGTATTCCTTCTATAATGGTGTGAGCAAGTTTTTGAAAGGAAAATGCTGTACTGGTCGCTACAATCTGAAACACTCCTACTTCTTTCTGCTGGATTCTCACAGTATTTGTTTCTCACATAGTTATTATAAGTAGGGATAATCAAACCTTTTTAAATTCATCAGGTTTGGCAACTTTACCCTCAAAATTTGATTAGACTTACACTCTGAGGTTTCCTAGTAGTGGAGGCTACTGATTTTAACACCTGAACAACCGCCGATATATCTTTTAACAGCGGTAGTTAAGGGTACTTAAACCACAGCGCCGTTAATTAACCCCTTCATGACCTTGGGATTTTTCGTTTTTCCATGTTCGTTATTCACTCCCCTCCTTCCCAGAGCCATAACTTTTTTATTTTTCCGTCAATTTGGCCATGTGAGGGCTTATTTTTTGCGGGACAAGTTGTACTTTTGAACGACATTATTGGTTTTAGCATGTCGTGTACTAGAAAATGGGAAAAAAATTCCAAGTGCGGTGAAATTGCAAAAAAGTGCAGTCCCACACTTGTTTTTTGTTTGGCTTTTTTGCTAGGTTCACTAAATGCTAAAACTGACCTGACATTATGATTCTCCAGGTCATCACGAGTTCATAGACACCAAACATAACTAGGTTATTTTTTACCTAAGTGGTGAAAAAAAATTCCAAACTTTGCTAAAAAAAACCCAAAAAAATTGCACCATTTTCCGATACTCGTAGCGTCTCCATTTTTTATGATCTGGGGTCGGTTGAGGGCTTATTTGTTGCATGCCGAGATGATATTTTTAATGATAGCATTTTGGTGCAGATATGTTCTTTTGATTGCCCGTTATTGCATTTTAATGCAATGTCGCGGCGACCAAACAAACGTAATTCTGGCGTTTCAAATTTTTTTCTCACTACGCCATTTAGCGATCAGGTTAATGCTTTTTTTAATTGATAGATCGGGCAATTCTGAACCCAGCGATACCAAATATGTGTAGATTTGATTTTTTTTATTGATTTATTTTGATTGGGGCGAAAGGGGGGTGATTTAAACTTTTGTATTTTTTTATTTTTTCACATTTTTTTTTAAATTTTTTTTTTCACTTTTGCCATGCTTCAATAGCCTCCATGGGAGGCTAGAAGCAGGCACAGCACGAACAGCTCTGCTACATAGCAGCGATCTGCTGTTCGCTGCCATGTAGCAGAAAATCAGGTGTGCTGTGAGCGCCGACCACAAGGTGGTGCTCACAGCTACCGGCGATCAGTAACCATAGAGGTCTCAAGGACCTCTATGGTTACAAGGTACAAGCATCGCCGACCTCCGATCATGTGATGGGGGTTGGCGATGCCCGGCCGGATGCGGTAGATAAATGGACATGAGAAGAAAAAAAGGGACACTATTGAAATTATGCACACCACTGCAATCATTCTAATATGAAAAATCCACTTTATTAGTACACCACATTTAAAACATAATAAAAATAACCACACAACTGCCCCCATCCTGAGTATACAACATAAACCTCAATATACAACCTGATACATGATAATAATTGTATATATATATATATATATATATATATATATATACACATGCATAGATATGAGTAGATATGAGATGTACCCCTCACTTGATGGCTCATGGGGGGCCTAAGAACTCCTATACAGATAAATTAATAAATAGGCAATACGAAATATATTGTCAAAATTAACCAATAAATGCCTAATGCAAGGCAAAGACCTAGACCACCAACAGATGACTAATGAGCCAACATGCCTAAATATATACGGACAGTAGATCTATATTGCAAGATGAAAGGTTACGCATTTAGTATTACAATTGATATAACCTTTTAACAGGGTTCTCAAAATAATTCATTAGCTATATTTCCTGGCCATATATTTCCCATTCCATATTCCACTGGATGCGGCCCTGCATGCATAATGGAGACGGGATTTCATAAAATCACCTCCACTATGCTGTAACATCTGGACTCTGCGTCCAATCTGCAGCAAATCCTGAAGGTTTCCTGACCGTGGAAACATACCCTTAAGCTCTCCTGATGAGTGTAGCAAGGCGTCTATCAAATATGTGTTTTCATATTTTCGTAAGATGCAACCCATCTCTAGCAGGGAGTCCCGTCATACAGGTAATTCACTCCATGGTCAAGAAACCCCAAATGTTTCTCATGGCACCATCAACATAGCCAGTTCTTCACATGTAGAGTCGTGTTCAATCTCCTTGTTCCATGACGCTCCACTGGTCGGATGGATGAGAAGACAACAGGCACTCCCAGTTCCTTCACTTTCCGGTCTAAGTCATCAGAGTTTCTACATATATGAGTAGTATCATGGTATCATAGTATCCATGTCCTTTTTTGGTGTGTCATTTGTTCCTACATGTATTAGCAGGCATGTGTACTTGTCTGTAGCACAGAGGTCCCCCAGGATGCAGACGGAGTCCTTTAGACTCGCTAGAGTGCTTTGTGTTCACAGCAGGACACCTGTGAGTCACAAGGCAAAATAAAAGAAAGAAAGTATTGCGTCCAAGTAGTGACTCAGTGATATTTTTAGAGGGATTTGCAGGTTTGGTAGTGGGGCGAATCCCTTTCTCCACTCCAAGATTTGTCTATGGCAACTGGTTTTTGCATTCTGGACTGTGTTTATGGAAACCCAGCTGCGATCTGGAGGACATCATCCCTAAGTGTGAGTTCTGAAAATAAAGACTCCATTTATATTGAACTTTCTGTGTTCTCTGCCTATTGGTCGCACTGCACCAACCTGACTGCACTACACCTATCAGACACATCTTTCATTTGGGCACCTGGAAGACAGCACACTTCTCGTGAGGTAATGTCCGGTTGGCAGATAGTGGCTTCTGTTCCTCTTAGTAGGGAATCCTCCAGGACCACCACTCTCTTTTTCTTCTTCACTACAGCTGTTCTTCCTCTCCCTTCAAAAAGCTTCTGATTTCATACTGAAATGGTCTTTGTGGACAAAGCACTTTTTTGATGTACATCTTCACAGTCTCCTGCCTGAGAGCCTGGCAGCAGTTTTTCAGCGGTATGAGTGCTGATTGCCTCCTCATCCTCCTGCTTCTTTGGGTTGCATGCTTCCATCTGCAGGTACATTGACAAGTGCTTCTCTTCAAACATTTTGAATAGCTATTTCTACTCTGTCATTAGCTTTTGCAGGAATGTTGAAAAGTTCTTCTCTTGCAATATTCTGAAGAGATTCTTCTGCTCTGTGAAGTAAATACGTATCTTCTTTGATGAGCTTCAGTGTAGCTATTCTCTCTTGAAGACTTTGCACCTTTTACTCTAACAGAGTCACAAGCTTGCATTTGTGGCACCTAAAGTTTGGCTTTTCCTCTGCCAAGTTTGTAAACATATAGCTTACATTGCAGCAAACAATATGGGTAGTCTCCTTCTCCATGTTTAGCAAAACAAATTAATCTGTGTAATCACCATAAAGCATTCCTTCAAGCAGTTCAATCCAGCAACACCTAAAGATAGATCTTCAGACTCATGGCGATTCTTCACTCTTCCCAGAATGCCCCAGGAATATGCAAATTTTCTCCCTTGAGCTTTAATTCCTGGTTTGATGATTTCCTTCAAACTACTTTGTCCCTGGTGTCATTAGACAGTTCTTTAGTCTTAGCCATGATGGAGAGGTTGGAGTGTGATTGTGTGGTCAGGTGTCTTATACAGGTAATGAGTTCAAACAGGTGCAATTAATACAAGTCATGAACACAGAGTAAGAGGGCTTCTTCAAAAAAATAACAGGTCTGAGAGAGCTAGAATTCTTGTTAACCAGTAGGTGAGGAAATTCTTATTTCATGCAGTAAAATGCAGTCTAATTATTTAAAAATCACAAAATGTGATTTTCTGATTTTTATTTTTAGATTCTGTCTCTCGCAGTTGATGTGTACCTACAATAAAAATTACAGACCCCTCCATAACTTTTAGATGGGAAAACTTGCTAAATCAACAGTATATCTAATACTTATTTTCCATACTGTATATTGATTCCATTTTATGTTAGATATTTTTCTCTTTATGACATTTATCGATCGTATTAATTTTGTATCGAGATAGATCAGACCTTTTCTGGATGCAGCAATACCACATATGTTTGTTTTATTTTTTTTTTATTTTTTTTGTTACTGATATGGAAAAGAAGGGTCTGATTGAAATTACTATTTCTAGATTTTTAAAAATGTATTTTTTTACTTTTTTTTCTCTCCTTAGGAAACTTGAACCTGTGATCGTCTGTTCGATTTTACTATATACTACAATACTATTGTAGTACACTAAAAATTGCAGTAGCTTCTTATGAAAGTCAGCCACAAGGTCGTCTTCACAGAAGTACTGCATGGCAGACACAGAAGTCTTCATAAGACAATTGTGTGACATAGCAACTCATTGGCACGCAGTATATGCGTGTTTCTGTTCTAGATTTTATGTCCATCCTATCCACACTTCAGTGATATGGTCCTGATGAAAGTTACAGTAAAAACTGAGGATTGTATTTCAACTAGTGGAAGAAAAGGGACAGCTGTATTCCTTCTATAATGGTGTGAGCAAGTTTTTGAAAGGAAAATGCTGTACTGGTCGCTACAATCTGAAACGCTCCTACTTCTTTCTGCTGGATTCTCACAGTATTTGTTTCTCACATAGTTATTATAAGTAGGGATAATCAAACCTTTTTAAATTCATCAGGTTTGGCAACTTTACCCTCAAAATTTGATTAGACTTACACTCTGAGGTTTCCTAGTAGTGGAGGCTACTGATTTTAACACATGAACAACCGCCGATATATCTTTTAACAGCGGTAGTTAAGGGTACTTAAACCACAGCGCCGTTAATTAACCCCTTCATGACCTTGGGATTTTTCGTTTTTCCATGTTCGTTTTTCACTCCCCTCCTTCCCAGAGCCATAACTTTTTTATTTTTCCGTCAATTTGGCCATGTGAGGGCTTATTTTTTGCGGGACAAGTTGTACTTTTAAACGACATTGTTGGTTTTAGCATGTCGTGTACTAGAAAATGGGAAAAAAATTCCAAGTGCGGTGAAATTGCAAAAAAGTGCAGTCCCACACTTGTTTTTTGTTTGGCTTTTTTGCTAGGTTCACTAAATGCTAAAACTGACCTGACATTATGATTCTCCAGGTCATCACGAGTTCATAGACACCAAACATAATTAGGTTATTTTTTACCTAAGTGGTGAAAAAAAATTCCAAACTTTGCTAAAAAAACCCCAAAAAAATTGCACCATTTTCCGATACTCGTAGCGTCTCCATTTTTTATGATCTGGGGTCGGTTGAGGGCTTATTTGTTGCATGCCGAGATGATATTTTTAATGATAGCATTTTGGTGCAGATATGTTCTTTTGATTGCCCGTTATTGCATTTTAATGCAATGTCGCGGCGACCAAACAAACGTAATTCTGGCGTTTCAAATTTTTTTCTCACTACGCCATTTAGCGATCAGGTTAATGCTTTTTTTAATTGATAGATCGGGCAATTCTGAACCCAGCGATACCAAATATGTGTAGATTTGATTTTTTTTATTGATTTATTTTGATTGGGGCAAAAGGGGGGTGATTTAAACTTTTGTATTTTTTTATTTTTTCACATTTTTTTTTAAATTTTTTTTTTCACTTTTGCCATGCTTCAATAGCCTCCATGGGAGGCTAGAAGCAGGCACAGCACGAACAGCTCTGCTACATAGCAGCGATCTGCTGTTCGCTGCCATGTAGCAGAAAATCAGGTGTGCTGTGAGCGCCGACCACAAGGTGGTGCTCACAGCTACCGGCGATCAGTAACCATAGAGGTCTCAAGGACCTCTATGGTTACAAGGTACAAGCATCGCTGACCTCCGATCATGTGATGGGGGTTGGCGATGCCCAGCCGGATGCGGTAGATAAATGGACATGAGAAGAAAAAAAGGGACACTATTGAAATTATGCACACCACTGCAATCATTCTAATATGAAAAATCCACTTTATTAGTACACCACATTTAAAACATAATAAAAATAACCACACAACTGCCCCCATCCTGAGTATACAACATAAACCTCAATATACAACCTGATACATGATAATAATTGTATATATATATATATATATATATATATATATATATACACATGCATAGATATGAGTAGATATGAGATGTACCCCTCACTTGATGGCTCATGGGGGGCCTAAGAACTCCTATACAGATAAATTAATAAATAGGCAATACGAAATATATTGTCAAAATTAACCAATAAATGCCTAATGCAAGGCAAAGACCTAGACCACCAACAGATGACTAATGAGCCAACATGCCTAAATATATACGGACAGTAGATCTATATTGCAAGATGAAAGGTTACGCATTTAGTATTACAATTGATATAACCTTTTAACAGGGTTCTCAAAATAATTCATTAGCTATATTTCCTGGCCATATATTTCCCATTCCATATTCCACTGGATGCGGCCCTGCATGCATAATGGAGACGGGATTTCATAAAATCACCTCCACTATGCTGTAACATCTGGACTCTGCGTCCAATCTGCAGCAAATCCTGAAGGTTTCCTGACCGTGGAAACATACCCTTAAGCTCTCCTGATGAGTGTAGCAAGGCGTCTATCAAATATGTGTTTTCATATTTTCGTAAGATGCAACCCATCTCTAGCAGGGAGTCCCGTCATACAGGTAATTCACTCCATGGTCAAGAAACCCCAAATGTTTCTCATGGCACCATCAACATAGCCAGTTCTTCACATGTAGAGTCGTGTTCAATCTCCTTGTTCCATGACGCTCCACTGGTCGGATGGATGAGAAGACAACAGGCACTCCCAGTTCCTTCACTTTCCGGTCTAAGTCATCAGAGTTTCTACATATATGAGTAGTATCATGGTATCATAGTATCCATGTCCTTTTTTGGTGTGTCATTTGTTCCTACATGTATTAGCAGGCATGTGTACTTGTCTGTAGCACAGAGGTCCCCCAGGATGCAGACGGAGTCCTTTAGACTCGCTAGAGTGCTTTGTGTTCACAGCAGGACACCTGTGAGTCACAAGGCAAAATAAAAGAAAGAAAGTATTGCGTCCAAGTAGTGACTCAGTGATATTTTTAGAGGGATTTGCAGGTTTGGTAGTGGGGCGAATCCCTTTCTCCACTCCAAGATTTGTCTATGGCAACTGGTTTTTGCATTCTGGACTGTGTTTATGGAAACCCAGCTGCGATCTGGAGGACATCATCCCTAAGGCTACGTTCACATTAGCGTCGCGTCGCCGTTGCGTCGGCGACGCAGCGGCGACGCACGGAAAAACGCGCGCAAACGCGCGCAAAAACGCGCGCGTTTTGCGACGCGTGCGTCGTTTTTGACGAAAATCGGACGCACAGAAAATGCTACATGTAGCGTTTTCTTGCGTCCGACGCTAGCGTCGGAAACGACGCACGTGGCGAAAAACGCCACCAAAACAACGCACGCGTCCCCTATGTTAAACATAGGGGCGCATCGCCGCTGCGTCGCCGCTGCGTCGCCGCTGCGTCGCCGACGCAACGGCGACGCGACGCTAATGTGAACGTAGCCTTAGTGTGAGTTCTGAAAATAAAGACTCCATTTATATTGAACTTTCTGTGTTCTCTGCCTATTGGTCGCACTGCACCAACCTGACTGCACTACACCTATCAGACACATCTTTCATTTGGGCACCTGGAAGACAGCACACTTCTCGTGAGGTAATGTCCGGTTGGCAGATAGTGGCTTCTGTTCCTCTTAGTAGGGAATCCTCCAGGACCACCACTCTCTTTTTCTTCTTCACTACAGCTGTTCTTCCTCTCCCTTCAAAAAGCTTCTGATTTCATACTGAAATGGTCTTTGTGGACAAAGCACTTTTTTGATGTACATCTTCACAGTCTCCTGCCTGAGAGCCTGGCAGCAGTTTTTCAGCGGTATGAGTGCTGATTGCCTCCTCATCCTCCTGCTTCTTTGGGTTGCATGCTTCCATCTGCAGGTACATTGACAAGTGCTTCTCTTCAAACATTTTGAATAGCTATTTCTACTCTGTCATTAGCTTTTGCAGGAATGTTGAAAAGTTCTTCTCTTGCAATATTCTGAAGAGATTCTTCTGCTCTGTGAAGTAAATACGTATCTTCTTTGATGAGCTTCAGTGTAGCTATTCTCTCTTGAAGACTTTGCACCTTTTACTCTAACAGAGTCACAAGCTTGCATTTGTGGCACCTAAAGTTTGGCTTTTCCTCTGCCAAGTTTGTAAACATATAGCTTACATTGCAGCAAACAATATGGGTAGTCTCCTTCTCCATGTTTAGCAAAACAAATTAATCTGTGTAATCACCATAAAGCATTCCTTCAAGCAGTTCAATCCAGCAACACCTAAAGATAGATCTTCAGACTCATGGCGATTCTTCACTCTTCCCAGAATGCCCCAGGAATATGCAAATTTTCTCCCTTGAGCTTTAATTCCTGGTTTGATGATTTCCTTCAAACTACTTTGTCCCTGGTGTCATTAGACAGTTCTTTAGTCTTAGCCATGATGGAGAGGTTGGAGTGTGATTGTGTGGTCAGGTGTCTTATACAGGTAATGAGTTCAAACAGGTGCAATTAATACAAGTCATGAACACAGAGTAAGAGGGCTTCTTCAAAAAAATAACAGGTCTGAGAGAGCTAGAATTCTTGTTAACCAGTAGGTGAGGAAATTCTTATTTCATGCAGTAAAATGCAGTCTAATTATTTAAAAATCACAAAATGTGATTTTCTGATTTTTATTTTTAGATTCTGTCTCTCGCAGTTGATGTGTACCTACAATAAAAATTACAGACCCCTCCATAACTTTTAGATGGGAAAACTTGCTAAATCAACAGTATATCTAATACTTATTTTCCATACTGTATATTGATTCCATTTTATGTTAGATATTTTTCTCTTTATGACATTTATCGATCGCATTAATTTTGTATCGAGATAGATCAGACCTTTTCTGGATGCAGCAATACCACATATGTTTGTTTTATTTTTTTTTTATTTTTTTTGTTACTGATATGGAAAAGAAGGGTCTGATTGAAATTACTATTTCTAGATTTTTAAAAATGTATTTTTTTACTTTTTTTTCTCTCCTTAGGAAACTTGAACCTGTGATCGTCTGTTCGATTTTACTATATACTACAATACTATTGTACTACACTAAAAATTGCAGTAGCTTCTTATGAAAGTCAGCCACAAGGTCGTCTTCACAGAAGTACTGCATGGCAGACACAGAAGTCTTCATAAGACAATTGTGTGACATAGCAACTCATTGGCACGCAGTATATGCGTGTTTCTGTTCTAGATTTTATGTCCATCCTATCCACACTTCAGTGATATGGTCCTGATGAAAGTTACAGTAAAAACTGAGGATTGTATTTCAACTAGTGGAAGAAAAGGGACAGCTGTATTCCTTCTATAATGGTGTGAGCAAGTTTTTGAAAGGAAAATGCTGTACTGGTCGCTACAATCTGAAACGCTCCTACTTCTTTCTGCTGGATTCTCACAGTATTTGTTTCTCACATAGTTATTATAAGTAGGGATAATCAAACCTTTTTAAATTCATCAGGTTTGGCAACTTTACCCTCAAAATTTGATTAGACTTACACTCTGAGGTTTCCTAGTAGTGGAGGCTACTGATTTTAACACATGAACAACCGCCGATATATCTTTTAACAGCGGTAGTTAAGGGTACTTAAACCACAGCGCCGTTAATTAACCCCTTCATGACCTTGGGATTTTTCGTTTTTCCATGTTCGTTTTTCACTCCCCTCCTTCCCAGAGCCATAACTTTTTTATTTTTCCGTCAATTTGGCCATGTGAGGGCTTATTTTTTGCGGGACAAGTTGTACTTTTGAACGACATTATTGGTTTTAGCATGTCGTGTACTAGAAAATGGGAAAAAAATTCCAAGTGCGGTGAAATTGCAAAAAAGTGCAGTCCCACACTTGTTTTTTGTTTGGCTTTTTTGCTAGGTTCACTAAATGCTAAAACTGACCTGACATTATGATTCTCCAGGTCATCACGAGTTCATAGACACCAAACATAACTAGGTTATTTTTTACCTAAGTGGTGAAAAAAAATTCCAAACTTTGCTAAAAAAAACCCAAAAAAATTGCACCATTTTCCGATACTCGTAGCGTCTCCATTTTTTATGATCTGGGGTCGGTTGAGGGCTTATTTGTTGCATGCCGAGATGATATTTTTAATGATAGCATTTTGGTGCAGATATGTTCTTTTGATTGCCCGTTATTGCATTTTAATGCAATGTCGCGGCGACCAAACAAACGTAATTCTGGCGTTTCAAATTTTTTTCTCGCTACGCCATTTAGCGATCAGGTTAATGCTTTTTTTAATTGATAGATCGGGCAATTCTGAACCCAGCGATACCAAATATGTGTAGATTTGATTTTTTTTATTGATTTATTTTGATTGGGGCGAAAGGGGGGTGATTTAAACTTTTGTATTTTTTTTATTTTTTCACATTTTTTTTAAACTTTTTTTTTCACTTTTGCCATGCTTCAATAGCCTCCATGGGAGGCTAGAAGCAGGCACAGCACGAACAGCTCTGCTACATAGCAGCGATCTGCTGTTCGCTGCCATGTAGCAGAAAATCAGGTGTGCTGTGAGCGCCGACCACAAGGTGGTGCTCACAGCTACCGGCGATCAATAACCATAGAGGTCTCAAGGACCTCTATGGTTACAAGGTACAAGCATCGCCGACCTCCGATCATGTGATGGGGGTTGGCGATGCCCGGCCGGATGCGGTAGATAAATGCCGCTGTCAGCGTTTGACAGCGGCATTTAACTAGTTAGTAGGCATGGGCAGATCGCGATTCTGCCTGCGCCTATTATGGGCACATGTCAGCTGTTCAAAACAGCTGACATGTCCCGGCTTTGATGCGGGCTCACCGCTGGAGCCCGCATCAATGCGGGTCTTCTGACCTCGGACGTACTATCCGAGGTCAGAAAGAGGTTAATGGTGCTGTGAAAAACATGTATAGCGCCCCCCAGTGTCAGTGTCATGATTCGGATCGGTTTTTACTGACCCCCGGGTTGTGATCGCCGTTATTAACCGTATAATGGCGAGAGCAATAAAAAAGCGCAATTTGCCATTTAATTTATCTGTCCTCTGATGATCGCACATCACAGGACAGGGAAATAGGGTCTCCAGTCACCCCCGATACTTACCAGTGTCTCCCAGCACCCTGCAACAATAGGAAGATTTTTCCTATTGGTTCATTTTGGTTCACCCTATCACAGTGATCAAAATAAAAAAAATTGTTAGTAAACCCCCCCTTTTATCACCCCCCTACCCAGGAAAAAATAATAAAATAAAGAAAATGTATTTATTTCCATATTCCCATTAGGGTTAGAGTTGGGCTAAAGTTAAGGTTTGGCTTGGGGCTAAAATTAGGGTTAGAGTTAGAGTTGGGATTAGGGTTAGGATTATTGTTAGGGATAGGGTTAGGGTTAGGATTAGGGTTAGGTTTGGGATTAGAGTTTGGGTTGGGATTAGGGTTTGGATTAGGGTTAGGGTTGAGATTAGGGTTAGGATTGGGATTAGGGTTGGGATTAGGGTTAGGTTTGTGGTTAGGGTTATGGTTAGGGTTGGGATTAGCGGTAGGGGTGTGTTGGAATTAGGGTTGGGATTAGGGTTAGGGTTGGGATTAGGGTTAGGGTTGTGATTAGGGTTAAGGGTGTGTTGGGGTTAGAGTTGTGATTAGGGTTAGGGTGGGGATTATGGTAAGACGTGTTGAGGTTCGGGTTGTGATTAGGGTTATGGTTAGGGTTTGGATTAGGGTTAGGAGTGTGTTGGGGTTAGAGGTGTGGTTAGGGATATGGTTAGGGTTGGGATTAGGGTTAGGGGTGTGTTGGGGTTAGGGTTGGAGTTAGAATTGGGGGTTCCACTGTTTAGGTACATCAGGTGAACTCTAAATGTGACATGGCGCCGCCATTGATTCCAGCCAATTTTTGAGTTAAAAAAGTCAAATGGTACTCTCTCCCTTCTGAGCTCTGCCGTGCGCCCAAACAGTGGTTTACCCCCACATATGGGGCATCAGCATACTCAGGACAAATTGGACAACTTTTGGGGTCCAATTTCTCCTGTTTCCTTTGGGAAAATAAAAAATTGTGGGCTAAATCATCATATTTGTGGAAAAAAATGATTTTTTATTTTCACGGCAGTGCGTTATAAACTTCTGTGTAGCACTTGGGCGTTCAAAGTGTTCACCACACATCTAGATAAACTCCTTGGGGGGTCTAATTTCCAAAATAGTGTCACTTGTGGGAGGTTTTAACTATTTAGGCACATCAAGGGCTCTGCAAATGCAGCATGACTTCCGCAGACCATTCCATCAAAGTCTACATTCCAAAACATCAGTACTTCCCTTTCGAGCTCTGCCATGCACCCAAACAGTGGTCCCCCTACATATGGGGTATCAGAGTACTCAGGACAAATTGTACAACACTTTTGGTGGTCCAATTTCTCCTGTTACCCTTGTGAAAGTAAAAATTTGGGGGTTCATAGTGCTCATCACACATCTGATTAAGCTCCTTGGGTGGTCTAGTTTACAAAATAGGGTCACTTGTGGGGGGTTTATACTGTTTAGGCACATCAGGGGCTCTGCATACGCGACATGACACCCGCAGACCATTCTATCAAAGTCTGCATTCCAAAACGGTGCTCCCTCCCTTCCGAGCTCTGCCATGCACCCAAACGGTGGTCCCCCCACATATGGGGTATAAGGGTACTCAAGACAAATTGCACAACAACTTTTATGGTCTAATTTCTCCTGTTACCCTTGTGAAAGTAAAAATTTTGGGGTGAAAGTATCATTTTTGTGGAAAAAAATATGATTTTCTTTATTTTCACGGCTCTGCGTTATAAACTTCTGTGAAGCGCTTGGGGGTTCATAGTGCTCACCATACATCTAGATAAGCTCCATGGGGGGGTCTAGTTTCCAAAATGGGGTCACTTGTGGGGGGTTTCTACTGTTTAGGTACATCAGGGGCCCTGCAAACTCATCATGACCCCCGCAGACCATTCCGTCAAAGTCTGCATTTTAAAACATCACTACTTCCCTTCCGAGCCCCGATGTGTGCCCAAACAGTGGTCTCCCCACATATTGGGTATCGGTGTACTCAGGACAAACAGAACAACAAGTTTTTTGGTCCAATTTCTCCTGTTACCCTTGTGAAAATAAAGAATTGTGGGCTAAAAAATCATCTTTGAGGAAAAAGAGATTTTGTTTCACGGCTCTGCATTATAAACTTCTGTGAGGCACTTGGGAGGTCAAAGTGCTCACCACACATCTAGATAAGTTCCCTAAGGGGTCTAGTTTCCAAAATGGTGTCACTTGTGGGGTTTTTTCACTGTTTAGACAGATCAGGGGCTCTCCAAATGCGACATGGCGTCTTATCTCAATTCCAGCCAATTCTGCATTGAAAAAGTCAAACGGCACTCCTTCCCTTCCGAGCTCTGCCGTGCGCCCAAACAGTGGTTTACCCCCACATATGGGGTATTGACATACTCAGGACAAATTGTACACAAATTTTGTGGTCTAATTTGTCCTGTTACCCTTGTGAAAATAAAAATTTGGAGGAGAAAAATCATTTTAGTGGAAAAAATACAATTTTTAATTTTTATGGCTCTACGTTACAAACTTCTGTGAAGCACTTGGGGGTTCAAAGCGCTCACCACACATTTAGATAAGTTCCTTAAGGGGTCTAGTTTCCAAAATGGTGTCACTTGTGGGGGTTTTCTATTGTTTAGGCACATCAGGGGCTCTCCAAACGCGACATGGTGTCTGATCTCAATTCCAGCCAATTCTGCATTGAAAAAGTCAAATGGCGCTCCTTCTCTTCCAAGTTCTGCCATGTACACAAACTGTGGTTTACCCCCACATATGGGGTATCGGCGTATTCAGGAGAAATTTCACAACAACTTTTGTGGTTCATTTTCTATTTTTACACTTGTGAAAATACAAAAAAATTGGTTCTGAACTAAAATGTTTGTGAAAAAAAAGTAAAATGTTATTTTTTTTCTTCCATATTGCTTCAGTTCCTGTGAAGCCTGAAAGGGTTAATAAACTTCTTGAATGTGGTTTTGAGCACCTTGAGGGGTGTAGTTTTTAGAATGGTGTCACTTTTGGCTATTTTCCATCATGTACACCCCTCAAAGTGACTTTAAATGTGAGATGGTCCCTAAAAAAATGGCTTTGTAAATTTTGTTGTAAAAATGAGAAATCGCTGGTCAACTTTTAACCCTTATAACTTCCTTATAAAAAATGTTGTTCCCAAAATTGTGCTGATGTAAAGTAGGCATCTGGGAAATGTTATTTATTATCTTTTGTTTGTGATTTTTTGTGTGATTTTTTAATGATTTAAGGGCATAAAAATTAAAAGTTTGAAAATTGCAAATTTAATTTTTTTTTTTGCAACATTTCCTTTTTTTTTCATAAATAAACGCAAGTAATATTAAATAAATTTTACCACTATCATGAAGTACAATATGTCACGAAACACAGTCTCAGAATCAACAGGATCCGTTAAAGTGTTCCTGAGTTAGAATCTCATAAAGTGACAGTGGTCAGAATTGTAAAAGTTGGCCTGGTCATTAAGCTGCAAATTGGCTCCGTCACTAAGGGGTTAATGTGTTTAACAGGCCTCAGTAATTTAGGAGATGAGAGGATGAAACCATACATAAATATATAGTTGGTTAGGCAACTACACATGTGTGGAAAGGATAAGGCAGAGAAAAATGGGGAGCAGTTATGATTCAATTTATGGATTGGTGGGAAATTATGTGGAGTGGTAAATGATCAAAATCCACAAATCGTTTATGACATGACGTATACAATTTTGATGTACATACACAGAAAGTGGTGCTAACTGGTGGATCATCACCATCAGATCTGCAAAGTATCATAGTATCTCCTGATTGGTGGGGCCCTACCAGGTGATGTGATAGCTGCTAGGTATTTTGGGGAAGCACAGTCTGTGACAATACAATGTATAAAATGGTGATGGCAATTTCGGGGGATTTATGTGAATCAAATAGCTCATTGTTTTAATTCACTGGGTCTTGTGGATTTCAAGAAATTCAATTGAATTCAAATTTGCATCAAGTCAATCATCTCTTATCAGTGTTTAAGGAATCACCCTGCATCACTGAATGCTGCTGTGACTTCTGTTCCCCCTTACCTGACTCATTTCTTACTATGTTTTTCTACTTTTTAAAAAAATAATTGATAGTAACCAAGTTAGAAAGCCAATTCAGCATTGATTGAAAGACTCCTAGAATCATTAGTCAAGCATGGTGGAGGATTACTCGTCACTTGTGGATGAATAACAATATCTCGGATGACTGTAAAATGAGGTGGCCATTCAAGAGTCCAGATGTCTAGATGTCAATAACACTGAATATGTTGAAAACCTTTTGAACCCAAGGCTTGCTTGGTGTCATTTAAAAAAGACTGGGAAAACTATGACGAGCAAATCCAACAGACAAAGGACATGCTATGCTAAGGGTTATTTGTGAACAATGAGAAGTTTTTACATCATGCATTTGCAAGTGAGCATAGAGGCTCCATTACCTTTTTTGTATTCTGTTATTAATTTGCATTTCCAGAGTACATTGACAGTGTTAAAGGCAGACTTGCACTTCAATCAGCTGGAGCCATTGAAAAATGTTTTTTTTTCACAAACAGTTTGTAGTATATGACAATGTCTTAGGATGTTTTTTTCCAACAACATTTTAAAGCTTTTTAAGTATCTTTTAGAAAATTGTCTTTTACCTTGGCTTATCAAAGCTGTATGTTTAATTATGGCATTCTTTTACCGAAAAGATAGACATAACAATGATGATATCTTCAGTCTCTGGTTCACAGAGCAAAGACAAACATATGTACACAGCTATTCAAGCTATTTCACATAAAAGGCATTCTATATAAAACTTGACAGATTAATGTGGATGATTGAAAGGTTGGGGTTTAGAATAAGAATACAGAAAAGTTCTTCATGGTTCGATTCCAGCATTAATATCTAATGTTCTAAACAACACTGCATGTCCAGTAGTAGATATACATCCAGAGGTGAGGCTAGGGGTTCAGCTCAGTGGGGGAGTGGGAACTTCTGAGTGGGCTCTGGTTACAACTATGGTGGGGTACCCTAATTGTGGGCAGAGGTGACCAGGCTGAAAATACATCTCTATACAAAGACCAAAGCTGAAATTATCCCATACAGTGATCAAATAGTGGTAGATACCAGTCGTCCAGACAATACAAGTGATTACAGTACAGTTACAGTGGGAAAAAAAGTACTTAGTCAGCCACCAATTGTGCAAGTTCTCACACTTAAAAAGATGAGAGAGGCCTGTAATTGACATCATAAGTAGACCATAACCAGGTTCCTTTGCAGAAAAACATCCCCAAAGCATGATGTTGCCACTCCCATGCTTCACAGTAGGTATGGTGTTCTTTTGATGCAACTCATCATTCTGTCTCATCCAAACATGACAAGTTTTGTTTCTGCCAAACAGTTCTGCTTTGGTTTCATCAGACCATATGACATTCTCCCAATACTCTTCTGCATAATCCAAATGCTCTCTAGTAAACTTTAGATGGGCCCAGACATGTACTGTCTTAAGCAGGGGGACACGTCTGGCACTGCAAGATCTGAGTCCTGGTGACTTAGGCCTCTTTCACACTTCTGTCTTTCAGCTCCCGTCACAATCCGTCATTTTTTGAGAATGCAGGATCCTGCAAAAAAATTTGCAGGATCCTGCATTTTCCCATAAACTTGTATTAGCAACGGATTGTGATGGATGGCCAACCGTTTCATCCGTCGGGCACTGGATCCTGCATAAAAAAAACAGTCTGTCGGGCAGAGAAAACGTTCAGAGAAACGTTTTTTCTGCACTTCGGGAAATCGGTCAGCGACACATCCTGCGCTGCCCGTCACTGGCTACAATAGTAGCCTATGGGCACAGGATGCGTCGCTGCCTGTGAAAAGCAGGAATCCATCAACGGATCCCGCCTTTTCAAAGAGAGCATGCATGGAAGAATTTCCCGTGAGGGAAATTCTCTCTCGCTTGCTCTCTTTCTCTTTTTACTATTGATGTTGCCTATGAAGCATCAATAGTAACAAGATAGAATGTTAAAAATAATTTAAAAAAAATAAAAAATTGCAATATTCTCACCTACCGGCATTCCCGCGCAGCGTCACTGATGTTCTCGGCAGCTAGCGTTACTTCCTAGTAATACATTTTCGACTTTCTCGTGAGATTTTGCAATGTATTACTAGGAAGTAATGCTAGCTGCTGAGAACATCAGTGACGCTGCGCGGGAATGCCGGAAGGTGAGAATACTGCAATACTGCGATTTTTAATTTTTTTTAACCTGGTTTGTGTTGTGTATGCGTTTTCACAGCAGAAAACCGCTGCGAAGACGCATACACAACAGGTGCACATAGGCTCGACGGATCCGTCAGAAAGACGGGCCCAGTGTACACGTTTTCCACAATCTGCACATGATCCGTCATTTCAACGTCTTCACAGATCCTGTGCAGCTTTGGAAGACGGAAGTGTGAAAGAAGCCTTAGTGTGTTACTGATGGTAGCCTTTGTTACTGTGGTCCCAGCTCTATGCAGGTCATTCACTAGGTCCCCTTGTGTGGTTCTGGGATTTTTACTCACCGTTCTTGTGATCATTTTGACCCCAAGGGGTGAGATCTTGCATGGAGCCCCAGATCGAGGGAGATTATCAGAGGTGTTGTATGTCTTCCATTTTCTTATTATTGCTCCTACAGTTGATTTCATCACACCAAATTGCTTGCCTTTGCAGATTCAGTCTTCTCAGCCTGGTGCAGGGCTACAATTTTTTTTTCTGGTCTTTGGTCTTCACCATAGTGGAGTTTGGAGTGTGACAGTTTGAGGTTGTGGACAGCTGTCTATTATACTGATACCAAGTTCAAACTGGTGCCATTACTACAGGTAATGAGTAGAGGACAGAGGAGCCTCTTAAAGAAGGAGTTACAGGTCTGTGAGAGCCTGAAATCTTGCATGTTTTTAGGTAACCAAATATTTATTTTCCACCACAATATGCAAAATAATTCCTGCCAAATCAGACAAGGTGATTTTCTGGATTTGTTTTCTCAATTTTGACACTCATAGTTGTGATCTATCTATGATGTCAATTACAGGCCTCTCTCATCTTTTTAAGTGGAAGAACTTGCACATTTGATGGCTAACTCGATACTTCTTTTCCCCACTGTATAAGATGACTTACAGCTGATGTTCTTTATGATGAATTCTTTCACTTTTTCCATCTTTCCCATCTGGCCCGGACCGACATGACAACTTCTCCAGCCAAGACTCACCTGCAGAGATTACAATAAAGACAAATTTGACTTCCGACATTTTCATCCCTGTCTCCAACTATTTCCAACCTACACAAACTCCTTATCCTGCCATGTTTCTCCCTATTACTGCAGCGGTTGAGTGGTACTATAACATTGCTCCTCTTAATTCTCACTACTGTCCCCCTTACAAAGTAAAATATCTATTTTGTGCCCTCTGTATGGTAAAACTGCACCCTAGAAAATATGTATAAAATCCATTGTAAGTGTCCTAGAAAATAGTGGCCACATTTTTACCCTTTGGTTTTCTGGAAACATGCAGACTATTTTGGTTTCCATAATTGTTCTCTTGTGTCTAAAAGACTGGGAAGGTATCCACCACTCCTTGTGGGTCATTTGCACAAAAGCTGTTAAATTCAACGTGTCCACATGGACATTCCCTCTCTGAACCAGCTTATACAGGTAATATACAGATGGTCAGGTTTTAAATACATCAGATAGGGATTACATGCATCAGTTAGGACTGCTCTGTATGGGTATATCTTGACGTTTGGTGGAGCAGCTTAGTATACATTTTTTTGCAAAAAAACGTATCAACCAAATACCCTGTTTTTTCCATCTTTTTACTAGCACTTGCTTATTACTGTGATTTTTTTTTTACAACAGAGTGTTTTGGTCTTACTGTGCTCTTTTGTGTCTTCAAGTTTCTTGGTGGTGTGTGAACATGTTCCTACAGACTTGTTCATTGTGCAAGTAGCCCATGTGTTTCAGTTTCCATCCGCCGCAGTGGAGCCTGCTCAGCGGAGACGTCGGTCCCAGCGTCTCACTCAGTCTGATACTGTGCAAAGGGTTACTGCTGCCTTTCCAGGCTCTGCTGTTGTAGCCTGCACTGGTGTGCCTGCTCTGGAACTCTTCTGTGCTAACCGCACACATGAAGGAACCAGATGCTTTGTCAAGCAACTAATTGCCCCCACTGACGCTAACTGCCTGCCTATAAGAATTCCCACGGCTAACAGACACTCTCCACGTGTAGCCTGAGTGGCAGAGTATGACTGCAGCAACTTCAGGACCTTCCTAGAGGACCAATGGGAGCTGCTACAGGACCTGAGCGTGTGACCCCCGACCTCCAATGAGAGGTCCTCCCTTGGGCATGCTTAGAAGGGAAAAAGCAGGACTTAGTCCCAGAGACGTCTGTTTGCCGCAGAACAGTACTGGCTACAATGGCTGAGCCTGGAAGAGCAGCAGTAACCAAGCACAGAGTATCGGCCTGAGCTTGACGCTGGGACCAACGTCTCCGCTGAGCAGACTCCACTGCAGCTGGAGGCGAATGGGAGACCGCAGCGGAGGTGGTTTGAGATTCCCCTTGTGGGAGCTCTACACCTAACACACCTGTATGTCACACAAAATAATAAATAACATTTCCCACATGCCTACTTTACATCAACACAATTTTTGAAACATTTTTTGTTCGGAAGTGAGAAGGGTTAAAAGTTGTCCAACGTATTCTCATTTTTCCAACAAAATTTACAAATCCATTTTTTAGGGACCTCATCACATTTCAAGTGGTCAATATGACAGAAAATACCAAAAAGTGACAACATTCTAAAAACTGCACCCCTCAAAGTACTCAAAACCATATTCAAGAAGTTTATTAACCCTACAGGTGCATCACAAGAACTGAAGAATTGTGAAAGTAAAAAATAAACATTTAACTTATGATCAGCAAAACCGTAGAAAAGAGTGGGCACTCACCATCCGTAAATATTCAGTCTTTATTGTGACCACATGTTAATTGCAGGAGTAGCAGGGAGAAACGTGATGTAAAAAGACATATGCGTTCACATCATGAAGGAGATGCATCGGTATTGAGATTTACGGGATTAGAGAGAGTAGCACTGCCTGACCGAGGAGGGGATCATAATAAATTGCTTTTGAGGAGAGAGGGGAAGTGGATCATGAGGGTTAATGCTACAGGACCTATGTGTTGTGAATTCTGCTTTTGGGCTCCCTCCGGTGGTTGTAGGTGGTAATGCAGTTGTCCCTGGGCTGCAGTCTTGGACAGGTGTATCTGCTGATTGCAATTCTGACTGGGGTATTTAGGTTTGCAGGACTCATTAGTCCTTTCCAGTTGTCAATGTTTTTTGGGAAGTGTTGGACCTCTGTCTGGCTTCTCTTGCTTAGCTGCCAATTCAGCAAAGATAAGTGTCTGTTTCTTTTTCTATGGCACACAAGCTGTGTGCTTGTTTTTTGGATTGTATTCCTACTCTGTGTGTAGGAGTCTCTGGAGTTGCAGATATACGTTCCACGTCTTTAGTTAGATGGAGGAATTTTTTGTATAATCTGCTGTGGATATTTTTGGAAGGGTTTTAATACTGACCGCACAGAACTCTGTACTATCCTTTCCTATTTTAGCTAGAGTGGCCTCTTGTGCTAAACCCTGTTTTCTGACTGTGTCTGTCTTTCCTCTCCTACTCACAGCCAATATTTGTGGGGGGCTGCCTATCCTTTGGGGTTCTGCTCTGAGGCAAGGTAGAATTCCTATTTCCATCTTTAGGGGTATTTAGTCCTCCGGCTGTGACGAGGTATCTAGGGCTTGTTAGGTACACCCCACGGCTACTTCTAGTTGCGGTGTTAAGATCAGGATTTGCGGTCAGTATAGTTACCACCTACTCCAGTGAAAGTTTTCATGCTGCTCCAAGGTCACCGGATCATAACAGTACAACTGGCCCATAATGAGTTAAATGCTATCTCAGAAGAAGGGAAGAAAGGTGTTGAGCCATTTTTTTTCTTCAGTCTGCTCTATCTTCTCTTCCCTCTTTATCTCTGGGTGGCTGAGGAGCCTTGTGCAAGCATGGATGTTCAGGAATTAGTTTCTCGTGTAGACCAGCTTGCTGCTAGGGTACAGGGTATTTCTGATTATATTGTTCAAACTCCTGTTTTAGAGCCGAAGATTCCTACTCCTGATTAGTTTTTTGGGGACAGGTCCAAATTTTTGAGTTTTAAAAACAACTGTAAACTATTTTTTGCTCTGAGACCGCGATCCTCTGGTGATTCCATTCAGCAGGTTAAAATCGTCATCTCCCTGCTGCGTGGTGACCCGCAGGATTGGGCGTTTTCCCTGGAATCTGGGAATCCAGCTTTTCTTAATGTAGGCTCCTTTTTTCAGGCTTTAGGATTGTTATATGATGAACCTAATTCTGTGGATCAAGCTGAGAAGACTTTGTTGGCCCTGTCTCAGGGTCAAGAGGCGTGTTATGAACTGGTGATTCAGAACCACAATGGACCTAGTGGTTAAGAGCACACAAGGTGACCTGATAGTTACTAATAACATAGGACGAGCTCTGAGACGTGGGAACTCTGCTGACCGCAATCCCTAATCCTATCATACCACACTAGAGGTAGCCGTGGAGCGCTCCTGACCAGACCTAGGCGCCTCGGGCACAGCCTGAGAAACTAGCTAGCCCTGAAGATAGAAAGATATCCTCAGAGAAATTTCCCAAAGGAAAAGGCAGCCCCCCACATATAATGACTGTGAGTAAAGATGAAAATACAAACACAGAGATGAAATAGATTTTAGCAAAGTGAGGCCCGACTTACTGAATAGACCGAGGATAGGAAAGATAGCTTTCCAGTCAGCACAAAAACCTACAAACAACCACGCAGAGGGCGCAAAAAGACCCTCCGCACCAACTAACGGTACGGAGGTGCTCCCTCTGCGTCTCAGAGCTTCCAGCAAGCAAGAAAAACCAATATAGCAAGCTGGACAGAAAAAATAGCAAACAAAAGTAACACCAGCAAAACTTAGCTTATGCAGGGTAGACAGGCCACAAGAACGATCCAGGAAAGAGCAAGACCAACACTGGAACATTGACTGGAGGCCAGGAACAAAGAACTAGGTGGAGTTAAATAGAGCAGCACCTAACGACTTAACCTCGTCACTTGAGGAAGGAAACTCAGAAGCCGCAGCCCCACTCATATCTACCAGAGGAAGCTCATAGACAGAACCAGCCGAAGTACCACTCATGACCACAGGAGGGAGCTTGACCACAGAATTCACAACAGAGGCGGCAGAATTGTATTGTCAGAAATTCAGAAAATGGTCTGTGTTGACTAAATGGAATAATGATGCTTTGGCGGCAATTTTCAGAAAGGGTCTTTCTGAATCTGTTAAAGATGTTATGGTGGGGTTTCCCACGCCTTCCGGTCTGAGTGATTCTATGTCTCTGGCCATTCAGATTGACCGGCGCTTGCGGGAGCGCAGAACTGTGCGCGCTGTGGCGTTGTCCTCAGGGCAGATTCCTGAGCCAATGCAGTGTGATAGGATTCTGTCTAGAACGGAACGAAAAGGATTCAGACGTCAGAATGGGTTGTGTTATTATTGTGGCGACGCTTCTCATGTCATTTCAGTCTGCCCTAAGCGGACAAAGAGGATCGCTAGTTCATTTACCATCAGTACTGTACAACCTAAATTTCTGTTATCTGTTTCCTTGATCTGCTCATTGTCATCATTTTCTGTCATGGCGTTTGTGGATTCAGGCGCCGCCTTGAACTTAATAGACTTTGAGTTTGCCAGGCGTTGTGGTTTTCCCTTGCAGCCTTTGCAGAACCCTATTCCTTTAAGGGGCATTGATGCTACACCCTTGGCTAAAAATAAACCCCAGTTTTGGACACAGGTGACCATGCACATGACGCCAGCCCATCAGAAAGATTGTCGATTTCTGGTGTTGCATAATTTGCATGATGCTATCGTGCTGGGTTTTCCGTGGTTGCAGGTACATAATCCTGTGTTGGATTGGAAGTCCATGTCTGTGACTAGTTGGGGTTGTCAGGGGGTTCATAATGATGTTCCTTTGATGTCAATCTCCTCTTCTTCCTCTTCTGAAATTCCAGAGTTTTTGTCTGATTTTCAGGATGTATTCGATGAGCCCAAGTCCAGTTTCCTTCCACCGCACAGGGACTGCGATTGTGCTATTGACTTGATTCCAGGCTGTAAGTTTCCTAAGGGTCGACTTTTCAACCTGTCTGTGCCTGAACATTCCGCCATGTGGAGCTATATTAAGGAGTCTTTGGAGAAAGGGCATATTCGGCCATCTTCTTCACCATTGGGAGCGGGGTTCTTTTTTGTTGCTAAAAAAGATGGGTCCTTGAGACCCTGTATTGATTATCGCCTCTTGAATAAAATCACGGTCAAGTTTCAATACCCTTTACCTTTGCTTACCGATTTGTTTGCTAGGATTAAGGGAGCTAGTTGGTTTACGAAGATTGACCTTCGTGGGGCATATAATCTTGTTCGTATTAAGCAGGTTGATGAATGGAAAACTGCGTTTAACACAACCGAAGGCCATTTTGAATACCTTGTGATGCCATTTGGGCTCACTAATGCTCCATCTGTTTTTCAGTCCTTCATGCATGATATTTTCCGGACTTATATTGATAAGTTCTTGATTGTATATTTGGACGATATTTAGATTTTTTCCGATGATTGGGAGTCTCATGTGGAACAGGTCAGGATGGTATTTCAGATCCTTCGTGACACTGCCCTGTTTGTGAAAGGGTCTAAGTGTCTCTTTGGGGTGCAGAAGGTTTCTTTTTTGGGCTTTATTTTTTCTCCCTCGTCTATAGAGATGGATCCGGTTAAGGTTCAGGCCATTCATGATTGAATTCAGCCCACATCTGTGAAGAGCCTTCAGAAATTTTTGGGTTTTGCAAATTTTTATCGCCGTTTCATTGCTAATTTTTCCAGCGTGGTTAAACCCTTGACCGATTTGACGAAGAAAGGTGCTGATGTGGCGAATTGGTCCTCTGCAGCTGTCTCTGCCTTTCAGGAGCTTAAATGTCGATTTACTTCTGCTCCGGTGTTGCGCCAACCGGATGTTTCTCTTCCGATTCAGGTTGAGGTTGACGCTTCTGAGATTGGGGCAGGGGCCGTTTTGTCTCAGAGCGATCCTGTTGGTTCCTTAATGAAACCGTGTGCCTTCTTTTCCCGTAAGTTTTCGCCTGCTGAACACAATTATGATGTCGGCAATCGGGAGTTGTTGGCTATGAAGTGAGCGTTTGAGGAGTGGTGACATTGGCTTGAGGGAGCTAAGCACCGCATTGTGGTCTTGACCGATCATAAGAATTTGATTTACCTCGAGTCTGCCAAACGACTGAATCCTAGACAGGTTTGATGGCCCTTGTTTTTTTCCCGTTTTGATTTCGTGGTCTCGTACCTTCCGGGTTCTAAGAACATTAAGGCTGATGCCCTCTCTAGGAGTTTTTTGCCTGATTCTCCTGAGGTCTTAGAACCGGTCGGTATTCTGAAAGAAGGGGTGGTCTTTTCTGCCATTTCCCCTGATTTACGAATTTCAGGCAGACAAACCTGACCGCTGTCCTGTGGGGAAACTGTTTGTTCCTGACAGATGGACTAGTAGAGTGATTTCTGAGGTTTACTGTTCCATGTTGGCTGGTCATCCTGGCATTTTTGGTACCAGAGACTTGGTTGGTAGGTCCTTTTGGTGGCCTTCTTTGTCGCGTGATGTGCGTTCTTTTGTGCAGTCCTGTGGGACTTGTGCGCGGGCCAAGCCTTGTTGTTCCCGTGCTAGTGGGTTGCTTTTGCCATTGCCGGTCCCTGAGAGGCCCTGGACGCATATTTCTATGGATTTTATTTCTGATCTTCCGGTTTCCCAGAGGATGTCGGTTATCTGGGTTGTTTGTGATCGGTTCTCTAAGATGGTTCATTTGGTGCCTTTGTCTAAATTGCCTTCCTCTTCGGATTTGGTTTCGTTGTTTTTTCAGCATGTGGTCTGATTGCATGGAATTCCGGAGAATATTGTGTCTGACAGAGGTTCCCAGTTTGTTTCTAGGTTTTGGCGGGCCTTTTGTGCTAGGCTGGGAATTGATTTGTCTTTTTCTTCTGCGTTTCATCCTCAGACAAATGGTCAGACCGAGCGAACTAATCAGACTTTGGAGACTTATTTGAGATGCTTTGTGTCTGCTGATCAGGATGATTGGGTGGCTTTCTTGCCATTGGCCGAGTTTGCCCTTAATAATCGGGCTAGTTCGGCTACTTTGGTTTCGCCTTTCTTTTGTAATTTTGGTTTTCATCCTCGTTTTTCTTCTGGGCAGGTTGAGTCTTCTGACTGTCCTGGTGTGGATTCTGTGGTTGACAGGTTGCAGCAGATTTGGACTCATGTGGTGGACAATTTGGTGTTGTCTCAGGAGGAGGCTCAACGTTTTGCTAACCGTCGTCGGTGTGTTGGTTCCCGGCTTTGGGTTGGGGATCTGGTCTGGTTGTCTTCCCGTCATGTTCCTATGAAGGTTTCTTCTCCTAAATTTAAGCCTCGGTTTATTGGTCCTTATAGGATTTCTGAGATTATTAATCCGGTGTCTTTTCGACTGGCGCTTCCGGCCTCTTTTGCGATCCATAATGTCTTCCATAGATCTTTATTGCGGAAATATGTGGAGCCCGTTGTTCTCTCTGTTGATCCTCCGGCCCCTGTGTTGGTTGATGGGGAGTTGGAATATGTTGTTGAGAAGATTTTGGATTCCCGTTTTTCGAGGCGGAAGCTTCAGTACCTTGTCAAATGGAAGGGTTATGGCCAGGAGGATAATTCTTGGGTTTTTGCCTCTGATGTCCATGCCGCTGATTTGGTTCGTGCCTTTCATCTGACTCATCATGATCGGCCTGGGGGCTCTGGTGAGGGTTCGGTGACCCCTCCTCAAGGGGGGTACTGTTGTGAATTCTGCTTTTGGGCTCCCTCCGGTGGTTGTAGGTGGTAATGCAGTTGTCCCTGGGCTGCAGTCTTGGACAGGTGTATCTGCTGATTGCAATTCTGACTGGGGTATTTAGGTTTGCAGGACTCATTAGTCCTTGCCATTTATCAATGTTTCTTGGGAAGTGTTGGACCTCTGTCTGGCTTCTCCTGCTTAGCTGCCAATTCAGCAAAGATAAGTGTCTGTTTCTTTTTCTATGGCACACAAGCTGTGTGCTTGTTTTTTTTTATTGTATTCCTGCTCTGTGTGTAGGAGTCTCTGGAGTTGCAGATATACGTTCCACGTCTTTAGTTAGATGGAGGAATTTTTTGTATAATCTGCTGTGGATATTTTTGGAAGGGTTTTAATACTGACCGCACAGAACTCTGTACTATCCTTTCCTATTTTAGCTAGAGTGGCCTCTTGTGCTAAACCCTGTTTTCTGACTGTGTCTGTCTTTCCTCTCCTACTCACAGCCAATATTTGTGGGGGGCTGCCTATCCTTTGGGGTTCTGCTCTGAGGCAAGGTAGAATTCCTATTTCCATCTTTAGGGGTATTTAGTCCTCCGGCTGTGACGAGGTGTCTAGGTGTGTTAGGTACACCCCACGGCTACTTCTAGTGCGATGTTAAGATCAGGATTTGCGGTCAGTATAGTTACCACCTACTCCAGTGAAAGTTTTCATGCTGTTCCAAGGTCACCGGATCATAACACTATGGAGTTAATCGAGAGACTGGATTTGTCAGTATATTTGTAAAGGGGATTTAGCAATATAGTGTGGTGTTGGTTGTTTAGTTTATGTTTAAGATTTTGCATTCCTGTAAGGTACTCATTCTCTAATTGTTTTTAAATAATTTTATGTTTTTAGATTAGTAGGATTGTGATGATGCAGGTGAGTGAGGGTCTACCCGGTGGCAGTTTCTGTTATATGGAGTTCTCCCACTCACATTCTGCATCAAGACCCGTGGAAGCGCGGCAGCGCGAAACGGCCATAAAAAAAAGTCTTTTTACATCACGATTCTTCCTGCTACTCCTGCAATTCACATGTTGTCACAATAAAGACTGAATATTTACGGATAGTGAGTGCCCACTCTTTTCTACGGTTTTGCTATTCATGGACTATTTTTCTGTGGCAGCACCCGATTCCTGTAATTGGCATTTACGCTGGATATCTGACACACATATGCACAGGTGTATCCACTAGAAGTTGGTGTGGCAATTTGTTTTTTCTTTTCCTTTTAACTTATGATCAGCAGAGTCCTCTCTCTTTCCTTTAGAGTGTAAGCTCTTATGGTCTGCCAGGTCCTCTCTCTCCTGTAGAGTGTAATCTCTTATGGTCTGCCAGGTCCTCTCTCTCCTGTAGAGTGTAATCTCTTATGGTCAGCCACGTCCTCTCTCTCCTGTAGCGTATAAGCTCTTATGGTCTGCTGGGTCCTCTCTCTCCTGTGGAGTGTAAGCACTTATGGTCTGCCAGGTCCTCTCTCTCCTGTAGAGTGTAAGCTCTTGCGGTCATCAGGGTCTCCTCTCTCTCTCTTCAGTAGAATGTAAGATCTTACGGTCAGCAGGGTCTTCTCTCTACTGTACAGTGTAAGCTCTTATGGTCATCAGTGTTCTCTCTCCTATAGAGTGTAAGCTCTTGTTGTCAATGAAGTTCTCTTTGTTTCTCTCTTTTCTCCCCCACGTTTACTTTCCTAGCAATTACAAGCTTTCCAGTATTGAAATTATTTAAAATTTATTAGTGGCAAATTAAATATTGTGAGAAAAATTGTCAAAGCCAGCAAATTTGTATTTGAAAAGATCCACTCATCCCTAGTATAAAACAATTTTGTGTTTTAAATGTATTGATAGATATATTTATTTGACTCACATACCTAATACTGACTACAATCTCTTCATAACTTTGTGCAATGGCCCAGAAGTCTAAGAACGATACATTTTGTAGCAATGTCTAGTACTCATATCATTAGAGTAAATTAGTGAATGGCTTCTCTAAAATGAATCTATATGTAACTATACAATTACTTTTGTCAATCTTCAATTCTATATAACGTGTCTGCACAATGTGAAATTCTGCAGGCCTCAGGATGATACTGGACTTCCAGAGAACCAAAGGACCATCTAAAGGGCCCAGGTTTTCAGAGACCTTACAGATAATATAGTGTGGGCTTTTTGTAGAAGGAAAGAAAGTTTACGATGGAACCATTTCATATAAAACTATATTATCCAGATAGTTGGAGGGTGGACCATCATAATCTTTTCCTCTCATTTGCTTAGAGTATCGTTGAATGAGACTGGGTGGGCTTTTTGTACTTTATTTCCTTCCATTATTTTGATGTGATGTATAGAAAAATCATTTATACTGTAGTTATATAGTTATGCGTATAGGATAATCGTGTGGCTAAGTTTGATGACTTAAGATGGTAAATCTATAGCGATGAGGATTTTTGTATTGCATAATAAGGCTAACTTTTCCTATTATTTATTTTAAGATGTTTCCAGATGTGTTGCAGAGAGGAAATACACTCAAGAGCAAGCCCGCAAAGAATTTAAGCAAGTGTTTATCCCAGAGTGCAATGATGATGGCACATACAGTGAGGTTGGTCATTTTGATTTATTTTTCAATCGCATGTGCACTCTTTTATAATTAGTCTACAATAGAAGAGTTGAGTCTTGCCATGATTCAGAATAAATACGTTACAAATCACTTCTGCAGGCACTTAGAATTATTTGTAATCACAGTCTTGGTGGAAGGAGTAAATGTTTTAGCAATTTGAGCATTTAATAGCTAGACTAAATGCCTCTGAGGCTGGAATACATTCCCTAGATGCAAACGTTTTTCAGCACATTTTGCTACAGATATGCTCTTGACTAGAGACCAGTATTCATTTGTTTTGGCTTCATCGCTTTCTTTTGATATTATGAAGTGAGGGAATATGCTCACAAAAATAAAACTGGATATTCCCCCACTGTTTTGATGGGGAAAATAAGTGTTTTAGCAATCAGCATCAAATTGGATAAGGTTAATGGCTCCTGGGGCCTTTGCAGATTTCCATGCAACATTTTTCAGAAAAGTGAATCTTACTTTTATACTTTTATGTTTTTTTTCTAAATTGTGATCATTTAGCCTTAGCCTACATGCTGGAGTAAAAATTTTAGAATGTGCCAAGTGAGATTAGCCTGCCCTCCTACTGTGTTTATTTTGTAATAGGAACTTGCCATAAAAGCTTTCACAAGAAAATGCTTATAAGTTAAAAAATATCTGAGAAACCCACGTATTCATACTGTAAAGCTTCCTATATCACATTTTTTTGAGAAATGGGTAAATATTTTGTAAGAAATGGGCAGGTCTGCATATTCGTCCCCAACGCAATTCATTTCTCAAAGATAAGATTTCTTGTTTTAATATTACTTCAGGTTAACCCCTAAGGATCAAGTCCAATTTGGGCGTTTTAGAGGTTGTACGTTTAGGGGTTTCACGTAGGACTTGCATCTGTCATCCAATGACGAGCTGTTGGACTTGTCACTTGATTGCTGAAGCCAATCACAGGCCACAGCGATCCTGCTATTGGTGGAAAAGTTACGTCTCCCTTCTTGTGTTTACACAATTCACGGAGCAGCCTGCGTGAGTCTACGAAGGCTCCAGTAGTTGAATATAACTTAGGCTTGCGCTACATGGCAACATGTTTCCTGCGACACTGAAATCGTAGTGACACGTTGCAATATTGAATGTAATGATTTCCTTTAGTGTCGCGTTGTAACCTGCGACATGCTTAATGGCGAAGGAGTTGGACATTTTTCAGATTGTGTTGTATTTTCTGTCTCTGGTTGATAGTCGCACACGACTCACTTGCTATAGACTTCAGTGCAAGTTACACGTGACAAGTGACTTGAGTGCGATGTATGTCAAATATAGCTGCTTTTAGCAAAATCACATCCCTAAAAGAGTCACGTGACAGCAAGTTCACAGGTGAGTTACTCAAATGTTTCTATCTTAGTTTTCTGAGAATTACTGCTGTGCAGCACCTCACCGTGTAGCCCCAGCCATAGTTTGATATTTTTTACAACTTGAAGATACCCATGAAAATGGTAATTGTGCCCAGAAAGCTTCTTTAATGTCTGCACATGTAGATGTAGTTGTATAAAGGCTTGTTTTTCTACGGAAGAGTGGTATTTGTCAATGGCAACATTTCAGGGTACATACAACCTAATACCTAACTTTTATTAACTCTTTATGGGGAAAAAATGAAAATAGAACACACATTGTACTGTAGTTTTTTGACAGTGTAAATTCAACACTTTTCATGTGCAAAATAAATAAAGTGACTACTTTGTTCTATTGGTTAGCATGATATTACACTTATGCAGTTTTATATTTGTTTTATTACTTTTAGGGTACGCTGTATATTCTTTCATGTGAGAGACTATGCTAATGACACGAGTCTCATCTTAGTGTAAACTTTCAAATGAGAGAATCGCAGCACAGGTGCGGAGAAGGAGAACTTTTTTATAACACATTTGATGCATGTGTGTGTGGGACCGGGGGAGAAAGAGAGATTGTAAAATAATTATAATTGCTAAATGAGGAGAACAGAAGGATTTTTCCTCTAATGTAAAGCATTTTTCAACTACCTCATAGGAATTTGAGCCTTCTTGTCAAACAGCGTAGGATTAGGTTAGCCTTGATTTACCTTCCCCAACTTTTCTGCTAAGATGACATATCTTGAGATGTATGGAGCATCATCTTAAATAAATGAGAAAAAAGAAATATGTGCACAGCTGACTGATGCTGTTCATCAGACATAGGTTGCTGTGTAAAAAAAATGTACATGTTAATATGTACTTTTTTTTACTGGATAACACAGAACTCAACATAATTAAAAATTGTTATAAGTGGACACATTCATATGTGAGATTCTCATACAATTCTGAACATGTGCATGTATATGCACAAAAAGCCAAAGGCAAATATAATCTCATTCACATCGAATGGAGAGTTAGACACACATGTACAGGCATTGTGAATCTAAAAACGCCTGCAGAATTAAAAAGAAAACACATACCAGCAAAGTAAGTTCATCTTACTTCTATGTCACTGACTGTACATTTGTTAGGGTACGTTCACATTAGCGTTTTGCGGGGCTGCGTCGGGCGCAGCCACGGCGACGCATGCGTCATGCGTCCCTATATTTAACATGGGGGCGCATGGACATGCGTTGTCTTGCGTTTTGTGATGCATGCGTCTTTTTTGGCGCAAGCGTCAGGGCGCAGAGGACGCAGCAAGTTGCATTTTTTTTTGCATCCAAAATCATGCCAAAAAGGACGCATGCGTCACAAAACAATGCGTTTTGCATGCGTTTTTGTTTGCGTTGTGCATTGCGTCACCGACGCAGCCCCGCACAACGCAAATGTGAACGTAGCCTTAGATAGTTTTCCAGCTATTTAGCTGATTTGCCTTCCACATCACTAGATTTGTTGTTATTTTTGGCACTAAGGCATGTTTTGCTGTCCCTTTCCCCAACTGTATTGTGTTTTTTTAACGTGTAATTGTATTTCAATAAGATTAAATTACACAATGTAACACTTTTTTATTTATTTTTTGTTCCTGGGTACACAGTGTGTTTTCCTAACCCGTTATGCCTAAAACAAATAGAAAATAGTTGTTCCACAAAAACTTTGCTTCTGTGATCAGGACAATGAAATTTTGAAATTTGTCAGTTTTTGGAAAAAATCTCGATTCGTATTCAATACTGTGTAGTCTTCTAGAATATTGTTAAACTGCTAGAATTGTGCAGACGTTTCTACAATTTTTCAGAATTATATAGAAGTTTCTAGAAATTTATAGAACTTTCCAGAATGTTTTCGGACTGTTCAATAGTAGTCATAGAAGTATAAAAGCATAGGTGACTCCAACCAACATTACGGTTTATGTTATTGCTGAGTAAGAGAATAACGACTCGTAGGTAAAGAGCAATTATTTGTTTTAGATGGCATCAAGAGGTTGTTTGCGCCCAGCAGATGCATTTTGCTATGTGTGTGAACAATTTATAAAGACAAGAGCGAGAATGTATATCGTGAAAGCATGTCGTATGATGTGCGAGGCCTACAAGGCATATTTCGTCATGCCTGTCGAGGATCAAGACAAGTCCTGGGCACCTCATTTTACATGCGAATATTGCAAGAAAACTCTTGAAGGTAAGTTGAACAATTGCTGCTCGTTTAGATGGCAGTGATTTATTTTGTAGAATTTCAATGATTTAGATCTAGTACAGTTTAAAGAGTTGCAATTGACAAAATGTTCACATATATCAAAGAGCTATAGTAACATATGTATTAAGTAATGTGTAATATTTCCTCCTTTTAAATTTATATAATTAATTAAATCTGCTATGTTACAGGTTGGTACCGGGGAGAAAAGAGAGCCATGAAGTTTGCTATCCCGTGAATTTGGCGCCAACCAACCGACCACTCTAGCTCCTGCTACTCCTGCATGGTGGATCCTGCCAAACGTCGCACAGGCAAGAATGAGCCTCAAATCATTTATCCAGACATTCCTTCTTACATTGCCCCAGTACCACACTGCCCCAAGATGCCTGTTCCAACTCCCCTGAAGAGGGATCAGCCAACTTCAGGAAAAAGCTGCAAGTCAGGCAGCGAGGAAGATATTGGAGATCAAGATTTCGTTTTCACAGGTGCAGTTGAGGAGAGACGGCCATACTTTCCTAACCAGGAAGATGTCAACGATCTGATCAGAAACCTTCGTCTTACCAGGTCCAATGCTGAGCTTCTGACATCCAGGCCTAAGTAGTGGAACTTGCTGGATGAAAGCGTGCAAGACACAGATCAGAGAAAGTGTCACCAAACATTTTCCAACTTCTTTAGATGGGTTGTGCTTCTGCAACAATATGGCCAGTCTTTTTGAGGCTATAGGTATCACCTGTAACCCAAGTGAATGGCGCATATTCATAGACAGTTCATCCTCAAAGCCATGCTGCTTTACAACAGAAACAACTACCCGTCTCTCCCTACAGCCCACTCTGTGTATCTCAAAGAGGACTACACCAGTGTCAAGATGTTGCTGAGTGCCTTGATGTATGATGACTATGGATGGGAGGTCATTGGATACTTCAAAATGGTGTAATTCCTGATGGGCCTTCAAGGCGGTTTCTCCAAATTTCCTGGTTTCCTTTGCCTCTGGGACAGCTGTTACACTAAGACACATAATTACAGAAAGGACTGGCCACAGTGGAACGAGTTCTGTGTGGGGAAGAGCAACATCAATTGGGATCTGATGATGCAACCTCTGAAGGTGCTGATGCCACCACTGCACCTGAAGTTAAGCCTCATCAAGCAATTTGTCACAGCTCTTGACAAGGAGTCAGCAGCTTTCAAGTACCTCCAAGATACAGTTATATGAAAAAGTTTGGGCACCCCTATTAATCTTAAGCTTAATGTTTTATAAAAATTGTTTTTTTTTGCAACAGCTATTTCAGTTTCATATATCTAATAACTGTTGGACACAGTAATGTTTCTGCCTTGAAATGAGATTTATTGCACTAACAGAAAATGTGCATTCTGCATTCAAACAAAATTTGACAGGTGCATAAGTATGGGCACCCCACCAGAAAAGTGACATTAATATTTATTAGATCCTCCTTTTGCAAAAATAACAGCCTCTAGTCGCTTCCTGTACTTTTAATGAGTTCATGGATCGTGGATGAAGGTATTTTTGACCATTACGCTTTACAAAACAATTCCAGTTCAGTTAAGTTTCATGGTCGCCGAGCATGGACAGCTGTTATGAAAGGCAATTCAGAATCACAATGGACATGGAGGTCAGAGCACATACAGTGAACTGACAATAACCCAAAATAATAGAACGAGCTCTGAGACGTGGGAACTCTGCAGACCGCAATCCCTAAGCCTATCAAACCACACTAAAGGTAGCCGTGGAGCGCTCCTGACCAGAACCTAGGCGCCTCGTCACAGCCTGAGAAACTAGCTAATCCTGAAGATAGAAAAATAAGCCTACCTTGCCTCAGAGAAATTCCCCAAGGGAAAAGGCAGCCCCCCACATATAATGACTGTGAGTAAGATGAAAACACAAACATAGAGATGAAACAGATTTAGCAAAGTGAGGCCCGACTAGCTGAACAGAACGAGGATAGGGAAGATAACTTTGCGGTCAGCACAAAAACCTATAAAAAACCACGCAGAGGGGACAAAAAGACCCTCCGCACCGACTAACGGTACGGAGGTGGTCCCTCTGCGTCTCAGAGCTTCCAGCAGGCGAGAAAAACCAATAAAGCAAGCTGGACAGAAAAATAGCAACAAAATAACATAAGCAAAACTTAGCTTTGCAGAGCAGCAGGCCACAGGAATGATCCAGGGAAAAAACAAGTCCCACACTGAAACATTGACAGGAAGCATAGATGAAAGCATCAGGTGGAGTTAAGTAGAGAAGAAGCTAACGAGCTCACCAGATCACCTGAGGGAGGAAACTCAGAAGCTGCAGTACCACTTTCCTCCACAAACGGAAGATCCCAGAGAGAATCAGCCGAAGTACCACTCGTGACCACAGGAGTGAACTCTGCCACAGAATTCACAACAGTACCCCCCCCTTGAGGAGGGGTCACCGAACCCTCACCAGAGCCCCCAGGCCGACCAGGATGAGCCACATGAAAGGCACGAACAAGATCGGGAGCATGGACATCAGAGGCAAAAACCCAGGAATTATCCTCCTGAGCATAACCCTTCCACTTAACCAGATACTGGAGTTTCCGTCTTGAAACACGAGAATCCAAAATCTTCTCCACAATATACTCCAATTCCCCCTCCACCAAAACCGGGGCAGGAGGCTCAACAGATGGAACCATAGGTGCCACGTATCTCCGCAACAATGACCTATGGAATACGTTATGTATGGAAAAAGAATCTGGAAGGGTCAGACGAAAAGACACAGGATTAAGAACCTCAGAAATCCTATACGGACCAATAAAACGAGGTTTAAACTTAGGAGAGGAAACCTTCATAGGAATATGACGAGAAGATAACCAAACCAGATCCCCAACACGAAGTCGGGGACCCACACGGCGTCTGCGATTAGCGAAAAGTTGAGCCTTCTCCTGGGACAAGGTCAAATTGTCCACTACCTGAGTCCAAATCTGCTGCAACCTGTCCACCACAGTATCCACACCAGGACAGTCCGAAGACTCAACCTGTCCAGAAGAGAAACGAGGATGGAACCCAGAATTGCAGAAAAACGGTGAAACCAAGGTAGCCGAGCTGGCCCGATTATTAATGGCGAACTGAGCCAAAGGCAAAAAGGACACCCAGTCATCCTGATCAGCAGAAACAAAGCACCTCAGATATGTTTCCAAGGTCTGATTGGTTCGTTCGATCTGGCCATTAGTCTGAGGATGGAAAGCCGAGGAAAAAGACAAGTCAATGCCCATCCTACCACAAAAGGCTCGCCAAAACCTCGAAACAAACTGGGAACCTCTGTCAGAAACAATATTCTCTGGAATGCCATGCAAACGAACCACATGCTGGAAGAACAATGGCACCAAATCAGAGGAGGAAGGCAATTTAGACAAGGGTACCAGATGGACCATCTTAGAAAAGCGATCACAGACCACCCAAATGACTGACATCTTTTGAGAAACGGGAAGGTCAGAAATAAAATCCATAGAGATATGTGTCCAAGGCCTCTTCGGGACCGGCAAGGGCAAAAGCAACCCACTGGCACGAGAACAGCAGGGCTTAGCCCGAGCACAAATCCCACAGGACTGCACAAAAGCACGCACATCCCGCGACAGAGAGGGCCACCAAAAGGATCTAGCCACTAACTCTCTGGTACCAAAGATTCCAGGATGACCAGCCAACACCGAACAATGAAGTTCAGAGATAACTCTATTCGTCCACCTATCAGAGACAAACAGTTTCTCCGCTGGGCAACAATCAGGTTTATTAGCCTGAAATTTTTGCAGCACCCACCGCAAATCAGGGGAGATGGCAGACACAATTACTCCTTCCTTGAGGATACCCGCCGGCTCAGATAAACCCGGAGAGTCAGGTACAAAACTCCTAGACAGAGCATCCGCCTTCACATTTTTAGAGCCCGGAAGGTACGAAATCACAAAGTCAAAACGGGCAAAAAACAACGACCAACGAGCTTGTCTAGGATTCAAGCGCTTGGCAGACTCGAGATAAGTCAAGTTCTTATGATCAGTCAATACCACCACGCGATGCTTAGCTCCTTCAAGCCAATGACGCCACTCCTCGAATGCCCACTTCATGGCCAGCAACTCTCGGTTGCCCACATCATAATTACGCTCAGCAGGCGAAAACTTCCTGGAAAAGAAAGCGCATGGTTTCATCACTGAGCAACCAGAACCTCTCTGCGACAAAACAGCCCCTGCTCCAATCTCAGAAGCATCAACCTCGACCTGGAACGGAAGAGAAACATCTGGTTGACACAACACAGGGGCAGAAGAAAAACGACGCTTCAACTCTTGAAAAGCTTCCACAGCAGCAGAAGACCAATTGACCACATCAGCACCCTTCTTGGTCAAATCGGTCAATGGTTTAGCAATACTAGAAAAATTGCAGATGAAGCGACGATAAAAATTAGCAAAGCCCAGGAACTTTTGCAGACTTTTCAGAGATGTCGGCTGAGTCCAATCATGGATGGCTTGGACCTTAACAGGATCCATCTCGATAGTAGAAGGGGAAAAGATGAACCCCAAAAATGAAACCTTCTGCACACCAAAGAGACAATTTGATCCCTTCACAAACAAAGAATTAGCACGCAGGACCTGAAAAACCGTTCTGACCTGCTTCACATGAGACTCCCAATCATCCGAGAAGATCAAAATGTCATCCAAGTACACAATCAGGAATTTATCCAGGTACTCTCGGAAGATGTCATGCATAAAGGACTGAAACACTGATGGAGCATTGGCAAGTCCGAACGGCATCACGAGATACTCAAAATGACCCTCGGGCGTATTAAATGCAGTTTTCCATTCATCACCTTGCTTAATTCGCACCAGATTATACGCACCACGAAGATCTATCTTTGTGAACCAACTAGCCCCCTTAATACGAGCAAACAGATCAGATAACAATGGCAAGGGGTACTGAAATTTAACCGTGATCTTATTAAGAAGGCGGTAATCTATACAAGGTCTCAGCGAACCATCCTTCTTGGCTACAAAAAAGAACCCTGCTCCTAATGGCGACGATGACGGGCGAATATGACCCTTCTCCAGGGATTCCTTTATATAACTGCGCATAGCGGTGTGCGCAGGCACGGACAAATTAAACAATCGACCTTTTGGGAATTTACTACCAGGAATCAAATTGATAGCACAATCACAATCCCTATGCGGAGGTAGGGTATTGGACTTGGGCTCATCAAATACATCCCTGTAATCAGACAAGAACTCTGGGACCTCAGAAGGAGTGGATGATGAAATTGACAGAAATGGAACATCACCATGTACCCCCTGACAACCCCAGCTGGACACCGACATGGATTTCCAATCTAATACTGGATTATGGGCTTGTAGCCATGGCAACCCCAACACGACCACATCATGCAGATTATGCAACACCAGAAAGCGAATAACCTCCTGATGTGCAGGAGCCATGCACATGGTCAGCTGGGTCCAGTATTGAGGCTTATTCTTGGCCAAAGGCGTAGCATCAATTCCTCTCAATGGAATAGGACACTGCAAGGGCTCCAAGAAAAACCCACAACGCTTAGCATATTCCAAGTCCATCAAATTCAGGGCAGCGCCTGAATCCACAAATGCCATGACAGAATATGATGACAAAGAGCAGATCAAGGTAACGGACAGAAGAAATTTTGACTGTACAGTATCAATGGTGGCAGACCTAGCGAACCGCTTAGTGCGCTTAGGACAATCAGAGATAGCATGAGTGGAATCACCACAGTAGAAACACAGACCATTCAGACATCTATGTTCTTGCCGTTCAACTCTGGTCAAGGTCCTATCACACTGCATAGGCTCAGGTTTAAGCTCAGGTAATACCGCCAAATGGTGCACAGGCTTACGCTCACGCAAGCGTCGACCGATCTGAATGGCCAAAGACATAGACTCATTCAAACCAGCAGGCATAGGAAATCCCACCATGACATCCTTAAGGGCTTCAGAGAGACCCTTTCTGAATATTGCTGCCAGCGCAGATTCATTCCATTGAGTGAGCACTGACCACTTTCTAAATTTCTGACAATATACCTCTATCTCATCCTGAGCCTGACAAAGAGCCAGCAAATTTTTTTCTGCCTGATCCACTGAATTAGGCTCATCGTACAGCAACCCAAGCGCCAGGAAAAACGCATCGATATTACTCAATGCAGGATCTCCTGACGCAAGAGAAAACGTCCAGTCCTGAGGGTCGCCGCGCAAAAAAGAAATGACGATCCTAACCTGTTGAATTGGGTCACCAGAAGAGCGAGGTTTCAAAGCCAGAAATAGTTTACAATTATTTTTGAAACTCAGAAATTTAGTTCTATCTCCAAAAAACAAATCTGGAATAGGAATTCTCGGTTCAAGCAAAGAATTCTGGACCACAAAATCTTGAATATTTTGAACTCTTGCCGTGAGCTGATCCACACATGAAGACAGACCTTTAATGTCCATTGCTACACCTGTGTCCTGAACCACCCAAATGTCTAGGGGAGAAAAAAGACAAAACACAGTGCAAAGAAAAAAAAATGGTCTCAGAACTTCTTTTTTCCCTCTATTGAGAATCATTAGCACTTTTGGCTTCCTGTACTGTTATGAAAGGCAATTCAGAATCACAATGGACATGGAGGTCAGAGCACATACAGTGAACTGACAATAACCCAAAATAATAGAACGAGCTCTGAGACGTGGGAACTCTGCAGACCGCAATCCCTAAGCCTATCAAACCACACTAAAGGTAGCCGTGGAGCGCTCCTGACCAGAACCTAGGCGCCTCGTCACAGCCTGAGAAACTAGCTAATCCTGAAGATAGAAAAATAAGCCTACCTTGCCTCAGAGAAATTCCCCAAAGGAAAAGGCAGCCCCCCACATATAATGACTGTGAGTAAGATGAAAACACAAACATAGAGATGAAACAGATTTAGCAAAGTGAGGCCCGACTAGCTGAACAGAACGAGGATAGGGAAGATAACTTTGCGGTCAGCACAAAAACCTATAAAAAACCACGCAGAGGGGACAAAAAGACCCTCCGCACCGACTAACGGTACGGAGGTGGTCCCTCTGCGTCTCAGAGCTTCCAGCAGGCGAGAAAAACCAATAAAGCAAGCTGGACAGAAAAATAGCAACAAAATAACATAAGCAAAACTTAGCTTTGCAGAGCAGCAGGCCACAGGAATGATCCAGGGAAAAAACAAGTCCCACACTGAAACATTGACAGGAAGCATAGATGAAAGCATCAGGTGGAGTTAAGTAGAGAAGAAGCTAACGAGCTCACCAGATCACCTGAGGGAGGAAACTCAGAAGCTGCAGTACCACTTTCCTCCACAAACGGAAGATCCCAGAGAGAATCAGCCGAAGTACCACTCGTGACCACAGGAGTGAACTCTGCCACAGAATTCACAACAGACAGCCCTCTTCAAATGATCCCACAGATGTTCAATGATATTCAGGTCTGGGGACTAGGATGGCCATTCCAGAACAGTGTAATTGTTCCTCTGCATGAATGCCTGAGTAGAATTGGAGCGGTGTTTTGGATCATTGTCTTGCTGAAAGATCCATCCCCCGCGTAACTTCAAGTTTGTCACTGATTCATGAAAATTATTGTCAAGAATCTGCTGATAGTGACAGGAATCCATGCGTCCCTCAACTTTAACAAGATTCCCGGTGCCAGCATTGGCCACACAGCCCCAAAGCATGATGGAACCTCCACCAAATTTTACTGTGGGTAGCAAGTGTTTTTTCTTGGAATGCTGTGTTTTTTGGCCGCCATGCATAACACCTTTTTGTATGACCAAACAACTCATCCTTGATTTCATCAGTCCACAGGACCTTCTTCCAAAAAGAAATTGGCTTCTCCAAATGTGCTTTTGCATACCTCAGCTGACTCCACAAACGGAAGATCCCAGAGAGAATCAGCCGAAGTACCACTCGTGACCACAGGAGTGAACTCTGCCACAGAATTCACAACAGACAGCCCTCTTCAAATGATCCCACAGATGTTCAATGATATTCAGGTCTGGGGACTAGGATGGCCATTCCAGAACAGTGTAATTGTTCCTCTGCATGAATGCCTGAGTAGAATTGGAGCGGTGTTTTGGATCATTGTCTTGCTGAAAGATCCATCCCCCGCGTAACTTCAACTTTGTCACTGATTCATGAACATTATTGTCAAGAATCTGCTGATAGTGACAGGAATCCATGCGTCCCTCAACTTTAACAAGATTCCCGGTGCCAGCATTGGCCACACAGCCCCAAAGCATGATGGAACCTCCACCAAATTTTACTGTGGGTAGCAAGTGTTTTTTCTTGGAATGCTGTGTTTTTTGGCCGCCACGCATAACACCTTTTTGTATGACCAAACAACTCAATCTTGGTTTCATCAGTCCACAGGACCTTCTTCCAAAAAGAAATTGGCTTCTCCAAATGTGCTTTTGCATACCTCAGCTGACTCTGTTTGAGGCGTGCTTGCAGAAACGGCTTCTTTCGCATCACTCTCTCATACAGCTTCACCTTGTGCAAAGTGCGTTGTATAGTTGACCGATGCACAGTGACACCATCTGCAGCAAGTTAATGCTGCAGCTCTCTGGAGGTGGTCTGAGGATTGTCCTTGACTGATCTCACCATTCTTCTTCTCTGCCTTTCTGATGTTTTTCTTGGCCTGCCACTTCTGGCCTTAACAAGAACTGTACCTGCATTCTTCCATTTCCTTACTATGTTCCTCACAGTGCAAATTGATAGGTTAAATCTCTGAGACAGCTTTTTGTATCCTTCCCCTGAACAACTATGTTGAATAATCTTTGTTTTCAGATCATTAGACAGTTGTTTTGAGGAGCCCATGATGCCATTCTTCAGAGGAGATTCAAACAGGAGAACAACTTGCAAATGGCCACTTTAAGTAGCTTTTCTCATGATTGCATACACCTGGCTATGAAGTTCAAAGCTCAATGATTTTAGAAAACCAAAAAAAAGTGCTTTAGTAAGTCAGTAAAAAGTAGGTAGGAGTATTTAAAACAGGAAAATGATAAGGGTGCCCATACTTATGCACCTGTCAAATTTTGTTTGAATGCAGATTGCACATTTTCTGTCAGTACAATAAACCTCATTTCAAGGCAGAAACATTACTGTGTCCAACAGTTATTAGATATATGAAACTGAAATAGCTGTTGCAAAAAAACCAATTTTTATAAAACATTAAGCTTAAGATTAATAGGGGTGCCCAAACTTTTTCATATAACTGTATCTTTCCAAAGCTGTCCGAGGCAAAGGTCAAGGCTGGTATCTTCGTCTGACCGCATGTGACCTGTGATCATAGCATGTGTCGAGTTCGCCAAGCTGCTGAACAGGATGGATTCACTTCCATATAGTCTATTTATTATGCACAGATGCACTTTTTAAGCATGTACACCATCATCATGAGTTATGTGTAACCTTAAACTTAGCCAGAGCAGCCTACGTTGTGCATTATGAAGCACATATACCTAATATACACCAGCCCAATATCTATATACTGAACACATATTTTCAGGGATTGATTACTTCCTATACCACTATGAAACACAATATTTCGAAATTATTGAGCTTTTCTTATGTAGGTCTTTATGACCACTTGTACTGTTTCTTATTCATTTTTCTGCTCATCTAATAGAAATTTAGTATGCTATATCTGACTTGCTTATAAGCAGTCATTTTGTTTCTGTATCTCTGTCATTAACTTTTTAACCATATATTTCAATAAAGATTATTATTTTTATACAATTTGGCCTTAACTTCCAGGATCTGTAGGATTTATCTGAAATCTATGTGCAGTTGGTTCAGACTCTCATAAAGAATTATGCCATAATGGGATGCAGAATGTCTCTCAAAGTCCATATCCTTGACGCTCATCTTGACAAGTTTAAGGAGAACATGGGAGCTTACTCAGAGGAGCAAGGCGAGCACTTTCATCAAGATATGTTGGACTTTGAACGTCGTTACCAAGGACAGTATAACGAAAACATGATGGGGGACTACATTTGGGGGCTTCTTTGAGAAAGCGATTTGCAGTACACTCGCAAATCTAGAAAAACTACAAATTTCTGAACCTTTTTGAGTAATTTATGACAGTCTTTGTCTATTTAACTTGCAAGTGTTGTTTTTTTATCAGACTGCATGAACGAAAATATAATAATTTCCTTTTATTTGTCACAATAAATATGACATTTTTCTGGCCTGTTGTCATAAAATCAAAGTTTGTGCTGAATGTAGTAGTTTTTCCATAGTCTTTAAACATAAGCAGTTGAAATATTACAATTGGAAGCCATGAACAAAAATTGTGTTACATAGTGTTATTTATTACTGTATATTGGGCATATTGTTTGTTTTTATTTGTCATCAAATTTAATGTATGAGTTCAGCCAGCTATGAAAATAAGTTTTTTTAGATTAAAAATAACATATATCAGTTACTTAATGTAAGACACAAATTCCACTACCACCCTCCGTTACTCGTCCTTCTTTTGAGGTGCATTTTGTGGTCGTCTACTCCTCCTCCAAACTCCAACTGGCAGTCATTTTCCACTCCCCAGGGCCAGCCACCACCTTCTCTCGACCACTTCACCACCTGGCTACTTAATTTCATTTCCGCCATCCCTACTATCATCATGGGTGACTTCAACAACCCCATTGACACTAACCACTCAGCTGTGTCTAAGCTTCTATCTCTCATTTCCTCCTACGGCCTCGCTCAGTTGTCTTTCACAGCCACTCCCCTAGAGGGTCACACTGGACTTCATCTTCAACCACCCCTGTTCCCTATATGACCTCTCTAATTCACCTCTCCCTCTATCTGACCACAAACTACTCACATTCTCTTTCATCTCCTCTTCAGGTGCACAATTCCCACTCCAAAAACTTGCACACCCTCCCAGAAATCTCAAACAACTTAAATTATTCTCACTCTCTGAATCCCTTCTTCTTCTATCAGAGATAAGTTCCTTACATGATGCAGATGCTGCTGCCGCTTTGTATAACACCACATTAGCTGCAGCTCTCAGATCGGTCACCCCCTCACACATATCAAAGCTTGCACAATCAACAGGCAACCTTGGCACACAAACCTTACTAAAGAACTGAGGCAGGATTCCAGGGTTGCTGAGCTGAGATGGAAAAGATCCCGCTCCAAGGAGCATTCATTACATTCAGACAGTCCCTCACTATTTTCAGATCCATTTTCACTGCGGCAAAACAAACCTAGTTCTCATCTCTCTATCCTTTTTTCTCACAACTCTAAACAAGTATTAACCACTCTCAGTCATCTCTTCCATCCCTCAGCACCTATTCCCTCTCTCTCATCTCAGTTGAACACTTTGCCTCATTCTTCAAGCAGAAGATTAATAATATCATACAAAGCTTTGGCCTACAGTCCCCACCGCCCCTCCTCATAATTACTCAGCCCTTCTCCTCCCAAACCACCTTCTCTGTCAATATGGAAGTTCAGCTTTCCAGATCACATTTCACCACCGCTGATATTGACCTGATCAGGTCCCACGTCATCACAAAGCTCACAACAATCTTCATCCCAACCCTAACCCATCTCTTCAGTCTGTCATTAACACCTGGTGTTTTTCTTGCTTCAAAGATGCCTCAATTACACCCATCCTCAAAAAGCCCTTATTTGACTCATTCTCTGTCTAGGTATCGCCTCATATCACTTATCCCCTATGTCTCAAAACTAATGGAACAACAAGTTCATTTTGAACTGTGCTTCCATCTCTCCTCCTGCTCCCTTTTTGACTGCTTACAAACTGGTTTTTGACTGCATAATTCCACTGTAACTGACTAAAGTCACCAATGACATACTACCTGCCAAATCTGAGCGACACTACTCTTTTCTCCTCCTCCTGCACCTGTCCTCTGCTTTTGACAGTGGGCCATTCCCTCTTACTACAGATTCTCTCATCTCTTGGCATTACAGACTTGACCCTATTTTGGATCTCTTCATACCAAACTGACCAGACACTCAGCATCTCCCACTCACAGACTACCTCTTCATCTCGCCCCCTATCTGTTGGTGTTCCTCAAGATTAAGTTATAGGACCCCTGTTCTTCTCCATCTACACCTTTGGCATGGGACAGCTCATAGAGTCCCACGGTTTTCAGTATCATCTCTATGCACTTGACACACAGATCTACCTATCTGGACCCTATATTACCTCCTTACTAACCAGAAACACACAATGTCTGTCCGCTATTTCATCTTTCTTCTCTGCTAGATTTCTAAAACTTAACATGGATAAAACAGAATTCATTATCTTTCCCCATTTAAAGTCAATGGCTGCTCATTCTCCTCAGTCCAGAATCTCACTGCCTTGGGGTAACCCTTAGCGCTAACCTCGCCTTCTAACCACCTACCAAAAGCCCTTTCCACTTCCTACCGACTCCAACTCAAAAAATATTTCCCAGATTCACGTATACCTTAATCAAAAATCTGGAAAAACACTAGAGCATGCCCTCATCATCTCCCGCCTTGACTGCTGCAACCTCCTGCTTTGTGGCATCTCCTCTAACACTCTTACACCCTTCCAATCTATCCTAAACTCTGCTGCCCTACTGATCCTCCTGTCCCGCCGCTATTTTCAGGCCTCTCCTCTCTGTCAATACCTTTACTGGCTCCCCATTGCCCTGAGACTCCAGTTCAGAACCCTAATCATGACATATAAAGCCATCCATAACTTTTCTCCTCCATACATCTGTGACCTAGTCTTCCGGTGCTTACCTGCATGCAACCTTTGATCCTCACTGGATATCCTTCTTTACTCATCTCTTATTTTACCTTTCCACAATTGCATAAAAGATTTCTTCCATGCATCCCCCCTACTCTGGAACTCTCTACTCCAAGATATTTGACTGTTGCCTACCATGGAAACCTTCAGAAGGAATCTGAAGACCTATCTCTTCCGACAAGAGTAGAATCTGCAGTAACCCTCATTCCACCATATCGTTGCCCAACCACCTGCATCCTCACCCATCCTTTGTAAACTGTGAGCCCTCATGGGAAGGGTCCTCTCTCCTCCTGTACCAGTTGGTAACCCGTTTTGTTCAAAATTATTATACTTGTTTTTATTATGTATACCCTTTTCACATTGAAAGCGCCATGGAATAATTAGCGCTATAATAATAAATAATAATATTATTAGAAAAACAAGTTAATTAGAGAGGAAATTACCAACTAAACTTAATATTTTCTGTACAATACAATATATATTTATTATAACTACTTACATCGCACCATAATGTTCTGCAGTGCTTTCTAGACACTGTTATCCTTAGTGGGATTTGAACATAGGTCCACAGACAACTGGCAAATCATGTTTATCTATGAAATATTTCTATCTATATAATCAGTTAGAAAATAATTAAAGAATCACTCCCATCAAAGTTTTTATCCCCTTAATATATTGCAATCATCTTATTATATACAGTAGGTATGAAAAGTATTCAGACCCCTTTAAATTTTTCACTCGTTGTTTCATTGCAGCCATTTGGTAAATTCAAAAAAGTAATTTTTTTTCAGATTAATGTACACTCTGAACCCCGTCTTGACTGGAAAAAACAGAAATGCAGAAATTTTTGCAAATTTATCAAAAAAGAAAAACTGAAATATCACACAGTCATAAGTATTCAGACCCTTTGCTCAGACACTCATATTTAAGTCACATGCTGTCCATTTCTTTGTGATCCTCCTTGAGATGGTTGGAGTCCAGATGTTTTTAATTAAATTGATAGGACTTGATTTGGAAATGCACACACCTGTCTATATCAGACCTCACAGCTCACATTGCATGTCAGACCAAATGAGAATTATGAGGGTCAAAGGAACTGGCCAATGAGCTCAGAGACAAAAGTGTGGCAAGGCACAGATCTGGCCAAGGTTACAAAAGCATTTTTGCAGTACACAAGGTTCCTAAGAGCACAGTGGCCTCCATAATCCTTAAGTGGAAGAGATTTGGGACCACCAGAAGTTGTCCTAGACCTGGCCACCCAGCAAAATTGAGGAATCGTGGGAGAAGAGACTTGGGGAGAGAGGTAAAGAAGAACCCCAAGATCACTGTGGCTGAGCTCCAGAGATGCAGTAGGGAGATGGGAGAAAGTTCCACAAAGTCAACTGTCACAGCAGCCCTCCACCAGTCAGGCCGGACGGAAGCCTCTCCTTAGTGCAAGACATATGAAAACCTGCATAGAGTTTGCTAAAAAACACATGAAGGACTCCCAGACTATGAGAAATTAGATTCTCTGGTCTGATGAGACAAAGATAGACCTGACCTTTTTGGTGATAAATCTAAGCAGTATGTGTGGAGAAAAGTAGGCACTGCTCATCACATGCCCAACACAATCCCAATAATGAAATATGGTGGTGGCAGCATCATGCTATGGGGGTGTTTTTCAGCTGCAAGGACAGGATGACTGGTTGCCATTGAAGGAAACATGAATGCGTCCAAGTACAGAGATATCCTGGATGAAAACATCTTCCAGAGTGCTCTGGACCTCAGACTTGGCTAAAGGTTCACCTTCCAATAAGACAATGACCCTAAGCACACAGGTAAAATAACAAAGGAGTGGCTTCAGAACAACTCTGTGACCATTCTTGACTGGCCCAGCCAGAGCCCTGACCTAAAACCTATTGAGCATCTTCGGAGAAACTTGAAAATGGCTGTCCACCAACATTCACCATTCAACCTGATGTAACTGGAGAGGATCTGCAAGGAAAAATGGCAGAGGATCCCCAAATCCAGGTGTGAAAAACTTGTTGCATCATTCCCAAGAATACTTATGGCTGTATTAGCTCAAAAGGATGCTTCTACTTAATACTGAGCAAAGGGTCTGAATACTTATGACCATGTGATATTTCAGTTTTTCTTTTTTAATACATTTGCAAAAATGTCAACATTTTTGTTTTTTTCAGCCAAGATGGGGTGCAGAGTGTACATTAATGAGAAAAAAATGAACTTTTTTGAATTTACCAAATGGCTGCAATGAAACAAAGAGTGAAAAATTTAAAGAGGTCTGAATTCTTTCTGTATCCACTGTATATACAGCTCAGTTAAATTAAGAGACCACTGCACAGTTTTATAAAAATCAGCTTCTCTACATGTCTGACAGCCATTCCATTCCAGTATCAGTTGAATTCCAACCTGAGTACACCTCATTCTACTTAATGTGCTTTTGAACCAAATCTTATTTAACGAAGGAAAGTATAAAAAACACTGCTGTGGTGTTCACAATCCTCTTGCAATAGGACAAGCTGGATGGCAAAACAAGTGCTAGAAATATCCCAAAAGTAATAGGAATTAATAAATAACTTTGAACCATGCCAAAGGAGTTGAAAAGAAAAGTATTGAGTGAGGAAAAGAAGGGCTCAATTCTGGCTTTACTAGCAGAGGGACACAATGAGCATCATGTTGCCCTCATCCTTAAAATGTCTAAAGGCCCCTTCACATTAAGCGACGCTGCAGCGATACCGACAACGATCCGGATCGCTGCAGCGTCGCTGGAGAGCTGTCACACAGACAGCTCTCCAGCGACCAACGATGCCGGTAACCAGGGTAAACATCGGGTTACTAAGCGCAGGGCCGCGCTTAGTAACCCAATGTTTACCCTGGTTACCATCGTTGAAGTAAAAAAACACTACATACTTACCTACCGCTGTCTGTCCCCGGCGCTCTGCTTCTCTGTACTCCTCCTGTACTGGCTGTGAGCGCCGGGCAGCCGGAAAGCAGAGCGGTGACGTCACCGCTCTGCTTTCCAGCTGACCGACGCTCACAGCCAGTACAGGAGGAGTGCAGAGCACAGCGCCGGGGACAGACAGCGGTAGGTAAGTATGTAGTGTTTTTTTTTTTTTACTTTTACGCTGGTAACCAGGGTAAACATCAGGTTACTAAGCGAGGCCCTGCGCTTAGTTACCCAATGTTTACCCTGGTTACCAGTGAAGACATCGCTGGATCGGTGTCACACACGCCGATCCAGCGATGTCCACGGGAGATCCAGCGACGAAATAAAGTTCTGGACTTTGTTCAGCGACCAACGATCTCCCAGCAGGGGCCTGATCGTTGGTCGCTGTCACACATAACGATGTCCTTAACGATATCGTTGCTACGTCACAAAAAGCAACGATATCGTTAACAATATCGTTATGAGTGAAGGTACCTTAAGACGGCAGTCCATTACAACAAGGTCAAGCAGCAGTTATTGAGGACAACAAAGCTACAGACCGGCAGAGGGTGAAAACAACTCTCCACTGACCGGGATGACTGTCATCTTATATGAATGTCACTCAGCAACCACAAGATGACATCAAGTGACCTACAAAAAGAATGGCTGGGGTAAAGTGCACGGCAAGAACAATTCTTAACAGCCTCCAAGAGGCAGGACTCAAGTCATGTAAAGCTAGAAAAAAGCCTTTCATCAATGAGAAGCAAAGGAGAGTAAAGGTACCGTTACACTAAGCGATGCTGCAGCGATATAGACAACGAGCCAATCACTGCAGCGTCGCTGTTTAGGTCGCTAGGAGACGTCAAACACGGCAACAGCTGAACGATGCAGGAGCGATCCAGTGACGTACTTATCGTTCTCGCTGGTTGTTAGCTCCATGAAAAAACATTGCGGGCATTGTTGCTTTTGCTGTCAAACATGACGAATCACGTCGACCTGATGACCAAATAAAGTTCCAGACTTCTAGCTACGACCAGCGATGTCACAGCGAGATCCTGATCGCTGCTGCATGTCAAACACAACGAGATCGCTATCCAGGATGCTGCAACGTCACGGATCGCTGTCGTTCTCATTCTAAAGTTGCTCAGTGTGAAGGTACCTTAAGGTAACCTTCTCTGATGAGTCTAATTTTCAGCTTTGCCTAACATCTGGTCGTCTAATGGTTAAACAGAGATCTGGAGAGGCGTACAAGCCACAGTGTATTGCACCCACTGTGAAATTTGGTGGAAGATCGGTGATGATATGGGGATGCTTCAGCAAGGTTGGAATTGGGCAAGTTAATCTTTGCAAAGGACGTATGAATCAAGCCGCATACAAGGTTATCCTGGAAAAACAGTTGATTCCTTCTGTTCAGGCATGTTCCCCAACTCTGAGGACTGTTTTTTTCCAGCTGGATAATGAGTCATGTCACACAGCTAGGTCAATCAAGGTGTGGATGAAAGACCACAACATCAAATCCCTGTCATGGCCTGCCCAATCTCCAGATGTGAACCCCATTGAAAACCTCTGGAATGTAATCAAGAAGAAGATAGATAGTCACAAGCCATCAAACAAAGAAGAATGGCTTAAATTTTTGTACCAGGAGTGGCATAAGGGCACTGTGAAAGCAGTGTGAAAGACTGGTGGAAAGCCTGCTAAAGACGCATGAAAGCTGAGATTAAAAATCATGGTTATTCCACTAACTATTGATTACTGAACTTTTCCTGAGTTAACACATTAATATTGTTGTTTCTAAATGATTATGAACTTGTTTTTTGGGCATTATTTGAGGTCTGCAAGCAATGCATTTTTTGTTATTTTGACCATTTCTCATTTTCAGAAAATAAATACAAAATTTATTGCTTGGAACTTCGGAGACATGTTGTCAGTAGTTTATAGAATAAAAGAACAATTTACATTTTACTCAAAAATATACCTATGAAGAGAAAAATCAAACTGCAAATTTTGCAGTGATCTCTTAATTTTTGCCAGAGCTGTGTACAGGTCCTTCTCAAAAAATTAGCATATAGTGTTAAATTTCATTATTTACCATAATGTAATGATTACAATTAAACTTTCATATATTATAGATTCATTATCCACCAACTGAAATTTGTCAGGTCTTTTATTGTTTTAATACTGATGATTTTGGCATACAACTCCTGATAACCCAAAAAACCTGTCTCAATAAATTAGCATGTCAAGAAAAGGTTCTCTAAACGACCTATTACCCTAATCTTCTGAATCAACTAATTAACTCTAAACACATGCAAAAGATACCTGAGGCTTTTATAAACTCCCTGCCTGGTTCATTACTCAAAACCCCCATCATGGGTAAGACTAGCGACCTGACAGATGTCAAGAAGGCCATCATTGACACCCTCAAGCAAGAGGGTAAGACCCAGAAAGAAATTTCTCAACAAATAGGCTGTTCCCAGAGTGCTGTATCAAGGCACCTCAATGGTAAGTCTGTTGGAAGGAAACAATGTGGCAGAAAACGCTGTACAACGAGAAGAGGAGACCGGACCCTGAGGAAGATTGTGGAGAAGGACCGATTCCAGACCTTGGGGAACCTGAGGAAGCAGTGGACTGAGTCTGGTGTGGAAACATCCAGAGCCACCGTGCACAGGCGTTTGCAGGAAATGGGCTACAGGTGCCGCATTCCCCAGGTAAAGCCACTTTTGAACCATAAACAGCGGCAGAGGCGCCTGACCTGGGCTACAGAGAAGCAGCACTGGACTGTTGCTAAGTGGTCCCAAGTACTTTTTTCTGATGAAAGCAAATTTTGCATGTCATTCGGAAATCAAGGTGCCAGAGTCTGGAGGAAGACTGGGGAGAAGGAAATGCCAAAATGCCTGAAGTCCAGTGTCAAGTACCCACAGTCAGTGATGGTGTGGGGTGCCATGTCAGCTGCTGGTGTTGGTCCACTGTGTTTCATCAAGGGCAGGGTCAATGCAGCTAGCTATCAGGAGATTTTGGAGCACTTCATGCTTCCATCGGCTGAAATGCTTTATGGAGATGAAGATTTCATTTTTCAGCACGACCTGGCACCTGCTCACAGTGCCAAAACCACTGGTAAATGGTTTACTGACCATGGTATTACTGTGCTCAATTGGCCTGCCAACTCTCCTGACCTGAACCCCATAGAGAATCTGTGGGATATTGTGAAGAGAAAGTTGAGAGACGCAAGACCCAACACTCTGGATGAGCTTAAGGCCGCTATTGAAGCATCCTGGGCCTCCATAACATCTCAGCAGTGTCACAGGCTGATTGCCTCCATGCCACGCCGCATTGAAGCAGTCATTTCTGCCAAAGGATTCCCGACCAAGTATTGAGTGCATAACTGAACATTATTATTTGTTGGTTTTTTTGTTTGTTATTAAAAAACACTTTTATTTGATTGGATGGGTGAAATATGCTAATTTATTGAGACAGGTTTTTTTGGGTTATCAGGAGTTGTATGCCAAAATCATCAGTATTAAAACAATAAAAGACCTGACAAATTTCAGTTGGTGGATAATGAATCTATAATATATGAAAGTTTAATTGTAATCATTACATTATGGTAAATAATGAAATTTAACACTATATGCTAATTTTTTGAGAAGGACCTGTATAAAATAACTAAAACCAATTCTTCACCTGCTGTTGATTTTTTTCATTTTGCCTTTCAAAGATCGCAGTGAGGCTCAGCTCACATATATCCTGTACTCTCCGCTGAGCGCTTACATTGGGGTTTCAGTGTACATCTCTAAAATACATGATTCAGATGGAACCCCTGGTGGAGGATGCCTTATAATGAGGCAAATGGAGACACTGTGAACGCCATGTGGCCTATGATCCAGTGGTGTCCGTCTTTTTAGGTGTGCATAAAAACACGGTCTGCCACAGTTTTGTGTGCTTCTGAAAAAAAAGGCATTGCTGAACAAAGGTAACTCTGCTACCTCACTATTGTCAATGTATCCTTCGGAGATTTCATCTGAATCACATCCCTCAGAGATTTAGATGGAAACTACAAAGTAAGTGTTCAATGTAGAAAACAGGATAATGTGATCCCAAACATTATGTAAAATGTTCCTAATAAAAGCGTCAACTCAATCCACAAAAAAGTCCCCACTAAGTTCCATCATTTGTCAATTGAAATATAGGTGGTTTCCACATTACTGGTAGCACAAATGCTCTGGAAAAATTGTTCCTCAACCCCCAAAAGAAATTCAGCAAATTCTGCACTCCTAAATTGAAATGCCACCCTCCCTTCTGAGTCCCTAAGTGTGCCTAAACCACATTTATCGTCCACATTTTTGGCATTGATGTAGCGATGAGAGACCGCCTAATTTATGGGTGCTTGTCTCCAGCGGCTTGTGCTGAGCATAACGTTCTAGTCACTATAGCGTACTGGTCACTAAAAAGTACTGGTCACTACAATGTTCTGGTCAGTACAACATACTGGTCAATACAACATCAATTTGCAATTTTCTCTAAGCAACATCCACTGCTGCTTGCTTCTGGAAAAAACCCATACAGTCAAAATCGGCACTACCACTAGATATAGGGATATAATTTCCAAAATGGGGTCACTTGAGGGGTAGTTCTGCTTTTCCTGCACATACGTGCTCTGTATATGGAGTCCACAAACTATTTTAGCAAAATCTGCACTCTAGGAGTTTGGCTAAACAGTACTGTACATCCATATATTGGATATTTCTACATTCATCGGAAATTTCCCAGTGTTAAAATGTAAAATCTGGGGCTAAAAGTAAATTTTGGTGGTAAAAATTTAAATATTTTTTTCTTTACTGCCCAATGGTATAAAATTCTGTGACCCACCTGCGGTGTCAGTATGATCACTGCAACCCTTTTAACTTGTGTATTGTGAGCCAACAAAATGTATTTTTAAGTGCTCCACTTCCATTAGTCTGAGTTATTTGCTTCAGTTGTAACAAGTGTCATTCACAAATTATATGTGGATATTAATGAATAATGAATTCATTGAGAGGTGTAGTTTGTAAAATGGGGTCTCTTATGTGGGGCTCTGCTGTTCTGGCACCTAAGGGGCTCTGACAATGTGACATGGCACCTTCAAATCAGGCCAGCAAATCTGAACTCCAATATGGCACTTTCTCCCTTCTGTGCCTCAAAAGTATCGGCAGAGGTGTATCTAGGGTTTCTGGCATCCGGGGCAAGAATTCATTTTGGCTCCCCCCCAGGACATATGCGATTTGCACACTTAGTCATGTACCGACGAGCCTCTCTCCCTAATGCTCTCAATATTCAGTGAAAAACTAAGAGAAGCAGAAGAGAAGCTCGTTGTCACAGGACCATAAGTATGAAAATTGCATATGACGTCTACTGGAAGCTGCAGAGCTGAATCCTGACATCACAGGCTTCTGAATTCTCACAACTAATGCACTGCACACTTTTAGGATTCTCCCTTGCCAGTGGACAGTCATGTCAGCACAAGCATGTTATTTTTATACTTCTGACCACATTCCGACTAGACATGCCCGGCCTCGCTCAGTTCATTTTCATTGAGTGAGGCCACACATGTCTAGTCAGCACGTGACCGCATGTATGTAAATCGCCAGCACGAGAGAATCCTGACAGAGTGCAGTGCACACTCTGAGAAGTCAGAAGTCTGCAGTCACAAAGATTGGCTGCAGACTGATTACAAACCTGGACATCCCCTTTAATGCTCCTAACATAAATAAAAACATGAGAATTAGTCAGTATCACAAATAACATTTACATCCAGGTACCTTATAGATAACGTCATCTCTGCAGTCGTTCTCCTTCTTTTCTTCATTTTGTCCAGACCCCATGATGAGTTTTCTCATCCACAGCTCATCTTTTCAGACTTCCATCTTCTCCGCTCTTTTGCAGAAAATCTCCACATGATGGCCTTAAAGATAGAAGTGTCATTATAATGCTCCTGAATAAAAAATTGCCCCTCACTATATTGTCTGCAGAAAATATGACCCTAACACTGTCCCTCTTATGGTACATACTCTTCACACTAATCTCTCCTTTCCATACCGGCCCCCTCTTCACACTGTCCTCTCATACTGTGTCCCCCTATAGGGCTCAGTATTTATACTGTACTCTCATCACACTCCCCCTCCTTGGTGTACTGTCACCTCCTGGCTATGCCCTTACACTGTCCCTCCATGCTACGCCGCCAATACTTAGTTTCTATTCTGTGCCCAATCACTTTTCTCCCCCAATACTGTCTCTTCACACTATCCCTCTCCCTCCTGATACTGTCTCCTCTCACATCCCTCTGTTCACCATACTGTCCCCTCATATATTTACCCCCTCACTTTCTACACTGCCTGCTCAACTAACTCCCCATACTGTGTCTGCACACATCCTATCATCCTCACTCACCGTACTCTGTTCACATACATTTTCCACATCGCTACTCATACTGTGTGCACATACATTCCCCCGTTCACTCCTCATACTGTCTTCAACCAACCCCCATACTGTTTCCTCAGATATGCCCCCCATTCCCCTGTACTGTTTCCTCATACATACCCCCTATTCTCCTGTACTGTTTCCTCATATATGCCAATTATTTTCCTCTACCCCACCCCATTATTGCTTTCTTCACCACCTCCATCTTTGTCTTCTCCACCACCACTATCTTTGCTTTCTCCCCACCACCCCATAATTTCCCATTCCACAACCTCCCTTATTTCCTTCTTCCCCAGCACTCCCATCATTGCCCATTCCACCACCTCCATCATTTCCTCCTTTGCCCTTTCCACCACATCCATCATTTTCTCTTCCCCCACCATCCCCATCATTGCCCTTTCCACCACCATCATCATTGTCCTTTCCGCCGCCATCACCCTACTTGCCCATTCCACCACCTCCATCATTTTCTCCCCCTCCAATATCATCAGTGTGCTTTCCACCACTACCATCCTTGTCCATTCTACCACCTCCATAATTTCTTCCCCCTCTCATTATTGCCCTTTCCACCACCTCCATGATTTCCTCCTTCGCACCATCATTGCATTCTCCCCCCACCCCCATCATTGCCCATTCCACCACCTCCATCATTTCCTCCCTCCAACCCCATGATTGCCCATTCCACCTCCATCATTGCCACCTCCATCATTGTCCATTCCACCACATCCATCATTTTCTCCCACCCACCCCCATCATTGCCCATTCCACCACCTCCATCATTTCCCCCCCACCCCATCATTACCCATTCCACCTCTATCATTGCCACCTCCATCATTACCAATTCCACCACATTTATAATTTCTTCCTCCCCCTCCATCCCAATTATTGCCCTCTCCATGTCAGCCCCATCATTGCCCTCTCCTCCCCGTACACACACATACAAAACCATTTACCTCTCTGCACATTCACCCACAGCACTACACATGCACGCACACACACACAACACACACACACAGCACCTCTCAGCTCTCTATATATACACACACAACACACATACAGCACCTCTCACCTCTATATATATATACACACACAGCACCTCTCACCTCTATATACAGACAAACACATGCAACACACACACAGCACCTCTATACACACACACACACAAAACCTCTCACCTCTCCACACGCTCTGCAGCGGCATCTCATCGCCTTCTGCTGACACAGCCAGCTGCTGAATGATGATGTCATTCAGCGGCGCTGCCTGTGTGAGAGGAAGCATGGGCAGGAAGACAGATCACTGCAGCTCCGCTGCTATTTTCTCTTGTAGGCAGCGGAGCTGAAGGGATTTTTCCCTGCATGTCGCAACCACCATGCAGGGGCCCCCCTCCATCTCCGCCGGTATGTCCGCACATGTTGGGAGCCGGCGTGCTGCAGCTTCTCTGTGCCAGCTGTCAGCTTGACAGTCGGCACAGAGAACAGCTCACTCTCAATCCGGGGGGCGGCAGAATGCAGCCACTGGGGGAGACATTGCGGACTGCCCGACTGCGCCCCCCTGCCGGCTGCCCCCCCTAGATACGCCACTGAGTATCGGCATACACAGTAAAAATTGCACAACAAATTTTGGGTTCCATTTCCTCCTGTTACCTTGTGAAAATAAATAATGTGAGCGTAAAAGAAAATTCTTGTGGGAAAATTATTTTTTTTTTAAATTTTCACAGCATTACATTATTAAAGTCTGTAAAGCACCTGGGTTCAATGTGCTCAGCACACACCTTGATAAATTCCTTGAGGGGTCTAGTTTCTAAAATGGGGTCATGTGTGGGGGTTTTCCACTTGTGGTGGGTTTCCACTGTTTAGGCACATTAGAGGCTCTCCAAATGTGAAATGGTGTCTGCTAGTTATTCCATCAGATTTTTATGTCAAAAAAGTAAAATGGTGCTCTTTTACTTCCGAACCCTGCCTTGCACAGTAGTTTTCCTCCACATATTGGTTATTGTTGTATTCAGGAGAAATTGCACAACACATTTTTTTGGATTTTCTTTATTTTCGTGCCTCAATGTTATAAACTTTTGAGAAGCACCCCTAGGTTCAAGGCGCTGAAGATAAGTTCCCTGAGGGTCTACTTTCCAAAATGGTGTCATTTGTGGGGGATTTCTACTGTTTAGGCACTTCAGGGGTCTCCAAACACGACATAGCATCTGTTAATTATTCCAGCAAGCTTTGCATTTTAAAAGTCAAATGGCGCTCCTTCTCTTCTGAGTTTTGCCATGCGCCCAAACAGTAGCTTTAATCTACATATGGGGTAGCATCATGCTTCGGAGAAATTGCACAACAAATGTTGAGGTCCATTTTTTCCTGTTCCTTTGAGATAATACAAAAATTTGGGTCTAAAGTAACATTTTTGTGAAAAAAAGTAAAATGTTGATAATTTCGTTCCACATTCTAAAAATTCCTGTGAAGCACCTGAAGAGTTAATAAACTTCTTGACTGTGGTTTTTAGCTTCTTAAGGGGTGCAGTTTTTAGAATGGTGTCACTTTTGAGTGTTTTCTGTCATTTAGACCTCTCAAATTCTCTTCAAATGTAATGTGGTAAGTTACAAATGATTTTGGAAATTTTGTTGAAAAAATGAGAAATCACTGGTCAACTTTTAACCCTTATAACATCCTTACAAAAAATTACATTTAAAAAATTGTAATGATGTAAAGTAACGAGGGAGATCCAGCTCCAGGAAAGAGAAATAGTCTCTGATAAAATCCAAAATAGCTTTATTGTCATGAAAAAATTTAAAATGTGGACTCCAATGACAAGTGGTATAACAAAGGAATCACATAGCAGCTCTCACTGCACTGAACGCGTTTCGAACACAGCTGTGTTCTTAGTCCTCAGTATGATTACTGAGGACTAAGAACAAAGCTGTGTTCGAAACGCGTTCAGTGCAGTGAGAGCTTCTATGTGATTCCTTTGTTATACCACTTGTCATTGGAGTCCACATTTTAAATTTTTTCATGACAATAAAGCTATTTTGGATTTTATCAGAGACTATTTCTCTTTCCTGGAGCTGGATCTCCCTCGTTTCTTTTGTATCCATGACGTTGTTGGCTGCACGCTTGATCCTTGCTCGGATTTCTTCTTGGAATTTGGACTCTATTTGGGTGAGCTGAAGATTTTTTTTCCCTTTTTTAGATATGATGTAAAGTAGACATGTGGGAAATGTTTTTATTAACTATTTTGTCTGTAATAACTCTCTGATTTAAGGGCACAAAAATGAAAATTACTAAATTTTCACCAAATATCTGTTTTTTTCACAAATAAACACAAGTCATATCAAAGACATTTTACCACTATCATGAAGTACAATATGTCACAAAAAAAACTATCTGAGAATCAGTTGGTTATGTTGAAGCGTTCCAGAGTTATTATCACATAAAGTGATACTGGTCAAAATTGTAAAATTTGGCCTGGTCATGATGGAGCAAACAGCCTTGGGGGGTAAAGGGATTAAGGATAAACATGTAAATGTTTTAGGCCATGTGCACACGTTCAGTATTTTTCACGTTTTTTTGGGGGGGCTGTGCACACCATGCGGGAAGTAAGTAGATTATGTGCGGTTGGTACCCAGGGTGGAGGAGAGGAGACTCTCCTCCACGGACTGGGCACCATATAATTGGTAAAAAAAAAGAATTAAAATAAAAAATAGTGATATACTCACCCTCTGATGGCCCCGGAGTCCTCCCGCCTCTCAGCGGTGCATGCTGCCGCTTCCATTCCTATAGATGCTCTGTGTGAAGGACCTGCGATGACGTCGCCGTCTTGTGATTGGTCGCGTGACCGCTCATATGACCGCTCACTTGACCGCGATGTCATCGAAGGTCCTGCACACACACATCCTTCAGGGTATGTGCACACATCAGGATTTCTTGCAGAAATTTCCTGAAGAAAACCGGAAATTTTCTGCAAGAAATCCGCATTATTTTTTGCGTTTTTTTCCCGGTCTCTTCACGTTTCTTTTTAGCATTTTGCAAGCAAAATTAGCTTGCAGAATGCTAAAGTTTTCCAAGCGATCTGTAGCATCGCTTGGAAAACTGACTGACGGGTTGGTCACACTTGTCAAACACAGTGTTTGACAAGTGTGACCAACTTTTTACTATAGATGCTGCCTATGCAGCATCAATAGTAAAAGATAGAATGTTTAAAAATAATAAAAAAAATAAAAAAATGGTTATACTTACCTGCAGACAGCCGATCTCCTCAGCGGTGTCCGTTCCTATAGATGGTGTGTGTGTGCAGGACCTTCGATGACGTCACGGTCACGTGAGCGGTCACATGAGCGGTCACGCGACCAATCACAAGACGGCGACGTCATCGCAGGTCCTTCACACAGAGCATCTATAGGAATGGAAGAGAGAGCATGCACCGATGAGAGGCGGGAGGACTCCGGGGCCATCAGAGGGTGAGTATACCACTATTTTTTATTTTAATTCTTTTTTTTTTCACCAATTATATACACCCAGTCCGTGGAGGAGAGTCTCCTCTCCTCCACCCTGGGTACCAACCGCACATAATCTGCTTACTTTCCGCATGGAGTGCACAGCCCCATGCGGAAAGTAAGCAGATCAATGCATTCCTATGTGTGCGGAATCCCCGCAATTCCGCAAATTTAACCCCTTCCCGACCCATGACGCCACGTAGGCGTCATGAAAGTCGGTGCCAATCCGACCCATGACGCCTATGCGGCATCATGGAAAGATCGCGTCCCTGCAGATCGGGTGAAAGGGTTAACTCCCATTTCACCCGATCTGCAGGGACAGGGGGAGTGGTAGTTTAGCCCAGGGGGGGTGGCTTCACCCCCTCGTGGCTACGATCGCTCTGATTGGCTGTTGAAAGTGAAACTGCCAATCAGAGCGATTTGTAATATTTCACCTATTATAACGGGTGAAATATTACAATCCAGCCATGGCCGATGCTGAAATATCATCGGCCATGGCTGGAAATACTAATGTGCCCCCACCCCACCCCACCGATCGCCCCCCCCCCCAGCCCCCCGATCTGGCCGGTACACTGCTGCGGCTCCCCTCCGTCCTGTGCTCCGCTCCCCCCCGTGCTCTTGTCCGCTCCCCCCGTGCTCCAATCACCCCCCCGTGCTCCAATCACCCCCCCTGCACTCCGATCCACCCCCCCGGTGCTCCGTTCCACCCCCCGTGCTCCGTTCCAGCCCCCCCGTGCTCCGTTCCACGCCCCCCGTGCTCCGTTCCACCCCTCCCGCGCTCCGATTCCCCCCCCCCGTGCTCCGATCCCCCCCCGTGGTCCCCCCCAACCCCATCATACTTACGGATCCAGCCGGGGTCCCGTCCGTCTTCTCCCTGGGCGCCGCCATCTTCCAAAATGGCGGGCGCATGCGCAGTGCGCCCGCCGAATCTGCCGGCCGGCAGATTCGTTCCAAAGTGCATTTTGATCACTGAGATAGATTATATCTCAGTGATCAAAATAAAAAAAATAATAAATGACCCCCCCCCTTTGTCACCCCCATAGGTAGGGACAATAAAAAAATAAAGAAAATTTTTTTTTCCACTAATGTTAGAATAGGGTTAGGGGTAGGGGTAGGGTTAGGGGTAGGGTTAGGGTTAGGGGTAGGGTTAGGGGTAGGGTTAGGGTTAGGGTTAGGGGTAGGGTTAGGGGTAGGGTTAGGGGTAGGGGTAGGGTTAGGGGTAGGGTTAGGGCTAGGGTTAGGGGTAGGGGTAGGGTTAGGGTTTCGGTATGTGCACACGTATTCTGGTCCTCTGCGGATTTTTCCGCTGTGGATTTGATAAATCCGCAGTGCTAAACCGCTGCGGATTTATGGTGGATTTACCGCGTTTTTTTCTGCGCATTTCACTGCGGTTTTACAACTGCGATTTTCTATTGGAGCAGTTGTAAAACCGCTGCGGAATCCGCACAAAGAAGTGACATGCTGCGGAATGTAAACCGCTGCGTTTCCGTGCAGTTTTTCCGCAGCATAGCGATTTTTGTTTCCCGTAGGTTTACATTGAACTGTAAACTCATGGGAAACTGCTGCGGATCCGCAGCGTTTTCCGCAGCGTGTGCACATACCTTTAGAATTAGGCTATGTGCACACGGTGCGGATTTGGCTGCGGATTGGCCGCTGCGGATTCGCAGCAGTGTTCCATCAGGTTTACAGTACCATGTAAACATATGAAAAACCAAATCCGCTGTGCCCATGGTGCGGAAAATACCGCGCGGAAACGCTGCGTTGTATTTTCCGCAGCATGTCAATTCTTTGTGCGGATTCCGCAGCGTTTTACACCTGTTCCTCAATAGGAATCCGCAGGTGAAATCCGCACAAAAAACACTGGAAATCCACGGAAAATCCGCAGGTAAAACGCAGTGCCTTTTACCCGCGGATTTTTCAAAAATGGTTCGGAAATATCTCACATGAATCCGCAACGTGGGCACATAGCCTTAGGGTTAGGGTTGGAATTAGGGTTGTGGTTAGGGTTGTGATTAGGGTTATGGCTACAGTTGGGATTAGGGTTAGGGGTGTGTTGGGGTTAGTGTTGGAGTTAGAATTGAGGGGTTACCACTGTTTAGGCACATCAGGGGTCTCCAAACGCAACATGGCGCCACCATTGATTCCAGCCAATCTCGTATTCAAAAAGTCAAATGGTGCTCCCTCACTTCCGAGCCCTGACGTGTTCCCAAACAGTGGTTTACCCCCACATATGGGGTACCAGCATACTCAGGACAAACTGCGCAACAATTACTGGGGTCCAATTTCTCCTGTTACCCTTGTGAATCTAAAAAAATGCTTGCTAAAACATAATTTTTGAGGAAAGAAAAATGATTTTTTATTTTCACGGCTCTGCGTTGTAAACGTGTGTGAAGCACTTGGGGGTTCAAAGTGCTCACCACATATCTAGATAAGTTCTTTGGGGGGTCTACTTTCTAAAATGGGGTAACTTGTGGGGGGTTTCTACTGTTTAGGCACATCAGGGGCTCTGCAAACACAACGTGACGCCCGCAGAGCATTCCATCAAAGTCTGCATTTCAAAACGTCACTACTTCAATTCCAAGCCCCGGCATGTGCCCAAACAGTAGTTTACCCCCACATATGGGGTATCACCGTACTCAGGAGAAACTGGACAACAAATATTGGGGTAAAATTTCTCCTGTTACCCTTGGGAAAATTAAAAAATTCTGGGCTAAATAATTATTTTTGAGGAAAGAAAACGTATTTATTATTTTCACGGCTCTGCATTATAAACTTCTATGAAGCGCTTGGGGGTTCAAAGTGCTCACCACACATCTAGATAAGTTCCTTTCGGGGTCTAGTTTCCAAAATGGGGTCACTTGTGGGGGGTTTCTACTGTTAAGCCACATCAGGGGCTCTGCAAACGCAACGTGACGCCCACAGAGCATTCCATCAAAGTCTGCATTTCAAAACGTCACTACTTCACTTCCGAGCCTCGGCATGTGCCCAAACAGTGGTTTACCCCCACATATGGGGTATCAGCGTACTCAGGAGAAACTGGACAACAACTTTTCGGGTCCAATTTCTTCTGTAACCCTTGGGAAAATAAAAAATTCTGGGCTAAATAATTATTTTTGAGGAAAGAAAACGTATTTATCATTTTCACGGCTCTGCATTATAAACTTCTATGAAGCACTTGGGGGTTCAAAGTGCTCACCACACATCTAGATAAGTTCCTTTGGGGGTCTAGTTTCCAAAATGGGGTCACTTGTGGGGGGTTTCTACTGTTAAGCCACATCAGGGGCTCTGCAAACGCAACGTGACGCCCACAGAGCATTCCATCAAAGTCTGCATTTCAAAACGTCACTACTTCACTTCCGAGCCCCGGCATGTGCCCAAACAGTGATTTACCCCCACATATGGGGTATCGGCGTACTCAGGAGAAACTGGACAACAACTTTTGGGGTCAAATTTCTCCTGTTACCCTTGGGAAAATAAAAAATTGCAGGCTAAAAGATCATTTTTGAGAAAATAATTTTTTTTTTTTATTTTCATGGCTCTGCGTTATAAACTTCTGTGAAGCACTTGGGGGTTCAAAGTCCTCACCACACATCTAGATTAGTTCCTTTGGGGGTCTAGTTTCCAAAATGGTGTCATTTCTGGGGGATCTCCAATGTTTAGCCACACAGGGGCTCTCCAAACGTGACATGGTGTCCGCTAATGATTGGAGCTAATTTTCCATTTAAAAAACCAAATGGTGTGCCATCCCTTCCGAGCCCTGCCGTGCGCCCAAACAGTGGTTTACCCCCACATATGGGGTATCAGCGTACTCAGGACAAACTGGACAACAATATTTGGGGTCCAATTTCTCCTATTATCCTTGGCAAAATAGGAAATTCCAGGCTAAAAAATCATTTTTGAGGAAAGAAAAATTATTTTTTATTTTCATGGCTCTGCGTTATAAACTTCTGTGAAGCACCTGGGGGTTTAAAGTGCTCAATATGCATCTAGATAAGTTCCTTGGGGGGTCTAGTTTCCAAAATGGGGTCACTTTTCGGGGAACTCCAATGTTTAGGCACACAGGGGCTCTCCAAACGCGACATGGTGTCCGCTAACAATTGGAGCTAATTTTCCATTCAAAAAGTCAAATGGTGCGCCTTCCCTTCCGAGCCCTGCCGAGTGCCCAAACAGTGGTTTACCCCCACATATGAGGTATCGACGTACTCGGGAGAAATTGCCCAACAAATTTTATGATCCATTTTATCCTACTGCCCATGTGAAAATGAAAAAATTGAGGCGAAAAGAATTTTTTTGTGAAAAAAAAGTACTTTTTCATTTTTACAGATCAATTTGTGAAGCACCTGAGGGTTTAAAGTGCTCACTAGGCATCTAAATAAGTTCCTTGGGGGGTCTAGTTTCCAAAATGGGGTCACTTGTGGGGGAGCGCCAATGTTTAGGCACACAGGAGCTATCCAAACGCGACATGGTGTCCGCTAACGATGGAAATAATTTTTCATTCAAAAAGTCAAATGGCGCTCCTTCCCTTCCGAGCCTTACCATGTGCCCAAACAGTGGTTTACCCCCACATGTGAGGTATTGGTGTACTCAGGAGAAATTGCCCAACACATTTTAGGATCCATTTTATCCTGTTGCCCATGTGAAAATGAAAAAATTGAGGCTAAAAGAATTTTTTTGTGAAAAAAAAGTACTTTTTCATTTTTATGGATCAATTTGTGAAGCACCTGGGGGTTCAAAGGGCTCACTATGCATCTAGATAAGTTCCTTGGGCGTCTAGTTTCCAAAATGGGGTCACTTGTGGGGGAGCTCCAATTTTTAGCACACGGGGGCTTTCCAAACGTGACATGGTGTCCGCTAAAGAGTGGAGCCAATTTTTGATTCAAAAAGTCAAATGGCGCTCCTTCCCTTCCAAGCCCTGCCGTGCGCCCAAACAGTGGTTTACCCCCACATATGAGGTATCAGCGTACTCAGGACAAATTGGACAACAACTTTCGTGGTTCAGTTTCTCCTTTTACCATTGGGAAAATAAAAAAATTGTTGCTAAAAGATAATTTTTGTGACTAAAAAGTTAAATGTTCATTTTTTCCTTCCATGTTGCTTCTGCTACTGTGAAGCACCTGAAGGGTTAATAAATTTCTTGAATGTGGTTTTGAGTACCTTGAGGGGTGCAGTTTTTAGAATGGTGTCACTTTTGGGTATTTTCAGCCATATAGACCCCTCAAACTGACTTCAAATGTGAGGTGGTCCCTAAAAAAAATGGTTTTGTAAATTTCGTTGTAAAAATGACAAATCGCTGGTCAAATTTTAACCCTTATAACTTCCTAACAAAAAAAATTTTTGTTTCCAAAATTGTGCTGATGTAAAGTAAACATGTAGGAAATGTTATTTATTAACTATTTTGTGTCACATATCTCTCTGGTTTAACAGAATAAAAATTCAAAATGTGAAAATTGCGAAATTTTCAAAATTTTCGCCAAATTTCCGTTTTTATCACAAATAAACGCAGAATTTATTGACCTAAATTTACCACTAACATGAAGCCCAATATGTCACGAAAAAACAATCTCAGAACCGCTAGGATCCGTTGAAGCGTTCCTGAGTTATTACCTCATAAAGGGACACTGGTCAGAATTGCAAAAAACGGCAAGGTCTTTAAGGTCAAAATAGGCTGGGTCATGAAGGGGTTAATGAACATGTTGCTTTTTTTCTGCAATGCGATTTTTTTTGCGGAAAAAAAAGCAACATTTGCACAAGAAATGCGGAATACGCTTTAAATAATAGGAGGCATATGTAAGCGTTTTTTTCGCGTTTTTATCACGTTTTTATAGCGAAAAAACGCAAAAAAACGCGAAAAATACTGAACGTGTGCACATGGCCTTAGAGTGGCCTAATCAAAGCCCAGACCTTAATCCAATTGAGAATCTGTTGTCAGACTTGAAGGTTGCTGTTCATCAGAGCCAACTATCTTGAAGGAGCAACATCAGTTTTGCTTTGAGGAATGGGCAAAAATCCAAGTGGTAAGATGTGCAAAGCTCATAAAGACTTAAGGTACCATCACACTCAGCGACGCTGCAGTGATATACGAGAGACAATGAGCCGATCGCTGCAGCGTCGCTGTTTAGGTCGCTGTAGAGACGTCAAACACATCAACTCCAGAACGATGCAGGAGCGATCCAGTGACGTAACCGCGACTCACTTATCGTTCTCGCTGGTTGTTAGCTCCATGTAAAACATTGCTGGCGTCGTTGCTTTTGATGTCAAACATGACGAATCACGCCGACCTGATGACCAAATAAAGTTCTGGACTTCTAGCTCCGACCAGCGATGACACAGCGGGATCCAGATCGCTGCTGCGTGTCAAACACAACGAGATCGCTATCCAGGACGCTGCAACGTCACGGATCGTTGTCGTTCTCGTTGTAAAGTTCCTGAGTGTGACGGTACCTTTATCCAAAGCTACTTGCATCTTAATTGCCTCAAAAAGGAGGCTCTACAAAGTACTGACATTTGGGGTGAATAGTTAGGCAAACTGAAGTTTACAATAATTTTGTCTTATTTGTTATTTGCTTCACAATAAAAGAAATCCAAATATTCACAGTAGTAAGCGTGTTCTTTACCTGAACTGATTCAAACCCTCAAAAAAAGTGAAATTCCAGATTGTGAAGTATCAAACACAAAAAACACCAAAGGGGGAATACTTTCTAATGCCACTGTAATCTTCAGATTTCATGATGCCTTGCACACAACTAAGTCAACCAGTGCCAGAGGTAGGAAAACATCCCCGAAACATTGTTAAATCTCCATCATATTTGACGATAGGTACTGTGTTCTTTTCTTTGTAGGCTTCATTCCATTTTCAGTAAAGAGTAGAATGATGTGCTTTACCAAAAAGATTTATCTTTATCTCATCTGTCCACAAGACGCTTTGCCAGAAGGATTTTGGCTCACTTATATTTTGGCAAACTGCAGTCTAACTTTTTTTTTGTCTCTGTGTCTGCATTGTTATCCTCCCAGGTCTCCTGCCATAGAGTTTCCCCTCATTTAAATGTTGACGGATAGTTTGCGCTGTCACTGTTGCACCCTGAGCCTGCAGGACAACTTGAATTTCTTTGAAATTTGATTGGGTCTACTTATCCACGATGCTGCCTATCCTGCGTTGCAAGCCTTCATAATTTTTTGTCTGCAGTTCACATCCAGGGAGATTAGCTACAGTGCATTTGGTTGTAAACTTCTTGATTATGTTGCGTACCATGGACAAAGCAACACCAAGATCTCTGGAGATCCTTTGAGATCCCTTGAGATTGTTAATACAGTTTTGGTTCTCAAGTTCTCAGACAGTTCACTTCTCCTCCTTCTGTTTTGCACACAGACACACAGTGCAAAGATTGAGTCAATCTTCTTTACCTCCAAGAAGGTAAAAGAAAAAAAAAACAATTGCATGCATTTTACTTTTTACATCTTTATAGTCTCTGAAATAGTGAAATGCCTCCCCATTTTCCCCCAAAAATGTAATTAAATCTGTTCTCCTAATGCCAAATGCCCCTTTTTCTTCTGAGTCCTACAGTGTGACTAAACTACAGTTAGTGTCCACGTATATGCCATTACGCTAGCAGGGGCAAGCCGATTTTATAATTTACAAAGTACATGTCTCTATAAGCACAAGCTGGACAAGCTGGACAAGCACAAGCTGGGCAAGCTGGATAAGTTGGAATATTTGCAATTTTCACTCTGTAATGCCAACTTGAGGTTATTTATGAGAATACCTGTGGGGATAAAATGGTCAGCCATAGTTGAATTCCTAGAGGAGTGTAATTTCCAATATATCTAAAAATGAACCATACGGCGCTGCTTAGTTGCTTCAGGTGAATAAGCAGCAAATATATGGACGAAATCACTCCCAATCGTCCCAGAAGTGGTTAATCAAAGAAAACTATATGTGATATTTGCGCTAAGTTCACCTATATGAAGCCATAATATAGGAGACGCTGTCCCGGCCGGTGACTAGCGTGCTCCCCCAGAGCTTGGTAACTGCCGTGCACAGGCAGTGGCGGCCGTGTGTATAGAGCTGAAGCCGACAAGGTGCAGGACCTTGTGTGACGTCACAGTCACGTGATGTGTACAGGTGACCAGCTGCAAAGCTGCAGAGCTGCGGAGCTACGAATAGCACACAGGACCAACTAATCCTACGCGTTTCAGAGTCACTGACTCCTTCATCAGGGAGCACGCTACTCACCGGCCGGGACAGCGTCTCCTATACTACTATTTGCTCTGCAACATATTGGATATTTTCGGAACAGAGATTCAGAGAAGGTTTCAGATACCAACCTTTCAGCACATGAGTGAAGGACCTTTCCGCATGTCAGCACTAGACACAGATTTCCTTTTCTTTGATATTAAGGTAAACACATCTTGTTAATCACAGTCCTGTATGGGGAACCTTGTTTATGACATTTCCCAGTATTTTAACTATTTATGGCTTCATATAGGTGAACTTAGCGCAAATATCACATATAGTTTTCTTTAATTTCCAATATAGGGTCTATTGAGGAGAGTTCTGGGACTTCGGGGCTCTGCAAATGGAGTCTGCAAACTATTCTAGGAAAATGTATGTTCCAAAAGTCATATAATGCTCTTTCCTTCCCAGCCCTGCTTATGTTCCCAAACAGTATAACAAACAATTAGGTTTTGACGCATTTACAAAAAATTGTGTAACAAATTATACAATCAATTTCCACCTATTTTGGCATGTGAAAATATAAAATTGGGTTAAAACATCATTTTAGCAGTAAAAATTTAATTTGCTTTCTTCACAGGTTAATGTTATAAAATTCTTTGAAACACCTGTGGTGTGAACATGCTCACTACAACTATAGATACATTAATTGAGGCGTGTAGTTTTCAAAATGGAGTTACTTTTTTGGGGTACTGCTGTTCTGGTACTTGAAGGGTTCTTCCAATTTGTCATGCAACCTGGTAACTATTCCAACAAAATCTGTATTATAAAATAGTTTTCTTTACCTTCTGAGCTGTTGTGATTTGTGGAGGGTTTTTGTTGTTTTGGCATATCTGGGGCTTTGCAAATGCAACATGGTATTCATAATCTACACTGCTCAAAAAAATAAAGGAAACACTAAAATACCACATCGTAGATATCACTGAATTAAATATTACAGTTGCAACTCTTTATTACATATTAGAATGAGTTGAGAACAATAAAACATAAAAATGATCAATGTAAATTAAAATTAATATCCCATGGAGGTTTTAATTTGGAATGATATTCAAAATCAAAGTGGAAAATAAAATTACAGACTGATCCAACTTCAGTGTCAATACCTCAAGAAAAGAAAATTATGCACAGCAGTGTGTTTGGCCTTCACGTGCCTTATGACCTCCAATACAACGCCTGGGTATGGTCCTGATAAGGCGGCAGATGTTCTCCTAAGATATCTCCTCCAAAACCCGGGTTAAAGAATCAGTCAACTCCTGGACAGTCTGTGGTGCAACATGGCATTGGTGGACGGAACAAGACATGATGTCCCATAGGTGCTCTATTGGATTTAAGTCAGAAACTGGAAGACTACCTGGCGTACCCTGCAAAATACATTGACATGCTTCGGATTGAAAAATGTACCGCAGGCGAGTTTACGCAGGGTAATAAAGAAGCACAGTGGGCATGGGATCTCTATAACTCCCATCCACGTAGGTGGTACTGTAAAACTCCGCGTTTTTGCTGCAGTGAAAATATGCAACATAAAAAATTAGATAAAAGCTCATCGTGTGCACATAGCCTTATTTTAATAATCTTAGTAAACAGTCAATATATCATTTTGTTTAATTTGTATTATATAGTTTAATAACCAATGTAATTATTTGGCTTGTTTACAGATCCAGTGTCACAGTTACACAGGATACTGTTGGTGTGTATCTTCCAATGGACGACCTCTGAGTGGGACAGCAGTCGTACATAAAACTCCCCGGTGCCCAGGTGAGTTAATGCTAGAAATATTTATGTTATGTCAATTGGGAAAGCAACAAACACCTGGGCCATTAAAAACACAAAATTGTGCCTCCTGAAATTTGACATGGCAGATCTTTCTTCTTCCTGACATCTACCATTGGGGAATGGACATACACTTTGTGGCTCACTCAGAAATCCCAGGACCCCTCAAAAAGTTCCTTCTCTGTCTGTACACTGGCTTGGCTGTTAAAATGAGCACTCAGCCAGCCCTATCACATACCGCACTGATAATGTGCCACACAAGAAGACCTTGCACCTACAGTATGTTGAGAACAAGACCTAAAATAAATCCACTTACCCTGGAGTCTCGATAGCTGAAGATCTGAGAGCCTGTGATAATAGAATAATACTTGAAAAATATACAGTACAGACCAAAAGATTGGACACACCATCTCATTTAAAGATTTTTCTGTATTTTAATGACTATGAAAATTGTAAATTCACACTGAAGGCATCAAAACTATGAATTAACACATGTGGAATTATATACTTAACAAAAAAGTGTGAAACAACTGAAAATATGTCTTAAATTCTAGGTTCCTCAAAGTATCCACTTTTTGCTTTGATGACTGCTTTGCACACTCTTGACATTCTCATGATGAGCTTCAAGAGGTAGTCACTGGAAATGGTCTTCCAACAATCTTGAAGGAGTTCCCAGAGATGCTTACCACTTGTTGGCCCTCTGCGGTCCAGCTCACCACAAACCAACTCGATTGGGTTCAGGTCTGGTGATTGTGGAGGCCAGGTCATCTGGCATAGCACCCCATAACTCTCCTTCTTGGTTAAATAGCCCTTACACAGCCTGGAGGTGTGTTTGAGGTCATTGTCCTGTTGAAAAATAAATGATGGTCCAACTAAACGCAAACCGGATGGAATAGCATGCAAATGCTGTGGTGGCCATGCTGGTTCAGTATGCCTTCAATTTTGAATAAATCCCCAACAGTGTCACCAGCAAAGCACCCCCACACCATCACACCTCCTCCTCCATGCTTCATGGTGGGAACCAGGCATGTAGAGTCCATCAGTTCACCTTTTCTGCGTCGCACAAAGACACGGTGGTTGGAACCAAAGATTTCAAATTTGGACTCATCAGACCAAAGCACAGATTTCCACTGGTCTAATGTCCATTCCTTGTGTTCTTTAGCCCAAACAAGTCTCTTCTGCTTGTTGCCTGTCCTTAGCAGTGGTTTCCTAGCAGCTATTTTACCATGAAGGCCTGCTGCACAAAGTCTCCTCTTAACAGTTGTTGTAGAGATGTGTCTGCTGCTAGAACTCTGTGTGGCATTGACCTGGTCTCTAATCTGAGCTGTTGTTAACCTGTGATTTCTGAGGCTGGTGACTCGGATAAACTTATCCTCTGAAGCAGAGGTGACACTTGGTCTTCCTTTTCTGGGGCAGTCCTCGTGTAAGCCAGTTTCTTTGTAGCGCTTGAGGGTTTTTGCAACTGCACTTGGGGACACTTTCAAAGTTTTCCCATTTTTTTGAACTGACTGACCTTCATTTCTTAAAGTAATGATGGCCTCTAGAGTTGAGCGACCTTGACCTTTTTAGAGTCGAGCCGGGTTTCACGAAACCCGACTATCTCAAAAGTCGGGTCGAGTGAAATCGGCCGATTATGACGTAAAGTCGGGATCGACCGAAACACGAAACCCAATGCAAGTCAATGGGGCAGCATAGTCGGCAGTGAGTGGGGGCCAGGAAAACACCTAGAGTGCCCATTTTAATGTCAAAACCATCCATTCTTCTTAATGAAGCTTGTCAAGCGTAATTTACCTTATAATAATTGGAAGGCATTTGAAATTGGGGGTCATTTGGCTAAAGTTGTGTGGGGTAGGGCTGGTTCAAGTAATTAGTGGGCCCAGGAAATCTGCACCACGTCACGGCAGTGGAGCAGGGAGAGGTAAGTATTTCAACTTTGCAAGTGCTGTGATCCTGAGCAAGCAGGGGGGGCCCACTTGTTGGCATTGGCACTGGCACAGGGCCCCTCAAAGTACAGCGGTGTGTTTGCAGGGCGGGGGCGCCTCCCACCGGCAGCAACACTTTTGCGTACTATGAGAGGCCCTGTGCCAGTGACGTCGCCAACTAGTATTCCTCCCCCCACCTGATGAAGGAACCTGCACTTTCATCTGCACCTTCCTCTTTGTCCCCGTGTAAGGTGGTATGGTATGCGGGAAGAGCAACCTGACTTTCAGCAGGGTCACAATGTTGTTGTGTAGCATGCACGGGGAATGTTGTGTTATGGGTCAATGTACCAGCAGACTCATCTATCACTGGCTGGCCAATGGGCACGATGAAGTGGAGACACAGATATAGGCCCAAAGAATAAAGTGGGCTAAATGCAGTTCAAAATTGGTAACACAGGAATAACCAGGGGGCATTGCAGTGGAGGACAACTGGAATGAGAGGCTGACACAGAGAGTAGGGCCAAATCAGTAAGTAGTCGAAATGCAGTTCAAAATTGGCAACCGTAGTAAACAGGCGGCACAGCTTTGTTCAGTGGAGGAGAACAGCAAGGAGTGGCAGACACCGATAGTAGGCCCCAACCCAACTAGTAGGCCAAATGCAGTCTAACATTAACAACTACTTAACGAGAGCCTGAAAATGGAATTTCAGGACAGGAAACCAGGAGAACAGCAAGGAGTGGCAGACACCGATAGTAGGCCCCAAACCAACTAGTATGCCAAATGCAGTTGTTCCATTTAACCACAATTTAATGAGAGCCTGAAGATAGAAGCTCAGGAAAGGCAACCTGGGGAACACCTTGGAGTGTAACACACCATCTCTCTCCACCCCATACCCAATTTGTAGGCCTAATGCAGTGTAGTTTCCAAGAACTACTAAACGAGAGCCGGAAGATCGAAGCTCAGGAAAGGCAACCTGGGGAACACCTTGGAGTGTAACACACCCTCTCTCTACACCCCATACCCAATTTGAAGGCCTAATGCAGTGTAGTTTCCAAGAACTACTAAACGAGAGCTGGAAGATCGAAGCTCAGGAAAGGCAACCTGGGGAACACCTTGGAGTGTAACACACCCTCTCGCTACACCCCATACCCAATTTGAAGGCCTAATGCAGCGTAGTTTCCAACAACTACTAAACGAAAGCCGGAAGATCGAAGCTCAGGAAAGGCAACCTGGGGAACACCTTGGAGTGTAACAAACCCTCTCTCTACACCCCATACCCAATTTGTAGGCCTAATGCAGCGTAGTTTCCGACAACTACTAAACGAGAGCATGAAGATCGAAGCTCAGGAAAGGCAACCTGGGGAACACCTTGGAGTGTAACACACCCTCTCTCTACACCCCATACCCAATTTGAAGGCCTAATGCAGTGTAGTTTCCAAGAACTACTAAACGAGAGCCGGAAGATCGAAGCTCAGGAAATGCAACCTGGGGAACACCTTGGAGTGGAACACACCATCTCTCTACACCCCATACCCAATTTGAAGGCCTAATGCAGCGTAGTTTCCAAGAACTACTAAACGAGAGCCGGAAGATCGAAGCTCAGGAAAGGCAACCTGGGGAACACCTTGGAGTGTAACACAACGTCTCTCTACACCACGGAAGGGCTGATTCTTAGGAAGGAAGGCTGTTGGAAATAAGCATTGCGCGTCCGAGGGTGATTATATTCTTATTAGGTATATACTCACCCTCGGACGCGCCCTGCTTCTTTATTTGGAATGAATGTTTATTTGCAATGTGGTGTTGACTTTCTCTATTATTTTGGTAATTAATGATTTTATTATTTTCATTGTTTTGCATCTTCTCGGCAATAATATAAAGAAGACGCGACAGGACAACACTCAGTGGATGCCATATGTGTGTTTTCAATTTAAAAAACCTTTCAGTTAACTACTTGCAGGAGAAAGTAATTGTAGCTGGTGGCCATTTTTAGTACTGTACCAGATTTTAGTTGTGTGTTTGTTTTTAATGTTAAAATGTCTGCATTTGATATCTCACCAGTATTTTCTTTTTTATAAGCAAAATACTTTTTTTTTTATTTTATGATGTTGGTTCAAGGGGTACACGGGCAGCAGTAGACAGGTCAGTGGAGGCCTAGTGGAAGGAGGGACCACAGACAGGCTTCGAAGCCCTAACATAATAAATTGGGCTGCCTGTAGGCAATTTAAAATTGGTTCCAGGGGAACACGGGCAGCAGTAGACAGGTCAGTGGAGGCCTAGAGGAAGGAGGGACCGCAGATGCGCCAATGTTTCCCCCATACCAAATTTGTAGGCCTAATGCAGTGTAGTTTCCAACAACTACTAAACGAGAGCCGGAATATCGAAGCTCAGGAAAGGCAACCTGGGGAACACCTTGGAGTGTAACACACCCTCTCTCTACACCCCATACCCAATTTGAAGGCCTAATGCAGCGTAGTTTCCAACAACTACTAAACGAGAGCCGGAAGATCGAAGCTCAGGAAAGGCAACCTGGGGAACACCTTGGAGTGTAACACAACGTCTCTCTACACCACGGAAGGGCTGATTCTTAGGAAGGAAGGCTGTTGGAAATAAGCATTGCGCGTCCGAGGGTGATTATATTCTTATTAGGTATATACTCACCCCCGGACGCGCCCTGCTTCTTTATTTGGAATGAATGTTTATTTGCAATGTGGTGTTGACTTTCTCTATTATTTTGGTGATTAATGATTTTATTATTTTCATTGTTTTGCATCTTCTCGGCAATAATATAAAGAAGACGCGACAGGACAACACTCGGTGGATGCCATATCTGTGTTTTCAATTTAAAAAACCTTTCAGTTAACTACTTGCAGGAGAAAGTAATTGTAGCTGGTGGCCATTTTTAGTACTGTACCAGATTTTAGTTGTGTGTTTGTTTTTAATGTTAAAATGTCTGCATTTGATATCTCACCAGTATTTTCTTTTTTATAAGCAAAATACTTTTTTTTTTATTTTATGATGTTGGTTCAAGGGGTACACGGGCAGCAGTAGACAGGTCAGTGGAGGCCTAGTGGAAGGAGGGACCGCAGACAGGCTTCGAAGCCCTAACATAATAAATTGGGCTGCCTGTAGGCAATTTAAAATTGGTTCCAGGGGAACACGGGCAGCAGTAGACAGGTCAGTGGAGGCCTAGAGGAAGGAGGGACCGCAGATGCGCCAATGTTTCCCCCATACCAAATTTGTAGGTCTAATGCAGTGTAGTTTCCAACAACTACTAAACGAGAGCCGGAATATCGAAGCTCAGGAAAGGCAACCTGGGGAACACCTTGGAGTGTAACACACCCTCTCTCTACACCCCATACCCAATTTGAAGGCCTAATGCAGCGTAGTTTCCAACAACTACTAAACGAGAGCCGGAAGATCGAAGCTCAGGAAAGGCAACCTGGGGAACACCTTGGAGTGTAACAAACCCTCTCTCTACACCCCATACCCAATTTGTAGGCCTAATGCAGCGTAGTTTCCGACAACTACTAAACGAGAGCATGAAGATCGAAGCTCAGGAAAGGCAACCTGGGGAACACCTTGGAGTGTAACACACCCTCTCTCTACACCCCATACCCAATTTGAAGGCCTAATGCAGTGTAGTTTCCAAGAACTACTAAACGAGAGCCGGAAGATCGAAGCTCAGGAAAGGCAACCTGGGGAACACCTTGGAGTGGAACACACCATCTCTCTACACCCCATACCCAATTTGAAGGCCTAATGCAGCGTAGTTTCCAACAACTACTAAACGAGAGCCGGAAGATCGAAGCTCAGGAAAGGCAACCTGGGGAACACCTTGGAGTGTAACACAACGTCTCTCTACACCACGGAAGGGCTGATTCTTAGGAAGGAAGGCTGTTGGAAATAAGCATTGCGCGTCCGAGGGTGATTATATTCTTATTAGGTATATACTCACCCTCGGACGCGCCCTGCTTCTTTATTTGGAATGAATGTTTATTTGCAATGTGGTGTTGACTTTCTCTATTATTTTGGTAATTAATGATTTTATTATTTTCATTGTTTTGCATCTTCTCGGCAATAATATAAAGAAGACGCGACAGGACAACACTCGGTGGATGCCATATCTGTGTTTTCAATTTAAAAAACCTTTCAGTTAACTACTTGCAGGAGAAAGTAATTGTAGCTGGTGGCCATTTTTAGTACTGTACCAGATTTTAGTTGTGTGTTTGTTTTTAATGTTAAAATGTCTGCATTTGATATCTCTCCAGTATTTTCTTTTTTGTAAGCAAAATACTTATTTTTATATTTTCTGATGTTGGTTCCAGGGGTACACGGGCAGCAGTGCCCTGGTCAGTGTAGTAGTAGTTGAAAGAATGGACCGCAGACAGGCATCGAAGGCCTAAAATAAAAAAATTGGGCTGGCTGTAGGCAATTTTAAATTGGTTCCAGGGGTACACGGGCAGCAGTGGTGTGGTCAGTGGAGGCCTAGTGGAAGGAGTGACCGCAGACAGGCATCGAAGGCCTAAAATAATAACACATGGCTGTAGGCAATTTTAAATTGGTTCCAGGGGTACACGGGCAGCAGTGGTGTGGTCAGTGGAGGCCTAGTGGAAGGAGTGACCGCAGACAGGCATCGAAGGCCTAAATTAATAACACATGGCTGTAGGCAATTTTAAATTGGTTCCAGGGGTACACGGGCAGCAGTGACCTGGTCAGTGTAGTAGTAGTTGAAAGAATGGACCGCAGACAGGCATCGAAGGCCTAAAATAAAAAAATTGGGCTGGCTGTAGGCAATTTTAAATTGGTTCCAGGGGTACACGGGCAGCAGTGGTGTGGTCAGTGGAGGCCTAGTGGAAGGAGTGACCGCAGACAGGCATCGAAGGCCTAAAATAATAACACATGGCTGTAGGCAATTTTAAATTGGTTCCAGGGGTACACGGGCAGCAGTGCCCTGGTCAGTGTAGTAGTAGTTGAAAGAATGGACCGCAGACAGGCATCGAAGGCCTAAAATAATAACACATGGCTGTAGGCAATTTTAAATTGGTTCCAGGGGTACACGGACAGCAGTGGTGTGGTCAGTGGAGGCCTAGTGGAAGGAGTGACCGCAGACAGGCATCGAAGGCCTAAAATAATAACACATGGCTGTAGGCAATTTTAAATTGGTTCCAGGGGTACACGGACAGCAGTGGTGTGGTCAGTGGAGGCCTAGTGGAAGGAGTGACCGCAGACAGGCATCGAAGGCCTAAAATAATAACACATGGCTGTAGGCAATTTTAAATTGGTTCCAGGGGTACACGGGCAGCAGTGGTGTGGTCAGTGGAGGCCTAGTGGAAGGAGTGACCACAGACAGGCATCGAAGGCCTAACATAACAAAAATGTCAATACAATGGTATTGTCAGTGGCAGGCATTGAAGGATGTCAGCGCATAGACTAAACATTGGTGGAGCTGTGAGATAATTTTGCAAGTGGTAGAGCACTGTTTGAGCTGGGGTGGGGGGAAACTGTCTTGTGGCCGGCGGTACAGGCCCAGGGCCCCTCATATTACAACGGTGTGTCTGACGTTGGGTACGCACCACCACCGCCAGAGACACTTTATTGTACTAGGAGGGGCCCAGTGGCAGTGCCGTCGACCAAAAGCGGGCTCACCCACCTCTTCAGACAAACTGCACTCTCACGGGTGCTGTCGCCAAGTGTCGATACCACGGCCCCGTGTGGGGAGTTTGGCCATTTAGTGAGGTGTAAACATGTCGTATGCTGGACAATCAGGTGCAGAAAATTACGAGATTGGAAAAGGCATTCAGAATAGTCCACAGGCAATACCTTTTCATAGGAAAGCTAGGTGTCAGCCGGGCAAGGTGGGGCAAAAGATTTCGAAATCCAGTTGTGGTTCATTTTAATGAAGGTTAGATCATCTACATTTTGGGTAGCCAGACGAGTCCTTTTTTCTGTTAGTATTGAACCTGCAGCACTGAATACTCTTTCTGATAGGACACTAGCTGCCGGGCAAGCAAGCTCCTGCAATGCATATTCTGCCAATTCTGGCCAGGTGTCTAATTTTGATGCCCAGTAATCAAATGGGAATGACGGTTGAGGGAGAACATCGATAAGGGATGAAAAATAGTTTGTAACCATACTGGACAAATGTTGTCTCCTGTCACTTTGAATTGATGCTGCAGTACCTGTCCTGTCTGCGGTCATAGCAAAATCACTCCACAACCTGGTCAGAAAACCCCTCTGGCCAACGCCACTTCTGATTTCTGCCCCTCTAACTCCTCTGGTCTGCTGGCCCCTGCAGCTTGTGTGAGAACGATTACGGGCGCTGTGTGCAGGGAATGCCAGAAGCAAACGGTCAACAAGAGTTGATTGTTTGGTTGCTAATATTAGTTCCAAGTTCTCATGTGGCATTATATTTTGCAATTTGCCTTTATAGCGAGGATCAAGGAGGCAGGCCAACCAGTAATCGTCATCATTCATCATTTTAGTTATGCGTGTGTCCCTTTTGAGGATACGTAAGGCATAATCCGCCATGTGGGCCAAAGTTCCAGTTCTCAAATCTGCGGTTGTGCTTGGTTGAGGGGCAGTTTCAGGCAAATCCACGTCACTTGTGTCCCTCAAAAAACCAGAACCCGGCCTTGCCGCGCCACCAATTTCCAGTGGCCCCGGAAAAGCTTCCTCATTAAAAATATAATCATCCCCATCATCCTCCTCGTCCTCCTCCTCCTCTTCGCCCGCTACCTCGTCCTGTACACTGCCCTGGCCAGACAATGGCTGACTGTCATCAAGGCTTTCCTCAGCTGCAGACGCCTGATCCTTTATGTGCGTCAAACTTTGCATCAGCAGACGCATTAGGGGGATGCTCATGCTTATTATGGCGTTGTCTGCACTAACCAGCCGTGTGCATTCCTCAAAACACTGAAGGACTTGACACATGTCTTGAATCTTCGACCACTGCACACCTGACAACTCCATGTCTGCCATCCTACTGCCTGCCCGTGTATGTGTATCCTCCCACAAAAACATAACAGCCCGCCTCTGTTCACACAGTCTCTGAAGCATGTGCAGTGTTGAGTTCCACCTTGTTGCAACGTCTATGATTAGGCGATGCTGGGGAAGGTTCAAAGAACGCTGATAGGTCTGCATACGGCTGGAGTGTACGGGCGAACGGCGGATATGTGAGCAAAGTCCACGCACTTTGAGGAGCAGGTCGGATAACCCCGGATAACTTTTCAGGAAGCACTGCACCACCAGGTTTAAGGTGTGAGCCAGGCAAGGAATGTGTTTCAGTTGGGAAAGGGAGATGGCAGCCATGAAATTCCTTCCGTTATCACTCACTACCTTGCCTGCCTCAAGATCTACAGTGCCCAGCCACGACTGCGTTTCTTTCTGCAAGAACTCGGACAGAACTTCCGCGGTGTGTCTGTTGTCGCCCAAACACTTCATAGCCAATACAGCCTGCTGACGTTTGCCAGTAGCTGCCCCATAATGGGAGACCTGGTGTGCAACAGTGGCAGCTGCGGATGGAGTGGTTGTGCGACTGCGGTCTGTGGACGAGCTCTCGCTTCTGCAGGAGGACGAAGAGGAGGAGGAGGGGGTGCGAACGGCTACAGCCAATTGTTTCCTAGACCGTGGGCTAGGCAGAACTGTCCCAAACTTGCTGTCCCCTGTGGACCCTGCATCCACCACATTTACCCAGTGTGCCGTGATGGACACGTAACGTCCCTGGCCATGCCTACTGGTCCATGCATCTGTTGTCAGGTGCACCTTTGTGCTCACAGATTGCCTGAGTGCATGGACGATGCGCTCTTTAACATGCTGGTGGAGGGCTGGGATGGCTTTTCTGGAAAAAAAGTGTCGACTGGGTAGCTCGTAGCGTGGTACAGCGTAGTCCATCAGGGCTTTGAAAGCTTCGCTTTCAACTAACCGGTAGGGCATCATCTCTAACGAGATTAGTCTAGCTATGTGTGCGTTCAAACCCTGTGTACGCGGATGCGAGGCTAAGTACTTCCTTTTTCTAACCATAGTCTCATGTAGGGTGAGCTGGACTGGAGAGCTGGAGATCGTGGAACTAGCGGGGGTGCCGGTGGACATGGCAGACTGAGAGACGGTGGGAGATGGTATTGTTGCCACCGGTGCCCTAGACGCAGTGTTTCCTACTACGAAACTGGTGATTCCCTGACCCTGACGGCTTTGGCCTGGCAAAGAAACCTGCACAGATACTGCAGGTGGTGCGGAAAATGGTGGCCCTACACTGCCGGAAGGGATGTTGCGTTGCTGACTAGCTTCATTGGCCGAGGGTGCTACAACCTTAAGGGACGTTTGGTAGTTAGTCCAGGCTTGCAAATGCATGGTGGTTAAATGTCTATGCATGCAACTTGTATTGAGACTTTTCAGATTCTGTCCTCTGCTTAAGGTAGTTGAACATTTTTGACAGATGACTTTGCGCTGATCAATTGGATGTTGTTTAAAAAAATGCCAGACTGCACTCTTTCTAGCATCGGATACCTTTTCAGGCATTGCAGACTGAGCTTTAACCGGATGGCCACACTGTCCTCCAACAAGTTTTAGCTTTGCCACGCGTTTTGGGCAAGATACGGGCCCGGCAGATGGAACCTGTTGCGATGTTGATGCCTGCTGCGGCCCCTCCTCCTCCGCTTCAGAACTGCTGCCGCCTGCACCCTGTTCCCCCAATGGCTGCCAATCGGGGTCAAGAACTGGGTCATCTATTACCTCTTCTTGTAGCTCGTGTGCAACTTCGTCTGTGTCACCGTGTCGGTCGGTGGTATAGCGTTCGTGATGGGGCAACATAGTCTCATCAGGGTCTGATTCTTGATCAGCACCCTGCGATGGCAATGTTGTGGTCTGAGTCAAAGGACCAGGATAGTAGTCTGGCTGTGGCTGTGCATCAGTGCACTCCATGTCAGATTCAACTTGTAATGGGCATGGACTGTTAACTGCTTCACTTTCTAAGCCAGGGACGGTATGTGTAAAGAGCTCCATGGAGTAACCCGTTGTGTCGCCTGCTGCATTCTTCTCTGTTGTTGTTTTTGCTGAAGAGGACAAGGAAGCGACTTGTCCCTGACCGTGAACATCCACTAACGACGCCCTGCTTTGACATTTACCAGTTTCACGAGAGGAGGCAAAAGAGCTAGAGGCTGAGTCAGCAAGATAAGCCAAAACTTGCTCTTGCTGCTCCGGCTTTAAAAGCGGTTTTCCTACTCCCAGAAAAGGGAGCGTTCGAGGCCTTGTGTAGCCAGACGACGAACCTGGCTCCACAGCTCCAGACTTAGGTGCAATATTTTTTTTCCCACGACCAGCTGATGCTCCACCACTACCACTACCCTCATTACCAGCTGACAATGAACGCCCCCGGCCACGACCTCTTCCACCAGACTTCCTCATTGTTTTAAAAACGTTACCAAACGAACGGTATTTGTTGCTGTCACACAACTTACACGGTGAGCTATAACTTCAGTATGATTTAGCTACCCCTTTACAGGTGGGTGAGACCACAACGAAAATCAGCCACAATGTTACACACTCTGTTGTTGTTGGCAACAAATGAGATGGCACACACGCAGGACTGTCACTGAAGTGCAAATGTAAATATTTATCTCCCACTGATTTGTGTTTGTTTTTTTTAAAAGGGAGACTTCAGAAAAAAAAAAAATTAAAAAAAAATGATTTTTTACAGAAGAATTTATAAAACAAATAAAATGAAATGATTGTTTCAGGGAGAATTTAGGAAAAAAAAAAAAAAAAAGGCTTTGTAGGGCCCACTGAGTGAGAGAGGACGCACACAGGAGTCAGGAGTGGCACACAAGCCCAGAGGCCAATATTAATCTCCCACCGATTGATTTAGTTTTTTTTTTTGGTAGATTTTGGAACCCAAATCAAGCAAAAAAATTAATAGGCTTTCTATGGCCCACAATTGGGGAGAGAGAGAGAGATGGCACACCCAGGAGTCAAGACTGGCACACAAGCAGAAGGGGCAATATGAATCTCCCACAGATTTTTTTTTTTTTTTTTTTTCAGGGAGACTTGAGAGAAAAAAAAATACAAAAAAAATGATTTTTTTCAGGAATAATTTAGAAACCAAAGAAAATAAAATGAATGTTTCAGGGAGAATTTAGAAAACAAATAAAACAAAAAATAGGCTTTCTAGGGCCCACTGAGTGACAGATGACGCACACAGGAGTCAGGAGTGGCACACAAGCCCAGAGGCCAATATTAATCTCCCACTGATTGATTTAGTGATTTTTTTTGGTAGATTTTGGAACCCAAATCAAGCAAAAAAATTAATAGGCTTTCTATGGCCCACAATTGGGGAGAGAGAGAGAGATGGCACACCCAGGAGTCAAGACTGGCACACAAGCAGAAGGGGCAATATGAATCTCCCACAGATTTTTTTTTTTTTTTTTTTTTTCAGGGAGACTTGAGAGAAAAAAAAATACAAAAAAAATGATTTTTTTCAGGAATAATTTAGAAACCAAAGAAAATAAAATGATTGTTTCAGGGAGAATTTAGAAAACAAATAAAACTAAAAATAGGCTTTCTAGGGCCCACTGAGTGACAGATGACGCACACAGGAGTCAGGAGTGGCACACAAGCCCAGAGGCCAATATTAATCTCCCACTGATTGATTTAGTGATTTTTTTTGGTAGATTTTGGAACCCAAATCAAGCAAAAAAATTAATAGGCTTTCTATGGCCCACAATTGGGGAGAGAGAGAGAGATGGCACACCCAGGAGTCAAGACTGGCACACAAGCAGAAGGGGCAATATGAATCTCCCACAGATTTTTTTTTTTTTTTTTTTTTCAGGGAGACTTGAGAGAAAAAAAAATACAAAAAAAATGATTTTTTTCAGGAATAATTTAGAAACCAAAGAAAATAAAATGATTGTTTCAGGGAGAATTTAGAAAACAAATAAAACTAAAAATAGGCTTTCTAGGGCCCACTGAGTGACAGATGACGCACACAGGAGTCAGGAGTGGCACACAAGCCCAGAGGCCAATATTAATCTCCCACTGATTGATTTAGTGATTTTTTTCAGGTAGATTTTGGAACCCAAATCAAGCAAAAAAATTAATAGGCTTTCTATGGCCCACTATTTGTGAGAGAGATGGCACGCTCAGGACTGGCACACAAGCCCAGAGGCCAATATTAATCTCCCATTTTTTTTTTTTTCCAGGGAAAATTTATAAACCCAATAAAAAAAATAATAATAAATAGGCTTTCTATGGCCCACTAACTGAGAGAGAGAGATGGCACGCTTAGGACTGGCACACAAGCCCAAAGCCCAATATTAATCTCCCACTGATTGATTTAATGATTTTTTCAGGTAGAATTTAGAACCCAAATCAAGCAAAAAAATTAATAGGCTTTCTATGGCCCACTGAGTGAGAGATGGCACACACAGGAGTAAGGAGTAGCACACAAGCCCTGAGGCCAATATTTTTCTCCCACTGATTGATTGATTGATTTTTTCAGGTAGAATTAGGAACCCAAATCAACCCAAAAAATAAATAGGCTTTCTATGGCCCACTATTTGTGAGAGAGATGGCACGCTCAGGACTGGCACACAAGCCCAGAGGCCAATATTAATCTCCCACTTTTTTTTTTTTCCAGGGAAAATTTATAAACCCAATAAAAAAAATAATAATAAATAGGCTTTCTATGGCCCACTATCTGAGAGAGAGAGATGGCACGCTTAGGACTGGCACACAAGCCCAAAGGCCAATACTAATCTCCCACTGATTGATTGATTGATTTTTTCAGGTAGAATTATGAACCCAAATCAACCAAAAAAATAAATAGGCTTTCTATGGCCCACTATTTGTGAGAGAGATGGCACGCTCAGGACTGGCACACAAGCCCAGAGGCCAATATTAATCTCCCACTTTTTTTTTTTTTCCAGGGAAAATTTATAAACCCAATAAAATAATAAAAAAATAGGCTTTCTATGGCCCACTATCTGAGAGAGAGAGAGATGGCACGCTTAGGACTGGCACACAAGCCCAAAGGCCAATATTAATCTCCCACTGATTGATTTATTGATTTTTTCAGGTAGAATTTAGAACCCAAATCAAGCAAAAAAATTAATAGGCTTTCTATGGCCCACTGAGTGAGAGATGGCACACAGGAGTAAGGAGTGGCACACAAGCCCTGAGGCCAATATTTTTCTCCCACTGATTGATGTTGTGATTTTTTCTGGTAGATTTTGGAACCCAAATCAAGCAAAAAAATAAATAGGCTTTCTATGGCCCACTGAGTGAGAGATGACACAGACAGAGATGGCACTCTAGCAGAAATGTCAATCTTAATCTCCCACAAAAAAAAAAAAAAAAAAAAAAAAAAGGAACTGTCCTTCAATTACTATCTCCCTGCAGTAATCTCAGCCAGGTATGGCAGGCAGCAATAAGGAGTGGACTGATGCACAAATTAAATAAAAAGTGTGGACAAACAAACAAGATAGCTGTGCAGAAAGGAAGGAACAAGAGGATTTGTGCTTTGAAAAAAGCAGTTGGTTTGCACAGCGGCGTACACACAGCAATGCAGCTATCAGGGAGCCTTCTAGGGCAGCCCAATGAGCTACAGCGCTGAGGAAAAAAAAAAAAAAGGAGCTTCCACTGTCCCTGCACACCGAAGGTGGTGTTGGGCAGTGGAAATCGCTACAGCACAAGCGGTTTTGTGGTTAATGGACCCTGCCTAACGCTATCCCTGCTTCTGACGAAGCGGCAGCAACCTCTCCCTAAGCTCAGATCAGCAGCAGTAACATGGCGGTCGGCGGGAACTCCCCTTTATAGCCCCTGTGACACCGCAGACAGCAAGCCAATCACTGCAATGCCCTTCTCTAAGATGGTGGGGACCAGGACCTATGTCATCACGCTGCCCACACTCTGCGTTTACCTTCATTGGCTGAGAAATGGCGCTTTTCGCGTCATTGAAACGCGACTTTGGCGCGAAAGTCGCGTACCGCATGGCCGACCACGCACAGGGGTCGGATCGGGTTTCATGAAACTCGACTTCGCCAAAAGTCGGCGACTTTTGAAAATGTTCGACCCGTTTCGCTCAACCCTAATGGCCTCTCATTTTTCTTTACTTACCTGCTTTCTTCTTGCCATAATACATATTCTAACAGTCTATTTAGTAGGACTATCAGCTGTGTATCCACCAGACTTCTGCTCACCACAACTGATGGTCCCAACCCCATTTATAAGGCAAGAAATCCCACTTATTAAACCTGACAGGGCATACCTGTGAAGTGAAAACCATTTCCTGTGACTACCTCTTGAAGCTCATAATGAGAATGCCAAGAGTGTGCAAAGCAGTCATCAAAGCAAAAGGTGGATACTTTGAAGAACCTAGAATATAAGACATATTTTAAGTTGTTTCACACTTTTTTGTTAAGTATATAATTCCACATGTGTTAATTCATAGTTTTGATGCCTTCAGTGTGAATTTACAATTTTCATAGTCATGAAAATACAGAAAAATCTTTAAATGAGAGGGTGTGTCCAAACTTTTGGTCTGTACGGTATACTTCACTATTATGTTTACCTTGACAACCCTAATAAGGTAAAAATATATTTTTCTAAAATGTTAGGCTGCTTTCACATGTCCTGATATTTCCAGTAGTGGAAAAAACAGTACTAGAGATATGAGAGTCCGTGTGTACATGTGTGTAATGTTTGTGGCACACGTGTGGACACTGTGTGCCGCCTGTGTGCCACATCAATACCACACGTACCAGCGCCAGGGAAGCAGCTGTACTGTTTGCGCTATTTCCCCCAGCTGCTGGGTGCTGGATACCCATGTTTTCTTGATAACCAGCCAGGCAAAACTGACAGCTGTAGGCTGCAACCCTCAGCTGTCAGATTCAGCAAGGCTGTTTATCAGGAATAGAGGGGTCCCTATGCAGTTTCTTTTAAGTTAGTTAAATAAGTAATAAAAAAAAAAAAGGCGAGAGGTGCCCCCTATTTTTGACAACCAACTTTGCTAAGCAGGCAGCCAGACAGCTGGGGGTTGGTATTCTCAGGCTGGAAAGGGGCCATAGATATTGAACCCCCAAGCCTAAAAATAACAGCCTGCAGCTGCCCAGAATATGCACATCTATTAGATGGCGCTTTGCCCGACTCTTCCCACTTGCCTCGTGGCAGTGGCAAGTGGGGTAATGTTTGTGGGGTTGTTGCCACCTTTGTATTGTCTGGTGACATCAAGCCCATGATTATTAATGTAGAGGCGTCTATAAGACACCTATCCATTACAAATTGTATAGTTGTGTATTAAATAAACACACAGCAAGCATAAAGTCTTTTATTAGAAATTAAAATAAAACACACTTTTCCATTTTTATTTAAAAATAACAAGACAGTTATACTCACAGAATGTCCATTTCATTGAAGCCCTTGTCTCCTGTAATGAAACAAAAATAAAAAAACAACCATATCCCTCATCTGTTCAACGTTCTGTGCCACGCTATAATCCATGTCTAGGGATAAATAATTTTCAACCTGAATGGTGCCAAGATGCAGCCATCCAGTCTGAGAAGCACTGATGAATGTGCTGCTGCGACCGCAGCATCAGTGGCTAATGTTGACATCATCGTGGTAACCGCTAGTCACTGAGGCTGCGGAACTGATTAAACAACTGGTTCAGGCAAATATCCAGCAACAGAGGCACATCAGCAAATGAAACTCCTAACAGAAGCTGTCGTGGCAGAGAAACCGCACCACCCCCAAACCACCTATTATGCATACACTGTCTGCAGTGCTCTTTCTCAACCTGTGAGAGGCCTCAGGCCTGCCAGGTAACTATGAATCATGTCATGGTGACAGGACTCCTGGACATAGGGAGTTTGATGACCATGATAAGGGCCAAACTTCCACATGTGACAGTCTATGTGAAGGGGGAGGGTGTAAGGTGCATCCATGGTGACACTAAGAAATATCCCCTGGTGTGGGTCTATGTATGCATAGACTGTGATAACATGTCCCATGAAGACGCAGTGGTCAAAGGCTTGTTGCATAATGTGATTGTCGGGTGTGACTTTCTATTATTTTGGGAGTTGTGGAGAAAAGCTGTGGTGCCTGATAGCTCAGCTGCAAACCAGGTTTTGCCTAAAGCAGCCATATCACATGATGCATATGATGAGTTTCCATTTTCTGTACTAGCTGGCAGTGGAGAGGAGGAATCATCCCCTGAGATTAATGTCACTGACCTGGAGGTGTCCAGGAAAAACTTTGGAACCACCCAGTTCAGGGACTTAGCTCTAAAATGTGTGCTTGAAAATGTAACCGTATTGAATGGTGTTCCTCATGAGCAGGGATCTGTTTCCATATTTTGCTACAAATCTTTTGTATTGAGTGACCAAAGTGAAGGGAGATGCATGGTGTTAAATATCTCCTATGTCTTAGATTGTTATCTGGGAGTAGATAGGACCCAGGAGCGGACCCTCCAGAGGTCTTACTTTCCAGGGTGTCATAGACAAATTCTAGCCTATTGTTGATCTTTTGTCATGCTCCAGTTCTCCAGTGGTCCATTTCCACAGTCCCTTAGTCATGTTGCCCATTATTGAGGTTCTGTTTTAGCAAATAATGATGGATTTAGTGGGCGCATATGGTGAGACAGACTTGCCGCAAGGGGTTGCAGAAAACTATCCATCAAATCTGCTTTTGTCAAAACCAAAATAAAATCTAGAGATACCATACTTTATAAAGATAATTGTAAAAGTGTCAATCCAGATCTGCCTATTACTTATAGCACTCTATATAGTTTACAGTGCATTAAAATGTAGAGTATAATCTGTAAATATTTACTGTATATTAATTAGGATGATATTTTAACCTCTTAGTGACAGAACAAATTTTGACCTTAATGATCAGGCCAAATATTTTAGATGTGACAAGAGTAACTTTATGCCATAATAACTCTGGAATGCTTTAATTTCACAATTTTAAAACTTTCCATTGTTATGCCCTTAAATCATATAGCTATACTACACAAAATAATAGCAATTCCCACATGTCTACTTTACATCAGCCCAATTTTTGAAACATAATTTTTTTTTTAGAAAGTTAGAAGGGTTTAAAGTTGATCAACAATTTCACAACTTTCCAACAAACTTTACAAAACCACATTTTTAGGGGCCACATCACATTTGAAGTGTCTTTGAGGTGTCTATGTGATATAAGATATCAAAAAGTCGCACTTATCTAAAAACTGCACCCCTAAAAGTACTCAAAACCACAATCAAGAAGTGTATTTACCATTCAAGAGCATCACAGAAATTAATGGAATGTGGACGGAAAAAATTAATATTTTTTTTTCGCAAAAATTTTGCTTTAGCCCCACATTTTTTACTTTCACAAGGATAACAGGGGAAATTAGACCCCAAAATTTGTTTCAAAATTTCTTCTAAGTATTCTAGTACCCCATATGTGGGGGATATCTACTGTTTGGGCACTCAGCAGGGCTCGGAAATGAATCGCCAAAAAACACAAAAATGGCAGAAATCGATAACAGATGCCATGTCATGTTGGATGACCCTATTTTGGAAACAACACCCCTCAAGGATTTTAATCAGGGGTATAGTGAGGACTTTTAACCCAAAACTACTACACAGAATTTGATACATCAGTTCATCATATTGAATAAGTTGTCATTAGTGTTGAGCGCAATTGCTCGCTACTTGAGTTTGCATCATGGGTGCTCGAGCGACCCCCATGCAAACTCTAGTAGCGAGCACTTGCGCTCATCACTAGTTGTCATAGCGACATTTTTTTTAAAACCCTAACTCTAATATTAACCCTAACCCTAGCCCAACCCTAACCCTATCCCAACCCTAGCCCTAAGCCGAACCCTAACTTAAGCCCAAACCTAACCCTAAACCCAGCTCTAACCCTAAGCCTAACTCTGACCCAAACGTTAACCTTAGCCTGACCCCAGCCTCAACCCTAACCCCAACCCTTACCCTAGCCCAAATGGCAAAAAATGAAAGAAATAAAATACTAAAACAAGAAAAATGTAATCTGACTAAAGGAAAGGCACAGTGAGGGATCACATACTATTTATTGGTTTTGATCACTCTGATAGGAGGATGGAGGAAAAGGAGGCGGAGGGCCAGAGTTGGAGCTGAAGGGACCAAGGGATGGCGGAAGGGTTTGGGGGCCTCATATCATGTCAGAATAGAGAGAAATATTTTTAATAGCAGGCACACTGATTGCGGTTATTCATTGAATAACAACGATCACGTGATTGGGGACCCAAAAAAAGGTCCCTGATTGTGTTCTCTAAGGTCTCAGCTACCCATGGTAGCTGAAATAACCCAGATTTTATGATGCTGGGGTGCTATAACCTAGTTCCCGATTGCAGTTTTAAAATGGTAATGAGGGAATAAGGCCCTTTAACGGCCACCATTTTAATGCATAGCAGCAGTCGTTATGGGGTTAAAACAAGCGATTCATAAGGGTTGTAGGTTGTGTGTTGCATTACTAAAGTTAAGTATAGGTTAATGTAATTGGTTTTCACATGTTATAAAATCTATCTTTTTATTCCTCATTGTATCCTATGATTAAATGCATTTACTGTTTAATTGCATTGTATAGATGGATCCATAGGTTTTTAAAAATGTTTGAATAAACTAAGAAGTTTTAATTACCGGTTGGTTGTGCCGTGCAATTTCCTCTTTACTTGGTGGATTTAGTGGGATCCCTGGTAATGTCTGCCAGAAGACATTAATATATCTTGGTGATTGTAGATTATGCTGCGCAGTACCCTGAGGCAGTGCTTTTCAGAAATTCCTCCTCTAAATGTATTGCTCAGGAGCTGATTCTTGTATTTTCATGAAATGGCCTTCTTAAGGAAATATTAGCAAATCAAGGGACAGTTTTCATGTAGAAGGTCATGAGGAAGATGTGCAAGACCTTGAAAATTTTGCAGCCCCAAACTTCAGTGTACCATCCACAGACAGATGGCACAGTAAAAAGGTTTACCAAAACCTTAAAGTCCATGTTAAAAAAGGTGGTAGAAAAATATGATCACGATAGAGACTGTCCTCTGCCTTATCTCTTGTTCTCTATCAGGGAAGTTCCCCAAGCTTCCACTGGCTTCTCCCTGTTTGAACTACTGTTTAGCCGACACCCCATGGACTGCTTGGTGTAGCAAAAGAGACGTGGGGAACTGAATCCATACCATATAAAAGTGTAATAAATCATTTATGACTCTAAGCAGGACATGATTGCCCAAGTGATACCAGTTGTGAAAGAACATCTCTTCAGGACACAAGAAGCTCAGTCCCGGGTAGACAATAGGTTGGCTTGAATGACACAATTTAAGCCTGTAGATTGAGTACTGGTGCTAGTGCCCACAGGGGAGAGTAAGTTCCTGGCCAAGTGGCAGGACTCTCATGAAGTGGTGGAGAAGGTTGGCTAGGTCAACTGCAAAATTCACCAACCAGGGAAAATGAAGCCCCATTGTGTTAGTTCAAAAGCTGGATGGAAAATGGCTATTCTGTAATGATTACAGGAAACTCATCGAAGTTTCAAAGATTGATACCTACCCAATACCCTGTGTAGAGTAGTTAATTGAGAAATTGGGTCCAGCTCAGTACATCACCACTCTTGATCTCACAAAAGGCTACTGCCAGATTCCCCTTTCCAGGGAGGCCAAGGAAAAGATGACCTTATTGACCCCAGATGGCTGCTATCAGTATGTCATGATGCCTTTTGGGTTGTAGGGGAAGTTGGTCGCATTTCAGAGAGCCATGGACAGGGTCCTATCCTCTCATAGGAAGTGCACAGCAACCTACTTAAATTCTATTGACATCTTCAACCGTGATTGGGCTCGCCATTTAAGTAAAGTCCAAGCAGTACTCAACACCCTAAGAAAGGTCAGCTTTACTATGAACCCGAAGAAATGTGCAATGGGCATGGAGGAAATAAAATATTTTGGCTACGTAGTAGGCAGGGGAGAAATTAAACCCCAAATAACGGTGGAGGCTATACAGAGTGGGCTAAAACCCCTCACAAAAAACAGCGTGCCTGCGCATCATGGGGTATTATAGGAGGTTTGTACCTAATTTTGCCATTATAGCACCCCTTCAGTGATAGCTAGGTGGTCTCCAGAAACTGAAGAACATTTTCAGGAGCTACAATTAGCTTCTGTAGACTGCCAGTGTTGATAACATCGAAAATTCACCAAGGAATTTATTTTCCAGACAGATGCATCAGATGTCAGACTGGGACCTGTCATGTCACAGGAAGTCAATGGGGAAGAACACCTAATAATCTATTTGAGTAGGAAGTTGTCCCCATATGAAAAAAAGTACTCTATTATAGAAAAGGAATGGTTGGCTATCAAGTGAGCAGAATTTTTTGTTGGTATCAGACCATGCCCCACTAAGGTGGATGTGGGAGAAAAAGGTGAATAATGCCCAGGTAACCCACTGAATTCTGACATTGCAGGATTTTAATCTCTAGGTAGAAGCATGGGAAGCTATATATGAATGCAGATATGCTGTCAAGAGTTTATTTGATGGCAGAAGGTGCCTAGCCCTCCAGCCTTGCACAGAGGGGAGGGATGTGTAGGCTTTCATCCAAAAAGGTTCTTGATAGCAGATATTTATCACTGAGGTTTTTAGCCTTGGTTATGTTAAAAAAAGCAGTCTATAGCACAGTTAGTACTGAGAGGTTTAATAAGGCATAGCAAGGATTTGTTTTTTAGGTGCAGTCAGAAATAGATGGGCGGGTCTGTCTGCTCTAATATGTCCAATTAGGAATCAGAAGGCCCTATATAAAGCAGCTATGCTGTTTTATTGCTGTTTGTGTGTGCAAGGTGAGAAGACCTTGTGTGTGTTGCTCAGATCCTGCTAGAGTCTGAGAGTGGAAAATTAATCTATAAAGGCTGAACCACTCTGCGTCTTGTTCTGTAATATAGACTCTTTTGTTTGTTTTTGTTTGACTTCATGCTGGAAGTTTATGAGCACTTAATTAACCTTCCTATTGCATCAAGAAACTTTGTACTGCTACTGCCTGAAACTATATACAGTAAATATGTACCATATTTTCTGGACTATAAGACGCTCCTAGGTATTAGAAGATGAAAGTAGAAAAAAAAAAGCAAATCATGTGGCATGATGCACTGTTATGGGGAAGGATCTGCTCATACTATTATAGGGGTAGTGTCCCCCAATTCTGTACTAATATCCCCATCCTGGTATATATGCCCCCCATCCTTATATACTGTATATGTCCCCATCCAGGGATATATAATCCCCATTCTGATATACATGTCCTCATCCAGGTATACATGGCTCCCCATCCAGGTAAACATGGCCCCCTCATCCTGGCATATATGGCCCCCATCCTGGCATACATGGCCCCCCATCTTGGTATACATGGCCTCCCATCCTGGCATATATGGCCCCCCATCCTGGTATATGTGGCCCCCATCGTGGTATACATGGCACTCCATCTAAGTATACATGGCCCCCCATTCTGGTATATATGCCCCTCATCCTGGTGTACATGTTCCCCCCATCCGGGTATACATGGCCTCCGATACTGGTCTGCATAGCCTCCATCACGCTGCACACATATAAAAATAAACAACTCAACTCACCTTCCCTTTGCTCTCTCGTAGTGCAACATCCTATACTGATGCCAGCAGCTGACTTCAGCATGTAAGCAGCGCATGCTGTCACTGACATGTGCCTTCACACACTGATGTCAGCTGCTGGAATATTCACTGCTCCCCCAGGTGGCGGCTGCGGCTAACATGTGTGCCTGCTATTAAAGAGAATGAATATTCACTGCTCCTCATGTTCATAGTCCCTCCCACCTCTATGCACTGAATCTAGTGCTGAGGTGGTTGGGACACTATGGGCATGGGGAACAGTGAATATTCTTGATTGGAGCCCCCGGCCAAGATTAACAGTCATCTTGTGTTTCTTCCATTTTCCAATAATTTTCCAATAATTGTACCAACAGTTGTTTCATTCTCACCAAGCTGCTTGTCTATTGCCTAAAGCCCATCTCAGCCTAGTGCAGAACTATAATTTTGTCCTTAGTGTCCTCCTTACACAACTCTTTGGTCTTGGCCATGGTGCAGAGGTTGGAGTTTGATTGATTGAGTATGAGGTCAGGTGCCTTTTATACATTCAACAAGTTCAAACAGGGGCAATTAATACAGGTAATGAGTGCAGAGTAGGGGGGCTTCTTATAGAATAACTAACACGTCTGTGAGAGCCAGAATTCTTGCTGGTTGGTAGGTAATCAAACACATATTTCATGCAATAAAGCATTTGGACATGGAAGAAAAGGCATCAGCTCAACAGACAAGGGAATGAACCATGGAGCAACAGGTCAGCAGATCAAATCCCCAAACTGAGCCATGACAGTGGCATGAGATTCACAATCTATATTAGAAAAAATTATGCTCCAAAATTAAATAACGCTCTTTCTTTTAAAAGCTCTGGTTTTTGTCCACATATGGGGTATCATCGCATTTGGGAAAAATTGTGTAATAAATGATGGCGTCCATTTTCTCTTATTGTGAAAATTACCAAACAACATTTTAGCTGAAAAAAAACGTAATTTTCACATTTTAAAAAGTTCTCTGAAGTACCTGCAGGTTCCACATGCTCAACACAACCCTAGATGAATTCCTCAATGGGTCTAGTTTCCAAAATGCGGTTGTGGAGACATGGAGGTCAGCGGGTGCTCTAGACCACTGGTTCATGGCCGCACGGACTAGGAATCATCCCAGTGAGAGGCCGCTCTCTTTTTATCGTGGGCATAATACTATTCAGACAACACAGGGTGATGGTAAAACATGTGGCAATACTTTATTGACAGCAAACAGACAATAGCACATAGAACAGACACAGCAAAATACCCAAGATGGTGCAAAAATCTCTTGAACTGTGCATTTTTATCCATAGAAGATTTAATTATTCTATATTGCATTAATTATTTTCCCAGTCCTGGAGCATGATAATGATTGAGTATAAAATGATTTAAACTATAAGGCCATAAATAGAAACAAGTGAAATGCCAAAATTGCTTTTTTGGTCGATACAACACACTTAAAAAAATGCAACTAAAATTAATCAAATATTGTACTTATCCCAAATTAGATCCATTAAAAACTATAGCTCATCATGCAAAAAAAAACAAGCCCTCAAGTGGCTTCATCAACAGAAAAAAAAATTAAAAAGTTACAGGCCCTGAAAATGGCAACACATACCAGTTTTTTCTCTATTACTCTATGCCAATAAATTAATAAGAACTTTTGGCATCACTGTAATTGTACTGTCCTGGAATATCATGTTACAGACCATCATTACAATGAATATCATAGAAGCAAAATCTAAGAAGCAATGGCTAAATTTACTTATTTTTTTCACTATTTCACATGAATTGTCATTTTTATTACATTTTCTTTCAATAAATGGGGACATTCAAAACATTAAAATAAAAACTTGGAGCCCTAGTCACATCGATCAAGAACATTTGGAGGTCCCGACTACATTTAAACTGGGGTCACAGTCATGGAATACTGGATGTAGGAGTAGTGCGGCACATACCTGTAGATGTGTTACTGGGCAACAACCTAGGATCAAGCATGGTGTGCCACTGGGCACCAATGTCATAACCCAAAGCCAAAGACCTGTTCACACTGCACCAGCTGAGAGGGAACAGATCAATGTCAACATGCAGACTAATCCCCGCCAGTGGTGAATAATGCACAAAATACAATAACTTTTACTAAGAAGGAACATGATGTTGGTTAGGCAAATTACATCAGGGAGGAGGCCCAGGGACTTCTGGACACTGGGTCTTTCATCACCCTGGTCAGCCCAGATATTGTACCCTAGGAACACCATTTATTAGGCTGCCAAGTGACCATCCCCTTAGCTAGGGGTCAGCACTCTGGAGATAGGCAGATTTATGTCGACAATTTACTTGTGGATGTATGGGAGAAAGAGCTGGAGGAGCTGTTTCATCGGTATATTGAGCTGAAGAATCACCATGGAGGCAGCACAACACCGTTCGCCTTCATCAGCTTCCAGGATCCTTGGAGGACGCCATAGTTGGACACAATGGATACAAGATTGGTTGTTGTCGAGTATGTGTGGAGTTTCCCACATCAAACCAGGGATCAGGAGGAAGATATGGAGGACCCCATGAGAGGAACAGACACTCGTCCCAGCAAAATTAATACAGAGTCCCCATCTCAGGGCTTCCCCCATCGGGGAGTTGTCAGACTCTGAAAGATAATATTAAAGAAGCTGGTGATGTCTGTTATGTTGATGTACACAAGGATGGAATGGTGATTGTGGAGTTTATTCACAAGGAAAACATGGAATATGCTTTGAGGAAATTAGATGATACAAAGTTTTGTAAACATTCCTTACATCAATTAAGGAATTTGCTCCTCAGACCTTGTGGGTACATCACAACTAGAGATGAGCGGTGTTCGAGTCGAACTGTTTGCCAATCTCAAATTCGAGCTGTTTTGGGCAGTGTTCGAGTCATTCGACGAACCCGAACAATTTGCTTAAGATTCGGCTGTTCGAGTTTCTGTTTGATAACTGTTCGCTCAGTAAAAGCCTCGCTTGATTTGCACATTGAAACTGTTTATCATTGTTAATAGACTGTTTCAGTGAATAGTGGGCGGGAGGGGGGCGGGGGATAGATCTGTGCTGAAATAACGCCGATCTCCTTTCTTTTTTCTTTCTCGCATTTACAGTGGGGTAGTGTAGTCTCTCAGCCTATCAGCAGTGCGCGCACACACAGCCAATGTGCATGTGATGCACACAAGCAAGGGCATGTGTCATTGGCTGTGTATGTCACATGTCCTCCTTGCCCTATAAGAACCAGTCATTTGCCCCGTCGCCACCATTTCCTCACTGCTGCAGCTTAGTGTTAGACGGCACCGTTGCTGCTGTGGCCCCTATACAGACAAAGAGTGTTTTTTTGGAGCGAATTGTCAGAGAGATAGGTTTAGGGAGTCGGGAGGAGTCGGGACTAGTTGTAATATCAGCCCTTTTCAGGGTAGGTTACAGCAGTTCATAGAACTGTTTGCCAGGCAGGTCTGTGCCAGTGCTGTGCAAGTGTTTGTCACAGCATTTGGTGTAATCTAGCTCAGCCAATCCTTTTGGGCTAGTAGCATTGTCTGATAGTCATCTGAGTAGCCCGCCTGTGAAACTAACTACACCGCCTGTGTATCTCTATGGCTACGTTCACATTAGCGTTTCCCGACGCAGCGTCGGGAAACGCAGCGGCGACGCATGCGTCATGCGCCCCTATATTTAACATGGGGGGCGCATGGACATGCGTTGTGCTGCGTTGTGCGACGCATGCGTTTTTTTTGCCGCAAGCGTCGGGCAAAGAAAACGCAACAAGTTGCATTTTTCTTGCGTAGAAATTTCGGCAAAAAACGACGCATGCGTCGCAAAACGCAGCGTTTTTGCGTGCGTTTTGGTGCATTTTTATTTGCGTTGTGCGTTGCATCGCCGACGCAGTGGCGCACAACGCAAATGTGAACGTAGCCTATTTTCACTGCTTCTAATCCAGTTAATAATTTAGGGCCTAGGAGCAGTGTCTGCACATCAGCAGAGTAGCCCGCCTGTGAAACAAACTATACCTCCTGTGTATCTCTATTTTCATTGCATCTAATCCAGTTATTAGTTTAGGGCCTAGGAACAGTGTCTGCACGTCAGCAGAGTATCCCTCCTGTGAAACAAACTATACCGCCTGTGTATCTCTATTTTCACTGCATCTAATCCAGTTATTAGCTTAGGGCCTAGGAGCAGTGTCTGCACGTTAGCAGAGTAGCCTGCCTGTGAAACAAACTATACCGCCTGTGTATCTCTATTTTCACTGCATCTAATGAAATTAATAGTTTTGGGCCTAGGAGCAGTGTCTGCACATCAGCAGAGTAGCTGCCTGTGAAACAAACTATACCGTCTGTGTATCTCTATTTTCACTGCATTTAATCCAATTAATAGTTTAGGGCCTAGGAGCAGTGTCTGCACATCAGCAGAGTAGCCGCCTGTGAAACAAACTATACCGCCTATGTATCTCAATTTTCACTGCATCTAATCCAGTTATTAGTTTTGGGCCTAGTGCTACAGTTGGCCACTCAGTTCTGTTTGGTTTTCATCCATCGGTTGTTGTGCCAACAACTACAGATACAGAGTTGCCAATTAGTTCAGCACTAAAATGAGTGGCAAATGTCTGCTGCTGGTGGAAAAGGGAATAGGCATGTTGGAAAGGGAAAAAAAGGTTGTGTCCATGGGGTAGGTGGTAAAGCAACAGTAACATCTGCAGAAGAAAGACCATCTTCCAGCCAAAGTAAGATGTCTACTTCTTTTCGTGGACAATCTGATATGATCCCTTTCTTACGACCATTGCTACAGGCATCGCCAAAAATTCCAGATGAGGCACAAGAACAGCAGGTGCTTGAACGGATATCAAGTGCTCGTTCAAGTGGGCTCTCCTCCATGTCAACTTCAACATCAAAACTACTCCAGTCCTCAGAGTTGTCACCCCAATCGCACTTGCTTCCTTACAGCTCCCAAGTCTCCAGCTGCCCGTCTGAGCAAGGGGTAACACACATGGTTGAGTCTGTAGAGCTGTTTACGCATACTATAGCCTGGGAATCAGAGGTCTGCTCCAGAGCTTCTGTGAATCCAGATGAGAGAATGATCTGCACTGATGCCCAGAATCTTTGTGAGTCATATCCAGGCCCAGATGAAGAAGGTTCTGAGCATAATGTAGACCCTCGTTCCCAAACTGTAACTCCTGTTGGTGGAGACAATGAGGAAGATGATGATGAGACTGAGATACCTGATTGGAACAAAAACTTGACTTTTCGGTCGGGGCAGGAAGAGGTTGGCTCTGAGGACAATGGGTGTGAGAACACACAAGATGATGATGACGAGGTTGTAGACCCCACTTACTGTCAACCCCCAGTCCACCAGTCCATGACGTCAGCAGAGGAGGTGGAGGAGGATGCTAGTGACGAGTCTGATGATGAGGTAACGGTGCGCCTTCCTGGACAGAGACGGAGTACTGGAAGCACATCAACAACTGCATCCTCAACCCCAACTGTGCCTCAGACCAGAAGTCGTGGTGGCTCTTCAGGTCACATGGGCTCTAAGCCTTGCATAGCCTGGGCATTTTTTGATATCGCAAAGGAAGACCCAACTCATGTTGTCTGTAAGATTTGTCAACAAAATCTCAGTAGAGGCCAAAAAATCACTAGCTTGAGTACTTCATGCATGAACCGTCACATGGATATGAGGCATAAGTTGCAGTGGGAAGCTCACTGTGCTACAATGCAGCCTAGTGGGCCGGGTCAACCACCGTCTGCCACATCAAGTACATCCGCATCCTCTTCATCCGCTGTAACTGTGGGGAGCGCAGTCGCACATGGTTTTGGAGGCAGACCTTCCACCTCTTTACCCACAACAGTATTTGCAAGTGGAAACACCTGCTGGTGTTGAGCGCTCTCTGACATCAACACCATATTTTGAGCAAGGCAACATAACATCTCCGCCTGCACCTTCCTCACAGACCAGCAGAAATTCTGTCTTTCCGCCTGGTGGACACAGAGGGTTTTCGAGACCTTATGTCCGTCGCAGTGCCCCAGTACCAGATGCCACATGTCGGTGACTGGGCACTGGGTTATTACGGCGACATCAGGAGAAAGGGCTGCTGTCCAAGTCTTGCCGTCACCACGAGTTGCTCGTCGATCCTCTGTATCTAGAAGTTCCTCCACTGCTTCTGCCTCCTCACCCTCCTCTCGGTCCTCCACCTGCACCCAAAGCCTGTCTGGTAATGCCACCCACATTGTAACTGCGCAGAAGGAATCCTGCACACCTGCTCACTATGCTGTCATCAGGGCTCAACGGCATCAGGCAGTGTTTACATTGAAATGTCTGGGAAATGTGAGTCACACAGCAGAGGAGTTGTGGTCAGCTCTGGAGACCGAGTTCCATCAATGGTTGTCTCAACTCAACCTGCAGCCAGGGAAGGCTGTGTGCGACAATGCTGCAAACCTGGGTGTGGCCCTTCGCCGGGGCAATGTCACACACGTGCCTTGTATTGCTCACGTTTTGAACCTGGCTGTCCAGCAATTTTTATCCCACTATTTTTATCCCACTATCCCGGACTAGATGGGCTTCTGCAGAGGGCACGGTCACTGTGTGCTCACTTCCGCCGTTCGCATCCCGCAGCTCGATGACTTGCATCTCTACAGAAGTCGTTGGGCCTGCCAGTTCACCGGCTGAAATGCTATGTGCCCACACGGTGGAATTCAACTCTGCACATGTTGCAGCGACTGTGGCAGCACCGACGAGCCCTGGTGCAATACGTTATGACGTATAGCCTGGGCCAACGAGATCAAGAGGTGGGGCAAATCACGCTGCAGGAGTGGTCTCAGATCAGGGCGCTTTGCACCCTTCTGCACAGTTTTGAAATAGCAACGAAGATGTTTAGTGCTGACGATGCCATTATCAGCTTGACCATTCCGGTGATTTACATGCTGGAGCACACCTTACACAGTGTTCGGAGTCAGGTGGTGGAACAAGAGTACGAGGAGGAGGAGGAACAGGAGGAGTCGTATGCGGAAGGGATCATATCTCCAAGGTCAAGAAGGTTGACAGCACCAAGGCGGCTGGCATTGGAGGCTGGGGGAGAGGGGTTACCAAGGGCACATGGTAGCAGCCAAACTGTTGAGGAAGGTGCAGGAGGCAAGGAAGAAGTGGAGGACAAACTGGCGCTGGGCATGGAAGACTCATCAGATGAGGGAGACCTTGATCAAATTTCTGTTGTGCGAGGTTGGGGGGAGAGGGCAGACGAAGGAAGCATGATTCTTACTTCGCCACCACCAACAAAACAACAAGGATTTGGTCCTCCTGGATACACAAGAAACATGAGTGCCTCCTTGCTGCACTACCTGCAACATGACCCTCGGATTGTCAGAATCCAAAGTAATGCCGACTACTGGGTTGCCACACTTTTAGATCCCCTGTACAAAAGCAAATTTGGCGAAATAACTCCTGCCATAAAAAGGGATTCACGCATGCTGGAGTATCAGCAGAGACTGTTACAGAATCTATCATCTGCTTTTCCACAAAACACCAGTGGTGCACGTAGTCAATCTCTGAGTTCTAACTTGCCAACCGTGGGACTATCGAGTTATCACTCAAACTGTAACAGTAACATCGTATCTGGTGGTAACAGCAATTTTTTCCAATCGTTTCAAGATTTTTTTTAGACCATCCTTTGCAAGGCCACAGGAGACAAGAAGTCTGACGCACAGCCAACGCCTAGAGAGGATGGTACAAGAGTATCTCCAAGTTAACATCGATGCCATGATTGTGGAACTGGACCCTTGCTCATTTTGGGCTTCCAATCTTGAAAAATGGCCTGAGCTTGCCACTCACGCCTTGGAGATCTTGTCGTGCCCGGCAGCCAGCGTTCTCTCTGAACGTGCGTTCAGTGCTTCTGGTGGTGTGCTAACAGATAAGCGCACGCGGCTCTCCAGTGACAATGTAGACAGACTAACGTTCATCAAGATGAACAAATCCTGGATCTGCAAGGACTTTTCTACCCCTGTGTCATCTTAGGGAGACTAAAAGCTTGATGATTTTTGAAAATCACCTCACCACATGTTTTAAAACACTCTGCAAAATTGATGCCACTTAAGTGGTGTCTGTGGCTGAATTTTTGGAAAAATGGAGACTCTTTTATTTAGTCCCCTTGCTGAGTTTTACATGACGTTGCCATCGTCAATTCCAGGTGGGTGGGGTCGTCTGCAGAGTTGTTTCCTCATACTATGGCCTGGCATTCAGAGGTCTGCTCCAAAGCTTCAGTGTCTGCTAGTCAGCAGAGTAGCCCAGCCACCGACCGCCTGTTTACCTAAATACTATTTTTAACGGCATGTAGCCCAGGAAATCCTTTTGGGCCTTATTCAATTTGGTGCTACTCAGCAGCGTACTACACCCATGAAGCAAGCTACACCGCCTGTTTACCTAAGTACTATTTTTTAACGGCATCTAGCCCAGGAAATCATTTTGGGCCTAGTAGAATTTGGTGCAACTCAGCAGAGTACCCCACCCATGAAGCAAGCTACACCGCCTGTTTACCTAAGTACTATCTTGTAACGGCATCTAGCCCAGGAAATCCGTTTGGGCCTAGTAGAATTTAGTGATACTCAGCAGCGTACCCCACCCATGAAGCAAGCTACATCGCCTGTTTACCTAAGTACTATTTTTTAACGGCATCTAGCCCAGGAAATCCATTTGGGCCTAGTAGAATTTAGTGATACTCAGCAAGCGTACCCCACCCATGAACCAAGCTACACCGCCTGTTTACCTAACTACTATTTTGTAACGGCATCTAGCCCAGGAAATCCATTTGGGCCTAGTAGAATTTAGTGCTACTCAGCAACGTACCCCACCCATGAAGCAAGCTACACCGCCTGTTTACCTAAGTACTATTTTGTAACGGCATCTAGCCCAGGAAGTCATTTTGGGCCTAGTAGAATTTGGTGCAACTCAGCAGCGTACCCCATCCATGAAGCAAGCTACACCGCCTGTTTACATAACTACTATTTTGTAATGGCATCTAGCCCAGGAAATCCGTTTGGGCCTAGTAGAATTTAGTGATACTCAGCACCGTACCCCACCCTTGAAGCAAGCTATACCGCCTGTTGATCTAATTACTAATTTTTAACTGTATCTAGCCCAGGAAATCGTTTTGTACCTAATAGCATTTTGTGCTGCTCAGCAGAATACCCCGCCCATTAAGCAAGCTACACCTCCTGTTTACCTAAGTACTATTTTTTAACGGCATCTAGCCCAGGAAATCCATTTGGGCATAGTAGAATTTAGTGATACTCAGCAAGCGTACCCCACCCATGAAGCAAGCTACACCGCCTGTTTATCTAACTACTATTTTGTAACGGCATCTAGCCCAGGAAATCCATTTGGGCCTAGTAGAATTTAGTGCTACTCAGCAGTGTACCCCACCCACGAAGCAAGCTACACCGCCTGTTTACCTAAGTACTATTTTGTAACGGCATCTAGCCCAGGAAATCCATTTGGGCCTAGTAGAATTTAGTGATACTCAGCAGCGTACCCCACCCATGAAGCAAGCTACACCGCCTGTTTACATAACCACTATTTTGTAACGGCATCTAGCCCAGGAAATCCTTTGGGCCTAGTAGAATTTAGTGATACTCAGCACCGTACCCCACCCTTGAAGCAAGCTACACCGCCTGTTGATCTAATTACTAATTTTTAACTGCATCTAGCCCAGGAAATCGTTTTGTACCTAATAGCATTTTGTGCTGCTCAGCAGAATACCCCACCCATTAAGCAAGCTACACCGCCTGTTTACCTAAGTACTATTTTTTAACGGTATCTAGCCTAGGAAATCCATTTGGGCATAGTAGAATTTAGTGATACTCAGCAGCGTACCCCACCCATGAAGCAAGCTACACCGCCTGTTTACCTAACTACTATTTTGTAATGGCATCTAGCCCAGGAAATCCATTTGGGCCTAGTAGAATTTAGTGCTACTCAGCAGAGTACCCCACCCATGAAGCAAGCTACACTGCCTTCTTTCTTTCTCAATCTAGCCTCTCGGCTCTGGGGCGTCCACTCTCCCTCCAGCTTCTCTCCTTCTCAAAGCTTGCAATTTGTTACCGTCTTTTCAGTTAGCCATTAAAAGGTATAAACCACTGAGGACTCTCAATTCTAAATATTTTTTGAAATGGCTAACACAGTACCAAGATATATATCTTTCTTGAACCCACAAAGATATTTGGAGAACCACCGCCAACCTTCCTGCCTCTGGACCCTCAATGCTTGTAGGGATTTCACTCCCTGTCCGTGCCATTCCGGATCTTCGTATTTTCTTCTTTTCTCCAGTGGAGCCGCTGTGTCCTTCCTGGACATTGTTCTCCTCTCCTTCCATTGCCCTCCACTTGAAAGTGAGGTTTGATAAAGGCCCATCAAGGGGTCGAAACGTTACCTCAACACTTGATTAAATCACTGTGGTGTTCCCTATTAAAAAAATTTCACATTTATGACACAAATTAATATTCTGAGTGCGGTTGTTTTCTTCAATTTTGAGTTGTCTGGATTCTATGCAGGTTCAGCCTGCACTAGCTCCATACCCCCAGAGTGCACGCCTTTCTTCTTGGGACTGCATGATATGTTGTTGTTGGCAGGAGTGGGATATACGTGCTGCCGTCGTGATATCCGTCGTCTGGAGGAGCATGGACTGTGTCTACAGACTATACTGGCGGGAAATACAAAAGCAGTGGGCTAGACAATATTTGGGAGACAGTTGGGATCTTGTGGACTGGGGGCATTGTATTTTGACCATCTACCCGGAGCTACCATAAGACAATGGATGTAAGGAATAAAAAATAGTTGCATCGTTAACCAGCCTAGGTGATTATTACAACAAACAACCTCAGATCCTCTCAGGTGTTGGCAGCGGTGGGATTAAGTAAATGATGTAATTCAAAACTACAACATGTCTTGTGGAAAACAAGCCGTGATTTAATTATGATAAATTATAACTTTTTTAATTATGTCTCTTAGAAAAGGGGAAAAAGTTAAATAGCTTAAACTCAAATCCTAAAATCGGTAATGTTCCTATTGTTATAGTGATGAGCTTAATAATTTCAAAGTGAGGTGTTCTGCTGCAGGCACTGGCCATTACCTATTCTTACTGCACATGACATCTTTTGTTTTTGCCTTTTTTGATATTATTATAATGTGTAGGATCTATTTAAAATAGTATTGTCAGAATCAGTTCTATAGTGGTATGAATATTGTAAAATGTCCTATTTATTGTGTGGTATAACTATTTTTTATTTTAATCCCACTTCACTGAAGAATTATTATTTTTTCTTGTAATATGGAATGGTAAATGCAGTTTTTGTTAATACATGTTTAGCAAAGATCCATTGCAATTTGCAGAAAATGGAGTTTGATTTAAATCTATTTTAAAAAGAAAATGCTTCTTTTTTAGGATCAATAACAGAAAGGATTCCCCAGAAAGAAGGAACAGGAAAATCAGGTATTGGTTATTTCGTTTATCTGAGAGACATTCCGCAGAGCTAGGGCATAAAGAAGTAAACTTTACATTGTAATTGAATGTAAATGTTGAAGTTTTTCTTGATTTTCGTAATACATTATTTTTACATATGCAATGAGTTTACTAGTCCTATAATGGGATTGCTTTTATTCTGACTGTAGCTATAGTTGTAATATGGACTGCTCGTCTGAAAAAACTACAAATGTGGTTGCACATACAGTTGTACTCAAAAATTTACATACCCTAACAGAATTTTTGCTTTCTTGGCCTTTTTTCAGAGAATATGAATGCTAACACTAAAACTTTTTCTCCACTCATGGTTAGTAGTTGGGTGAAGAAATTTATTGTCAAACTACTGTGACCTCTCTTTTAAATCATAATGACAGCCCAAAACATCCAAATGACCCTGATCAAAAGTTCACATACCCCATTCCTTAATACCGTGTATTGCCCCCTTTAACATCAATGACAGCTTGAAGTCTTTTGTGGTAGTTGTGGATGAGGTTCTATATTTTCTCAGATGGTAAAGCTGCCCACTCTTCTTGGCAAAAAGCCTCTAGTTCCTGTAAGTTCCTGGGCTGTCTAGCATGAACTGCCCGCTTGAGATCTCCCCAGAGTGGCTCAGTGATATTGAGGTCAGGAGACTGAGATGGTCATTCCAGAACCTTCGCTTTGTTCTGCTGTACCTATTACAGGTCGACTTGGCCTTGTGTTTTGGATCGTTGTCATGATGGAACGTCCAAGTACGTCCCATGCACAGCTTACAGGCTGATGACTGCAAATTTTTCTCCAGTATTTGCTGATAGCGTGCTGCATTCACCTTTCCTTCAACTTTGACCAAGTTTCCTGTGCCTTTGTAGCTCACACATCTTCAAAACATCAGCAATCCACCTTGGTGCTTTACAGTAGGAATGGTGTTCCTTTCATCTTAGGCCTTGTTGACCTCTCTCCAAATGTAACATTTATGCTTGTGGCCAAAAAGTTCAGTTTTGGTCTCATCACTCTAAATTACCTTGTTCCAAAAGATTTGAGGCTTGTCTCTGCAGTTTTGCATATTGTAGGCAATATAATTTCTGGCATTTGCGCAGTAATGGCTTTCTTCTGGCGACATGACAATGCAGCCCATTTTTCTTCAAGTGCCTCCTTATTGTGCATCTTGAAACAGCTAGTTTTCAGAGAGTCCCGTATGTTAGGGCTGGCGGAATGCACCCAGTAAGCATTGAGATAGTATAGGTGCGTTCACAGCCCGGGGTCCAGCGTGCAGGAGTGGAACCTGCTTCTAGTAAATGGCGGCACTATACCTAAATAGACATGGGTACCGTCACCCGGTCTGTATAGGAGCGAACTCTGTTGCTTCACAGAGTCGCCCGGACAAAAGATAACACTGTGCCCTGTTACCATTCACAGGGCGCAGCAAATGGATTCTAGTGGGATCCCTGCAACTCACCCCCACTATGCTGAACATTTCTTGGTATAATATCCTATCTGCTGGCAGACATTACAGACCACGGGTATTCGAGCGGCCAGGGACTTAGGTCCTGCTCGAGATACTTCCATGGCCTCATGGGACTCAGGCGCCTGAATAGGAGATTCCAGAGGAGTGGCGAAGGTAGGAGCTAACCGGAACCTCTGCCTACACTGGGTTCGCACCAACCTTCATTTGTTAAAACGAAGGTCGATGCAGGTGGAAATAGTTCTCTTCCAGTGTGGCAGGAATCTCCCTGGTGGCCAAGGTGTCATTCACATTGTCAGCGAGTCTCTCCCAAAACACTGTTAAAGGACTTTATCCGGCCACACCAGCTCAGATACCAAAGTCCGGAAGTGGACGGCGAATTGACTGACCATGGACGAGCCCTGTGTCAATGCCAGCAGTTGGAGTGCCATATCATGGGTGACACGATGTCCCATAAAGACCTGTTTCAGAGAGTCCGAGAAGCAAGGAGCACTCTGCACCACACGATCATCGCGCTCCCACAGTGGAGTTGCCCACTCCAATGCCCTGCCCGACAGAAGGGATAAAATAAATCCCTCTTTAGCCCATTCCATGGGAAAATGTGCAGCCAGGAGCTCTAGATGTATAGCACACTGGCTCACGAATCCCCGACAAAGCTTACAGTCACCAGCAAACTGGTCTGGTAACGGGAGGCGGGATAAAGTCGGAGCAGGGGTGGCAGCGGACAAACTGGCTGAAGCTACTCTAGCAGCTTGAACAGCGACTGCGGTGACATCCAAAGCCAAGGTTGTGCATTCAAGAGCCGCCAATCTACCCTCCAGCTGTTGTAGATGCTGATTGTCCGCCATAACTAGCCAGACCCTGGCGCTAGTATACTGTTAGGGCTGGCAGAACACACCGCGTAAATATAGAGATAGTATAGGTGCATTCACAGCCTGGGGTCCACCGTGCAGGAGTGGAACCTGCTGCTAGTAAATGGTGGCACTATACCTGAATAGACACGGTTACCATCACTCGGTCTGTATAGGAGCGAACTCTGTTGCTTCACAGAGTCGCCAGGATTAAAGATAATGCTGTGCCCTGTTAGCATTCATAGGGCGTAGCAAATGGGTACTAGTGGGATCCCTGCAACTCACCCTCACTATGCTGGTGGTTGATCTCGCTCTGACCCTCGGTGGCTTTTGAGCCCGCGCCTGAGGACGCCCTGAGTCAGATGCTGGGATCAAACGGGAGTTCCCACCCTACACTGATGGATTGTCAGGAGACGCTAAAGATAGCCGCACAGAGTGCGTACTGTACCGCAGCGGCGGTCACTGCAGGAAAGACGCAGTGTATTTTGTGCCTGTTTGGATGGCACTATCTGGTGCTAGACAGCTACAACACTCGCAAGCATTCAACAATTCTAGGGATGGGAATGATTCGGAGCTTTCACTAGAACAGGCATACATCCACACACAAATACTGATTTATACTAGCGCATGGCCGAGCGGCCATGCAAACCTTTTATAGCTGCAGCTCTTCAGGACTTTCCTGGTGGACCAATAGAAGCTGCTGCAGGAACTGAGCATGTGACCTCCGACCTCCAATAAGAGATCTTCCCTTGGGCATGCTCAGAAGGAGAAAAGCAGGAATTAGTCCCAGGGACGCCTGCTCACCCCTGAACAGTATTGGCTATAAAGGCTGAGCCTTGAAGGGCAGCAGTAACCAAACGCGCAGCATCTGTCCAGCCAGGCACTGGGACCGGCGTCTTCGCTGAGCAGGCTCCACTGCGGCTGGAGGAGAATGGGAGACTGCAGCGGAGATGGTTCGAGATTCCCCCTGTGCAGCGGTGGGAACTCGACACCTAACAACGTATTTCAGCTGATGTTATTTGCTGGTTTTTCTTTGCATCCCGAACAATTTTCATGACAGTTGTGGATGACATTTTTGTTGGTCTACCTGTCTGTGATTTTGTTTTTACAGAGCCCCTGATTTTCCATGTGTTAATCACAGTTTGAACACTGCTGATTGGCATTATCAATTCCTTGGATATCTTTTTCTATCCCTTTCCTGTTTTATACAGTTCAACTGCCTTTTCCCATAGATCTGTTGACAATTCTTTTGCTTCCCCATGATTCACAATCCAGAAATGTTAGTGGCTGGATGAAAGATGCAAGAGTCTGGATGCCAGAAACTCACTCAGCTTTTATGCACACACACACAGATTACAAGCAAACAGGTCATAGGTGAAGATCAGGGCCGGACTGGGACTAAAATTCAGCCCTGGCATTTGAAGTCACACAGGCCCACTTGTCACATGGTGACTGTATAATATCTTTGTACACTTGTAGGTTACAAGAAGTGAGGGGAGTGTAACACGACTATATAACATATAATTACAGCTGTATCCAGCATTACAGCTCAGCCCCCATAGAATGTAATGCAGCCAGTCCCCATAGAATGTAATGCAGCCAGTCCCCATAGAATGTAATGCAGCACAGCCCCATAGAATGTAATGCAGCTCAGCCCCATAGAATGTAATGCAGCCAGTCCCCATAGAATGTAATGCAGCACAGCCCCATAGAATGTAATGCAGCCCAGCCCCATAGAATGTAATGCAGCCCAGCCCCATAGAATGTAATGCAGCCAGCCCCCATAGAATGTAATACAGCACAGGCCCCATAGAATGTAATGCAGCACAGCCCCCATAGAATGTAATGCAGCACAGCCCCATAGAATGTAATGTAGTAAGTCCCCATAGAATGTAATGCAGTCAGTCCCCATAGAATGTAATGCAGCCAGCCCCCATAGAATGTTATGCAGCCAGCCCCCATAGAATGTAATGCAGCCAGTCCCCATAGAATGTAATGCAGCACAGCCCCATAGAATGTAATGCAGCCCATCCCCATAGAATGTAATGCAGCACAGCCCCCATGGAATGTAATGCAGCCAGCCCCCATAGAATGTAATGCAGCACAGCGCCATAGAATGTAATGTAGCCAGTCCTCATAGAATGTAATGCAGTCAGTCCCCATAGAATGTAATGCAGACAGTCCCCATAGAATGTAATGCAGCCAGTCCCCATAGAATGTAATGCAGCACAGCCCCATAGAATGTAATGCAGCCCAGCCCCATAGAATGTAATGCAGCCAGCCCCCATAGAATGTAATACAGCACAGGCCCCATAGAATGTAATGCAGCGCAGCCCCCATAGAATGTAAAGCAGCACAGCCCCATAGAATGTAATGTAGTAAGTCCCCATAGAATGTAATGCAGTCAGTCCCCATAGAATGTAATGCAGCCAGCCCCCATAGAATGTAATGCAGCCAGCCCCCATAGAATGTAATGCAGCCAGTCCCCATAGAATGTAATGCAGCACAGCCCCATAGAATGTAATGCAGCCCATCCCCATAGAATGTAATGCAGCCAGCCCCCATAGAATGTAATGCAGCACAGGCCCCATAGAATGTAATGCAGCACAGCCCTCATAGAATGTAATGTAGCACAGCCCCATAGAATGTAATGTAGCCAGTCCCCATAGAATGTAATGCAGCCAGCCCCCATAGAATGTAATGCAGCCAGCCCCATAGAATGTGATGCAGCCAGCCCCCATAGAATGTAATGCAGCACAGCCCATAGAATGTAATGTAGCCAGTCCCCATAGAATGTAATGCAGCCAGTCCCCATAGAATGTAATGCAGCCAGCCCCATAGAATGTAATGCAGCCAGCCCCATAGAATGTAATGCAGCCAGCCCCATAGAATGTGATGCAGCCAGCCCCCATAGAATGTAATGCAGCACAGCCCATAGAATGTAATGTAGCCAGTCCCCATAGAATGTAATGCAGCCAGTCCCCATAGAATGTAATGCAGCCAGCCCCATAGAATGTAATGCAGCCAGCCCCATAGAATGTAATGCAGCCAGCCCCATAGAATGTAATGCAGCACAGCCCCATAGAATGTAATACAGCACAGCGCTCATAGAATGTAATGCAGCACAGCCCCCATAGAATGTAATGCAGCACAGCCCCATAGAATGTAATGCAGCACAGCCCCCATAGAATGTAAGGCAGCACAGACCCCATAGAATGTAATGCAGCACAGCCCCATAAAATGTAATACAGCCAGCCCCCATAGAATGTAATGCATCACAGCCCCATAGAATGTAATGCAGCCAGCCCCCATAGAATGTAATGCAGCACAGACCCCATAGAATGTAATGCAGCACAGCCCCATAGAATGTAATACAGCACAGCCCCCATAAAATGTAATGCAGCACAGCCCCATAGAATGTAATGCAGCACAGCCCCATAGAATGTAATGCAGCCAGCCCCCATAGAATGTAATGCAGCCAGTCCTCATAGAATGTAATGCAGCACAGCCACCATACAATATAATGCAGAGCTGCCCAGCCCCATAGAATGTAATGCAGCCATGCCATGTAATAATAAAAAAAAAAAAACACTGACTCTACTCACCTTTCCTCTTGCCCCGCGCTGCTCCTGGCTCCGGTCTCAGCAGCTGCAGTCTGCCCGCCCGGTCACACAGCAGGTGCGCGATGATATGACGTCATCGCGCACCCGCAGTGTAAGCGGCAGACAGAGCGGGGAATGATGGGAGAGGGAGTGACAGCAGACGCTCTCTCCCCATCATTGCATTCAACTGAATGCGGGGCCGGGAGTGTGCCGACAGCGGGGGGCGTGTACCGACAGCGGCACACTCGAGCGGCCCACTGCTGCCATCGGCCCTTCTGGCATTTGCCAGAACTGCCTGATGGCCAGTCCGGCCCTGGTGAAGATGTTAACTTTATTAGCCATTAAAACCAATTTGTGTCAACTTCTGTGCATGTTATCAGGCCAAAATCACCAGGGTATGTAAACTTTTGATCAGGGGAATTTGGATGTTTTGGATTGTCATTGAAAAAGAGAAAACACAGTAGTTTACAATAAATTGTTTCACCCAACCACCAACCATGAGTGGAGAAAAAGTTTTAGTGTTATCATTCATATTCTCTGAAAAAAAAAGGCCAAAAAAGCAAAAATTCTGCCGGGGTATGTAAACTTTTTGAGCACAACTGTAGAGAGAGATGAGTGAACCCGAGCTATAAAGTTTGGGGTTTATACAGGACCGGTGCTGAACTTCGAATTCGGATATCTCATTGAAGTCTGTTTTACAGTTCGGGAATGCAGAAGACAGAGAGATTTTCCAGCTCCAAAGTTCAGGTCACTAATGATTTCTATGGGATTCGGGTTCAGATTCAAGTTCAAGTAGAGTTCTGGTAACTGATCCAATCTTTGGACTAATGTTTTGTCGAACCCGATGAACCCGCACTTCCACGGGTCTACTCATGCCTACACATAGAGAACTAGTCTCACTCTGTTTGCTATGAGGCTTGGGACAGAAATGTAAGATAAACAAGACACAAAGACAAAATAGTGATATTATCAAGACTACAGGAAGCAGCTCAGGAAGTGACACATTGCTTGAATCAGGGTCTCTCCTACTTTATGCTGCTCTCAGATTAGGTAGCAAAAACCTGGTGACAGATTCATTTTCAGCTGTCCATGAAAGTAAAAGAAGTGTTGCCCCAAACGGTGTGATATCTATGTGTGGACTGCTTAAAGGGATTCTGTTACCTTACCAGGCTTTTGCCACCTAATAAGAGATCAGCATAATGTTGAGACAGAGACTCTGATTCCAGTGATGTGTCATTTAGTGCTATAGTTTTAATGAAAACATTTTTTATCAGGAGATTATCACTAGAAGACTAATAAGCTTGCTGCCATGTAGTGCTCCATAGTCATGTGCTCTGTATAACCTATATCTGTATAACTAAATATTTAGAGAACTTCTAGATCTACAGCAAGTAGAGCTGTTGAGTTTTTCAAAATTGCACCAGTCAGCCCAGTAAGTGTTATATTGATGGAATAAGGGTTTATACCTCTAAATTATACTGTTGGCTGATGGAATAGCAAAAATCTGGTGACAATTTCCCTTTAAAGTGTTGGTAAAGAATATTCCTGAATAAATCAGTAACATTACATAGCAAGAACCAAATAGGAGGAGAAGATATTAGCAGTGCTCATCTGAATTCTGAAGTTGTGTTCCCTTTTTAATTAGGTTGTAATCCACAAGAAAATGTAATTTACAGAAGTAAGGGGTTATATTAATGAACTACAGCAACTCAGCAGAATTGGGTGCTGGTTCTACACAAAGATATTTTTCAGCCAACAGTGTTCAAAACTAGTAATCAAAGATCTGTTCTACTTTTAATCCCCTAAATATAGATTGATATTAATATATCGTAGATCTGATACTAATGGCCTATGTTAAGGCTTGATACATTCAAGATATCAGCAAAGACATTGATGGACTTATCTAGGCTTACACAAGATCGATGTTCATCTATGAAGTCGCCATGGCTCGAGATCCAGCTGAATGCTGTTAAATAATAATAATAATAATAATAATAATAGTAGTTAAGGATAGACCATCAATTTTATAAAATGTAAAAAAACTTTCTAAGTTGACTTCACAATGCGTGTTTTTTTTTCTAGATGATGTTTCTGTTCCATCCTTAGAAACACAACCTCAAGGGGATGAAGAAGGTAAAATCTTACTTTATTGTTTCATCACTAATTATTTTTTGAGCCAGAATATGCCATTTCATACACTGTACATACACATGGTTGACTTTACTTACTGATGACTGCTAGCGCAAAAAGAACCCTCTTATTGCATTTTCTTTTTAACCTTTTAATGAGCATGCTGTCATAGCCCTTTTACATCGTTTTGTGACAGTCATGACTTTTTTATTTTTTCATTGATGTAACCATTTCAAGACTCATTTTTGTGGCACAAGTTGTATTTTACATTGACATCATTTTTGGGTACATCTACTTATTGATTACATTTTGTTAACACTATATGGAGAAATTGAAAAAAAAAACACTTTTGTGATTTAGTTTTATTCTGAAAATTTTGTAACATTTGCCATGAATATCATCAAAAAGTTAATTAATTTCAGTTTAATTCAAAAAGTTATATATTATATAGAGTCATTGCACATAGAGTGATCTATTTCAAGTGTTTATTCCTGTTAATGTTGATGATTATGGCTTACAGCCAATGAAAACCCAAAAGTCATTATCTCAGTAAACGGATCGTTCATTTTCAAAAGTCGCTGACTTTTGGCAAAGTCGGGTTTCATGAAACCCGACCCGATCCCTGTGTGGGGTCGGCCATGCGGTACGCGACTTTCGCGCCAAAGTCGCGTTCCGTATGACGCGCTTGGCGCCATTTTTTCAGCCAATGAAGGAGCGTGGGCAGAGTGATGACATAGGTCTTAGGGGCGTGGACGCCTATCTTCATCTTGTTGATTGTGCGCAGTAGCGATTTGCAATGTTTAACACCAGCTTTTCTGTTGAGGGACGGAGGGGAGAGAGAGAGAGGGAGAGGGAGAGAAAAAAAAAATTCCCATTGACTTTGCATTGGGTTTCGTGTTTCGGTCGATCCCCGACTTTTTGCCATAATCGGCCGATTTCACTCGACTCGACTTTAGAGATAGTCGGGTTTCGCGAAACCCGACTCGACCCTAAAAAAGTAAAAGTCGCTCAACCCTATTCCTAAGGTCCTTTAGTCTGTTTCAGTAGGCTCCACAATCTTGGGGAAGATTGCTGACTTGACAGATGTCCAGAAGGCAGTCATTGACACACTCCACGAGCAGGGTAAACCACAAAAGGTCATTGCTAAAGAAGCTGGTTGTTCACAGAGTGCGGTATCCAAGCATATTAACCCCTTCATGACCCAGCCTATTTTGACCTTAATGACCTGGCCATTTTTTGCAATTTTGACCAGTGTCCCTTTATGAGGTAATAACTCAAGAACGCTTCAACTGATCGTAGCAATTCTGAGAGTGTTTTTTCGTGACATATTGTCCTTCATGTTAGTGGTAAACTTAGGTCAATAATTTTTGCATTTATATGTGGAAAAAGCAAAAATGTGGCGAAAATTTCGAAAATTTCGCAATTTTCACATTTTGAATTTTTATTCTGTTAAACCAGAGAGTTATGTGACACAAAATAGTTAATAAATAACATTTCCCACATGTATACTTTACATCAGCACAATTTTGGAAACAAAATTTTTTTTTGCTAGGAAGTTATAAAGGTTAAAATTTGACCAGCGATTTCTCATTTTTACAACGAAATTTACAAAACCATTTTTTTTAGGGACCACCTCACATTTGAAGTCATATTGAGGGGTCTATATGGCTGAAAATACCCAAAAGTGACACCATTCTAAAAACTGCACCCCTCAAGGTGCACAACAGCACATTCAAGAAGTTTATTAACCCTTCAGGTGCTTCACAGCAGCAGCAGCAACATGGAAGGAAAAAATGAACATTTAACTTTTTAGTCACAAAAATGATCTTTCAGCAACAATTTTTTTATTTTCCCAATGGTAAAAGGAGAAACTGAACCACGAAAGTTGTTGTCCAATTTGTCCTGAGTACGCTGATACCACATATGTGGGGGTAAACCACTGTTTGGGCGCACGGCAGGGCTTGGAAGGGAAGGAGCGCCATTTGACTTTTTGAATGAAAAATTGGCTGCACTCTTTAGCGGACACCATGTCACATTTGGAGAGCCCCCGTGTGCCTAAAAATTGGAGCTCCCCCACAAGTGACCCCATTTTGGAAACTAGACGCCCCAAGGAACTTATCTAAATGCATAGTGAGCACTTAAAACCCCCAGGTGCTTCACAAATTGATCCGTAATAATGAAAAAGTACTTTTTTTTCACAAAAAAATTCTTTTAGCCTGAATTTTTTCATTTTTCAAATGGGCAACAGGATAAAATGGATCCTTAAATTTGTTGGGCAATTTCTCCTGAGTACACCGATATCTCACATGTGGGGGTAAACCACTGTTTGGGCACATGGTAAGGCTCGGAAGGGAAGGAGCGCCATTTGACTTTTTAAATGAAAAATTATCTCCATCGTTAGCGGACACCATGTCGCGTTTGGAGAGACCCTGTGTGCCTAAACATTGGAGCCCCCCCACAAGTGACCCCATTTTGGAAACTGGACCCCCCAAGGAACTTATCTTGATGCCTAGTGAGAACTTTAAACCCTCAGGTGCTTCACAAATTGATCCATAAAAATGAAAAAGTACTAAATTTTTAACAAAAAAATTCTTTTCGCCTCAATTTTTTCATTTTTACATGGGCAATAGGATAAAATGGATCCTAAAATTTGTTGGGCAATTTCTCTCGAGTACGCCGATATCTTATATGTGGGGGTAAACCACTGTTTGGGCACACGGCAGGGCTCGGAAGGGAAGGCGCGCCTTTTGACTTTTTGAATGGAAAATTAGCTCCAATTGTTAGCGGACACCATGTCGCGTTCGAAGAGCACATGTGTGCCTATGCATTGGAGCTCCCCCACAAGTGACCCCATTTTGGAAACTAGACCCCCAAAGGAACTTATCTAGATGCATACTGAGCACTTTAAACCCCCAGGTGCTTCACAGAAGTTTATAACGCAGAGCCATGAAAATAAAAAATAATTTTTCTTTCCTCAAAAATGATTTTTTAGCCTGGAATTTCCTATTTTGCCAACGGTAATAGGAGAAATTGGACCATAAATGTTGTTGTCCAGTTTGTCTTGAGTACGCAGATACCCCATATGTGGGGGTAAACCACTGTTTGGGTGCATGGCAGGGCTTGGAAGGGAAGTAGTAACGTTTTGAAATGCAGACTTTGATGGAATGGTCTGCGGGCATCAACTTGCGTTTGCAGAGCCGCTGATGTGCCTAAACAGTAGAAACCCCCCACAAGTGACCCCATTTTGGGAACTAGACCCCCAAAGAACTTATCTAGATGTGTGGTGAGCACTTTGAACCCCCAAGTGCTTCAAAGAAATTTATAATGCAGAGCCGTGGAAATAAAAAATCATTTTTTCCCACAAAAATAAGATTGTAGCCCCTATTTTCTTATTTTCCCAAGGGTAACAGTAGAAATTAGACCCCCAAAGTTGTTGTGTAATTTTTCCTGAGTACGATTATGCCCCATATGTTTGGGTAAACCACTGTTTGGGCGCACGTCAGTGCTCAGAAGGGAGGGAGCACCATTTGACTTTTGGAGCGCAAGATTGGCTGAAATCAATCGTGGCGCCATGTCGCGTTTGGAGACCCCTGATGTGCCTAAACAGTGGAAACCCCTCAATTCTAACTCCAACACTAACCCCAACACACCCGTACCCTAATCCCAACTCTAGCCATAACCCTAATCCCAACCCTAACCCCAACACACCCCTAACCCTAATCCTAACCCTTAAAACAACCCTAACCCCAACACACCCCTAAGCCTAATCTTAACCCTATTTCCAACCCTAACCCTAAATGTAACCCTAACCCTAATTGCAACCCTAACCCTAATTCTAACCCTAACCCTAATTGCAACCTTAACCCTAATTGCAACCCTAACGCTAATTGCAACCCTAACCCTTATTCTAACCCTAACCCTAGTTCTACCCCAACCCTAGTTCTAACCCTAATTCTAACCCTAATTGCAAACCTTACCCTAGTTCTAACCCTAACCCTAGTTCTAACCCTAACCCTAGTTCTAACCCTAAGCCTAGTGGAAAAATAAAAGTAAATATATTATCTTTATTTTATTATGTTCCCTAACTATGGGGGTGAAAAAGGGGGGGTTTATTTATTATTTTTTTTATTTTGATCACTGTGATAGAACTTATCACCGTGATCAAATTGTACCTGGAATAAATCGGCAGATTCAGAGGGCGCACTGCGCATGCGGCCGCCATTTTGGAAGATGGCGGCGCCCATGGAGAAGACGGACGGACACTGGGAGGGACACCGGAGCTCGGTAAGTATGCGAAGTGGGATCGGACCACGGGGGTGAGATCAGACTGCGGGGGAGCGGACAGGAAGATGGAGGGGAGCGGAGGACAGCAGAGAACAGGACAGAGGAGGGGGGGGTGGATTGGCGGTGGGGGCAGAACGCCGTCTCCAGCCATGGCCATGATATTGCAGCATCGGCCATGGCTGGATTGTAATATTTCACCAATTTTCATTGGTGAAATATTACGATTGCTCTGGTTGAAGGTGAAAGTGAAACGTCACTTTCAACAGCCAATCAGAGCAATCATAGCCATGCATACGCTGTGTCACAGGTCGGGAAGGGATTAAAATTATTTTTCAAGCTATTGTTATAAAGTATTCTAATTTACTGAGATAATGACTTTTGGGTTTTCTTTGGCTGTAAACCATAATCATCAACATTAACAGAAATAAACACTTGAAATAAATCACTCTGTTTCTAATTACACTATATAATATCTGAGTTTTGTATTGACAAACTAAAATAAATTAACTTTTTGATGATATTCTAATTTTGTGAGAAGCACCTGTAAGTAATGCATTACCCTTAAACTGAGTAATGGTAGTTGGAGTGCCCCGTCAGGGCCGCGGGGGTACTCGGTATCGGGTCCGATCGGCTCAAAGGGGGGGATGTCATGGTGGCTGGCCCGGTCCATGGCCCTGGGACATTCGTATAAAAGGGGAAGGTCTTTTAAGGGATAAAGATGATGTTCGTGACGCCACCTGTGGTATTCGGTCAAGGTGACCGACGCTGCTTTAAGGGGTCCGCTGGGGTGATGTTATGGCAGCTAGATGGTATACCTTCCCTCAGGTGAAGTATATCCCCAGGGCTTCCTGGTGTGTAGATGGTGGTATGGTGAGAGGCGCAGAGAAGAACGAGGACACAAGGTTGCAGTCTCTTTACCTTTACTGAAGACTTCAGTGTCCACAGTCCAGAGCACCCGATCACAGGGCAGGCAAGTCCAGAGTCCCCTTGTCCAGGTGGAAATCAATAGCCTTCCCTTGCACTGTAGTGGTGTAGTCCCTTACTGCACAAGCTCCAAATAAGGTCCTCACAGATGTGGTGTCTCTCTCTCTCTCTGTCCCCCATAGTCGGATAGGACAAAACCCGTGTGTCTGGTGGCTTGATGCTGTTTATAGGACTCTAGCACGCCCCGGCCTCTGAGGGGTGCCACCGTGCCTCCTGGGTGTAGGTGCAGACAGGTAACGTGCAATTAGCTGTCCTGCCAGTCTCTGAAGTAAGGCATAGAGGTCCTTACTACCTCGGTGTCCGGCTACCAGTGATCTGCGCCTCAGAAAGAGGCAGCCTGTTCGGGGCTGGTCCCCCTTTGGTATCCTGTCTTTTTCTTTGCCTTCCTTCACGCTAGCTGCAATACAATTCTGCTTTCAAAATGTCTCTTTCTGGGAGCTGCAGCTCTTAGGGCATGCACAGCTCCGTGGACCCTCTGTCCTCCTCAGACGGATGTCTGGAACTGACTCCTGTCTAGAACTAACTAACTTTCCCTACAGACTACCAGTTATATATATATATGGGGAGTCACCTAGTAAATAGGATCAGAAGCTCCCCCTGGTGGCCTGGAGTGTGAATGTGTTGCATGTTTGTGATACCTGGTTACAGTTATCCTTCCTTGCCTCCAAACGTAGCATCACTCTCCCCGGGAGGAAAGCAATACCACTGTGACAACCAGGACCCTGGGGTGCCACATGATACTATAATGATTTCTTTTTTATATTTTTTTATTTATTTATTTTACTTTTGCATGCTAAATACATGTTTGTTTAATGATCATTTGTTTTTGTATCACCATTGTTGGAGAACCATATTATTTTTCTCTGTTTTCAGATCTCTTTGGGGTGCATATAACTTTTTCACATTTTATTCGTATGGAAAGAGTGAACAAAAATAAGTACTTTATAGCTTTCACTAAGTGGCATAGTTGTCATTTTAAAAGGTTTGTTCAGTCAAAATATATTCATGACCTATTAATAGTATACAGATTGGTCACCAATATATAACACCTCTTCACTCTGTGAGCAGTGTGTCTGATCGTTCTCACCTCAATATGGCGCTGTACCTCTACCCAAAACTTGATAGGAGCTCTAGGGGAGTATTCCTCACATGCCAGCAGTTGACTTAGGAAACCCCTGCCCATGCTGCATGCACACTCACAAAAGATGGTTTGTGCAACTTACCAGTCTTATTTACAGGGAGATGATAGTGAAGCATGCATGGGGAATAAAAGGGACCGGAAAAACAAATAATACCACATAAACCCATAATATTTTATTCTCTTGAACGTACAGGATGTGCTTGTTGCAGGCCTGGATGTTAAGGATGACACTTTGTCTTTAAGTGACAGCAGACACATTCTTAACTAATAACACTTAAACCACAAATGGCTGCAGCAATTCAAGTATTACCATCCAACGTTGGGGCCCGATTGCCGTGGATGTTGACTTGCTTACAGGACCTATTGCACTTAATAACAAATGAGTACAAAATCCTTGTCATGCCCACAGGGTGAGATGATGTATAGTGGACTTACTAGACCACCGATGGTGCAGTGGTAACTGTATACCCAATACTCAAGAGACAAAAGAATGAGCTTTAAAACCAAAAACATTTATTAAAGAAAGTTTAACAAAAGGGAAAAGGTGCCTGAGAGGAGGACCCTCTGGATCAAAACAGGAAAAAAGGAGTTAACTAGTCCTCTCCTGCGAGCCAGTGATCACTCTGTGTTGTTGCATGCAGCAGGAAATGAGCAGGATGAGAGAGCAGGTGCCCAGAAATCACAATCCCCAAGGGACCCAAAATTGACTTTCCAGTCAATGTCAAGTGGCACGTTCTATTGGTCATCAAAAGCCAATGTTGTGTTGGGAAGCAGTTAATGGAGTGAATGGTACATTTTTATTCTCAGTTTGAGTAAAAATAAAATGAATAATATTTCTCTCTCTTGGTGTCTCACTCTAGAAGCATGTCCACAAACATCACAGTAGGTTATTTGGTTTGTGGGCAAAATGTCCTTTACCTTTCATTTAAAAAATTAGATTAAACTGTAATCTTTCATGTATCTGTATTGATTTTTCCGCATCACAGTATTTTGAAAAATTCTACAATAATATTTTATACATTTTTCATTATGTTTAAAAAATTGAGGGAACACTTAAATCATACATCAGATCTCAATGAACAAAAGATTCAAATTGAAAATCTTTACTGGCATACATTTTGTAAATCATTGCAAAAAAAGTAATATATCAATAATTAATTGAAGCCAGTCATGAACCAAAAAGAGTCTGGATTCCAAATAACCCTAAAAATAAAAGAAAAAAAATTAAAGTCTCAAATGGATCCAATTTGCTTGAAATTGAGCAAAAGTCATATTGTAACTCATTAGTGTTCACGGCCCACCCTTATCTGTGAACACTCCCAACATCATATGAACATGCTGTATAATGCATAATGTCCCAGAGTTTCTCAATTAGATTCAGATCTGGGGATTGTGAGGGCAAGTCAATGGCTTCAATGCTTTAGTCATCCAGGAATTGCTCACACACTCAGACCACACAGAGCAGGCATAATCTTGCACCAGGAGGAACCCAGGAGCCACTACACAAGTGGAAGGTCTAACAATGACTCTGAGGATATTATCCCGTTACCCAACATTATTAAGTGTACCACTGTGCACATATCACATGTTTAGCCTTCCTTCATGTCATCCTCCTGGAGTCTGTTTCTGATTGCTTGGTCACACCAGTACTGCTCTTGTATTTAGTACCTGTTTCTCCAGATGACTGGTCCAACTGCTAGGTTGATTCTATGATCCTGAGTAGGGTTGAGCGAAACGGATCGTTCATTTTCAAAAGTCGACGACTTTTGGCAAAGTCGGGTTTCATGAAACCGACCCGATCCCTGTGTGGGGTCAGCCATGCGGTACTCGACTTTCGCGCCAAAGTCGCGTTTCGTATGACGCGCTTGGCGCCATTTTTTCAGCCAATGAAGGAGCGTGGGCAGAGTGATGACATAGGTCTTAGGGGCGTGGACGCCTATCGCCATCTTGTCGCTTGTGCGCTGTAGCGATTTGCAATGTGTAACACCAGCTTTTCTGTTCAGGGACGGAAGAGAGAGAGAGAGAGAGAGAGAGAGAAAAAATAAAATAAATAATCCCATTGACTTTGCATTGGGTTTCGGGTTTCGGTCGATCCCCGACTTTTCGCCATAATCGGCCGATTTCACTCGACTTGACTTTTGAGATAGTCAAGTTTCGCGAAACCCGACTCGACCCTAAAAAAGTAAAAGTCACTCAACCCTAATCCTGAGTGATTCTCTTCATGTAAGTCTCCTGGTATTTATTCTATGCTTTTTAGATTGTCCTGGGAGACAACATGTGTTAGTGTACCTTCCTAGAGGAACTGAAATTTGTGTGCAACATGAATGGGCTTCATATATGCCTCATGCTACCAGTAGTGAAAAGCACACTAGAAAAAAACAAAACTTGTCAATAATCAGCCAAGAAGGGTAAAGAGACAGGAATTATTTGCGGCGTGAACCTGCAAGACTATTCTGTTTTTGAGGGTTGTCTTTCTCTTGCCTTTCCAGTACATTTGTTGTCCCTTTCATTATTACTAGGGTTGAGGGAAACGGGTCGTTCATTTTCAAAAGTCGCCGACTTTTGGCAAAGTCGGGTTTCATGAAACCCGATCCAACCCCTGTGCGGGGTCGGCCATGCGGTACGCGACTTTCGCGCCAAAGTCGCGTTTCAATGACGCGAAAAGCGCCATTTCTCAGCCAATGAAGGTAAACGCAGAGTGTGGGCAGCGTGATGACATAGGTCCTGGTCCCCACCATCTTAGAGAAGGGCATTGCAGTGATTGGCTTGCTGTCTGCGGCGTCACAGGGGCTATAAAGGGGCGTTCCCGCTGACCGCCATGTTACTGCTGCTGATCTGAGCTTAGGGAGAGGTTGCTGCCGCTTCGTCAGAAGCAGGGATAGCGTTAGGCAGGGTCCATTAACCACCAAACCGCTTGTGCTGTAGCGATTTCCACTGCCCAACACCACCTTCGGTGTGCAGGGACAGTGGAAGCTACATTTTTTTTTTCCCCTCAGCGCTGTAGCTCATTGGGCTGCCCTAGAAGGCTCCCTGATAGCTGCATTGCTGTGTGTACGCCGCTGTGCAAACCAACTGCTTTTTTCAAAGCACAAATCCTCTTGTTCCTTCCTTTCTGCACAGCTATCTTTTTTGTTTGTCCACACTTTTTATTTAATTTGTGCATCAGTCCACTCCTTATTGCTGCCTGCCATACCTGGCTGAGATTACTGCAGGGAGATAGTAATTGTTGGACACTCCCTGTTTTTTTTTTTTTTTTTTTTGTGGGAGATTAAGATTGACATTTCTGCTAGAGTGCCATCCCTGTGTGTGCCATCTCTCACTCAGTGGGCCATAGAAAGCCTATTTATTTTTTTGCTTGATTTGGGTTATAAAATCTACCTGAAAAAATCACTACATCAATCAGTGGGAGAAAAATATTGGCCTCAGGGCTTGTGTGCCACTCTTGACTCCTGTGTGTGCCATCTCTCAGTCAGTGGGCCATAGAAAGCCTATTTATTTTTTTGCTTGATTTGGGTTCTAAAATCTACCTGAAAAAGTCACTACATCAATCAGTGGGAGAAAAATATTGGCCTCAGGGCTTGTGTGCCACTCCTGACTCCTGTGTGCATCATCACTCACTCAGTGGGCCATAGAAAGCCTATTTTTTTTTTTTTTTGCTTTATTTGGGTTCTAAATTCTACCTGAAAAAATCAATAAATCAATCAGTGGGAGATTAATATTGGCCTTTGGGCTTGTGTGCCAGTCCTAAGCGTGCCATCTCTCTCTCTCAGATAGTGGGCCATAGAAAGCCTATTTATTATTTTTTTTATTGGGTTTATAAATTTTCCCTGGAACAAAAAAAAAAAAAGTGGGAGATTAATATTGGCCTCTGGGCTTGTGTGCCAGTCCTGAGCGTGCCATCTCTCTCACAAATAGTGGGCCATAGAAAGCCTATTTATTTTATTTTTTTTGGTTTTATAAATTCTCCCTGACAAAAAAAAGGGAGATTAATATTGGCCTTTGGGCTTGTGTGCCAGTCCTAAGCGTGCCATCTCTCTCTCTCAGATAGTGGGCCATAGAAAGCCTATTTATTATTTTTTTTATTGGGTTTATAAATTTTCCCTGAAAAAAAATAAAAAGTGGGAGATTAATATTGGCCTCTGGGCTTGTGTGCCAGTCCTGAGCGTGCCATCTCTCTCACAAATAGTGGGCCATAGAAAGCCTATTTATTTTTTTGGTTGATTTGGGTTCTAAATTCTACCTGAAAAAATCAATAAATCAATCAGTGGGAGATAAATATTGGCCTCTGGGCTTGTGTGCCACTCCTGACTCCTGTGTGCATCATCTCTCACTCAGTGGGCCATAGAAAGCCTATTTTTTGTTTTATTTGTTTTATAAATTCTCCCTGAAAAAATCATTTTTATTTTATTTGGTTTCTAAATTCTTCCTGAAAAAATCATTTTTTTTTTTATTATTTTTTTTTTCTAAAGTCTCCCTGGAAAAAAAAAAAAAAATCAAATCAGTGGGAGATTAATATTGCCCTTTCTGCTTGTGTGCCAGTCTTGACTCCTGGGTGTACCATCTCTCTCTCTCTCTCCAATTGTGGGCCATAGAAAGCCTATTATTTTTTTAGCTTGATTTGGGTTCCAAAATCTACCTGAAAAAATCACTACATCAATCATTGGGAGAACAATATTGGCCTCTGGGCTTGTGTGCCACTCCTGACTCCTGTGTGCGTCATCTCTCACTCCGTGGGCCATAGAAAGCCTATTTTTTCTTTTATTTGTTTTCTAAATTCTCCCTGAAAAAATCATTTTATTTTATTTGGTTTCTAAATTCTTCCTGAAAAAATCATTTTATTCTATTATTTTTTTTCCCTAAAGTCTCCCTGAAAAAAAAAAAAAATCAAATCAGTGGGAGATTAATATTGCCCTTTCTGCTTGTGTGCCAGTCTTGACTCCTGGGTGTGCCATCTCTCTCTCTCTCTCCAATTGTGGGCCATAGAAAGCCTATTATTTTTTTAGCTTGATTTGGGTTCCAAAATCTACCTGAAAAAATCACTACATCAATCATTGGGAGAACAATATTGGCCTCTGGGTTTGTGTGCCACTCCTGACTCCTGTGTGCGTCATCTCTCACTCAGTGGGCCATAGAAAGCCTTTTTTTGTTTTATTTGTTTTCTAAATTCTCCCTGAAAAAATCATTTTATTTTATTTGGTTTCTAAATTCTTCCTGAAAAAATCATTTTATTCTATTATTTTTTTTTCCTAAAGTCTCCCTGAAAAAAAAAAAAAAAAATCAGTGGGAGATTAATATTGCCCTTTCTGCTTGTGTGCCAGTCTTGACTCCTGGGTGTGCCATCTCTCTCTCTCTCTCCAATTGTGGGCCATAGAAAGCCTATTATTTTTTTTAGCTTGATTTGGGTTCCAAAATCTACCTGAAAAAATTACTACATCAATCAGTGGGAGAAAAATATTGGCCTCTGGGCTTGTGTGCCACTCCTGACTCCTGTGTGCGTCATCTCTCACTCAGTGGGCCATAGAAAGCCTTTTTTTGTTTTATTTGTTTTCTAAATTCTCCCTGAAAAAATCATTTTATTTTATTTGGTTTCTAAATTCTTCCTGAAAAAATCATTTTATTCTATTATTTTTTTTTCCTAAAGTCTCCCTGAAAAAAAAAAAATCAAATCAGTGGGAGATTAATATTGCCCTTTCTGCTTGTGTGCCAGTCTTGACTCCTGCGTGTGCCATCTCTCTCTCTCTCTCTCCAATTGTGGGCCATAGAAAGCCTATTATTTTTTTAGCTTGATTTGGGTTCCAAAATCTACCTGAAAAAATCACTACATCAATCAGTGGGAGATATATATTGGCCTCTGGGCTTGTGTGCCACTCCTGACTCCTGTGTGCGTCATCTCTCACTCAGTGGGCCATAGAAAGCCTTTTTTTGTTTTATTTGTTTTCTAAATTCTCCCTGAAAAAATCATTTTATTTTATTTGGTTTCTAAATTCTTCCTGAAAAAATCATTTTATTCTATTATTTTTTTTTCCTAACGTCTCCCTGAAAAAAAAAAAAATCAAATCAGTGGGAGATTAATATTTACACTTGTGCTTCAGTGACAGTCCTGCGTGTGTGGCATCTCTCTCATTTGTTGCCACCAACAACAGAGTGTGTAACATTGTGCCTGATTTTCGTTGTGGTCTCACTCACCTGTAAAGGGGTAGCTAAATCATACTGAAGTTATAGCTCACCGTGTAAGTTGTGTGACAGCAACAAATACCGTTAGTTTGGTTACGTTTTTAAAACAATGAGGAAGTCTGGTGGAAGAGGTCGTGGCCGGGGGCGTTCATTGTCAGCTGGTAATGAGGGTAGTGGTAGTGGTGGAGCATCAGCTGGTCGTGGGAAAAAAAATATTGCACCTAAGTCTGGAGCTGTGGAGCCAGGTTCGTCGTCTGGCTACACAAGGCCTCGAACGCTCCCTTTTCTGGGAGTAGGAAAACCGCTTTTAAAGCCGGAGCAGCAAGAGCAAGTTTTGGCTTATCTTGCTGACTCAGCCTCTAGCTCTTTTGCCTCCTCTCGTGAAACTGGTAAATGTCAAAGCAGCGCGTAGTTAGTGGATGTTCACAGTCAGGGACAAGTCGCTTCCTTCTCCTCTTCAGCAAAAACAACAACAGAGAAGAATGCAGCAGGCGACACAACGGGTTACTCCATGGAGCTCTTTACACATACCGTCCCTGGCTTAGAAAGTGAAGCAGTTAACAGTCCATGCCCATTACAAGTTGAATCTGACATGGAGTGCACTGATGCACAGCCACAGCCAGACTACTATGCTGGTCCTTTGACTCAGACCACAACATTGCCCTCGCAGGGTGCTGATCAAGAATCAGACCCTGATGAGACTATGTTGCCCCATCACGAACGCTATACCACCGACCGACACGGTGACACAGACGAAGTTGCACACGAGCTACAAGAAGAGGTAATAGATGACCCAGTTCTTGACCCCGATTGGCAGCCATTGGGGGAACAGGGTGCAGGCGGCAGCAGTTCTGAAGCGGAGGAGGAGGGGCCACAGCAGGCATCAACATCGCAACAGGTTCCATCTGCCGGGCCCGTATCTTGCCCAAAACGCGTGGCAAAGCCAAAACCTGTTGGAGGACAGCGTGGCCATCCGGTTAAAGCTCAGTCTGCAATGCCTGAAAAGGTATCCGATGCTAGAAAGAGTGCAGTCTGGCATTTTTTTAAACAACATCCAATTGATCAGCGCAAAGTCATCTGTCAAAAATGTTCAACTACCTTAAGCAGAGGACAGAATCTGAAAAGTCTCAATACAAGTTGCATGCATAGACATTTAACCACCATGCATTTGCAAGCCTGGACTAACTACCAAACATCCCTTAAGGTTGTAGCACCCTCGGCCAATGAAGCTAGTCAGCAACGCAACATCCCTTCTGGCAGTGTAGGGCCACCATTTTCCGCACCACCTGCAGTATCTGTGCAGGTTTCTTTGCCAGGCCAAAGCAGTCAGGGTCAGGGAATCACCAGTTTCGTAGTAGGAAACACTGCATCTAGTGCACTGGCGGCAACAATACCATCTCCCACCGTCTCTCAGTCTGCCATGTCCACCGGCACCCCCGCTAGTTCCACGATCTCCAGCTCTCCAGTCCAGCTCACCCTACATGAGACTATGGTTAGAAAAAGGAAGTACTTAGCCTCGCATCCGCGTACACAGGGTTTGAACGCCCACATAGCTAGACTAATCTCGTTAGAGATGATGCCCTACCGGTTAGTTGAAAGCGAAGCTTTCAAAGCCCTGATGGACTACGCTGTACCACGCTACGAGCTACCCAGTCGACACTTTTTTTTCCAGAAAAGCCATCCCAGCCCTCCACCAGCATGTTAAAGAGCGCATCGTCCATGCACTCAGGCAATCTGTGAGCACAAAGGTGCACCTGACAACAGATGCATGGACCAGTAGGCATGGCCAGGGACGTTACGTGTCCATCACGGCACACTGGGTGAATGTTGTGGATGCAGGGTCCACAGGGGACAGCAAGTTTGGGACAGTTCTGCCTAGCCCACGGTCTAGGAAACAGTTGGCTGTAGCCGTTCGCACCCCCTCCTCCTCCTCTTCGTCCTCCTGCAGAAGCGAGAGCTCGTCCACAGACCGCAGTCGCACAACCACTCCATCCGCAGCTGCCACTGTTGCACACCAGGTCTCCCATTATGGGGCAGCTACTGGCAAACGTCAGCAGGCTGTATTGGCTATGAAGTGTTTGGGCGACAACAGACACACCGCGGAAGTTCTGTCCGAGTTCTTGCAGAAAGAAACGCAGTCGTGGCTGGGCACTGTAGATCTTGAGGCAGGCAAGGTAGTGAGTGATAACGGAAGGAATTTCATGGCTGCCATCTCCCTTTCCCAACTGAAACACATTCCTTGCCTGGCTCACACCTTAAACCTGGTGGTGCAGTGCTTCCTGAAAAGTTATCCGGGGTTATCCGACCTGCTCCTCAAAGTGCGTGGACTTTGCTCACATATCCGCCGTTCGCCCGTACACTCCAGCCGTATGCAGACCTATCAGCGTTCTTTGAACCTTCCCCAGCATCGCCTAATCATAGACGTTGCAACAAGGTGGAACTCAACACTGCACATGCTTCAGAGACTGTGCGAACAGAGGCGGGCTGTTATGTTTTTGTGGGAGGATACACATACACGGGCAGGCAGTAGGATGGCAGACATGGAGTTGTCAGGTGTGCAGTTGTCGAAGATTCAAGACATGTGTCAAGTCCTTGAGTGTTTTGAGGAATGCACACGGCTGGTTAGTGCAGACAACGCCATAATAAGCATGAGCATCCCCCTAATGCGTCTGCTGATGCAAAGTTTGACGCACATAAAGGATCAGGCGTCTGCAGCTGAGGAAGAGGAAAGCCTTGATGACAGTCAGCCATTGTCTGGCCAGGGCAGTATACAGGACGAGTTAGCGGGCGAAGAGGAGGAGGAGGACGAGGAGGATGATGGGGATGATTATATTTTTAATGAGGAAGCTTTTCCGGGGCCACTGGAAATTGGTGGCGCGGCAAGGCCGGGTTCTGGTTTTTGGAGGGACACAAGTGACGTGGATTTGCCTGAAACTGCCCCTCAACCAAGCACAACCGCAGATTTGAGAACTGGAACTTTGGCCCACATGGCGGATTATGCCTTACGTATCCTCAAAAGGGACACACGCATAACTAAAATGATGAACCATGACGATTACTGGTTGGCCTGCCTCCTTGATCCTCGCTATAAAGGCAAATTGCAAAATATAATGCCACATGAGAACTTGGAACTAATATTAGCAACCAAACAATCAACTCTTGTTGACCGTTTGCTTCTGGCATTCCCTGCACACAGCGCCCGTGATCGTTCTCACACGAGCTGCAGGGGCCAGCAGACCAGAGGAGTTAGAGGGGCAGAAATCAGAAGTGGCGTTGGCCAGAGGGGTTTTCTGACCAGGTTGTGGAGTGATTTTGCTATAACCGCAGACAGGACAGGTACTGCAGCATCAATTCAAAGTGACAGGAGACAACATTTGTCCAGTATGGTTACAAACTATTTTTCATCCCTTATCGATGTTCTCCCTCAACCGTCATTCCCATTTGATTACTGGGCATCAAAATTAGACACCTGGCCAGAATTGGCAGAATATGCATTGCAGGAGCTTGCTTGCCCGGCAGCTAGTGTCCTATCAGAAAGAGTATTCAGTGCTGCAGGTTCAATACTAACAGAAAAAAGGACACGTCTGGCTACCCAAAATGTAGATGATCTAACCTTCATTAAAATGAACCACAACTGGATTTCGAAATCTTTTGCCCCACCTTGCCCGGCTGACACCTAGCTTTCCTATGAAAAGGTCTTGCCTGTGGACTATTCTGAATGCCTTTTCCAATCTCGTAATTTTCTGCACCTGATTGTCCAGCATACGACATGTTTACACCTCACTAAATGGCCAAACTCCCCACACGGGGCCGTGGTATCGACACTTGGCGACAGCATCCGTGAGAGTGCTGTTTGTCTGAAGAGGTGGGTGTGCCCGCTTTTGGTCGACGGCACTGCCACTGGGTCCCTCCTAGTACAATAAAGTGTCTCTGGCGGTGGTGGTGCGCACCCAACGTCAGACACACCGTTGTAATATGAGGGGCCCTGGGCCTGTACCGCCGGCCACAAGACAGTTCCCCCCCCCCCCAGCTCAAACAGTGCTCTACCACTTGCAAAATTATCTCACAGCTCCACCAATGTTTAGTCTATGCGCTGACATCCTTCAATACCTGCCACTGACAATACCATTGTATTGACATTTTTGTTATGTTAGGCCTTCGAAGCCTGTCTGCGGTCACTCCTTCCACTATGCCTCCACTGACCACACCACTGCTGCCCGTGTACCCCTGGAAACAATTTAAAATTGCCTACAGCCAGCCCAATTTTTTTATTTTAGGCCTTCGATGCCTGTCTGCGGTCCATTCTTTCTACTACTACTACACTGACCAGGCCACTGCTGCCCGTGTACCCCTGGAACCAATTTAAAATTGCCTACAGCCATGTGTTATTATTTTAGGCCTTCGATGCCTGTCTGCGGTCACTCCTTCCACTAGGCCTCCACTGACCACACCACTGCTGCCCGTGTACCCCTAGAACCTATTTATAATTGCATAGAGCATCCTTTTTTTAATAGTAGGCGTACAAAGTCTGTCTGCGGTTCACTATTGAAATTGTCCTCCACTGCCCAGAGCAGTGCAGCTTGTGTACCCCTGTAACTTTTTTCTGCTGCAGTGAGCCACATTTTTGGTTTGAGTCCTACTACCTGTGTCTGTCTGCGCCACTCAATTCAGCTGTGCTCCTCTGAAAAAAGCTGAGCGTCAATAGTCTTGTTTTCAGCCTCTAGGAATTTTAAAACTGCATTGGGTGTACAACTTTGGTAGGGCCTACTGACGGTGTCTGCCTCCCCAAGGGGTTGCCCAGGTTTCCTCTCCATTGCTTCAATCTTCATGCTCTCGTTTAGTAGTTGTTGGAAACTACGCTGCATTAGGCCTACAAATTGGGTATGGGGTGTAGAGAGATGGTGTGTTCCACTCCAAGGTGTTCTCCAGGTTGCCTTTCCTGAGCTTCAATCTTCATGCTCTCGTTTAGTAGTTGTTGGAAACTACACTGCATTAGGCCTACAAATTGGGTATGGGGTGCAGAGAGATGGTGTGTTCCACTCCAAGGTGTTCTCCAGGTTGCCTTTCCTGAGCTTCGATCTTCTGGCTCTCTTTTAGTAGTTGTTGGAAACTACACTGCATTAGGCCTACAAATTGGGTATGGGGTGTAGAGAGATCGTGTGTTCCACTCCAAGGTGTTCTCCAGGTTGCCTTTCCTGAGCTTCGATCTTCTGGCTCTCGTTTAGTAGTTGTTGGAAACTACACTGCATTAGGCCTACAAATTGGGTATGGGGTGTAGAGAGATGGTGTGTTCCACTCCAAGGTGTTCCCCAGGTTTCCTCTCCATTGCTTCGATCTTCATGCTCTCGTTTAGTAGTTGTTGGAAACTACGCTGCATTAGGCCTACAAATTGGGTATGGGGTGTAGAGAGATGGTGTGTTCCACTCCAAGGTGTTCTCCAGGTTGCCTTTCCTGAGCTTCAATCTTCATGCTCTCGTTTAGTAGTTGTTGGAAACTACGCTGCATTAGGCCTACAAATTGGGTATGGGGTGTAGAGAGATGGTGTGTTCCACTCCAAGGTGTTCTCCAGGTTGCCTTTCCTGAGCTTCAATCTTCATGCTCTCGTTTAGTAGTTGTTAGAAAACTACGCTGCATTAGGCCTACAAATTGGGTATGGGGTGTAGAGAGATGGTGTGTTCCACTCCAAGGTGTTCTCCAGGTTGCCTTTCCTGAGCTTCAATCTTCATGCTCTCGTTTAGTAGTTGCTGGAAACTACACTGCATTAGGCCTACAAATTGGGTATGGGGTGTAGAGAGATGGTGTGTTCCACTCCAAGGTGTTCCCCAGGTTTCGTCCACATTGCTTCGGTCTTCCGACTCTCGTTTAGTAGTTGTAGAAAACTACACTGCATTAGGCCTACAAATTGGGTATGGGGTGTAGAGAGATGGTGTGTTCCACTCCAAGGTGTTCCCCAGGTTTCCTCTCCATTGCTTCGATCTTCATGCTCTCGTTTAGTAGTTGTTGGAAACTACGCTGCATTAGGCCTACAAATTGGGTATGGGGTGTAGAGAGATGGTGTGTTCCACTCCAAGGTGTTCTCCAGGTTGCCTTTCCTGAGCTTCAATCTTCATGCTCTCGTTTAGTAGTTGTTGGAAACTACGCTGCATTAGGCCTACAAATTGGGTATGGGGTGTAGAGAGATGGTGTGTTCCACTCCAAGGTGTTCTCCAGGTTGCCTTTCCTGAGCTTCAATCTTCATGCTCTCGTTTAGTAGTTGTTGGAAACTACGCTGCATTAGGCCTACAAATTGGGTATGGGGTGTAGAGAGATGGTGTGTTCCACTCCAAGGTGTTCTCCAGGTTGCCTTTCCTGTTGTGAATTCTGTGGCTGAATTCACTCCTGTGGTCACAAGTGGTACTGCAGCTTCTGAGCTTCCTCCCTCAGGTGTTCTGGTGAGCTCGTTGGCTGCTTTGTTATTTAACTCCACCTGATTCTGTCTTCCTTGCTCCTTGTCAATGTTCCAGTGTTGGATCTGAGCTTCTGGATCTTTCCTGTGGCCTGCTGCTCTGCTTAGATAAGTGCTTTTTGCTTTTGTTGCTACTTTTTCTGTCTAGATTGTCTATTCGTTTTTGCTGGAAGCTCTGAGACGAAAAGGGTGTACCGCCGTGCCGTTAGTTCGGCACGGTGGGTCTTTTTGCCCCCTTTGCGTGGTTTTTTTGCTTTAGGGTTTTTTGTAGACTGCAAAGTTCTCTTTGCTATCCTCGCTCTATCTAGAATATCGGGCCTCACTTTGCTGAATCTATTTCATCCCTACGTTTGTCTTTTCATCTTGCTAACAGTCATTATATGTGGGGGGCTGCCTTTTCCTTTGGGGTATTTCTCAAGGCAAGTCAGGCTTGTTTTTCTATCTTCAGGCTAGTCAGCTCCTCAGGCTGTGCCGAGTTGCATAGGTAGTGACAGGCGCAATCCACAGCTGCCTTTAGTTGTGTTTAGGATAGGTTCAGGTATTGCGGTCTACAGAGATTCCACGTCTCAGAGCTCGTTCTATTGTTTTTGGGTTATTGTCAGATCACTGTATGTGCTCTGATTGCTGGCACACTGTGTCACTGGGTTGCCTACATAACACTTTCCTGAGCTTCGATCTTCTGGCTCGCGTTTAGTAGTTGTTGGAAACTACACTGCTTTAGGCCTACAAATTGGGTATGGGGTGTAGAGAGATGGTGTGTTCCACTCCAAGGTGTTCCACAGGTTTCGTCCACATTGCTTCGGTCTTCCGACTCTCGTTTAGTAGTTGTAGAAAACTACACTGCATTAGGCCTACAAATTGGGTATGGGGTGTAGAGAGATGGTGTGTTCCACTCCAAGGTGTTCCCCAGGTTTCCTCTCCATTGCTTCAATCTTCATGCTCTCGTTTAGTAGTTGTTGGAAACTACGCTGCATTAGGCCTACAAATTGGGTATGGGGTGTAGAGAGATGGTGTGTTACACTCCAAGGTGTTCTCCAGGTTGCCTTTCCTGAGCTTCTATCTTCAGGTTCTCATTAAATTGTGGTTAAATGGAACAACTGCATTTGGCGTACTAGTTGGTTTGGGGCCTACTATCGGTGTCTGCCACTCCTTGCTGTTCTCCTCCACTGAACAAAGCTGTGCCGCCTGTTTACTACGGTTGCCAATTTTGAACTGCATTTCGACTACTTACTGATTTGGCCCTACTCTCTGTGTCAGCCTCTCATTCCAGTTGTCCTCCACTGCAATGCCCCCTGGTTAGTCCTGTGTTACGAATTTTGAACTGCATTTAGCCAACTTTATTCTTTGGGCCTATATCTGTGTTTCCTCCTCATCCTGCCCATTGCCCAGCCAGTGATAGATGAGTCTGCTGGTACATTGACCCATAACGCAAAATTCCCCGTGCACGCTACACAGCAAGATTGTGACCCTGCTGAAAGTCAGGTTCCTCTTCCCACATACCATACCACCTTACACGGGGACAAAGAGGAAGGTGCAGATGAAAGTGCAGGTTCCTTCATCAGGTGGGGGGAGGAATACTAGTTGGCGACGTCACTGGTACAGGGCCTCTCATAGTACGCAAAAGTGTTGCTGCCGGTGGGAGGCGCCCCCGCCGTGCAAACACACCGCTGTACTTTGAGGGGCCCTGTGCCAGTGCCAATGCCAACGAGTGGGCCCCCCCTGCTTGCTCAGGATCACAGCACTTGCAAAGTTTAAATACTTACCTCTCCCTGCTCCCCTGCCGTGACGTGGTCCAGATTTACTGGGCCCACTAATTACTTGAACCAGCCCTACCCCCCACAACTTTAGCCAAATGACCCCCAATTTCAAATGCCTTCCAATTATTATAAGGTAAGTTACGATTGACAAGCTTCTTTAACAAGAATGGATGTTTTTGCCATTAAAATGGGCAGTGTAGGTGTTTTCCTGGCCTCCACTCACTGCCGACTATGCTCCCCCATTGACTTGCATTGGGTTTCGTGTTTCGGGCGATACCCGACTTTTCGCGATAATCGGCCGATTCCACTCGACTCGACTTCTAAGATAGTCGGGTTTTGCGAAACACGGCTCGACTCTAAAAAGGTCAAGGTTGCTCAACCCTAATTATTACTAAAGGAGATTAAATTGATTCATAATCTCTTTGTGATTCCTAACTGTACAGATTGAAGTCTCTGAAGGTCAATTCACTTGAGGTTATACTTTGATGATTAACTGTTCTTTTACATTTTTAGGCAATGTACTTAATACAATAGCAATATCAGCAATAGTAATAGTATTAGTATTCCTTTATATAGAGTGTTTGATGTGACATTTAAATAAATATTTAATTTAAAAGGCTTTGAAGAGATTATTATTTTAAAAAATGATAAACAAAAAACTACCATTTTTGGACAATGCTCTGTCTAATTTTGTAGCATATTCCCGGACTGTACAATTATTGATTCTATCGTTTTGTTATAATACATGTAACTGTATAAAATATAAATTTGTTTTTTTAGATTTTGCATCTCGCTATCCTACTTTATGGACAGAGCAAGTGAAAAGTAGACAAAATAGAACTCACAGAAATTCAGGTAAGGCAAACTTATATTTAAAAATAAGTGGTAAATTATAGTTGCATTCAGTCCATTAAAAGACCGTAACATAAAAATCGCTCATAGCCATCCCAAGAGGACTCAGAAGTGAATGACTCTCAAGTGTGCAATCTATCAGCAAAACATTTACCCAAGCTTAAACCGATGTTCTAGTCAGAGGCTTCTCATTTTTGCGCTCATGTAATTTCAATCTCTACCACAATATATGATACTGCGCTTGGGGTTCGGTTGTCAATAAATTTACCCACTTACTTGTTTCAAGTGCTTCACAGGGATTTGCAGTGATCAGCGCTTACCCTAGTCTCTGTGAGAGTACGTTCTTGTGCCTGGATCTCCGAGGAATTAGTCCAACTGGTGTGCATTGGGCATGCAGGGGATCATGTAGGGCTTGCTAGTGCTAGTGCGGGAGCGTGCCACAGCTGTGCGATAACACGGGAGCCTCGGCCGAAGGCGTCCCTAGTTACAGCTGGAGGAAATGGCTGCCGGTACCTGCTCGCGCGTGCCTGAATGTGACGTCACACAGCTATGGAGCGGCGTTAGGACCAATAGAGGAGGGTAACCAAGGCGTTTCGAAGGTGAACGACCTTCTTCATCAGGGTTAATACCCGTCTCTCCATCTCCTCCATATATACCTTCTGATAGCGCTACTAATCCCACCCTTAACCCGCCCTATTCAGCCATGGTATTCAATCCACGTACTTCTATATGTGCTACTGCAGCCACTGCCGTACTCTAGATTTATCCACTTACATTAATTATATTTTATAGATACGTGAAAAAAAATATATATACATATATACCACTAAGTCGGCAGATGAACTTTAAAGGCCAGTTTTTGCAAACAAACATGCAGTGGATAAATCTAGAGTATGGTAGTGGCTGCAGTAGCACATAGAAGTACGTGGATTGAATACCAGGGCTGAATAGGGCGGGTTAAGGGCGGGATTAGTAGTGCCCTAAGGTATATATGGAGGAGATGGAGTGATGGGCTTTAACCCTGATGAAGAAGGTCGTTCACCTTCGAATCACGTTGGTTACCCTCCTCTTTTGGTCCTAACGCCGCTCCGTAGCTGTGTGACTTCACATTCTGGCACGCGCGAGCAGGTACCGGCAGCCATTTCCTCCAGCTGTAACTAGGGACACCTTCGGCCGAGGCTCCCATGTTATCGCACAGCTGTGGCGCACTCCCCACTCCTGCACTAGCACTAACAAGCCCTACACGATCCCCTGCATGCCCAACGCACACCAGTTGGACTAATTCCTCGGAGATCCAGGCACAAGAACGTACTCTCACGGATACTAGGGTAAGCGCTGATCAATTATCCATAGAACTTGGAGAACACTGGGTGGTGATGTTTTATGCCATGTCCGCTTTGCACATGCATCACTGATATACCTACATTAAAAGAAGCTTCCCTGTGAAGCACTTGAAACAAGTAAGTGGGTAAATTTATTGACAACCTAACCCCAAGCGCGGTATCATATATTGTGGTAGTTATTTATACATTTACAGGATTGGCACATATCCTGCTACTGATCCCAGCAGCTAGGGGCGGTTTTTTCTTGTCCTATACTAATTTCTCTCTCTTTGGAGAGCTATCGATCTACCTTGTGGCGAGTGCCAGTGTGATTATTTGTTTGTAATTTCAATCTCTACCAGACCTTTTAAGATATTAACACATTGTCTAGAAATCTTACTGTTAGGAAACATTTTCTTTTCAGAAAATGCTGTTTCAGAAGAGTTGAATTTAATATACCATAATGATACAGGTATAGCCTAGTCTAATACTAATCCTATTTTTTGAAACAGATTGCTTTTTCAGGGGATCGAGGTTCGACATTTCAGGGTCTAACAAGTGCATGTCAACCTAATATTATAGCCATATTTTTTCTGAACAGATTATTGTTTCTACATTACAAAATAATTATGTTGATACTCGAGAGACAGGTGACATCAATTATTCATCTTCCTTTACTGCTAAAACCCATGATTTCAATAACTTTTAGACCACTGTGTTTAGATAGATTTCAGGAGTTGGTCAAGGAACAAATTGGTATCTCTACATACTCATAATAAACAGCATAATATCTGTAGTAAACAAAACCTTACTGGAAATGAAAAAACTCAAACTCAAGACTGCCGTGACCTTGTTGCTTAAACAAGATCTTACTAAACTTGTACAGTAAGGATCAGCCCTGAATATACTTAATAAGAAAGAAATTGGATATATAATTATTGAACAGCCCACCATTACTCTTTCTTATTCCTTTCCTAAAATTCATAAAGAAGGTTTTCCTCCCCCTTCCTGCCCAATAATTGTTTGCATTTGATCCCTAAATGAGAAGTTGTGTGAATGGGTGGATAGATAGCCCTCTTCAGCACTTGATTGAATTTATTCCCGGGCATTTCAAGCACACAACACATGTCTTATTGGCCTTAAATCAATTTAAATGGAAGCATAATTTTGTATGGTTAATGGCTGATGTATGCTCACTGTATATGTCCATACCACATGATTTGACATTAATATTGGTACAATGATTTTTCCATACTTATAGTGAGTACACAACAGATGTAAAATCCTTTCTGATTTCTGCAATTCATTTTTTGCTGAAAAATAACTATTTTTCATATGAATCACAATTTTATTTACAGAAGTCTGGTGTTTCGATGGGGGCTAAATTTTCCCCATCAGTAGCAAATATATATATGGCATGGTGTGAATTCAAATTCTTTCATTGTTCCCATTTTCAACTTATGAGACATATTGTCGGGTGTGGCCTTTACATCGATCACCTGCTGCTCATTTGGATCAGCAATGTGGTGACCATACCGGACATCAACCCTTATTTTAATTCAAATTGTTTGAATTTATAATTTACATTTTCTTTTAACTGTTACATACATTACTTTTGTAGATATTAAGTTGATGGGCAACAGTAATATATATATTTGGTTCAGGAACAGACGCCTTTTCAATTGTAACATACGAGCTGATTTTGTCTTTGCTTAATCCACTTTGCAATTGACTTGTTAAAACAGGTAAGTACTGGTTAAAAGCTCACCTGCCCATTGATTCTACTCTTTCATTGACATGGTTTATTCGTTCACTTACTATTGTTTTTTTGTACTATAAACTGTGTTTCCTGAATTCCATTACTTGCTAAGACTAAGAATACTTTTCGGGTTTGAAACGCGTCAGATGAACAATTTCATCACAGGAGTATTTTTTTCTTGTTGTTCTGAATTTTAATAAGAAGAATAAAGCTACATTTTTTTAATCCGCACCTGAGTGCTGGACATCCTTCCTTTTGCTCTGCTGTGCACGATGCTGCTGTCAGGATTTCACTCCTAATTGCCAAGTGAGCTGGCGCGCTATCTGGTTCATGCTTTTTGCAATGCTTGATCAGAATTAGAAACGTGACAAGAAAAAAATGAGGGATCAAAGAGGTAGGACGGCAAAATGTTTATGATGTTCATTGCTTTGTTGGGTATTCTGTTCAATAGCAATAACTGGTTAGTAACAAATGGTATCCTAGAACTAATCCAGTCTGAAATTAAGTACGTGGCTTGAACAATATTATGGGCTCATTTTAATCCAAAGGACCTACTGTGGTTTTATGTCTTTCCAATAATAATTGGGTAGATTTTGCAAACAGCTTAGACATTCTTTAAAACTGTAGAACGGGATATACTTTCACATTTATCTTTTTAGGTTGATGTTGCAATTGTGTGCTGGAGTTGTCATTAGTTATTAAATATACCGTATGTATCCATTTCTAAAAGTGTAGAACCCATACATGTCAGATCTGGTGCAGAATGTGTGCTTGCGGTAAAGTCAGTATAAGATACATTTATTATGAGCCCTGTTGTAGTTTAGATTATAGAAATAGTTCAAATTACAATTTCTAGTGAGTGCCAGGAATTGTCCGTACTCCAATATTGATAGATTTTGTCTGATTATTAAATCCATGTGTCTTGTTGCTTTTATGCTGTATGTATTCAGGATGTCTATACTGACTTCTCTGTATTTACAGGCTTGCCAGATACAGATTTCTGGCCGTTCTTTGTTTTTTCTATGAAAAAGAAATTTTAGAAGCAATATGATTTAGCATACTGTACGCAACAGGATAATTGGCAATCATAAGAATGAAGGTACAGAGGTTACATAGTATGGTTCAAAAAAGACCCACATGCCTATTAAGAGTCAACTGAGGGATGAAAAATTATAAAAAAAAGGGGGAATATAATTGCATCCACAATGCATGAACCAGTTCAAAAAGAGCACCTTTTTCCCTCTGGATCCAGATTGATGATCGACTGAACCAATATTCAGAACAAGAATTTTAATCATTTGCATATATACTTATGTTATTTCTTCTAAAAAGAAAAAGGAAAAAAAAATCTTCCAAGCTTTTCTGGAAACCTTTACTGGTTCCCGCTGTGACCAGCTCCTGAAGTAGGATGTTCCCCAGAATAATCATTCTCATAGAAAAGAAGCCTTGTCTCCACTGGAGATTGAAACTTTTTTCTTCCGATGGAGATAGTGTCCCAAATTGTTAAGGAGGTTTTGCATGAGCAAGTTTGACCATTTTTTTGTATGCCCATTTAAGTACTTGTACAAATTAATCATGTCTTCCTTTACATCTATCTTCTCAAGACTAAATAAATGTAATTATTTTAATACTTAATAATAACTAAGACTCTCCATGCCTTTATCAGTTTTGTGGCTCTTCTTTGTAGCGTTTTTAAAGAGACTATCCTTCTTATGAGCTGGGGCCCAGAACTGAACTGCATATTGCAGATGAGGTCCTGTTCCGCTGGTTCAAGCCTTTTTCAATCCATCCATGACAATTTTCTGCAGCTGATTGACATTGCATGCTGTTATTTCGTGAGTGATGTACAAGTACACCCAGATCCTTCTTTACAAGTGACTCTCCTAATTTTACTCCCTTTAGAAAAGAACATATGTTGTCTGTGTATTATGTGCATAATTTTACAGTTTTCTACATTGAACCTTATCTGCCAAGGCAAAGCCAAAACACTCAGTTTGGCCAAGTGAGCTTATAACTTATGAACAGTGTCAGACTGGGGTTCTAAGGGTCCACCAGTAATCAACTCCAGGGCACCACTTTTCAGCCACATGCAAATGTATCATTATCCTCAATCACAAACTTATATAACAATGAACTTAGATTGTTAAATAAGATTCCTTCTTTGTACATAGTGATTCAAGTATATTGTGCCAAGTACTGCTCATATAAGACGGTGGTGGATCACTCTTACACAAGGGCCCCCTGGAGGATTCTCCTGAGGGCAAGTCCAGGCTGCTTATGAAGATCTTACAAAAACTGAATTATACTCCATCTCTTGATGTAATCTGCAAAAGCAGAAGAAACTATATTAATTTCATCTTTTTTCTCATTTAAGAGGTAATCTGGGACTATAATCATATTTTACTTTGTGCCTAAGAACTAACAGGCCACTGGCACAGAGTGGTAACAAACTGCTCTTGCCAGTGATTCTGCTTCTTCCGCTGATGTCACGTCAATGGAGCAGTGTCTTTTATTCCCCTCTACTCTATTGATGGGGTGTGACTGCCAATGTCATCATGAGTGACAGCTGGCTCCCCACTGATAAGTGTGGGAAGTGGGCTGTCAATCAGTATAACATCAGCAGAGATGACCCATCAACAGAGCAGCCAGAAGAGAAAGAGCTGCTCTGTTGACGTAAATCAGCTGTATCGAGCAGTCAGTGACTACTCTTAGTCGGCGCCGGATAGAATAGCCATGTAGTTAGCAACTAACTTCCTGTTATGTTTATACTATGATCCAAAAAAACTAATATAATCTTGGATAATCCCTTTAACAAATATGTTGAATAATAGTGGAACAGCACTGAACCTTGTGTTCACCCCTTTTAACTGGAAACCATTTGAAGTATGGATGTTAAGCGTATAGGTCTATTATTACCTGGGAAACACCTGGAGCCCTTTTAGAAAATAGGCACCATATTGGTCTTGCACCAGTCACCTCACACTTTACCAGTCACTAGAGAAGTTCTAAAAATTATGCGCAGAGGCCTGTCAGTATCTGAGCTAAGTTCTTTAACAACTCTTGGATGCGGCATTTATGGACATGAGACCTTCTTCACATTGATTAGCTTAGCTTGGACTACATCTATTTTATATTATATTATGTATGGAAGTACGGTATATTATTATCTCCTTACCGCCATATGACTCAATAGTACATCACATGTTGGGTGCTGGAATATAGAGCAGGCACAGGTCCAGGGCCCATACTATACCCAGGAGATGGCACTGACAGTAGCATTTAAAGGCAGCAATCAATCACTAACAGTGACATTTAACCCCTTAGACCAAAGTCTGTTTCCACCTGCCTGACCAGTGTCACGTTTTGTGGTAATAAATCTAGAATTCTTCAACCTATTCCAGTGATTGTAAGACTGTTTTCTCTGGCACATTGTAGTTGATGGTAATCATAAATATAGTTACAGTGAAAATATATAAAAATTTGTAATTTTCAAACTTTGAAATTTTATGCACTTTAAACAGATAACTATATTGCACAAAACAGTTAAAATGTTTTTGAATTTTTATTTATTAACCCCTTCATGACCCAGCCTATTTTGACCTTAAAGACCTTGCCGTTTTTTGCAATTCTGACCAGTGTCCCTTTATGAGGTAATAACTCAGGAACGCTTCAATGGATCCTAGCGGTTCTCAGATTGTTTTTTCGTGACATATTTGGCTTCATGTTAGTGGTAAATTTAGGTCAATAAATTCCGTGTTTATTTGTGGTAAAAACGGAAAATTGGCAAAAATGTTGAAAATTTCGCAATTTTCACATTTTGAATTTTTATTCTGTTAAACCAGACAGTTATGTGACACAAAATAGTTAATAAATAACATTTCCCACATGTCTACTTTACATCAGCACAATTTTGGAAACAACATTTTTTTTTGCTAGGACGTTATAAGGGTTAAAATTTGACCAGCGATTTCTCATTTTTACAACGAAATTTACAAAACCATTTTTTTTAGGGACCACCTCACATTTGAAGTCAGTTTGAGGGGTCTATATGGCTGAAAATACCCAAAAGTGACACCATTCTAAAAACTGCACCGCTCAAGGTGCACAAAATCACATTCAAGAAGTTTATTAACCCTTCAGGTGCTTCACAGCAGCAGAAGCAACATGGAAGGAAAAAATGAACATTTAACTTTTTAGTCACAAAAATGATTTTTCAGCAACAATTTTTTTATTTTCCCAATGGTAAAAGGAGAAACTGAACCACGAAAGTTGTTGTCCAATTTGTCCTGAGTACGCTGATAACTCATATGTGGGGGTAAACCACTGTTTGGGCGCACGGCAGGGCTTGGAAGGGAAGGAGCGCCATTTGACTTTTTGAATGAAAAATTGGCTGCACTCTTTAGCGGACACCATGTCACGTTTGGAGAGCCCCCGTGTGCCTAAAAATTGGAGCTCCCCCACAAGTGACCCCATTTTGGAAACTAGACGCCCCAAGGAACTTATCTACATGCATAGTGAGCCCTTTAAACCCCCAGGTGCTTCACAAATTGATCCGTAAAAATGAAAAAGTACTTTTTTTTCACAAAAAAATTTTTTAGCCTCACTTTTTTCATTTTCACATGGACAACAGGATAAAATGGATCCTAAAATTTGTTGGGCAATTTCTCCTGAGTACATTGATACCTCACATGTGGAGGTAAACCACTGTTTGGGCACATGGTAAGGCTCGGAAGGGAAGGAGCGCCATTTGACTTTTTGAATGAAAAATTATCTCCATCGTTAGCGGACACCATGTTGCATTTGGAGAGACCCTGTGTGCCTAAACATTGGAGCTCCCCCACAAGTGACCCCATTTTGGAAACTGGACCCCCCAAGGAACTTATCTAGATGCCTAGTGAGCACTTTAAACCCTCAGGTGCTTCACAAATTGATCCGTAAAAATGAAAAAGTACTTTTTTTTCACAAAAAATTTATTTTCGCCTCAATTTTTTCATTTTCACATGGGCAATAGGATAAAATGGATCCTAAAATTTGTTGAGCAATTTCTCCCGAGTACGCCGATACCTCATATGTGGGGGTAAACCACTGTTTTGGCACACGGCAACGCTCGGAATGGAAGGCGCGCCTTTTGACTTTTTGAATGGAAAATTAGCTCCAATTGTTAGCGGACACCATGTCGCGTTTGGAGAGCCCCTGTGTGCCTATGCATTGGAGCTCCCCCACAAGTGACCCCATTTTGGAAACTAGACCCCCCAAGGAACTTATCTAGATGCATACTGAGCACTTTAAACCCCCAAGTGCTTCACAGAGGTTTATAATGCAGAGCCATGAAAATAAAAAATAATTTTTCTTTTCTCAAAAATGATTTTTTAGCCTGGAATTTCCTATTTTGCCAATGGTAATAGGAGAAATTGGACCACAAATGTTGTTGTCCAGTTTGTCCTGAGTACGCAGATACCCCATATGTGGGGGTAAACCACTGTTTGGGTGCACGGCAGGGCTCAGAAGGGAAGGCACGCCATTTGGCTTTTTAAATGGAAAATTAGCTCCAATCATTAGCGGACACCATGTCGCGTTTGGAGAGCCCCTGTGTGCCTAAACATTGGAGATCCCCCACAAATGACCCCATTTTGGAAACTAGACCCCCAAAGGAACTAATCTAGATGTGTGCGGTTCCACCATTACTCCAAAGCAACATGCCCGCTGCCTTGGGGTCATCCTTGATTCTGACCTTTCATTCACCCCCTACATCCGATCACTGGCTCGCTCTTCTTACCTGCATCTCAAAAACATTTCTAGAATTCGCCCTTTTCTTAATTTCGATTCTGCAAAAACTGACTGTTTCACTTATTCATTCTCGTCTGGACTATTGTAACTCTCTACTAATCGGTCTCCCTCTTGCAAAACTCTCCCCGCTCCAATCTGTCCTGAATGCTGCAGCCAGGATCATATTCCTCACCAACCGTTACACCAATGCCTCTACCCTGTGCCAGTCATTACACTGGCTACCCATCCACTCCAGAATCCAGTACAAAACTACTACCCTCATCCACAAAGCACTCCATGGCTCAGCACCACCCTACATCTCCTCCCTGGTATCAGTCTACCACCCTACCCGTGCCCTCCGCTCCGCTAATGACCTCAGGTTAGCATCCTCAATAATCAGAACCTCCCACTCCCGTCTCCAAGACTTTACACGTGCTGCGCCGATTCTTTGGAATGCACTACCTAGGTTAATACGATTAATCCCCAATCCCCACAGTTTTAAGCGTGCCCTAAAAACTCATTTGTTCAGACTGGCCTACCGCGTCAATGCATTAACCTAACGATCCCTGTGTGGCCTATTTATAATAAAAAAAAAAAAAAGGTTCCTCGCATCATGTTCTCATACACTTTATGCAGTATTAGCCCTCTGTGTCTGTACTGCTACATACTTAGGCAGGTAACTGGTTCATGCAGCTTTACATGAACACCTGAGCCTTACACTATAGCTGGTCCGAATAACTAAAGCAATTGTTACCATCCACCTCTCGTGTCTCCCCTTTTCCCCATAGTTTGTAAGCTTGCGAGCAGGGCCCTCACTCCTCCTGGTATCTGTTTTGAACTGTATTTCTGTTATGCTGTAATGTTTCTTGTCTGTACAAGTCCCCTTTATAATTTGTAAAGCGCTGCGGAATATGTTGGCGCTATATAAATAAAATTATTATTATTATTATTATGTGTGGTGAGCACTTTGAACCCTCAAGTGCTTCACAGAAGTTTATAACGCAGAGCCATGAAAATTTAAAAAAAAAATTATTTTCTCAAAAATGATTTTTTAGCCCGCTATTTTTTATTTTCCCAAGGGTTACAGTAGAAATTGGACCACAAAAGTTGTTGTCCAGTTTCTCCTGAGTACGCTGATACCCCATGTGTGGGGGTAAACCACTGTTTGGGCACACGTCGGGGCTCAGAAGGGAAGTAGTGACTTTTGAAATGCAGACTTTGATGGAATGGTCTGCGGACGTCACGTTGCGTTTGCAGAGCCCCTGGTGTGCCTAAACAGTAGAAACCCCCCACAAGTGACCCCATTTTAGAAACTAGACCCCGCAAGGAACTTATCTAGATATGTGGTGAGCACTTTGAACTCCCAAGTGTTTCACAGACGTTTACAACGCAGAGCCGTGAAAATAAAAAATCATTTTTCTTTCCTCAAAAATGATGTTTTAGCAAGCATTTTTTTATTTTCACAAGGGTAACGGGAGAAATTGGACCCCAGTAATTGTTGCGCAGTTTGTCCTGAGTATGCTGGTACCCCATATGTGGGGGTAAACCACTGTTTGGGCACACGTCGGGGCTCGGAATTGAGGGAGCACCATTTGACTTTATGAATACAAGATTGGCTGGAATCAATGGTGGCGCCATGTTGCGTTTGGAGACCCCTGATGTGCCTAAACAGTGGAAACCTCTCAATTCTAACTCCAACACTAACCCCAACACACCCCTAACCCTAATCCCAACTGTAGCCATAACCCTAATCACAACCCTAACCACAACCCTAATTCCAACCCTAACCCTAACGCTATGTGCCCACATTGCGGATTTGTGTTAGATTTTTCCGCACCATTTTTGAAAAATCCGCGGGTAAAAGGCACTGCGTTTTACCTGCGGATTTACCGTGGATTTCCAGTGTTTTTTGTGCGGATTTCACCTTTGGATTCCTATTGAGGAACAGGTGTAAAACGCTGCGGAATCCGCACAAAGAATTGACATGCTGCGGAAAATACAACGCAGCGTTTCCGCGCGGTATTTTCCGCACCATGGGCACAGCAGATTTGGTTTTCCATATGTTTACATGGAACTGCAAACCTGATGGAACACTGCTGCGGATCCGCAGCCAAATCTGCACCGTGTGCACATAGCCTAATTCTAAAGGTATGTGCACACGCTGCGGAAAACGCTGCAGATCCGCAGCAGTTTCCCATGAGTTTACAGTTCAATGTAAACCTATGGGAAACAAAAATCGCTGTGCACATGCTGCGGAAAAACTGCATGGAAACGCAGCGGTTTACATTCCACAGCATGTCACTTCTTTCTGCGGATTCCGCAGCGGTTTTACAACTGCTCCAATAGAAAATCGCAGTTGTAAAACCGCAGTGAAATGCGCAGAAAAACCGCGGTAAATCCGCGATAAATCCACAGCGGTTTAGCACTGCGGATTTATCAAATCCGCAGCGGAAAAATCCGCAGAGGAACAGAATACGTGTGCACATACCGAAACCCTAACCCTAACCCTACCCCTAACCCTACCCCTAACCCTAATCCTACCCCTAACCCTACCCCTAACCCTACCCCTACCCCTAACCCTACCCCTAACCCTAACCCTACCCCTAACCCTAACCCTAACCCTACCCCTAACCCTAACCCTATTCTAACCTTAGTGTAAAAAAAAAAAAAAATTATTTATTTTTTTATTGTCCCTAACTATGGAAGTGACAAAAGGGGGGGGGGCATTTACTATTTTTTTTATTTTGATCACTGAGATAGGTTATATCTCAGTGATCAAAACTCACTTTGGAACGAATCTGCCGGCCAGCAGATTCGGCGGGCGCACTGCACATGCGCCCGCCATTTTGGAAGATGGCGGCGCCCAGGAAAGAAGACGGACGGATCCCGGGAGGTAAGTATAAGGGGGGGTTTGATCAGGGCACGGGGGGAGCGTCGGAGCACGGGGGGGGGTGGATCGGAGCATGGGGGGGTGGATCGGAACACGGGGGGTGGAATGGAGCACGGGGTGGGGGATCGCTGTGCAGGGGGGTGGATCGGAGCACGGGGGGGGAATCGGAGCACGGGGGGGGTGGGATCGCTGTGCGGGGGGGTGATCGGAGTGCGGGGGGGTTTGATTGGAGCATGGGGGGTGTGATTGGAGCACGGGGGGAGCGGACAGGAGGACGGGGGAGCGGAGCACAGGACGGAGGGGAGCGGACCACAGATCAGGGGGCTGGGGGGGCGATCGGTGGGGTGGGGTGGGTGCACATAAGTGTTTCCAGCCATGGCCGATGATATTGCAGCATCGGCCATGGCTGGATTGTAATATTTCACCAGTTTTTTAGGTGAAATATTACAAATCGCTCTGATTGGCAGTTTCACTTTCAACAGCCAATCAGAGCGATCGTAGCCACGGGGGGGGTGAAGCCCCCCCCCCTAGGCTAAACTACCACTCCCCCTGTCCCTGCAGGCCGGGTGAAATTGGAGTTAACCCTTTCACCCGGCCTGCAGGGACGCGATCTTTCTGTGACACAGCATATGCGTCACAGGTCGGATTGGCACCGACTTTCATGACGCATACGCTGTGTCACAGGTCGGGAAGGGGTTAAGATATTAGAAGAGTTAAAAGTTTAGCAGCGATATTTCATTTGTTTAATTAAATTTACAATATTTACATTTTTAGGGAGCACTTCACTTTAGAAGTGACTTTGAATAGCATATAGATCAAAAAATCTGTAAAGAAGACCCAATTTTAAAATCTGCTCCCCTCAAAGTATTCAAAATTGCCTTCAGTCAATTTGTTGTCCCTTTCAGTGGTTCACAGGCAAATTGGAAGAAAAAAAGGAAAATTACATTTTTTTTAATAAAAATGTTGCTTTAGCATCAAATGTTTAATACAAGAATAAAAGGAGTAGGGGAAGCATTATTCTCATGTTTGTCTATTTATAGCCCAATCTACCTAACCATGGACAATACTTATAATTTTTATTAACATGCACATTTATCATCTCGTATGTTAGTATATATCTGACCGCTGTTGCTTATTTGCTGAGATTGAAATTAGAGTTATGTACCCACTGACTTCCATTGCTTGACCTTTTTTCTCCCTTTTATCCCCATATAGATAGTTATGCTGCCATTATTTTATTTAATATTTTTAATGCATATCTAATAAAATTAAATATATTATGGACACCATAATTTTTTCAGCAATTTTTCAAATACTGACACAGATACTTAATATTTGATTGGAAAGTTATGATTGAAAGCATAGCAGGGCTTGGATTGGAAGAAGTGCTAAGCTTGCGAGCAGGGACCTCACCCCTAATGTCACTGTTTAAATTGTCTTAACTTGTACTGAATTCATTGTCTGTACATGTCCCCGTTTAATTGTAAAGTGCTGTGGAATATGTTGGCGCTATATAAATAAAAATTATTATTATTATTATTATTATAAGTGCTATTTGGTTTTTGGAGCACAATTTTTGTTGGAACAAATTGCTGTCACATTTGCAGAACTTTTGGGTTGACAAAACAGCAGAAACTTGGAAACTACATCTCTGGGAAATCATGTTCAGGTGTGTTGACTATCTTGAACTTCCAGGTGCTTCACTGAAATGTATAAAATTAGGTCATAAAAATTAAATTACAGTGGGTACGGAAAGTATTCAGAACCCTCTACATTTTTCACGCTTTCTTTCATTTCAGCCATTTGGTAAATTCAAAAAAGTTCATTTTTTTCTCAGACATGTACACTCTGCACTCCATCTTGACTGAAAAAAAGAAATGTAGAAATTTTTGCAAATATACTAAAAAAGAAAAACTAAAATATCACATGGTCATAAGTATTCAGACCCTTTGCTCAGACACTCATATTTAAGTCACATGCTGTCCATTTCCTTGTGATCCTCCTTGAGGTGGTTCTACTCCTTCATTGGAATCCAGCTGTGTTTAATTTAACTGATAGGACTTGATTTGGAAAGGCACACACCTGTCTATATAAGACCTCGTAGCGCATGTCAGATCAAATGAGGATCATGAGGTCAAATGAACTGGCCAAGGAGGTCAGAGACAGAATTGTGGCAAGGCGCAGATCTGGCCAAGGTTACATAAGAATTTCTGCAGTACTCAAGGTTCCTAAGAGCACAGTGGCCTCCATAATCCTTAAATGGAAGACGTTTGGGACCAACGGAAGTCTAACTAGACCTGGCATGCATCCAAACTGAGCAATTGTGGGAGAAGAGCCTTGGTGAGAGAGGTAAAGAAGAACCCCAAGATCACTGTTGCTGAGCTCCAGAGATGCAGTAGAGAGATGGGAGAAAGTTCCACAAAGTCAACTCTCACTGCAGCCCTCCACCAGTCAGGCCTATATGGCAGACTGGCCCAACGGAAGCCTCTTAGTGCAAGACATATGAAAGAGTTTGCTAAAAAAAAAAATGATGGACTCCCAGACTATGAGAAATAAGATTCTCTGGTCTGATGAGATGAAGATAGACCTTTTTGGTGATAATTCTAAGCGGTATGTGTGGAGAAAACCAGGCACTGCTCATCACCTGCTCAATACAATCCCAACAGTAAAACATGTTGGTGGCAGCATCATGCTATGGGAGTGTTTTTCAGCTGCAGGGACAGGATGACTAGTTGCCATTGAAGGAAACATGAATCCGGCCAAGTGCAGAGATATCCTGGATGAAAACATCTTCCAGAGTGCTCTGGACCTCAGACTTGGCCAAAGGTTCACCTTCTAAAAAAACAATGACCCTAAGCACACAGCTAAAATAACAAAGGAGTGGCTTCAGAACAACTCTGATCATTCTTGACTGGCCCAGCCAGAGACCTGACCTAAACCCAATTGAGCATTTCTAGAGAAAGCTGAAAATGGCTGTCTACCAACTTTCACCATCCAACCTGACGGAACTGGAGAGGATCTGCAAGGAAGAATGGCAGAGGATCCCCAAATCCAGGTGTGAAAAACTTGTTGCATCATTCCCAAGAAAACTCATGGCTGTACTAGCTCAAACGGGTGCTTCTACTCAATACTGAGCAAAGGTTCTGAATACTTATGACCATGTGATATTTTAGTTTTTCTTTTTTAATAAATTTCAGAAAAATTTTACATTTCTGTTTTTTTTCCAGTCAAAATGGGGTACACAGTGTACATTAATCAGAAAAGAAGGAACTTTTTTGACCCGCTGACTCTTCATATATGGTCAAGATCTACTATTTAAGCACATTTCAGAGCTTAGAAGGGGAGGAGCACAATTTAATTTTTGGAGTGCATATACGGCTGGAATAAATTGTGAATGCCACAGGTGTTTCCTGAAATGTTATACTATTGGGCAGTGAAGAAAAAAAATACTATATTTTTATCACTTAAATGTTGCTTTAGTGCCAAATCTTACATTTTCAGAATGGAAAATAGATAAAAGTAGTCCCATCATTTTTTTACACAATTTCTCCTGATTATGTCAATACCCCATACAGTGGGAGAAATAAGGATTTGATCCCTTGCTGATTTTGTAAGTTTTCTAACTGACAAAGACATGAACATCTATAATTTTAAGGGTAAGTTAATTTTAACATTGAGAGATAGAATATCAAAAATAAAATCCAGAAAATCACATTGTATAAATTATATAAATTTATTTTCATTTTGCAGTGAGAAATATGTATTGGATCCCCTACAAACCATTAAGAGTTCTGGCTCCTACAGACTAGTTAGACGCTCCTAATCAACTATTTACCTGCATGAAAGACAGCTGTCTTAGGCTGGTTTCAGACTTGCGTTCGGCAGGGCTGTGGAGGTCTGCATACTTCCTCCGTTAATCCCTGCCTACTTCCACACCTCTTCCTTCAGCTCCGCCTACGTTTGCATGCGCCCTGCATACCCTATCTTTATAATTGGGTACGCAGATGCCTCCGCATGCGTCGTTTTGATGCTGCGTTGACGTGCGTCGAATGCAACATGTTGCATTTTGTGGGTCGGTCAGCGCAGGATCAAAACGACGCATGCTGAGGCATCCGCATACATCCACATAGCCTGCGTACCCAATGTTAAAGATATGGTACGCAGGACGCATGCAGACATAGGCGGAGCTGAAGGAAGAGGTGCGGCAGTGGGTGGTGCTTAACAGCGGAAGAAGGCTTTCATCCGCAGCCCTGCCGAATGCTAGTGTGAAACTAGCCTTATATAGTCACCTTTATAAAAAAAAACTCCTTTCCACAGACTCAATTAATCAGTCAGACTCCCACCTCTATAACATGGGCAAGACCAAAGAGATTTATAAGAATGTCAGAGACAAGATCATAGACCTGCACAAAGCTGGAATTGGCTACAAAACCATAAGTAAGACGCTGGGTGAGAAGGAGACAACTGTTTGTGCAATAGTGAGAAAATGGAAGAAAGCCTGGGGAGAGAGTGAATAAATCTTTCCATGACGACCCACTCGACAATCTGGGCTAGAGTGGGGGACTCCGGCTCCAAACATTTCTGGACCAAATGCAACAAGTCAAACATTTGTGAGCGGGGAGGTTTGTCACCACAATACTCCCAGTGATGAACCCTTTGGGCTCTGACAGGCATAGTGACCCCTGATCATGCCAATATCTTCATTTTTAGCTTGGCATATTCCTGGGCATCCTGCAAAGCCAAGTTAAAATAGGCTTTCATGGGTTTACCTGTCAGATAAGAGGCCAGCACCTCCACCCACTGCTTCGGGGCAGCCTCCCGCTCTGCAACCAGTTCAACAGCAATCAAAAATGCCTCCATATCATCCCCTAGGGTCATCTTTTGCATGGCTCATCTGTCTTATCACTTTCCAGATGCAAGAGTCATCACCTTGATGTGGGGGAGTTGCAGTTTCTCTGCTGCGGACATAACTCATAATGAGTTCCATCTGCCTTTGCTGTTGTTGCAGCTGTTGTATTAGGAGTTTATTAGCCTCCTGCTGTACCTGGTACTGTTGTTGCTGGCTCAGGATAAGGTGCTTGAGTAGCTCTTCCATTTTGGCCAACTGTTGTTCCATCTCCGTAGCGGCCTTAACCCAGGACATACGATTTGTACACCGCTGCTACTTGTGTTCCTAGAACGTTTGCCAGCATCCGAAACACCACTTGCGGAAGGTCCGCTCACTTAGCCGCTCCTCAAGGTAGACACAGGCACATGTGGGTGGTTTATGGTATCATAAACCAAAAACCCAAAATGGTAACAAAAAACAGCCTTTCTGGCTCAAAAGAAAATAAACAGTTCATACACAGTCCTGCCCAGTCTCACAGGAGCTTTAGTATGGAGACTTCCTTGCCTCCACACAACATAGACCCAGGAAAAAAAAACTGGCTGAACATTTATTTCCCCAGCCACACCCTTGAGGTGTAGATATGGGGAATAGGCCTCCCGCCCATCTCTTTAACTACTCACCTAAAAACCCGCCCATAACATGGCCACTTAACTCCTTCAGCACATAGCATGCTGAAAACAAACTTATGGGTTTCTAGATCACGGAGGAAAGCAGTCTCCATGACACATATCTCCCCTCACATACCAGTGACACTGTCACAATGGGAAAAGCTGCAAAACAGACAGTGTATCAAAAACTTATTTTCCCCCTGTATAATTATGAAATCTACAAGAGTCCTGTCCAATTTATTGATAATAGCTCTTTCCTGCTAGAAGTAGTAAGGTAAGATGAGATGTTAAATGGATTACTGTGCATTATGGAGCAGCACTGTGTGAAGGATATAGACATCAACTACAATACTGTCACATCCACTTCCTAGTTTGCTGTTGCTGTCTGCCTGTGTATAGCAAGTAGTCAGAGATAGAGTTGAGCGACCTTGACCTTTTTAGAGTCGAGCCGGGTTTCGCGAAACCCGACTATCTCAAAAGTCGGGTCGAGTGAAATCGGCCGATTATGACGTAAAGTCGGGATCGACCGAAACACGAAACCCAATGCAAGTCAATGGGGCAGCATAGTCGGCAGTGAGTGGGGGCCAGGAAAACACCTAGAGTGCCCATTTTAATGTCAAAACCATCCATTCTTCTTAATGAAGCTTGTCAAGCGTAATTTACCTTATAATAATTGGAAGGCATTTGAAATTGGGGGTCATTTGGCTAAAGTTGTGGTGGGTAGGGCTGGTTCAAGTAATTAGTGGGCCCAGGAAATCTGGACCACGTCACGGCAGTGGAGCAGGGAGAGGTAAGTATTTCAACTTTGCAAGTGCTGTGAACCTGAGCAAGCAGGGGGGGCCCACTCGTTGGCATTGGCACTGGCACAGGGCCCCTCAAAGTACAGCGGTGTGTTTGCACGGCGGGGGCGCCTCCCACCGGCAGCAACACTTTTGCGTACCATGAGAGGCCCTGTGCCAGTGACGTCGCCAACTAGTATTCCTCCCCCTACCTGATGAAGGAACCTGCACTTTCATCTGCACCTTCCTGTTTGTCCCCGTGTAAGGTGGTATGGTATGCGGGAAGGGGGACCTGACTTTCAGCAGGGTCACAATCTTGCAGTGTAGCGTGCACGGGAAATGTTGCGTTATGGGTCAATGTACCAGCAGACTCATCTATCACTGGCTGGGCAATGGGCAGGATGAGGAGGAAACACAGATATAGGCCCAAAGAATAAAGTGGGCTAAATGCAGTTCAAAATTGGTAACACAGGACTAATCAGGGGGCATTGCAGTGGAGGACAACTGGAATGAGAGGCTGACACAGAGAGTAGGCCCAAATCAGTAAGTAGTCGAAATGCAGTTCAAAATTGGCAACAGTAGTAAACAGGCGGCACAGCTTTGTTCAGTGGAGGAGAGCAGCAAGGAGTGGCAGACACCGATAGTAGGCCCCAACCCAACTAGTAGGCCAAATGCAGTCTAACATTAACAACTACTTAACGAGCGCCTGAAAACGGAATTTCAGGACAGGAAACCAGGAGAACAGCAAGGAGCGGCAGACACCGATAGTAGGCCCCAAACCAACTAGTACGCCAAATGCAGTTGTTCCGTTTAACCACAATTTAATGAGAGCCTGAAGATAGAAGTTCAGGAAAGGCAACCTGGAGAACACCTTGGAGTGGAACACACCATCTCTCTACACCCCATACCCAATTTGTAGGTCTAATGCAGCGTAGTTTCCAACAACTACTAAACGAGAGCATGATGATCGAAGCATTGGCGAGGAAACCTGGGGAACACCTTGGAGTGGAACACACCATCTCTCTACAGTGGAACACACCATCTCTCTACACCCCATACCCAATTTGTAGGCCTAATGCAGCGTAGTTTCCAACAACTACTAAACGAGAGCCGGAAGATCGAAGCAATGGAGAGGAAACCTGGGGAACACCTTGGAGTGTAACACACCATCTCTCTACACCCCATACCCAATTTGTAGGCCTAATGCAGCGTAGTTTCCAACAACTACTAAACGAGAGCATGATGATCGAAGCAATGGAGAGGAAACCTGGGGAACACCTTGGAGTGTAACACACCATCTCTCTACACCCCATACCCAATTTGTAGGCCTAATGCAGCGTAGTTTCCAACAACTACTAAACGAGAGCCGGAAGATCGAAGCAATGGAGAGGAAACCTGGGGAACACCTTGGAGTGTAACACACCATCTCTCTACACCCCATACCCAATTTGTAGGCCTAATGCAGCGTAGTTTCCAACAACTACTAAACGAGAGCCGGAAGATCGAAGCAATGGAGAGGAAACCTGGGGAACACCTTGGAGTGTAACACACCATCTCTCTACACCCCATACCCAATTTGTAGGCCTAATGCAGCGTAGTTTCCAACAACTACTAAACGAGAGCATGATGATCGAAGCATTGGCGAGGAAACCTGGGGAACACCTTGGAGTGGAACACACCATCTCTCTACAGTGGAACACACCATCTCTCTACACCCCATACCCAATTTGTAGGCCTAATGCAGCGTAGTTTCCAACAACTACTAAACGAGAGCCGGAAGATCGAAGCTCAGGAAAGGCAACCTGGAGAACACCTTGGAGTGGAACACACCATCTCTCTACACCCCATACCTAATTTGTAGGCCCAATGCAGCATAGTTTCCAACAACTACTAAACGAGAGCCGGAAGATCGAAGCAATGGAGAGGAAACCTGGGGAACACCTTGGAGTGTAACACACCATCTCTCTACACCCCATACCCAATTTGTAGGCCTAATGCAGCGTAGTTTCCAACAACTACTAAACGAGAGCCGGAAGATCGAAGCAATGGAGAGGAAACCTGGGGAACACCTTGGAGTGTAACACACCATCTCTCTACACCCCATACCCAATTTGTAGGCCTAATGCAGCGTAGTTTCCAACAACTACTAAACGAGAGCCGGAAGATCGAAGCTCAGGAAAGGCAACCTGGGGAACACCTTGGAGTGTAACAAACCCTCTCTCTACACCACGGAAGGGCTGATTCTTAGGAAGGAAGGCTGTCGGAAAGAAGCAGGGCGCGTCCGAGGGTGATTATATTCTTATTAGGTATATACTCACCCTCGGACGCGCCCTGCTTCTTTATTTGTAATGAATGTTTATTTGCAATGTGGTTTTGACTTACTCTATTTTTTTGGTAAATAATGATTTTATTATTTTCATTGTTTTGCATCTTCTTGGCAATAATATAAAGAAGACGCGACAGGACAACACTCGGTGGATGCCATATCTGTGTTTAAAATTGAAAAAACCTTTCAGTTAACTACTTGCAGGAGAAAGTTATTGTAGCTGGTGGCCATTTTTAGTACTGTACCAGATTTTTGTTGTATGTGTTTGTTTTTAATGTTAAAATGTCTGCATTTGATATCTCTCCAGTATTTTCTTTTTTATAAGCAAAATACTTATTTTTATATTTTCTGATGTTGGTTCCAGGGGTACACGGGCAGCAGTGGTGTGGTCAGTGGAGGCCTAGTGGAAGGAGTGACCGCAGACAGGCATCGAAGGCCTAAAATAATAACACATGGCTGTAGGCAATTTTAAATTGGTTCCAGGGGTACACGGGCAGCAGTGGTGTGGTCAGTGGAGGCCTAGTGGAAGGAGTCACCGCAGACAGGCATCGAAGGCCTAAAATAATAACACATGGCTGTAGGCAATTTTAAATTGGTTCCAGGGGTACACGGGCAGCAGTGGTGTGGTCAGTGGAGGCCTAGTGGAAGGAGTGACCGCAGACAGGCATCGAAGGCCTAAAATAATAACACATGGCTGTAGGCAATTTTAAATTGGTTCCAGGGGTACACGGGCAGCAGTGGTGTGGTCAGTGGAGGCCTAGTGGAAGGAGTCACCGCAGACAGGCATCGAAGGCCTAAAATAATAACACATGGCTGTAGGCAATTTTAAATTGGTTACAGGGGTACACGGGCAGCAGTGGTGTGGTCAGTGGAGGCCTAGTGGAAGGAGTGACCGCAGACAGGCATCGAAGGCCTAAAATAATAACACATGGCTGTAGGCAATTTTAAATTGGTTCCAGGGGTACACGGGCAGCAGTGGTGTGGTCAGTGGAGGCCTAGTGGAAGGAGTCACCGCAGACAGGCATCGAAGGCCTAAAATAATAACACATGGCTGTAGGCAATTTTAAATTGGTTCCAGGGGTACACGGGCAGCAGTGGTGTGGTCAGTGGAGGCCTAGTGGAAGGAGTGACCGCAGACAGGCATCGAAGGCCTAAAATAATAACACATGGCTGTAGGCAATTTTAAATTGGTTCCAGGGGTACACGGGCAGCAGTGGTGTGGTCAGTGGAGGCCTAGTGGAAGGAGTGACCGCAGACAGGCATCGAAGGCCTAAAATAATAACACATGGCTGTAGGCAATTTTAAATTGGTTCCAGGGGTACACGGGCAGCAGTGGTGTGGTCAGTGGAGGCCTAGTGGAAGGAGTGACCGCAGACAGGCATCGAAGGCCTAAAATAATAACACATGGCTGTAGGCAATTTTAAATTGGTTACAGGGGTACACGGGCAGCAGTGGTGTGGTCAGTGGAGGCCTAGTGGAAGGAGTGACCACAGACAGTCATCGAAGGCCTAACATAACAAAAATGTCAATACAATGGTATTGTCAGTGGCAGGCATTGAAGGATGTCAGCGCATAGACTAAACATTGGTGGAGCTGTGAGATAATTTTGCAAGTGGTAGAGCACTGTTTGAGCTGGGGTGGGGGGAAACTGTCTTGTGGCCGGCGGTACAGGCCCAGGGCCCCTCATATTACAACGGTGTGTCTGACGTTGGGTGCGCACCACCACCGCCAGAGACACTTTATTGTACTAGGAGGGACCCAGTGGCAGTGCCGTCGACCAAAAGCGGGCTCACCCAACTCTTCAGACAAACTGCACTCTCACGGGTGCTGTCGCCAAGTGTCGATACCACGGCCCCGTGTGGGGAGTTTGGCCATTTAGTGAGGTGTAAACATGTCGTATGCTGGACAATCAGGTGCAGAAAATTACGAGATTGGAAAAGGCATTCAGAATAGTCCACAGGCAAGACCTTTTCATAGGAAAGCTAGGTGTCAGCCGGGCAAGGTGGGGCAAAAGATTTCGAAATCCAGTTGTGGTTCATTTTAATGAAGGTTAGATCATCTACATTTTGGGTAGCCAGACGAGTCCTTTTTTCTGTTAGTATTGAACCTGCAGCACTGAATACTCTTTCTGATAGGACACTAGCTGCCGGGCAAGCAAGCTCCTGCAATGCATATTCTGCCAATTCTGGCCAGGTGTCTAATTTTGATGCCCAGTAATCAAATGGGAATGACGGTTGAGGGAGAACATCGATAAGGGATGAAAAATAGTTTGTAACCATACTGGACAAATGTTGTCTCCTGTCACTTTGAATTGATGCTGCAGTACCTGTCCTGTCTGCGGTCATAGCAAAATCACTCCACAACCTGGTCAGAAAACCCCTCTGGCCAACGTCACTTCTGATTTCTGCCCCTCTAACTCCTCTGGTCTGCTGGCCCCTGCAGCTCGTGTGAGAACGATCACGGGCGCTGTGTGCAGGGAATGCCAGAAGCAAACTGTCAACAAGAGTTGATTGTTTGGTTGCTAATATTAGTTCCAAGTTCTCATGTGGCATTATATTTTGCAATTTGCCTTTATAGCGAGGATCAAGGAGGCAGGCCAACCAGTAATCGTCATCATTCATCATTTTAGTTATGCGTGTGTCCCTTTTGAGGATACGTAAGGCATAATCCGCCATGTGGGCCAAAGTTCCAGTTCTCAAATCTGCGGTTGTGCTTGGTTGAGGGGCAGTTTCAGGCAAATCCACGTCACTTGTGTCCCTCAAAAAACCAGAACCCGGCCTTGCAGCGCCACCAATTTCCAGTGGCCCCGGAAAAGCTTCCTCATTAAAAATATAATCATCCCCATCATCCTCCTCGTCCTCCTCCTCCTCTTCGCCCGCTACCTCGTCCTGTACACTGCCCTGGCCAGACAATGGCTGACTGTCATCAAGGCTTTCCTCTTCCTCAGCTGCAGACGCCTGATCCTTTATGTGCGTCAAACTTTGCATCAGCAGACGCATTAGGGGGATGCTCATGCTTATTATGGCGTTGTCTGCACTAACCAGCCGTGTGCATTCCTCAAAACACTGAAGGACTTGGCACATGTCTTGAATCTTCGACCACTGCACACCTGACAACTCCATGTCTGCCATCCTACTGCCTGCCCGTGTATGTGTATCCTCCCACAAAAACATAACAGCCCGCCTCTGTTCACACAGTCTCTGAAGCATGTGCAGTGTTGAGTTCCACCTTGTTGCAACGTCTATGATTAGGCGATGCTGGGGAAGGTTCAAAGAACGCTGATAGGTCTGCATACGGCTGGAGTGTACGGGCGAACGGCGGATATGTGAGCAAAGTCCACGCACTTTGAGGAGCAGGTCGGATAACCCCGGATAACTTTTCAGGAAGCACTGCACCACCAGGTTTAAGGTGTGAGCCAGGCAAGGAATGTGTTTCAGTTGGGAAAGGGAGATGGCAGCCATGAAATTCCTTCCGTTATCACTCACTACCTTGCCTGCCTCAAGATCTACAGTGCCCAGCCACGACTGCGTTTCTTTCTGCAAGAACTCGGACAGAACTTCCGCGGTGTGTCTGTTGTCGCCCAAACACTTCATAGCCAATACAGCCTGCTGACGTTTGCCAGTAGCTGCCCCATAATGGGAGACCTGGTGTGCAACAGTGGCAGCTGTGGATGGAGTGGTTGTGCGACTGCGGTCTGTGGACGAGCTCTCGCTTCTGCAGGAGGACGAAGAGGAGGAGGAGGGGGTGCGAACGGCTACAGCCAATTGTTTCCTAGACCGTGGGCTAGGCAGAACTGTCCCAAACTTGCTGTCCCCTGTGGACCCTGCATCCACCACATTTACCCAGTGTGCCGTGATGGACACGTAACGTCCCTGGCCATGCCTACTGGTCCATGCATCTGTTGTCAGGTGCACCTTTGTGCTCACAGATTGCCTGAGTGCATGGACGATGCGCTCTTTAACATGCTGGTGGAGGGCTGGGATGGCTTTTCTGGAAAAAAAGTGTCGACTGGGTAGCTCGTAGCGTGGTACAGCGTAGTCCATCAGGGCTTTGAAAGCTTCGCTTTCAACTAACCGGTAGGGCATCATCTCTAACGAGATTAGTCTAGCTATGTGTGCGTTCAAACCCTGTGTACGCGGATGCGAGGCTAAGTACTTCCTTTTTCTAACCATAGTCTCATGTAGGGTGAGCTGGACTGGAGAGCTGGAGATCGTGGAACTAGCGGGGGTGCCGGTGGACATGGCAGACTGAGAGACGGTGGGAGATGGTATTGTTGCCACCGGTGCCCTAGATGCAGTGTTTCCTACTACGAAACTGGTGATTCCCTGACCCTGACTGCTTCGGCCTGGCAAAGAAACCTGCACAGATACTGCAGGTGGTGCGGAAAATGGTGGCCCTACACTGCCGGAAGGGATGTTGCGTTGCTGACTAGCTTCATTGGCCGAGGGTGCTACAACCTTAAGGGACGTTTGGTAGTTAGTCCAGGCTTGCAAATGCATGGTGGTTAAATGTCTATGCATGCAACTTGTATTGAGACTTTTCAGATTCTGTCCTCTGCTTAAGGTAGTTGAACATTTTTGACAGATGACTTTGCGCTGATCAATTGGATGTTGTTTAAAAAAATGCCAGACTGCACTCTTTCTAGCATCGGATACCTTTTCAGGCATTGCAGACTGAGCTTTAACCGGATGGCCACGCTGTCCTCCAACAGGTTTTGGCTTTGCCACGCGTTTTGGGCAAGATACGGGCCCGGCAGATGGAACCTGTTGCGATGTTGATGCCTGCTGCGGCCCCTCCTCCTCCGCTTCAGAACTGCTGCCGCCTGCACCCTGTTCCCCCAATGGCTGCCAATCGGGGTCAAGAACTGGGTCATCTATTACCTCTTCTTGTAGCTCGTGTGCAACTTCGTCTGTGTCACCGTGTCGGTCGGTGGTATAGCGTTCGTGATGGGGCAACATAGTCTCATCAGGGTCTGATTCTTGATCAGCACCCTGCGAAGGCAATGTTGTGGTCTGAGTCAAAGGACCAGCATAGTAGTCTGGCTGTGGCTGTGCATCAGTGCACTCAATGTCAGATTCAACTTGTAATGGGCATGGACTGTTAACTGCTTCACTTTCTAAGCCAGGGACGGTATGTGTGAAGAGCTCCATGGAGTAACCCGTTGTGTCGCCTGCTGCATTCTTCTCTGTTGTTGTTTTTGCTGAAGAGGACAAGGAAGCGACTTGTCCCTGACCGTGAACATCCACTAACGACGCGCTGCTTTGACATTTACCAGTTTCACGAGAGGAGGCAAAAGAGCTAGAGGCTGAGTCAGCAAGATAAGCCAAAACTTGCTCTTGCTGCTCCGGCTTTAAAAGCGGTTTTCCTACTCCCAGAAAAGGGAGCGTTCGAGGCCTTGTGTAGCCAGACGACAAACCTGGCTCCACAGCTCCAGACTTAGGTGCAATATTTTTTTTCCCACGACCAGCTGATGCTCCACCACTACCACTACCCTCATTACCAGCTGACAATGAACGCCCCCGGCCACGACCTCTTCCACCATACTTCCTCATTGTTTTAAAAACGTAAACAAACTAACGGTATTTGTTGCTGTCACACAAATTACACGGTGAGCTATAACTTCAGTATGATTTAGCTACCCCTTTACAGGTGAGTGAGACCACAACGAAAATCAGGCACAATGTTACACACTCTGTTGTTGGTGGCAACAAATGAGAGAGATGCCACACACGCAGGACTGTCACTGAAGCACAAATGTAAATATTAATCTCCCACTGATTTGATTTTTTTTTTTTTTTTAAGGGAGACTTTAGGAAAAAAAAATAATAGAATAAAATGATTTTTTCAGGAAGAATTTAGAAACCAAATAAAATAAAATGATTTTTTCAGGGAGAATTTAGAAAACAAATAAAACAAAAAAAGGCTTTCTATGGCCCACTGAGTGAGAGATGACGCACACAGGAGTCAGGAGTGGCACACAAGCCCAGAGGCCAATATTTATCTCCCACTGATTGATGTAGTGATTTTTTCAGGTAGATTTTGGAACCCAAATCAAGCTAAAAAAAATAATAGGCTTTCTATGGCCCACAATTGGAGAGAGAGAGAGAGATGGCACACCCAGGAGTCAAGACTGGCACACAAGCAGAAAGGGCAATATTAATCTCCCACTGATTTGTTTTTTTTTGTTTTTTTTCAGGGAGACTTTAGGAAAAAAAATAGAATAAAATGATTTTTTCAGGAAGAATTTAGAAACCAAATAAAATAAAATGATTTTTTCAGGGAGAATTTAGAAAACAAATAAAACAAAAAAAGGCTTTCTATGGCCCACTGAGTGAGAGATGACGCACACAGGAGTCAGGAGTGGCACACAAGCCCAGAGGCCAATATTTATCTGCCACTGATTGATGTAGTGATTTTTTCAGGTAGATTTTGGAACCCAAATCAAGCTAAAAAAATAATAGGCTTTCTATGGCCCACAATTGGAGAGAGAGAGAGAGATGGCACACCCAGGAGTCAAGACTGGCACACAAGCAGAAAGGGCAATATTAATCTCCCACTGATTTGTTTTTTTTTTTTTTTTTTCAGGGAGACTTTAGGAAAAAAAAAAATAGAATAAAATGATTTTTTCAGGAAGAATTTAGAAACCAAAGAAAATAAAATGATTTTTTCAGGGAGAATTTAGAAAAGAAATAAAACAAAAAAAGGCTTTCTATGGCCCACTGAGTGAGAGATGACGCACACAGGAGTCAGGAGTGGCACACAAGCCCAGAGGCCAATATTTATCTCCCACTGATTGATGTAGTGATTTTTTCAGGTAGATTTTGGAACCCAAATCAAGCTAAAAAAATAATAGGCTTTATATGGCCCACAATTGGAGAGAGAGAGAGAGAGATGGCACACCCAGGAGTCAAGACTGGCACACAAGCAGAAAGGGCAATATTAATCTCCCACTGATTTTTTTTTTTTTTTTCAGGGAGACTTTAGGAAAAAAAAAATAGAATAAAATGATTTTTTCAGGGAGAATTTAGAAAAGAAATAAAACAAAAAAAGGCTTTCTATGGCCCACTGAGTGAGAGATGACGCACACAGGAGTCAGGAGTGGCACACAAGCCCAGAGGCCAATATTTATCTCCCACTTTTTTTTTTTTGTTCCAGGGAAAATTTATAAACCCAATAAAAAAAATAATAAATAGGCTTTCTATGGCCCACTATCTGAGAGACAGAGAGAGATGGCACGCTTAGGACTGGCACACAAGCCCAAAGGCCAATATTAATCTCCCTTTTTTTTTAAGGGAGAATTTATAAAACCAAAAAAAAATAAATAAATAGGCTTTCTATGGCCCACTATTTGTGAGAGACATGGCACGCTCAGGACTGGCACACAAGCCCAGAGGCCAATATTAATCTTCCACTTTTTTTTTTTTTTTCCAGGGAAAATTTATAAACCCATTAAAAAAAAATAAAAATAAATAGGCTTTCTATGGCCCACTATCTGAGAGAGAGAGATGGCACGCTTAGGACTGGCACACAAGCCCAAAGGCCAATATTAATCTCCCTTTTTTTTTTAAGGGAGAATTTATAAAACCAAAAAAAAATAAATAAATAGGCTTTCTATGGCCCACTATTTGTGAGAGAGATGGCACGCTCAGGACTGGCACACAAGCCCAGAGGCCAATATTAATCTCCCACTTTTTTTTTTTTCCAGGGAAAATTTATAAACCCATTAAAAAAAAAAAAAAATAAATAGGCTTTCTATGGCCCACTATCTGAGAGAGAGAGATGGCACGCTTAGGACTGGCACACAAGCCCAAAGGCCAATAGTAATCTCCCACTGATTGATTTATTGATTTTTTCAGGTAGAATTTAGAACCCAAATAAAGCAAAAAGAAAAAAGGGCTTTCTATGGCCCACTGAGTGAGTGATGATGCACACAGGAGTCAGGAGTGGCACACAAGCCCTGAGGCCAATATTTTTCTCCCACTGATTGATGTAGTGATTTTTTCAGGTAGATTTTAGAACCAAAATCAAGCAAAAAAATAAATAGGCTTTCTATGGCCCACTGAGTGAGTGATGATGCACACAGGAGTCAAGAGTGGCACACAAGCCCTGAGGCCAATATTTTTCTCCCACTGATTGATGTAGTGATTTTTTCAGGTAGATTTTATAACCCAAATCAAGCAAAAAAATAAATAGGCTTTCTATGGCCCACTGAGTGAGAGATGACACAGACAGGGATGGCACTCTAGCAGAAATGTCAATCTTAATCTCCCACAAAAAAAAAAAAAAAAACAGGGAGTGTCCTTCAATTACTATCTCCCTGCAGTAATCTCAGCCAGGTATGGCAGGCAGCAATAAGGAGTGGACTGATGCACAAATTAAATAAAAAGTGTGTACAAACCAAAAAGATAGCTGTGCAGAAAGGAAGGAACAAGAGGATTTGTGCTTTGAAAAAAGCAGTTGGTTTGCACAGCGGCGTACACACAGCAATGCAGCTATCAGGGAGCCTTCTAGGGCAGCCCAATGAGCTACAGCGCTGAGGGAAAAAAAAAAAATGTAGCTTCCACTGTCCCTGCACACCGAAGGTGGTGTTGGGCAGTGGATATCGCTACAGCACAAGCGGTTTTGTGGTTAATGGACCCTGCCTAACGCTATCCCTGCTTCTGACGAAGCGGCAGCAACCTCTCCCTAAGCTCAGATCAGCAGCAGTAACATGGCGGTCGGCGGGAACGCCCCTTTATAGCCCCTGTGACGCCGCAGACAGCAAGCCAATCACTGCAATGCCCTTCTCTAAGATGGTGGGGACCAGGACCTATGTCATCACGCTGCCCACACTCTGCGTTTACCTTCATTGGCTGAGAAATGGCGCTTTTCGCGTCATTGAAACGCGACTTTGGCGCGAAAGTCGCGTACCGCATGGCCGACCCCGCACAGGGGTCGGATCGGGTTTCATGAAACCCGACTTTGCCAAAAGTCGGCGACTTTTGAAAATGAACGACCCGTTTCGCTCAACCCTAGTCAGAGACTCAAATTAAAAGGAATCTGTCATCAAATTTTTGCAACCTAATCTGAGAACAGCAAGAGAGACAGAGACAGAGTCTGTAGAGACAGCGATCTGCTGTAGTTTTGATAAAATCACTATATAATCAGCAGATTATCAATAAGGAACTACTAAACCTACTGCTATGTAGTCCTCCATATTCATGAGCTCTGTACAACCCCGCCCCCACTACAGATATCTGCTTATGCACAGTGTACACAGAAAGCTGCTAATCAATTATGTAGGCGTGGTTATATACAGCTGAGCGATCAGAGAACTGGTAGATCCTGGGGGGCCTTATATCAATGGCCCAGGGCCGAACTGGACGAAAATTCAGCCCTGGCATTTGAAGTTACACAGGCCCTCTTGTCACATGGTGACTGTATAATATCTTTGTACACTTGTAGGTTACAAGAAGTGAGGGAAGTGTAACATGACTATGTAACATATAATCACAGCTGTATCCAGCATTACAGCTCAGTCCTATTTATTTCTTTTAGTTGCTGTACGAAGAAAAGCCGCTACTTTACCTACATAACTGGATAATGTAGATAATGAAGGGATGGAGACGGCCAAAGGCTATGGAACCTCATTCTGATGCTTCATAAACGTTGCCTACAGCCACTTTTGGTTCTGCTGCGCAGCATGAGACCCCGTGACTCTGAAAAGCGGTGACATCAGTAATGTCACCGCTCTTCAGATATTCCGGGTCTTGCACTGAGCTCGGCGACTGAAGAGCGGTATTGTTACTACCGTCACCGCTCTTCAGAGTCGCTGGATCTCGCCAGGTCTGGGCTAGTAGTGGGGGTGTCTGATAGACACCTCTCCATTACTTACACCAGGGATTGATAGCAGCTGACATTACGCAGCTGACATCAACCCTAAAAATCATTACACATACCAGAATTAAATGCTCTGTTGGCTGGGAAAAGCAGCAGAGTTAGTGCTATTCCCAGGCGCTGGGTGCTAACTACAACTGTCATCACCCTTGCCTGGTCTCCCTGCGAAGCATTTCTGCTGTATTTACATGCACTGATCTCAGGCCGCTAAACGAGTGTGATCGACAATACTGAAGTCATTTGCTTGATTCCCGGCCTCTTTCCACCATCTGAGAAAGAATGAAGGGAACAGGACAATCACAATTAGATCAATCTGTCCCCATACAGCATCATGTTATCAGCAGCACATCTACAGTTTACACCAGCGATGTGCTGCTGAGAACAAGGATTTCTGTTCCCATATAAACAATCCAATCACTCGATGAATAGGCAGCATTTTGCTTGTTTAGTTTAATACACCCCATAGTCCTCCATATATTATAATGTGCACCTCAGTCCTCCATATAGTATAATACACTCCTTAGTCCTCCATATAGTATAATACACTCCTCATGGTCCTCCATACTGTATATTAAAATACACTGCAATTTCTCCATATAGTATAATACATTCCTCAGTCCTCCAAATGGTATAATACATTCCTCAGTCCTCCAAATAGTATAATAAATTCCTCATAGTGCTCCATATAGGATAATGCCCCGCCATTGTCTTCCATGTAGTACAATTCACTTCCCATAGTATAATGCACCCCATAGTTCTTCATATAGTATAATGTATTCCCCATAGTCCTCGATACAGTATAATGCAGCCCACATATAGTATAATGATGCCACCCCAGACTATAATGAATCCACCCCACAGAATATACTGTGGCCCCCTGACTATAATGTAACCCCCAGAGAATATAATGCAGCACCCTCATATAGTATAATGCAGCCCCTGCATATATAATATATGGTAGCCCCTCAAAGAGCAAAATGCAGCCCCCCATAGAATATAATGTAGCTCCTCCATAGAATATAATACATCACCCCATAGAATGTAATATAGCCCTCTCCCATAGAATGTAATACAGCCCCTCCATAGAATGTAATGCAGTCAGCCCCATAGAATGTAATGCAGCCACCCCCCATAGAATGTAACACAGCACAGCCCCCATAGAATGTAACGCAGCACAGCCCCCATAGAATGTAACGCAGCACAGCCCCCATAGAATGTAACACAGCCAGCCCCCATAGAATGTAATGCAGCCAGCCCCCATAGAATGTAATGCAGCCACCCCCCATAGAATGTAACACAGCACAGTCCCCATAGAATGTAATGCAGCACAGCCCCCATAGAATGTAACGTAGCACAGCCACCATAGAATGTAATACAGCACAGCCACCATAGAATGTAATGCAGCCAGCGCCCATAGAATGTAATGCAGCCAGCCTGTTGTGAATTCTGCTCTTGGGTTCCCTCCAGTGGTTGTTGGTGGGAATGCAGTTGTCTCTGACTCGCAGTCCTGGCCAGGTGTATCGGATAATTACAATTCTGACTGGGATATTTAGGTGTGCAGGATCCTTTAGCCCTTTCCAGTTGTCAATGTTTCTTTGGAAGTATTGGATCTCTGCCTGGCCTCTCCTGCTTATCTGCCAGTTCAGCAAAGATAAGTGTCTGTTTCTTTTCCTGTGGCACACATGCAGTGTGCCTATTTTCAGTACTGTTCGTTTGTTTGTCTTTTGTCCAGATTAGACTGTGTCTGTGTTTTCTCAGTCTGGTTGGTTTCACTGGAGTTGCAGATATACGCTCCTACATCTTTAGTTAGATGTAGGAAGTTTTTTGTATGTTCTGCTGTGGATTTTTGAAGAGTTTTATACTGACCGCACAGAACTCTGTCCTATCCTGTCCTATCCAGCTAGAGTGGCCTCCTGTGCTAAATCCTGTTTTTTCTGCCTGTGTATGTGTTTTCCTCTCCGGCTCACCGCCAATATTTGTGGGGGACTGTCTATCCTTTGGGGATTTTCTCTGAGGCAAGACAGTATTCCGATTTCGCTCTTTAGGGGTATTTAGTCCTCCGGCTGTGACAAGGTGTCTAGGTGTGTTAAGTACACTCCACGGCTACTTCTAGTTGCGGTGTTAAGTTCAGGTTTGCGGTCAGTATAGTGGCCACTTTCTCCAGTGAAAGTTCTCATGCAGCTCCAAGGTCACCGGATCATAACAGTACAACTGGCCAACAATGAGTTAAATGCATCTCAGAAGAAGGGAAAGAAGCTCTTGAGCCATTTTTTTTCTCCAGTCTGTTGTGTGTTCTCTTCCCTCTTAATATCTGGGTGGCTGAGGAGCCTGGTGCAAGCATGAATGTTCAGGAATTAGCTTCTCGTGTAGACCAGCTTGCTGCTAGGGTGCAAGGTATTTCTGATTATATTGTTCAGACTCCTGCTTTAGAACCGAAGATTCCTACTCCTGATTTGTTTTCTGTTGACTGGTCTAAATTTTTGAGTTTTAAAAATAACTGTAAACTGTTTTTTGACCTGAGACCTCGATCCTCTGGTGATTCCATTCAGCAGGTAAAAATCGTAATCTCCCTGCTGCGTGGCGACCCGCAGGATTGGGCATTTTCCCTGGAATCTGGGAATCCGGATTTGCTTAATATTGACTCCTTTTTTCAGGCTTTAGGACTATTATATGATGAGCCTAATTCTGTGGATCAAGCTGAGAAGACCTTGTTGGCCCTGTCTCAGGGTCAAGAGGCGGCAGAATTGTATTGTCAGAAATTCAGAAAATGGTCTGTATTGACTAAAATGATGCTTTGGCAGCAATTTTCAGAAGGGGGCTTTCTGAATCCGTTAAAGATGTTATGGTGGGGTTTCCCACGCCTTCCGGTCTGAGTGAGTCTATGTCTCTGGCCATTCAGATTGACCAACGCCTGCGGGAGCGCAGAACTGTGCGCGCTGTGGCGTTATCCTCAGAGAAAATTTCTGAGCCTATGCAATGTGATAGAATTCTGTCTAGAACAGAACGACAAGGTTTCAGACGTCAAAATAGGTTGTGTTATTATTGTGGCGACACTTCTCATGTCATTTCTGTCTGCCCTAAGCGGACAAAGAGGATCGCCAGTTCAATTACCATCAGTACTGTACAACCTAAATTTCTGTTATCTGTGTCCTTGATCTGCTCATTGTCATCATTTTCTGTCATGGCGTTTGTGGATTCAGGCGCTGCCTTGAATTTAATGGATTTTGAGTTTGCCAAGCGTTGTGGTTTTCCCTTGCAGCCTTTGCAGAACCATATTCCTTTGAGGGGCATTGATGCTACACCCTTGGCTAGAAATAAGCCCCAGTTTTGGACACAGGTAACCATGCGCATGGCGCCAGCCCATCAGGAAGATTGTCGATTTCTGGTGTTGCATAACTTGCATGATGTTATCGTGCTGGGTTTTCCATGGTTGCAGGTACTTAATCCTGTGTTGGACTGGAAGTCCATGTCTGTGACTAGTTGGGGTTGTCAGGGGGTTCATAATGATGTTCCTTTGATGTCAATCTCCTCTTCTTCACCTTCTGAGATTCCAGAGTTTTTGTCTGATTTTCAGGATGTATTCGAAGAACCCAAGTCCAATTTTCTTCCACCGCACAGGGACTGTGATTGTGCTATTGACTTGATTCCAGGCTCTAAGGGTCGACTTTTTAATCTATCTGTGCCTGAACATACCGCCATGCGGAACTATATTAAGGAGTCTTTGGAGAAAGGGCATATTCGGCCATCTTCTTCACCGTTGGGAGCGGGGTTCTTTTTTGTTGCTAAAAAAGATGGTTCCTTGAGACCCTGTATAGATTATCACCTCTTGAATAAAATCACGGTCAAGTTTCAATACCCGTTACCTTTGCTTTCCGATTTGTTTGCTAGGATTAAGGGAGCTAGTTGGTTTACCAAGATTGACCTTCGAGGGGCATATAATCTTGTTCGTATTAAGCAGGGTGATGAATGGAAAACTGTGTTTAACATGCCCGAAGGCCATTTTGAATACCTTGTGATGCCATTCGGACTCTCTAATGCTCCATCTGTTTTTCAGTCCTTTATGCATGATATCTTCCGGACTTATCTTGATACATTCTTGATTGTATATTTGGACGATATTTTGATTTTTTCCGATGATTGGTAGTCTCATGTGCAACAGGTCAGGATGGTATTTCAGATCCTTCGTGACAATGCTTTGTTTGTGAAAGGGTCTAAGTGTCTCTTTGGGGTGCAGAAAGTCTCTTTTTTGGGCTTCATTTTTTCTCCTTCGTCTATAGAGATGGATCCGGTTAGGGTTCAGGCCATTCATGATTGGATTCAGCCCACATCTGTGAAGAGCCTTCAGAAATTTTTGGGTTTTGCAAATTTTTATCGCCGTTTCATTGCTAATTTTTCCAGCGTGGTTAAACCCTTGACCGATTTGACGAAGAAGGGCGCTGATGTGGCGAATTGGTCCTCTGCGGCTGTCTCTGCCTTTCAGGAGCTTAAACGTCGATTTACTTCTGTTCCAGTGTTGCGCCAACCGGATGTTTCTCTTCCGTTTCAGGTTCAGGTTGACGCTTCTGAGATTGGGGCAGGGGCCGTTTTGTCTCAGAGGGATCCTGTTGGTTCCTTAATGAAACCGTGTGCCTTCTTTTCCCGTAAGTTTTCGCCTGCTGAAGGCAATTATGATGTCAGCAATCGGGAGTTGTTGGCTATGAAGTGGGCGTTTGAGGAGTGGCGACATTGGCTTGAGGGAGCTAAGCACCGTATTGTGGTCTTGACCTATCATAAGAATTTGATTTACCTCGAGTTTGCTAAATGGCTGAATCCTAGACAGGCTCGATGGTCCTTGTTTTTTTCCCGTTTTGATTTCGTGGTCTCGTACTTTCCTGGTTCTAAGAATATTAAGGCTGATGCCCTCTCTAGGAGTTTTTTGCCTGATTCTCCTGAGGTCTTAGAGCCGGTCGGTATTCTGAAAGAGGGGGTGGTCCTTTCTGCCATTTCCCCTGATTTACGACGGGTTCTTCAGGAATTTCAGGTTGACAAACCTGACCGCTGTCCTGTGGGGAAATTATTTGTTCCTGATAGATGGACTAGTAGAGTGATTTCTGAGGTTCACTGTTCCGTGTTGGCCGGTCATCCTGGCATTTTTGGTACCAGAGATTTGGTTGGTAGGTCCTTTTGGTGGCCTTCATTGTCACGTGATGTGCGTTCTTTTGTGCAGTCCTGTGGGACTTGTGTGCGGGTCAAGCCTTGTTGCTCCCGTGCTAGTGGGTTGCTTTTGCCATTACCAGTCCCTGAGAGGCCCTGGACGCATATTTCGATGGATTTTATTTCTGATCTTCCGGTCTCCCAGAAGATGTCTGTTATCTGGGTTGTTTGTGACCGGTTCTCTAAGATGGTTCATTTGGTGCCCTTACCTAAATTGCCTTCCTCTTCTGATTTGGTTCCATTGTTCTTTCAGCATGTGGTTCGTTTGCATGGTATTCCGGAGAATATTGTTTCCGACAGAGGTTCCCAGTTTGTTTCTAGGTTTTGGCGGGCCTTTTGTGCTAGGCTGGGCATTGATTTGTCTTTTTCTTCTGCATTTTATCCTCAGACAAATGGCCAGACCGAGCGTACTAATCAGACCTTGGAGACTTATTTAAGATGCTTTGTGTCTGCTGATCAGGATGATTGGGTGGCCTTCTTGCCATTGGCCGAGTTTGCCCTTAATAATCGGGCTAGTTCTGCTACCTTGGTTTCGCCTTTCTTTTGTAATTTTGGTTTTCATCCTCGTTTTTCTTCTGGGCAGGTTGAGCTTTCTGACTGTCCTGGTGTGGATTCTGTGGTGGACAGGTTGCAGCAGATTTGGGCTCATGTGGTGGACAAGTTGGTGTTGTCTCAAGAGGAGGCTCAACATTTTGCTAATCGTCATCGGTGTGTTGGTTCCCGGCTTCGGGTTGGGGATCTGGTCTGGTTGTCTTCCCGTCATGTTCCTATGAAGGTTTCTTCTCCTAAGTTTAAACCTCGGTTTATTGGTCCTTATAGGATTTCTGAGATTATTAATCCGGTGTCTTTTCGACTGGCGCTTCCGGCCTCTTTTTCTATCCATAATGTCTTCCATAGTTCTTTGTTGCGGAAAAATGTGGAGCCCGTTGTTCCCTCTGCTGATCCTCCGGCCCCTGTGTTGGTTGATGGGGAGTTGGAATATGTTGTTGAGAAGATTTTGGATTCCCATTTTTCGAGGCGGAAGCTTCAGTACCTGGTCAAATGGAAGGGTTATGGCCAGGAGGATAATTCTTGGGTTTTTGCCTCTGATGTCCATGCTGCTGATTTGGTCCGTGCCTTTCATCTGGCTCGTCCTGGGGGCCCTGGTGAGGGTTCGGTGACCCCTCCTCAAGGGGGGGTACTGTTGTAAATTCTGCTCTTGGGTTCCCTCCAGTGGTTGTTGGTGGGAATGCAGTTGTCTCTGACTCGCAGTCCTGGCCAGGTGTATCGAATAATTACAATTCTGACTGGGATATTTAGGTGTGCAGGATCCTTTAGCCCTTGCCAGTTGTCAATGTTTCTTTGGAAGTATTGGATCTCTGCCTGGCCTCTCCTGCTTATCTGCCAGTTCAGCAAAGATAAGTGTCTGTTTCTTTTCCTGTGGCACACATGCAGTGTGCCTATTTTCAGTACTGTTTGTTTGTCTTTTGTCCAGATTAGACTGTGTCTGTGTTTTCTCAGTCTGGTTGGTTTCACTGGAGTTGCAGATATATGCTCCTACATCTTTAGTTAGATGTAGGAAGTTTTTTGTATATTCTGCTGTGGATTTTTGAAGGGTTTTATACTGACCGCACAGAACTCTGTCCTATCCTGTCCTATCCAGCTAGAGTGGCCTCCTGTGCTAAATCCTGTTTTTTCAGCCTGTGTATGTTTTTTCCTCTCTGACTCACCGCCAATATTTGTGGGGGACTGTCTATCCTTTGGGGATTTTCTCTGAGGCAAGACAGAATTCCGATTTCCATCTTTAGGGGTATTTAGTCCTCTGGCTGTGACTAGGTGTCTAGGTGTGTTAGGTACACTCCATGGCTACTTCTAGTTGCGGTGTTAAGTTCAGGTTTGCGGTCAGTATAGTGGCCACTTTCTCCAGTGAAAGTTCTCATGCAGCTCCAAGGTCACCGGATCATAACACCAGCCCCATAGAATGTACAGTAAAGCAGCCAGCCCCCATAGAATGTAATGCAGCCAGCCCCCATAGAATGTAACGCAGCACAGCCCCCATAGAATGTAATGCAGCACAGCCCCCATAGAATGTAATGCAGCACAGCCCCCATAGAATGTAACGCAGCGAGCCCCCACTGAATGTTATGCAGCCAGGCCCCATAAAACGTAATGCAGCCACCCCCCATAGAATGCAACACAGCACAGCCCCCATAGAAAGTAATGCAGCACAGCCCCCATAGAAAGTAATGCAGCTCAGCCCCCATAGAATGTAATACAGCACAGCCCCCATAGAATGTAATGCAGCCAGCCCCCATAGAATGTAATGCAGCCAGCCCCTATAGAATGTAATGCAGCCAGCCCCCATAGAATGTAACGCAGCACATTCAACTACATTGCATTCAACTATATTCAACTATAGTTGAATGCGGTGGCACTGACAGGGGGAGTGAGTCGACGGTGGGGGGGAGTCGGCGCTGGCGAGCAGCCCACGACTGCCACCGGCCCTTCTGGCATTTGCCAGAACTGCCCGATGGCCAGTCCGGCCCTGCAATGGCCCCTTACCAGCCTGAGAATGTCAGCCCCCAGCTGTGAGCTTTAGCAAGGCTGGTTGTAAAAAATTGGGGGGACCCCACGCTGTTTTTTTAAAATTATTTATTTAAATAATTCAAAAAAAAAAACAGCATGAGGACCACTCTATTGTTGATAACCAACCTTGATGAAGCTGACAGCTGAGGGATGCAGCCCCCAGCTGTGAGTTTTGCCTGGTTGGTTCAAGAAAATAGGGGGAACCAACGTCAGGTTTTTAATTCATTTATTTCATTATATCACAGGCGGTGGTTGAGGAGTACCCCGATCATCCGCTCCTGCTGTCACTCTTATTAGCTGCACCAGGTGTCAGATGATGGGAGTAATAGTCCCAAAAGCCCCCACCTGTTATCGTTCAGACTTCAATATAATTTTCATCATTCTCTTCTGCTAGCGCCGATCGGCAGCAAAACAGGGGAGAATGATGAGAGCCGTCTTCACCACCAGCCGCCGGGGAATAGCACTTACTGTAGCGCTTCTTCCCCGGCAGCTGTCCGTGTGGTACTGATGCGGCACACGGTCGGCACACGGTTGCCACACGTGTGCTGCACGTATTACACACACAGACATGGATATCTCCGGTATTGTTTTTTCCGGTACTGGAAATAAATGGATGTGTGAAAACGGCCTAAGTCAGACTGCAACAATACAGAGTATGATGAGAAGCGTTCCTTCAGTTCAATGAAAGGTTTCAGGTTTCCTTTTAAACACATCTGGTTTAGCAATCTTGGAAAAAGTTTAAAAAAATGTATGATTGTAGATTACAACCATTGAAAAACTGCAAAACCTTCTGCGATTTGGCTTGCAACTGATTCTTAATAACTTTGACCCTTAAGGGGGCTATTTGGAAATCTTTAGCAGACAAATATTCCCAAGGAAGTGTAGTTTTTGAACCAAAATTTTTTTTTCAAGCTTAGCAAAGAAATAATTGTCTCTTAAGTCTTTGAGCACAGTACATATACAGGTGCTTCTCACAAAATAAAAATATCATCAAAAAATTTATTTCAGTTCGTCAATACAAAACGTTAAATTCATATATATACTAGCTGTTTCCAGCCAGCTAACGCTTGGCATGCTCATTACTATCTAATTAACGCTGCTGGTGATTAAACTAATGTAAATAATGACAACATTCAATAGCGCTTACGCATGCGGTAAATTAACTTAAAATGAAGTTAATAACAATAATAATAATTAAAAATCTGAATAATACCAATAATACAATTTATTCACAGTGAAAAATTAAAAACAAACTGGATTCAGTAAGATGTGCGTTTTTTATTCATTCCAGCATCTAAACAAATTTCATAACGAAACATAAATGAAGTTAAAATTTCTCTGTAAACACAATTAAATGTATAGTAATTTTCATCATTTTCAAAGATCTTTCCTTGACTCAGCCTCATGTGGTAATGTGTGAGGACGGAGCCTCGCGTGGTAATGTGTGGGGACGGAGCCTCGTGTGTTAGTGTGTGAGGACGGAGCCTCATGTGCAGGGCCGTATTTGCCACTAGGCACTTGAGGGCACGTGCCTAGGGCGGCGGGATGCGGGGGGGCGCCCTTGAGCTAGGTTTTTTCCTTTTTTTTTTTTTTTTTATTTTATAAAACTCCGGGGTCAAGTTTCCGCCCCCCCTCCTCCCTCCCCCCTTCCCGCCCCCCCCTCCTCCCTCCTTCCCGCCCCCCTCCCTCCCTCCCTGAAGACGTAATACTCACCTTCCTCCAGCGGTGGCTGCAACTGCGTCTCAGCGCCGTCCTGTCTTCAGCGGTCACATGGTACCGATCATTAAGGGTGATGAATATGCGCATATTCATCACCCTTAATTAGCGCTACCATGTGACCGCTGAAGACAGGAAGGAAGACGCTGAGATGCCAGGAAGTTCTGTGCTGCGCGCCGGTGAGAGGTAAGTATGACAGGGAAAAAAGTGGGGTGCCGTGCACACAGGGGAGGAGGATGGGGAGCCATGCATACAGGGGAGAAGGATGGGGAGCCGTGCATACAGGGGAGAATGATGGGGAGCCGTGCACACAGGGGAGAAGGATGGGGAGCCGTGCACACAGGGGAGAAGGATGGGGAGCCGTGCACACAGGGGAGAAGGATGGGGAGCCGTGCATACAGGGGAGAAGGATGGGGAGCCGTGCATACAGGGGAGAAGGATGGGGAGCCGTGCATACAGGGGAGAAGGATGGGGAGCCATGAACGCAGGGGAGAAGGATGGGGAGCCATGAACGCAGAGTGGGAGGATGGGGGAGCCATGAACGCAGAGTGGGAGGATGGGGGAGCCATGAACGCAGAGTGGGAGGATGGGGGAGCCATGAACGCAGGGGAGAAGGATGGGGGAGCCATGAACGCAGGGGAGAAGGATGGGGAGCCATGAACGCAGAGTGGGAGGATGGGGGAGCCATGCTTGCAGGGGAGAAGGATGGGGGAGCCATGAACACAGGGTGGGAGGATGGGGGAGGCATGAACGCAGTGTGGGAGGATGGAGTATAAATATGGAGTATAAATACTGGGCCCTATAAGGGGGACACAGTGTGAGAGGACAGTGTGAAGAGGGGACTGGTATAGAAAGGAGAGGACAGTGTGAAGAGCATGTACCATAAGAGGGACAGTGTGGGGGTCATACTTTGTGCAGACAATATAGTGAGGGGCAATTTTTTATTTGGGAGCATTATAATGACACTTGTATCTTTAAGGGCGTCATGTGGAGACTTTCTGCAAAAGAGCGGCGAAGATGGAAGTCTGCAGAGACGGCTGTGGATGAGAAAACTCATCATGGGATCTGGACAAGATGAAGAAAAGGAGAACGGCTCCAGAGGCGACGTCATCTATCAGGTACCTGGATGTAAATGTTATTTGTGATGCTAACTCTCATGTTTTTATATATGTTAGGAGATTTAAAGGGACACTGTCACCTGAATTTGGAGGGAACAATTTTCAGCCATAGGGGTGGGGTTTTCGGGTGTTTGATTCACCCTTTCCATACCCGCTGGCTGCATGCTGGCTGCAATATTGGATTGAAGCTCATTCTCTGTCCTCCGTAGTACATACTGTACCTGCACAATCTGCAATCTTGCCTTGCGCAGGCGTGTACTATGGAGGACAGAGAATGAGCTTCAATCCAATATTGCAGCCAGCATGCAGCCAGCGGGTAAGGAAAGGGTGAATCAAACACCCGAAAGCCCCGCCCCTATGGCTGAAAATTGTTCCCTCCAAATTCAGGTGACAGAGTCCCTTTTAAAGGGGATGTCCAGGCTTGTGATGAGTCTGCAGTCATTCTTTGTGACTGCAGACTTCTGAATTCTCACAGTGCACACTGCACGCTGTCAGGATTCTCTCATGCTGGGGATTTACATTAATGCGATCACATGCTGACTAGACATGCGTGACCTCCGTCAATGAAAATGAACTGAGCGAGGCCGGGCACATCTAGTCAGAATGTGGTCAGAAGTCTACAAATCACATACTTGTGCTGACATGACCGTCCACCGGCAAGGGAGAATCCTAAAAGTGCAGTGCATGCGTTGTGAGAATTCAGAAGCTGCGATGTCAGGATTCAGCTCTGCAAGTTCCAGTAGTCGTCACATGGACACGTCACTCATATGCGATTTTTCAGACTTAGGGTGTGTGTCCACGTTCAGGATTGCATCAGGATTTGGTCAGTATTTTACATCAGTATTTGTAGCCAAAACCAGGAGTGGGTGATAAATACAGAAGTGGAGCATATGGTTCTATTATAGTTTTCCTCTAATTGTTCCACTCCTGGTTTTGGCTACAAATACTGATGAAAAATCCTGACCAAATCCTGATGCAATCCTGAACGTGGACACATACTCTTATGGTCCTGTGACATCGAGCTTCTCTTCTGCTTCTCTTAGTTTTTCACTGAACATTGAGAGCATTAGGGAGAGGAGCTCGTGGGCACATGACTGAGTGTGCAAATCACATATGTCCTTGGCGGAGGGGGGGCACCAAAATGAATTCTTTCCCCGGGTGCCAGAAACCCTAGATACACCTCTGCTGGTATGCTACTGCGAGCGGTGATTACCGGGTGCGGTGGAGGGAGGTCTGTGCACAGGCAGTGAGGCAGGGACTGAGGGTGTGCACAGAGAGGATGGAGACCCGGAGACTGCCCGTCCCAGTCTACGCCGTAGCCTAGAGCCCTCATTATCATAGGAATATGGCAGTTAATAAATTGCTTTTCTGAAGCTTTATAGTGTAGTTTTAGGTCAGGGAGGGTTGGATAGGGATGAGCTAGCAAGGTGCAGGGACAGGTAATGATGGCTACTTGCGAACATGTGCGGCAATTGCGGTTTTGCACTTACGATGATACATAAAACACTGCTAGTAGTGTTTTTTCTCATTGCTGCAAGTACCGCATTTGCCGGATGGCGGCAAAACCGCAAGAGCCGCACATGTCTGTAAGTCCCATAGGGAATGAATGAGGCCGAACGCAGTGTTGCCCTAAGTGATCCATTACGCGGCAGATGCGGAAAAACTGTCGGATCTGCTGCAAAAGGCGACTTTCACATCAGCGATTTTTGCCAAAGTCACTGCCGATAGTGTCATACTCACCAAAGGGGGAGGCAGCACTAAAAGTGCCTAGGGCAGCAGAAACTCTAAATACGGCCCTGCTCATGTGGTAATATGCGGGGATGGAGCCTCATGTGGTAATGTGTGTGGACGGAGCCTCGTGTGGTAATGTGTGGGGACGGAGCCTCGTGTGGTAATGTGTGTGGACGGAGCCTCGTGTGGTAATGTGTGGGGATGGAGCCTCGTGTGGTAATGTGTGGGGACGGAGCCTCGTGTGGTAATGTGTGGGGATGGAGCCTCGTGTGGTAATGTGTGGGGACGGAGCCTCGTGTGGTAATGTGGGGGGATGGAGCCTCGTGTGGTAATGTGTGGGGATGGAGCTTCGTGTGGTAATGTGTGGGGACGGGATTGTGTGTGGTAATGTGGTGGGGGCGGGATTGTGTGTGGTAATGTGGTGGGGGCGGGATTGTGTGTGGTGATGTGGGGGGCGGAGCTACTGTGCAGGGGGTGGGATTAGCGAGTAATCACGATGCCTCTTATATATATAGATTGAGTCAATACAAACAGAGTGATCTATTTCAAGTGATTATTTCTGTTAATATAGATGATGATTATGGCTTATAGCCAATTAAAACCCAAAAGTCATTATCGCAGTAAATTAGAATAATTAACAAAAAACACCTTCAAAGGCTTGATAAGCATTTGGAAAGGTCCCTTAGTCTCGAATAGTAGGCTCCACAATCATGGGGAAGATTACTGACTTGATAGATGTCCAGAAGGCAGTCATTGACACAAGGAGGGTAAGCCACAAAACGTCATTGCTAAAGAAGCTGGCTGTTGACACAGTGCTGTATCCAAGCATAATAATGGAAAGCTGAGTGGAAGGAAAAATTGTGGTAGAAAAAGGTACACAAGCAACTGGGATAACCACAGCCTTGAAAGGATTGTTAAGAAAACGCCATTCAAAAATTTTGGGGAGATTCACAAGGAGTGGACTGCTGCTCGAGTGCTTGCTTCAAGAGCCACCACACACAGAGATATCCAGGACATGGGCTACAAGTGTCGCATTCTTTATGTCAAGCAGCTCATGAACAATAGACAAGGCCAGAAGCGTCTTACCTGGGCGAAGGGGAAAAAGAACTGGACTGTTGCTCAGTGGTCCAAGGTGTTGTTTTCAGCTGAAAGTAAATTTTTGTATAGAAGAACTGAAATAAATTAACTTTTTGATGATATTCTAATTTTGTGTGAATCACCTGTATGTCAGATTTGTGACTCATAATCAAATGAGTAAACCAAGATATTAACTTCATAGACAACCATATTGACCACTCATGAGTAGTATGAGGGCTTATTTTTTGATGGATGAGTTGCAGATTTTTTCGTACTATTTTGAGGTACATAATATTTTGGATAGCTTTTTTCAGGGAAAAAACACAGACACAGAATGAACAAAAAACAGCAATTCAGTTATTGTCTTTATTTTTTTTTTGCACCGTTCATGAAGCGGTAACAGTGATTAGACTGATTTGTTTTTCAGGTCAGTACGATTACAGCGATACCAGATTTATTTTTTTTATGCTTTGCTCCTTTTACAGACTAAAAATAATATTTTACAAACATGAAGATATTTTTGCGTCATCATATTCTGAGAGCTGTAAATTTTTAATTTTTCTGCCAAATGAGTCATATTAGGGCTTGTTTTTTGTGGGACGGTATGGCATTTTCATTTCTACAAGTTTTTTTTACATATGAATTTTTGATCGCTTTTTTGACATGTATTTTTATTATTTTTTTTGCAGCATTCGCCAAATGGAATATATAACGTGCCAATTTTATAGAGCGGGTCTTTCCGGTTCTGGAGATACCAATTAGGTGTCCTTTTTTTTATCACAAACACTGAGTTTTAAATGGCAAAATGGATTTTATTGATTTGTGTGCACTTTTTTGTATTTTTTTTACTTTTGACATATTTTATTTTTCTATTTCCACTTTTTTACTTAATCCCACTGTGGGACATGTATAATTTTTATTTTGATCTCTGGTCTCATACACTGTAGTACTCATGTACAATAGTGTATGAGAGACTGTCAGTGTTTCACCAACTGTGCCTTTGAGACTCAGCTTATGGCCAGTGTCAGACTTGCGTGTGCAATTCGAGAGACTCGCGCGAGTCTCTCACATGAATACCCGGCACTGCCGCCGGCACTCGGGACTGCAGCATTCAGCTGCATGTATTTCTATGCAGTCGCATGCTCCGGTCCTGAGTGTCGGCGGTAGTGCTGGGTATTGATGCGAGAGACTCGCATGAGTTTCAGGCATTGCACAGGCACAGGTGCAGCAGTATCTATCAGATTGCCGATAGATGCTACTGCGCAGGCGCCGCCAGCTCCATTTTGATACATAATTTTTCTGAATAAATTTATATCAGCAAATAAAACAATATAATGCACATTATACATGCAAAACATATAATATTCAGTATGTAAAATAGGGGGCAGGTCACTAAGGGATCAGTGACCTGTCATAAGCCATCAGTATGAATAGCTAAGCAGAGCACCACATAAAGACCCCCCACAGACCCAAAAGCACTAGAATTTCATAAAAAACAACCACAAGATGGATTTCATCAACCAAGGTATCATTTTAATCAGTATAACGGCGCCAACTTGACATTGCCTGTAGGTTAGTAAGCACAATCCTGCTTCCCTGTTCCCTTTATAAACCATCTCTAGCTCAGAGAGATTGGATGGAAAGCATCTGAACAGAAATGTTCACATTTTGCCATCAATTCGCAATGGGATCTAGGTCTGGACTGTGACAGGGTCATTCAAAACATGACCATGCTTTGATCTAAACCATCAATTGTAGCTCTGGCAGTATGTTTAGTTTTGTTGTCCTGCTGGAAGGTGAACCTGCACCCCAGTCTTATGTCTTTGCAGCCTCTAGAAAGTTTTCCTCTAGGCTTGCCCTGTATTTAACTTCATCCATTTTCCTAAGAACTCTGACAAGCTTTTCTGTCCCTGTTGATGGAAAGCATCACCACAGCATGATGCTGCCAGCACCATATTTGACTGTGGAGGATGTTGTTTTCAGGGTGATGTGCAGTGTAAATTTTCCACCACACATATCGTTTTACAATTATCCCAAACAGTTCTGCTTTTCTCTCATTTGGCTAGAGCACCTTCTTCCACATGGTTGCTGTTTCGCCTACATAACTTTTTGAAACTGCAAATTGGACTTCTTATGTGTTGCTTTCAAACATAGCTTTCTTCCTGACACTCTTCCATAGAGGCCAGATTTGTGGAGTATACGGCTAAGGCTGGAGTCACACTACCATACAATATGGCCGAATTCTATGCGATAAAACACTGCATAACACCTGGCCCAGTGTTAATCTATGGAGCAGTTCACATCTGCGATTATTTTCTCATGCCAAATCGGCATGCCAGAACAATCGCAGCACGCTGCGATTGGCACCTAGATTTGGCCGAGTCTCGGATTACTCGCACCCATATAAGTGTATGGGTGCGAGTGACTCTGTGCGTGGGAACCTGAGCTCAGTAGCATGACACTTGGTTCCTGCTAGCGGCATAGCAGGAGCCGAAGGATATTAGCATATCACATCCGATGCGATACCATCAGATGCCATACGCAAGTGTGACTCCAGACTAATAGTTGTCCTATAGACAAATTCTCTCTGCGCTGAGAGCTTAGATCGGGGCTTCCTTGTAAATCTCTGAAATATGTAGTTCAGATGGGACCCTCGGCTAAAGATTTCCTATAATGAGGCAGATGGAGTCACTGTGGACGCCATAGGTCCTGTGATCCGACTGTGCCTGTCTTTTTTAGGCAAGTATAAAAGCACGGTCAACCACAGTGTTGTGCACTTCTGAAAAGAAGGACAACGCTGAAAAGAGTCCAGACGGAATCCAGAGTAACTTTGCTGCCTCATTATAGTGAATGGATCCCTCAGGGGTTTCATCTGAATCACATCACTTGGAGATTTACGTGGAAGCCCCAAAGAAAGTGCTCAGCATAGAGCGCAAGATAACTGTAATCCTAAATGTTATGTGAAATGTTCCAAATAAAAGCTTCAACTTAATCCACATGAAAAGTATGTCCCACTCAGCTCTCATCTGTCAATGGACAAATAGGGGGCTTCCAGGTTACTGGTAGTACAAAGGCTCTGGAAAAGGGAAATGGCTCCGTGCACCGCAAAAGAAATTCAGCAAAGCTATATGCCCTCACCTCTCCCAAATCTATATGCCCCCACCCCTTCTGAGACCCAGTGTGTATAAACCACATTTAGCTCCCATATAATTGGAATTTCTGTAGTGATGAAAGCAGAATATACTGGTCACTACAGTGTGCTGGTCATTTCAACATGCTGGTCATTACAATGGCAGTTTGCAATTTTCACTCAGCCACATCCACTACTGCTTGTTTCTGGAAAAGACCTATGGAGTCAAAATCGTCACTACACCTGTAGATAAGTTCCCAAAGGGATATAATTTCCAAAATAGGGTCATTTGAGGGGTAATTCTGCTTTTCTAGCACTTAGATGTTCTGTATATGGAGTCTGCATACTATTCTAGCCAAAATCTCTCATCCAGGAGACAAATAGTGCTTTGTCCCTCAAGAGTCTTGCCGTGTGACTAAGCAGTACTGTACAGCCACATATGGGGTATTTCTACATTCAGCAGAAATTGTTGGACACATTTTGGTGCCATTTTTACCCATTTGCCTTTTGGGGTCAATTTCTCGTTACCCTTGTGAAAATACAAAATTTGGGGCTAAAAAACATGTTGTAAAAATAATTTTTTTAAAAATTCTCACGGCTCAGCGTTATAAACTTCTGTGAAGCACGTCAGGGTTCAAAATGCTCACCACACATCTAGATACGTTCCTTGAGGGGTCTAGTTTCCTTGAGAGGTCATTTTTTAGTGAATTTCCACTGTTTAGGCACATCAGGGGGTCTCCAAACACAACCTGGCGTTGGCTAATTATGACCGCAAATTTTGCATTCAAAAAGTCGAATGGCGCTCCTTCCCTTCTGAGACCTGTTGTGCACCCAAACAGTGGCTTTTCCCCACATATGGGACCTTGGAATGCTCAGGAGAAGTTGCACAATAAATTATGTGGCACATTTTCACCTGTTACCCTTGTGAAAGTAAAAAAAATTGGGTCTAAAGGAAAATTTTTGTGAAAAAATAAATTTTGTTTTGAACACATTGAGGAGTGCAGGTTTTAGAATGGTGTCACTTTCAGGTATTTTCTGTCATATACGCCGCTCAATGTCACTTCAGATGTGATGTGGTCCCTAAAAAAATGGTTTTGTAAATTTTGTTGTAAAAATGAGAAATTGCTGGTCAACTTTTAACCCTTATAATTTTCTAACAAACAAAATATGTTTCAAAAATTGTGCTGATCTAAAGTAGACATATGGGAAATGTTATTTGTCAACTATTTTATGTGACATGACTCTTTCATTTAAGGGCATAAAAATAAAAATTTTAAAAATTGGAAAATGTTCAATATTTCCGCAAAATTTCAGTTTTTTTTCACAAACATAAGTCTTATAAAAATTTTTTTAACACTATCATGAAGTACAGTATATCACGAAAAACAGTCTCAGAATCAGTGGCATCCATTGAAGTGTTCCAGAATTATGACCTCATATAGTGATGGTGGTCAGAATTGAAATAATTTGCCTGGTCAGGAAAACAGGCTTTGGGTATGTGCACACGTCAGGATTATTTCCTGACAAAATCCTGAGAATTCTGCCAGAAATCCGCGTCTTTTTTCGCGCGGATTTCTCGCGGAATTTGCGCGTTTTTTGCGCGTACTTTGCGCGGATTTTTTGCAGAATTTTTGCGGATTTTTTTTTTTCCTGAATGACCTTTTTGATAGCAAATCCGCAAAAAATCTGGAAAAAGAATGAGCATGTCCGGATTTTTTGCGGGATGCATTTTTTTTGCGGAAAAAAATGCTAACATCGGCACAAAAAATGCGGAATGCATTCTAAATGATAGGATGCATAATGTTAGCGTTTTTTTACCGGATTTATAGCGTTTTTATGGCGAAAATCCGCAAAAAAAAAGCTAAAAATCCTGACGTGTGGGTATGTGCACACGTCAGGATTTTTAGCTTTTTTTTAGCATTTTTTTTGCGGATTTTCGCCATAAAAACGCTATAAATCCGGTAAAAAAACGCTAACATTATGCATCCTATCATTTAGAATGCATTCTGCATTTTTTGTGCAGATGTTAGCGTTTTTTTTCCGCAAAAAAAATGCATCCTGCAAAAAATTCGGACATGCTCATTCTTTTTCCGGATTTTTTGTGGATTTGCTATCAAAAAGGTCATTCAGGAAAAAAAAAAATCCGCAAAAATTCAGCAAAAAATCCGCGCAAAATCCGCGCAAAAAACGCGCAAATTCCGCGAGAAATCCGCGCGAAAAAAGACGCGGATTTCTGGCAGAATTCTCAGGATTTTGTCAGGAAATAATCCTGACGTGTGCACATACCCTTTGGGTGAATGAGTGTGAATGTGTCATGGAACCAATAACTTCAGTAATTACAGCAAGTGCAGGGATTTAAAGATGGAATCACAGGGAGCACTGCATCTGCAGCAGTAGAAGATTTAACAGATGATCACAATGTTTTTTTTTATAGCAGTCAAGATTGAAATGTTTTTAATTTAAATTCTCAAATATTCAAAATATTCAGTGACCATAAATCTTAACCCCTTAACTCCTCCCGTTGTTTGGTGTGGTCTCCGGCGATGAGCCTGCACCTTTTTCGGTACATGACAGCTGATCTGATCAGCTGACATGTGCCTGGAACAGCCGCTGATGGAATTGCGATTCACCAGCGGCTGTTAACATGTTAAATGCCACTGTCAAACTCTGACAGCGGCATTTAACATGCCTGTGCTGGAAGCGCACCTTTACTTCCTTAGCGCAGCACTCCTGTCACATGACCGTGAGTCGCCAATGGGTTGGCATGACAACCCAGGGTCAGCAGGAGACCCCTGTAGTTGTCATTGCTGGATCGCGATGAGTGCCGCCTGGTGGTCGGTGCTCATAGCAAGTGAACATATTTGCTACATAGAACAGGGTGCAGCCCTAAACTATGTAACACAAGCGATCAGACAAGTGCCACTTCTAGTCTCCCACGGGGATTATTGAAGCAAGAAAAAAGGAAAAAAAAGATTTTAAAATATAAAAAATTAAAAACATATATAAAAGTTTAAATCACCTCCCTTTCGCCCCATTCAAACTAAAACAATAAAAAAAAAATCAAACATACACATATTTGGTATTGCCGTGTTCGGAATCGCCTAATCTATCAATATATAAAAAGAATTAATCCAATCATTAAATAAAAAAAATCGAAACGCCAGAATTACGTTTTCTTGGTCGCTGCAACATTGCAATAAAATGCAATAACGGGCGATTAAAAATGCTATCAATGAAAACGGCAGATCGGCTCGTAAAATTTAAGCCCTCACACAACCCCAGATCCCAAGAAATGGAGATGCTACGGGTCTTGGAAAATGGCAACTCTTTTTTTTTTTTTACAAATTTTGGAATTTTTTTTCACCAATTAGATAAAAAATAACCTAGACATGTTTGGTGTCTATGAACTCGTAATGACCTGGAGAATCATAATGGCAGGTCAGTTTTAGCATTTAGTGAACCTAGTAAAAATTCGAAATGAAAAACAAGTGTGGAATTGCACTTTTTTTGCAATTTCACCGCACTTGGAGTTTTTTCACGTTTTCTATTACACGACATGCTAAAACCAATGATGTCATTCAAAAGTATAACTTGTCCTGCAAAAACAAAAAGTTATGGCTCTGGGAAGAAAGATAGCAAAAATGAAAATGCAAAACCAAAAATATCCCAAGTTGTTAAGTGGGTAAAAGGGAATCGCCATCTAATATGAGAACAGCCTAATGAAAAAGGCCTAATTGCAGCGATATATCACTACTTACTGGGCAGCATGCTGTAGTTTTGATACACACCTTTGTTTTATCAGCAGGAGGTTATCACTAGAGGACTCGTAAGAGCTTATTGTGCCCCAAATAGTAAAGGTACCTTCACACTGAGCAACTTTAGAACGATAACGATAGCGATCCGTGACGTTGCAGCATCCTGGATAGCGATATCGTTGTGTTTGACACGCAGCAGCGATCAGGATCCTGCTGTGACATCGCTGGTCGGAGCTAGAAGGCAAGAACTTTATTTAGTTGCTGGATCACCCGCTGACATCGCTGAATCTGCGTGTGTGACGCCGATCCAGCGATGTGTTCACTTGTAACCAGGGTAAACATCGGGTTACTAAGCACAGGGCCACGCTTAGTAACCCGATGTTTACCCTGGTTACCATTGTAAATGTAAAAAAAAAAAACACTACATACTTACATTCCGGTGTCTGTCGCGTCCCCCGGCGTCAGATTCCCTGCACTGTGTCAGCACCGGCCGGCTGTAAAGCAGAGCACAGCGGTGACGTCACCGCTCTGCTTTACGGCCGGCTCTTACACAGTGCAGGGATGCGACAGACACCGGAATGTAAGTATGTAGTGTTTTTTTTTTTACATTTACAATGGTAACCAGGGTAAACATCGGGTTACTAAGCGCGGCCCTGCGCTTAGTAACCCGATGTTTACCCTGGTTACCTGGGGACTTCGGCATCGTTGGTCGCTGGAGAGCTGTCTGTGTGACAGCTCTCCAGCGACCACACAACGACTAAACAGCGACGCTGCAGCGATCGGCATCGTTGTCTATATCGCTGCAGCGTCGCTTAATGTGACAGTACCTTAACACGGAGGACAGTGAAAGACTGACAATCAATAAGGGAAAAAAAGGATCCTTCAAAAGCAAAATAGTGTCTAAAAAGTATTGATATTATTTATTTAACAATTATTTTAAAAAGGACATAATTAAAAAATGAGATGGCAACACATACTAAACAGAAAACGAAAAATACATTCTGCAGTATTATATAAAGAATAATATATCAGTCACCGTTAGTCACTGAAGCTGCACTGGCAGCATCTCCTCATTCACCAGTGGTTTTCAGATGGGGCGCATCTTGACACCGTCCTGGTTGAAAACTGTATATCCCCTTGATATGGATTACAGCGTGGGACACAACGACGAACAGGTATGGTATATTGTTGGTTTGTTATTAGTTTTTTGCTTTTTTACAGGAGATCAAGGGTGTCACATGGATTAGAAGTAATAATAAAATGGGAAAACTGTGTTTTATTTCATTAAAATACTTTATTCTGGTTGTGTCTTTATTTAACATGTAAGAACTATAGGATTTGTAATGGATAGGTGTCTTATTGACACCTCTCCATTACTACGCAGTGGACTTGATGTCACCTTACAATACAAAGGTGACATCAACCCCACAACTATTACCCCACTTGCCACCGCTACAGGGCAAGTGAGAAGAGTGAGACTGAGTGCCAGAATTGGCACATCTTAGAGATGCGCCTTTTCTGGGGCAGCTGAGTGCTGATGTTTTTAGCCAGGGGGCAATATCCATGGCCCCTTCCTAGGCTATTAATATCAGCCCACAGCTGTCTGCATGACGTTTGCTGGTTATTAATTATGGGGGGACCCCACGTCATTTTCTTGGGGGTCCCCATTTTAATAGCCAGTTAAAACAAAGTATACAGCTGTGAGCTGATATAAATAGCCTGGGAAGCTACATGGGTATTACCCCCTTCCCAGGCTATAAACATCTTCCCCCAGTCATTTGCTTTCCCTCTGCTGGTTGAGAAAATTGCGCAAGAGCCCACGCCATTTTTTTCCCATAAAATAATATTTTAATAATTGAACACATGTCCAATATTTTGCACACACACTGTACTAATTGTATTTGTCACTGACATCTATATATCTACCTATCCTATATGTATTTACTGTATGTAATCCATCTCTTCTATCCTGTCGGCTTCTCCAGTGATTTTACAGAAGCCAGCCAATGAATTACTGGCTCTTCTATCTATCTTTCTGTGCAATATATATATATATATATATATATATATATATGTGTGTGTGTGTGTGTTATTGACATGTGTGTATGTATATATATATATATATACATATACTAGATTGTGGCCCGATTCTAACGCATCGGGTATTCTAGAATATGCATGTCCCCGTAGTATATGGACAATGATGATTCCAGAATTCGCGGCAGACTGTGCCCGTCGCTGATTGGTCGAGGCAACCTTTATTACATCATCGTCGCCATGGCAACCATTATGACATCATCGTCGCTGTGCCCGTTGCTGATTGGTCGAGGCCTGGCGGCCTCGACCAATCAGACGCGGGATTTCTACGTCCTTTATGACATCATCGTCGCTGTGCCCGTTGCTGATTGGTCGAGGTCTGGCGGCCTCGACCAATCAGAGACGCGGGATTTCTACGTCGATGCTGTGCCGGTCTCTCATTGGTCATCGGGTATTCTAGAATATGCATGTCCCCGTAGTATATGGACAATGATGATTCCAGAATTCGCGGCAGACTGTGCCCGTCGCTGATTGGTCGAGGCAACCTTTATTACATCATCGTCGCCATGGCAACCATTATGACATCATTGTCGCTGTGCCCGTTGCTGATTGGTCGAGGCCTGGCGGCCTCGACCAATCAGACGTGGGATTTCTACGTCCTTTATGACATCATCGTCGCTGTGCCCGTTGCTGATTGGTCGAGGTCTGGCGGCCTCGACCAATCAGAGACGCGGGATTTCTACGTCGATGCTGTGCCGGTCTCTCATTGGTCATCGGGTATTCTAGAATATGCATGTCCCCGTAGTATATGGACAATGATGATTCCAGAATTCGCGGCAGACTGTGCCCGTCGCTGATTGGTCGAGGCAACCTTTATTACATCATCGTCGCCATGGCAACCATTATGACATCATCGTCGCTGTGCCCGTTGCTGATTGGTCGAGGCCTGGCGGCCTCGACCAATCAGACGCGGGATTTCTACGTCCTTTATGACATCATCGTCGCTGTGCCCGTTGCTGATTGGTCGAGGTCTGGCGGCCTCGACCAATCAGAGACGCGGGATTTCTACGTCGATGCTGTGCCGGTCTCTCATTGGTCATCGGGTATTCTAGAATATGCATGTCCCCGTAGTATATGGACAATGATGATTCCAGAATTTGCGGCAGACTGCGCCCGTCGCTGATTGGTCGAGGCAACCTTTATGACATCATCGTCGCCATGGCAACCATTATGACATCTACGTCGATACTGTGCCTGTCGCTGAATCAGAAACGCGAGATGTCTACGTCCTTTATGACATCATCGTCGCTGTGCCCGTTGCTGATTGGTCGAGGCCTGGCGGCCTCGACCAATCAGAGACGCGGGATGTCTACGTCCTTTATGACATCATCGTCGCTGTGCCCGTCGCTGATTGATCAGAGAGCCGGGATTTCCAGGACAGACAGACAGACAGACAGACGGAAAAACCCTTAGACAATTATATATATAGATGTATTCTGTGTGTATATTTCTATTCTATCCTATTCTAACCTGTCAGTGTGATTTTACTGTACACCGCACATGAATTACCGGCTTTTCAAAGGACACTGGTGTGTAAAAAACAGACAGCACTCACATGGTGCGAGTGCTGTGCGTTTTTTCTTGCATCCATTGACTTGCATTGGCGAGTCTTGTCCGAGATACACAGCAAATCGCAGCATGCTGCAATTTTTTTCTCAGTCTGATTGAGCTGAGAAAAAAAATCGCAGATGAGATATAACCCATTGAATAACATTGGTTCGAGTGCAATCTCAGATTGCAATCATCAGTTTTTCACGCAAATGAGTATAAGCCCTTATAACTTGATTATATTTCTCATAATTCCCCCCCCCACTCATGCAGAGCAGGGGAGAATGATGACAGTTGTCTTCAGCACCCAGTGTCAGGGAACAGCGCTAACTGCACCGCTGCTTCTCTGGTGCCACTGCATGTGGTACTGATGCAGCACATGGTTGCCACACGTGTGCTACAAGTATTACACACACGGAGACAGGGACACACGGACATGGATATCTCCAATACCATTTTTTCTCCGGTACCGGAAATATCAGGGCATGTGAAACATACCTACGGCATAGTGTTAGAGTGATTGAATGGGGTTGGATACAGTCCTAGTAATCCACAGATTGTTATACCCATCTTTTCAGAGCGGCTGGAGTACCTGCAATTTGAAAAAAATTGCCAAACCATTTGAATTTAAGAAGATTCAATAAATTTAGAGTTTTTTTCAGTACATTATTTGTACCCCAAGGTGGTGAGACTAAATGTAAAATTTGTTAAAAAAAAAAACAAAAAAAACAAGCGCCTGCATTGTCATAAGGACAAGACAATAAAGTTATGGCCTCTGAAAATGTGAGAAAAAAAGGGAAAATTGTGCAGCATCATTAAGGCAACAAGTTGTTATTCCAAGGGGTTATCAAATTCTGTCAAGTTGTGCTGTATGACAAGCATGGAACATGTATTGCTATTTGTTTTATTATTTTGAAGTGATCTTTGTAAAATCACTTTTGTTGATGTTTGTGAAATTGAAAAAAAAAATCCCCTCCACCTCACTAATTTGTTCATTTTTCAGGAGGCAAAATAGGACATGTGTTAATAGGGTAAAATTGTGGGCCAGGCAACTGCTATGAAGTGGTAATAAAAATAACTTTATTAGGTGACTGGATGTGAGTAATTCTGCTTTCTGTGATGCTGGCTGTCTGGAAAAGGGAAATATTTAGAATGTTTTCTTTGACTTGTGGAGCCAAATGCAATCCTTTACTTATTTCTTTTTTATTTGTTAGGGCTCTTTCACTCAACAGTTTTTTGTACTAATGCTATCCATTTTGTTGGTAACTAGATGATAAAGCATGTCCTACTTTGATATCTTGTGTAACACAAATTTGCCAAAGCTAGTCAATGGTCACATGAAGAAAAAAAACAAACAAAAAAAAACCAATAGCACATGGATATCATACGAGTGCCGTACACAATTCACTGTGGAAGCTAAGAATAATTTTTTTTCATACAAGAATAACAAATGCAACAATGATTGTGAAAACTGAAGGAACAAGACTACTTTTCACATGAGAGAAAACTGATGCATGAAACTGACTATAGGGTCGGCTGGGACAAAAAGCTGCCTTGTCACACAAATCCCACCTGCCCATAAACTATAATTCTCCCCACCCCCGATCAGAAAATTTAGCTATACTTTGTCGTGCCCCTCACTCTCCTAAAAGGAGATATTTAAAAAGTCACGTGTGAATGCCGCCACAGCGCGTATGATCGACCACAGCTGCATTTACATGGCACTCTACAGAGCTCTGATTTTCAGGATCATGGGGGTCCCAGCAGTCGGATCTCCAGCAATTGGAAAGATTTTTCCTATCCAGAAGAGAGGGGACTACTTGGGATAATCCATTTAACCCCTTTCTGCCATTGGACGTAATATTCCGTCCATGTGGGGTGGGCCTTAATTCCCAAGGACGGAATATTATGTTCAGCGCGATCGGCCGCGCTCATGGGGGGAGCGCCGCCGATCGCGGCCGGGTGTCAGCTGCTTATCATAGCTGACATCCGGCACTATGTGCCAGGAGCGGTCACGGACCGCCCCCGGCACATTAACCCCCGGCACACCGCGATCAAAGATGATCGCGATGTGCCGGCGGTGCAGGGAAGCATCGCGCAGGGAGGGGGCTCCCTGCGTGCTTCCCTGAGACCCCCGCAGCAACGCGATGTGATCGCGTTGCTCCGGGGGTCTCCTACCTCCCTCCCTGCAGTAAGTCCCGGATCCAAGATGGCCGCGGATCCGGGTCCTGCAGGGAGGGAGGTGGCTTACCAAGTGCCTGCTCAGAGCAGGCACTTGGTAACGCTGCACTGCTCTCAGACAGATCGGTGATCTGTCAGAGTGCTGTGCAAACTGGCAGATCACCAATCTGTATTGTCCCCCCCCCCCGGGACAAAGTAAAAAAGTAAAAAAACAAAAAAATATATATATATTATTCCCATAAATATATTTCTTTATCTAAATAAAAATAAAAAAACAATAAAAGTACACATATTTAGTATCGCCGCGTCCGTAATGACCCGACCTATAAAACTGGCCCACTAGTTAACCCCTTCAGTAAACACCGTTAGAAAAAAAAAACGAGGCAAAAAACAACGCTTTATTATCATACCGCCAAACAAAAAGTGGAATAACACGCGATCAAAAAGACGGATATAAATAACCATGGTACCGCTGAAAGCGTCATCTTGTCCCGCAAAAAATGAGCCGCCATACAGCAACATCAGCAAAAAAATAAAAAAGTTATAGTCCTCAGAATAAAGCGATGCAAAAATAATTATTTTTTTCTATAAAATAGTTTTTATCGTATAAAAGCGCCAAAACATAAAAAAAATGATATAAATGAGGTGTCGCTGTAATCGTACTGAACTGAAGAATAAAACTGCTTTATCAATTTTACCAAACGCGGAACGGTATAAACGCCTCCCCCAAAAGAAATTCATGAATAGCTGGTTTTTGGTCATTCTGCCTCACAAAAATCGGAATAAAAAGCGATCAAAAAATGTCACGTGCCCGAAAATGTTACCAATAAAAACGTCAACTCGTCCGGCAAAAAACAAGACCTCACATGACTCTGTGGACTCAGATATGGAAAAATTATAGCTCTCAAAATGTGGTAACGCAAAAAATATTTTTTGCAATAAAAAGCGTCTTTCAGTGTGTGATGGCTGCCAATCATAAAAATCCGCTAAAAAACCCGCTATAAAAGTAAATGAAAAAAATGTATTTATTTCCATTTTCCCATTAAGGTTAGGGCTAGGGTTAGGGCTAGGGTTAGGGTTAGGGCTAGGGCTATGGTTAGGGCTAGGGTTAGGGCTAGGGCTAGGGCTAGGGCTAGGGTTGGGACTAGGGTTAGGGCTAGGGTTGGGGCTAAGGTTAGGGCTAGGGTTAGGGTTAAGGCTACAGTTAGGGTTGGGGCTAAAGTTAGGGTTAGGGTTTGGATTACATTTACGGTTGGGAATAGGGTTGGGATTAGGGTTAGGGGTGTGTCTGGGTTAGAGGTGTGGTTAGGGTTACCGTTGGGATTAGGGTTAGGGGTGTGTTTGGATTAGGGTTTCAGTTATAATTGGGGGGTTTCCACTGTTTAGGCACATCAGGGGGATCTCCAAACGCGACATGGCGACCGATCTCAATTCCATACAATTCTGCATTGAAAAAGTAAAACAGTGCTCCTTCCCTTCCGAGCTCTCCCGTGTGCCCAAACAGGAGTTTACCCCAACATATGGGGTATCAGCGTACTCAGGACAAATTGGGCAACAACTTTTGGGGTCCAATTTCTCCTGTTACCCTTGGGAAAATACAAAACTGGGGGCTAAAAAATAATTTTTGTGGGAAAAAAAGAGATTTTTTATTTTCACGGCTCTGCGTTATAAACTGTAGTGAAACACTTGGGGGCTCAAAGTTCTCACAACACATCTAGATAAGTTCGTTGGGGGGGTCTAGTTTCCAATATGGGGTCACTTGTGGGGGTTTCTACTGTTTAGGTATATTAGGGGCTCTGCAAACGCAATGTGACGCCTGCAGACCATTCCATCCAAGTCTGCATTCCAAATGGCGCTCCTTCCCTTCCGAGCCCTCCCATGCGCCCAAACGCTGGTTCCCCCCCACATATGGGGTATCAACGCACTCAGGACAAATTGGACAACAACTTTTGGGGTCCAATTTCTCCTTTTACCCTCGAGAAAATACAAAACTGGGGGCTAAAAAATAATTTTGAGGGGAAATTTTTTTTTTTATTTTCACGGCTCTGCGTTATAAACTGTAGTGAAATACTTGGGGGCTCAAAGTTCTCACAACACATCTAGATAAGTTCCTTGGGGGGTCTAGTTTCCAATATGGGGTCACTTGTGGGGGGTTTCTACTGTTTAGGTACATTAGGGGCTCTGCAAACACAATGTGACGCCTGCAGACCATTCCATCTAAGTCTGTATTCCAAATGGCGCTCCTTCCCTTCTGAGCCCTCCAAACGCTGGTTCTCCCCCACATATAGGGTATCAGCGCACTCAGGACAAATTGCACAACAACTTTTGGGGTCCAATTTCTCCTGTTACCTTCAGGAAAATACAAAACTGGGGGCTAAAAAATTATTTTTGTGGGAAAAAATTTTTGTTTTATTTTTACGGCTCTGCATTATAAACTTCTGTGAAGCTCTTATTGGGTCAAAGTGCTCACCACACATCTAGATAAGTTCCTTAGGGGGTCTACTTTTCAAAATGGTGTCACTTGTGGGGGGTTTCAATGTTTAGGTACATCAGTGGCTCTCCAAACGCAACATGGCGTCCCATCTCAATTCCTGTCAATTTTGCATTGAAAGGTCAAACGGCGCTCCTTCCCTTCCGAGCTCTCCCATGCGCCCAAACAATGGTTTAACCCCACATATGGGGTATCAGAGTACTCAGGACAAATTGTGCCACAACTTTTGTGGTCCAATTTCTTCTCTTACCATTGGGAAAATAAAAAATTGGGGGTGAAAAGATAATTTTTGTGAAAAAAAATGATTTTTTATTTTTACGGTTCTGCATTATAAACTTCTGTGAAGCACTTGGTGGGTCAAAGTGCTCACCACACCTCTAGATAAGTTCCTTAGGGGGTCTACTTTCCAAAATGGTGTCACTTGTGGGGGGTTTCAATGTTTAGGCACATCAGTGGCTCTCCAAACGCAACATGGCGTCCCATCTCAATTCCAGTCAATTTTGCATTGAAAAGTCAAATGGCGCTCCTTCCCTTCCGAGCTCTGCCATGCGCCCAAACTGTGGTTAACCCCCACATATGGGGTATCAGCGTACTCAGGACAAATTGTACAACAACGTTTGGGGTTCATTTTCTCCTGTAACCCTTGGTAAAATAAAACAAATTGGAGCTGAAGTAAATTTTTTGTGAAAAAAAGTTAAATGTTAATTTTTATTTAAACATTCCAAAAATTCCTGTGAAGCACCTGAAGGGTTAATAAACTTCTTGAATGTGGTTTTGAGAACCTTGAGGGGTGCAGTTTTTAGAATGGTGTCACACTTGGGTATTTTCTATCATATAGACCCCTCAAAATGACTTCAAATGAGATGTGGTCCCTAAAATAAAATGGTGTTGTAAAAATGAGAAATTGCTGGTCAACTTTTAACCCTTATAACTCCCTAACAAAAAAAATTTTTGGTTCCAAAATTGTGCTGATGTAAAGTAGACATGTGGGAAATGTTACTTATTAAGTATTTTGTGTGACATATCTCTGTGATTTAATTGCATAAAAATTCAAAGTTGGAAAATTGCGAAATTTTTGCCAAATTTCTGTTTTTTTCACAAATAAACGCAGGTAATATCAAAGAAATTTTACCACTACAGAGTTATAACCTCATAAAGGGACAGTGGTCAGAGTTGTAAAAATTGGCCCGGTCCATAACGTGCAAACCACCCTTAGGGGGTAAAGGGGTTAAACAGCTTTTCTAATATTTTATTTTTATTTGGCCATAGTAATATTCGAAAATACTAAACCAATATTGACCCTCCCAAAGTCCAATGTCGCCTCTTCGACAACAGGAGAAGTGGTACTGTGCAGTTCATACAGGGTCGACTCTAGGTTTTCATGGGCGCCGCAATTCATAATGCACCGATTTGGCAGAGAAATATACATATAGCACAATGCCAAAGATTTCACTTGTTAGGGTATGTGCACACGTTGCGGATTCCATTGTGGATTTTTCTGCACAGATTCTGCATAAGGGGCCCCATATAATGCTTGATACAGAATAATGAGCCCCATATATTGCTCCATACAGTATAATGAGTCCCATGTATTGCTACATACAGAATAATGGGCACCATATAATGATCCATAAAGAATAATGAGCACCATACAGTGGGTATGGAAAGTATTCATACCCTTTAAATTTTTCACAATTTGTTTCATTGCAGCCATTTGGTAAATTCAAAAAAGTTCTTTTTTTTTCATTATTGTACACTCTGCACCCCATCTTGACTGAAAAAAAACAAGTGTAGTAATTTTTGCAAATTTATATAAAAAAAAACTGAAATATCACATGGTCATATTCAGACCCTTTGATCAGACACAAGTCACATGCTGTCCATTTCCTTGTGATCCCCCTTGAGATGGTTCTACTCCTTCTTTGGAGTCCAGCTGTGTTTAATTAAACTTATAGGACTTGATTTGGAAAGGCACACACCTGTCTATATAAGACCTCACAGTGCACGTCAGACTAAATGAGAATCATGAGGACAAAGGAACTGACCAAGGAGATCAGAGACAGAATTGTGGCAAGGCACAGATCTGGCCAAGGTTACAAAAGAATTTCTGCAGTACTCAAGGTTCCTAAGAGCACAGTGACCTCCATAATCCTTAAATGGAAGAAGTTGGGACCACCAGAAGTCTTCCTAGACCTGGCCGTCCAGCCAAATTGAGCAATCGTGGGAGAAGAGCCTTGGTGAGAGAGGTAAAGAGGAACCCTAAGATCACTGTTGCTGAGCTCCAGAGATGCAGTAGGGAGATGGGAGAAAGTTCCACAATGTCAACTATCACTGTAGCCCTCCACCAGTTGGGCCTTTATGGTAGAGAGGCCCAATGGAAGCCTCTCCTCAGACATATGAAAGCCCGCATAGAGTTTGCTAAAAAACACATTAAGGACACCCAGACTATGAGAAATGAGGATTCTCTGGTCTGATGAGACAAAGATAGACCTTTTTGGTGATAATTCGTAGCTGTATGTGTGGAGAAAACCAGGCACTGCTCATCACCTGCCTATTACAATCCCAACAGTGAAATATGGTGGTGGCAGCATTATGCCATGGGGGTGTTTTTTCAGCTGCAGGGACAGGATGACTGGTTGCCATTGAAGGAAACATGAATGCGGTCAAGTACAGAGATATCCTGGTTGAAAACCTTTTCCAGAGTGCTCTGAACCTCAGACTTGGCTGAAGGTTCACCTTCCAACAAGACAACTCACCTCACCATCCACCTTGGCAACTCAAAGTTTCAACTCCCTCCATAAGTTTTTTATGGGATTAATGTCTGAGACTGGCTAGACCACTTCTTGACTTTAATGTGCTTCTTTTTGAGACACCCCTTTGTTGCCTTGGCTGTATGGTTTGGGTCATTGTCTTGATGGAAGACCCAGCCACGACAAATTTTTATGTTCTGGCGGAGGGAAGGAGGTTGTCACTCTGGATTTTATGGTACATGGCTCCATCCATTCTCCCATTGATGCATGAAGTAATCCTGTGCCCTTGGCAAAGAAACACCCCCAAAACATGATGTTTCCACCTACATGCTTGACAGTGGGGACAGTGTTCTTTGCGCTATAGTCAGCATTTCTCTTCCTCCAAACACTGCGAGTTGAGTTAATGCCAAAGACCTCAATTTTTGTCTCCTCTGACCACAGCATCTTCTCCCAATCTCTCACAGAATCATCCAGGTGTTTATTGGCAAACTCCAAATGGGCCATGCACATGTGCCTCCTAGAGCAGGGGGAGCATGGTGCCCCAGATTGATGTTGATTGACAGTCATTTTGTTTTTCTTTCATTTTCTTACTAACCTCCCCGCTCACAAATGTTTGACTTGTTGCATTTGGTCCAGAAATGGTTGGAGCCAGAGTCCTCCACTGTAGCCCAGATTGTCGAGTGGGTCGTCATGGACAGATTTATTCACTCTCTCCCCAGGCTTTCTTCCATTTTCTCACTATTGCACCAACAGTTGTCTCCTTCTCACCCAGCGTCTTACTTATGGTTTTGTAGCCAATTCCAGCTTTGTGCAGGTCTATGATCTTGTCTCTGACATTCTTATAAATCTCTTTGGTCTTGCCCATGTTATAGAGGTTGGAGTCTGACTGATTAATTGAGTCTGTGGAAAGGAGTTTTTTTTATATAAAGGTGACTATGTAAGACTAGTTTCACACTAGCTTTCGGCAGGGCTGCGGGTGAAAGCCTTCTTTTCCGCTGTTAAGCACCGCCCACTGCCACACCTCTTCCTTCAGCTCCGCCTATGTCTGCATGCGTCCTGCGTACCCTGTCTTTAACATTCGGTACGCAGGCTATGTGGATGTATGTGGATGCCTCCGCATGTGTCGTTTTGATGCTGCGCTGACTGACCCACAAAATGCAACATGTTGCGTTTGACGCAGGTCAACGCAGCATCAAAACGACGCATGCGGAGGCATCTGCGTACCCAATTTTAAAGATAGGGTATGCAGGGCGCATGCAAACGTAGGCGGAGCTGAAGGAAGAGGTGTGGAAGTAGCAGGTCTATGATCTTGTCTCTGACATCCTTATAAAGCTCTTTGGTATTGCCCATGTTGTAGATGTTAGAGTCTGAATGATCAATTGAGTCTGTGGACAGGAGTCTTTTGTAAAGGTGACTATGTAAGACAGCTATCATTAATGCAGGTAACGAGTTGATTAGGAGCATCTAACTGGTCTGTAGGAGTCAGAACTCTTAATGGTTGGAAGGGGATCAAATACTTATCTATCTTTCTAAATGCAAATAAATTGATATAATTTATACAATGTGATCTTCTTGATTTTATTTTGTTAAAATTATATGTTCCAGTCTTTATCGGTGGGCAAAGTTACAAAGTCAGCAAGGGATCAAATACTTATTTCCCCCACTGTATAATAGATAAACACTATAACACTTATATATACTTATATATAATCCTGGACCCCCACAGCTCATACCTCCCATTACTACCCCCTACTACCACTCCCAATCTAATATGAACTACTGCAATCTTTCCAACATAAAACCCGTGCCCCTGATGCCCACCCCCCTTGCTCCCTCTCTCTGGAGCACTCTGGAATGCCCGCTCAATCTTCAATAAGCTTCATGTGATTCATGACCTTTTTCTCTCTCACATGCTTGCCTTCCTCGGCCTCATAAAAACATGGCTAATAACCTCTGCCACCACCTTCCCTGCTGCACTGTGTTACGGCGGCCTCCATTTCACCCTCGCCCTGGCAACAGACATGGTGGAGGAGTGGGTCTTCTCCTTTCTTCTAACTGCACCTTTAACCCTCCCTTATCCTCCCCTCCTTTGAAGCCCACTCTTTGCGCATCTACTCTCCCTCCAACCTCCATGTGGCCGTCATATACCGACCTCCGGGCCTGCCCTCTGCCTTTATTGACTAAATCTCTACCTGGCTTCCTCACATTCTTTCCACTGACATTCCCGCTATCATCATGGGTGACTTCAACATCCCCTCTGATACCCTTCAGACAACAGCCTCCAAACTTCTGTCCCTTACTTCATCTTTTGAACTTCCTTAGTGGTCCTCCGCAGCCACCCACACAGACGGACATACACTAGACCTGGTTTTCACCTTTCTCTGCTCTCTATCTAACTTCACCATCTCCCCTCTCCCTCTATCCGACCACTATCTGCTCACTTTCTCATTCCTGTCCTCCTCACTGGTCACCCATGTCCACCAACATGCGCAACCCCGCAGAAACCACGCACACCTAGACACCCACACATTCTCTGACTCTATCCTACCACTGGCATCCATATCCTCACTCCACAACACAGACAGTGCCACTGCTTTCTACAATGCCACTTTCGCATCAGCTATTGACATGGTTGCCCCTCTCGTTCATGGCAGAGTGCAACTTATCAATAGACAACCATGGCACAGTAACACCACTAAAAAGCTCTGGCAAGTGTCCAGGGTTGCAGAGCGGCGTTGGAAGAAAACACATTCGCAAGACAACTTTACTGCATTCAAACAGGCAACACTCGCTTTCAAATCTGCTCTCACCTCTGCTAAACAGGCCTACCTTCACAAACTTTGTATCTTCCCTATCCTACAACCCCAGTAATTCAAAACTTTTTTATCTTCCTCCTCCGCCCCCCAATGCCCCTCAAACCTTCCTCATCTCTGCTGAGGACTTTGCCACATACTTTAAAAATAAGATCGACCAAACAAGGTAGGCCTTCATTGTTCAACCACCACAAACCCTTTGTATAACAGACCAATGCCCAAACCCCATAACCTTCCTATCCAACATCACTGAAGGGGAGCTTAATTGTCTCCTCTCCAAATCGCACCTCACCACCTGTGCGCTTGACTCCATCTCATCCCACCTCACCGCCACTCTTATCTCATCCATAACCCACCTCTTGAACCTATCACTAACTTCTGGTACCTTCCCTTCTGCTTTCAAACATGCCACAATCACGCCTAGCCTTAAAGAAACAACCCTTGATCCCACTGCTATGTCCAGCCTTCGCCCAATATCGCTGCTCCCATTTGCTTCCAAACTACTGGAGCAGCACGTCCAGGCTGAACTTTCCTCCCTCCTCTCATCTAACTTGCTCTTTGACAATCTACAGTCTGGTTTCCGCCCCCATCACTCAACTGAAACTGCCCTGACCAAAATTACCAACGACCTACACTACCGTTCAAAACTTTAGGGTCACTTAGAAATTTCCTTATTTTTGAAAGAAAAGCAGTTTTTTTTTCCAATGAAGCTAACACTAAATGATTCAGAAATATACTCTATACATTATTAATGTGGTAAATGACTATTTTAGCTGCAAACCTCTGGTTTGTAATGTAATATCTTCATAGGTGTATAGAGGCCCATTTCCCACAACCATCACTCCAGTGTTCTTATGCTACTTTGTGTTTGCTAACTGAGTAAGAAAGCTAATGGATGGTTAAAATACCCTTAAACCCTTGTGCAAGTATGTTGGCACAGCTGAAAACAGTTTGGCTGATTAGAAAACCTAAAAACCTGACCTTCCTTTGAGCTAGTTGAGAATCTGGAGCATTACATTTGTTGGTTCCATTAAACTCTCAAAATGGCCAGAAAAAAAGAACTTTCATGTGAAACTCGACAGTCTATTCTTGTTCTTAGAAAAGAAGGCTATTCCATGCTGGAAACTGCAAAGAAACTGAAGATTTCCTACAACAGTTTGTACTACTCCCTTCAGAGGAGAGCACACACAGGCTCTAACCAGAATAGAAAGAGAAGTGAGATACAGAACAAATGAAAAGATGCTGGAAGAGTGCGTGATGCCATCTGTCAAGCATGGTAGAGGTAATGTGATGGTCTGGGGTTGCTTTGGTGCTGTAAAGTGGGAGATTTGTACAAGGTAAAAGGGATTTTGAATAAGGAAGACTATCGCTCCATTTTGCAATGCCATGCCATACCCTGTGGACAGCACTTGATTGGAGCCAATTTCATCCTACAAAAAGACAATGACCTCCAAATTTTGCAAGAACTATTTAGAGAAGAAGCAAGCAGCTGGTATTCTATCTGTAATGGAGTGGCCAGCACAGTCACCAGATCTCAACCTCATTGAGCTGTTGTGGGAGCATCTTGACCGTATGGTACTCAAAAAGTGCCCATCAAGCCAAACCAACTTGTGGTAGGGGCTTCTGGAAGCATGGGGTGAAATTTCTCCAGATTACGTCAGCAAATTAACTGCTAGAATGCCAAAAGTCTGCAATGCTGTAATTGCTGCAAAGGGAGCATTCTTTGACGAAAGCAAAGTTTGAAGGAGAAAATTATTATTTCAAATAAAAATCTTTTTTTCGAACCTTGTCAATGTCTGGACTAGATTTTCAATTCATTTGGCAAATCATTTGGTTAATAAAGGTATGAGTTTTCATGGAAAGCACAAAATTGTCTGGGTGACCCTAAACTTTTGAACGGTAGTGTACTTACAGCCAAAGCTAACGGACAATGCTCTTTACTCCTCCTCCTAGACATGTCCTCTGCTTTTGACACAGTTGACCACTGCCTCCTACTACAGATCCTCTGGCCATTGATATTGACCGCACCAGCCTAAAAACAGCAGCCCGCAGCTGCTCCAGAGAAGATATATCTATTAGATGTGCAAATTCTGAAGCTTTATAATAATAATAATAATTTTTATTTATATAGCGCCAACATATTCCGCAGCGCTTTACAAATTATAGAGGGGACTTGTACATACAATAGACATTACAGCATAACAGAAATACAGTTCAAAACAGATACCAAGAGGAGTGAGGGCCCTGCTCGTAAGCTTACAAACTATGAGGAAAAGGGGAGACACGAGAGGTGGATGGTAACAATTGCTATAGTTATTCGGACCAGCCATAGTGTAAGGCTTGGGTGTTCATGTAAAGCTGCATGAACCAGTTAATTAATTTTTTTTTTTTTTTTTAATATAGGCCACACAGGGATCGTTAGGTTAATGCATTGAGGCGGTAGGCCAGTCTGAACAAATGAGTTTTTAGGGCACGCTTAAAACTGTGGGGATTGGGGATTAATCGTATTATCCTAGGTAGTGCATTCCAAAGAATCGGCGCAGCACGTGTAAAGTCTTGGAGACGGGAGTGGGAGGTTCTGATTATTGAGGATGCTAACCTGAGGTCATCAGCGGAGCGGAGGGCACGGGTAGGGTGGTAGACTGAGACCAGAGAGGAGATGTAGGGTGGTGCTGAGCCATGGAGTGCTTTGTGGATGAGGGTAGTAGTTTTGTACTGGATTCTTGAGTGGATGGGTAACCAGTGTAATGACTGGCACAAGGTAGAGGCATCGGTGTAACGGTTGGTGAGGAATATGATCCTGGCAGCAGCATTCAGGACAGATTGGAGCGGGGAGAGTTTGGTAAGAGGGAGGCCGATTAGTAGAGAGTTACAATAGTCCAGACGAGAATGAATAAGTGAAACAGTAAGAGTTTTTGCAGAGTCGAAAGTAAGAAAAGGGCGAATTCTAGAAATGTTTTTGAGATGCAGGTAAGAAGAGCGAGCCAGTGATCGGATGTGGGGGGTGAATGAAAGGTCAGAATCAAGGATGACCCCAAGGCAGCGGGCATGTTGCTTTGGAGTAATGGTGGAACCGCAAACGGAGATGGCAATGTCAGGCAAAGGTAGGTTAGTAGAGGGAGAAAACACGAGGAGTTCAGTTTTTGACAGGTTTAGTTTCAGATAGAGGGAGGACATGATGCTAGAGACAGCGGTAAGACAATCACTGGTGTTTTCTAATAAGGCAGGCGTGAGATCAGGAGAAGAAGTGTATAGTTGGGTGTCGTCAGCATAGAGATGGTACTGGAAGCCAAATCTACTGATTGTTTGTCCAATAGGGGCAGTATACAAAGAGAAGAGGAGGGGGCCTAGGACTGATCCTTGAGGAACCCCAACAGTAAGGGGAAGGTGAGAGGAGGAGGAACCAGCGAAACATACAGTGAAGGATCGGTCAGAGAGATAGGAGGAGAACCAGGAGAGAACGGTGTCCTTGAGGCCGATGGAGCGGAGCATAGTGAGGAGGAGCTGATGATCCACAGTATCAAATGCTGCAGAGAGATCCAAGAGGATTAGCATGGAGTAGTGACCATTAGATTTAGCTGTTAGTAGGTCATTAGAGACTTTAGTGAGGGCAGTTTCAGTAGAGTGTAAAGAGCGGAAACCAGATTGAAGAGGGTCGAGAAGAGAGTTATCTGAGAGATAGCGGGTAAGACGGGAGTGGACCAGGCGTTCGAGGAGTTTAGAGATGAAGGGAAGATTAGAGACAGGTCTATAATTAGCGGCACAGTTTTGGTCGAGGGATGGTTTTTTAAGTAATGGATGTATGATGGCATGCTTAAATGAGGAGGGAAAAATACCGGAAGTGAGGGAAAGGTTGAATATTTTAGTTAGGTGAGAGGTGACAGCCGGGGAAAGGGACTGGAGGAAATGTGACGGAATGGGGTCACTGGTGCAAGTGGTCGGGCGAGAAGATGCAAGGAGCCTGCTTACTTCTTCTTCTGTAACTGGTTCAAAGTCAGAGAGTGAACTAGATGCAGTGGGGGAGGGAGGACAGTGCATGGTATGAAGAGATTGGGAGATGATTTCCTGTCGAATATGGTCAATTTTTTCTTTGAAGTAATTGGCCAGATTGTCAGCACGGAGATCCGTGGTTGGGGCCTGCGCTCTTGGGTTGAGTAGGGACTGGAACGTGTCAAAGAGACGTTTAGGGTTATTGGACAGGGAGGTGATGAGGGTGTTGAAGTAGGTTTGTTTGGAGAGGTGAAGGGCAGAATTGTATGTCTTTAGCATGAACTTATAATGGATGAAATCTTCGGGTAGATTAGATTTTCTCCACAGACGTTCTGCGCACCTGGAGCACCGCTGCAGGAAACGTGTTTGCAGCGTGTGCCACGGTTGTTGCCGTCTGTGCCGAGTTGTTTTATGTATAGGAGGAGCAGCTTCATCCAGGGCACTTTGCAGGGTTTCATTGTAATGCTTCAGAGCAGAATCAGGACATGAGATGGAGGAGATTGGGGCCAATGAGGACTGCAAGTTCTTCATAAGTTCCTGGGTGTTAATGGCCTGTATGTTTCTATAAGTGTGGAAAGTGGGGGTGACCTGAGCGGGATGGCAGTTCTTGATAGAGAATGAAAGAAGGTGGTGGTCAGAGAGTGGGAGAGGGGAGTTTGTGAAATCATCCACTGAGCAAAGCCGGGAGAAGACCAAGTCAAGGGAGTTTCCATCTTCATGTGTTGGCGAGTTAGTATGCTGCGAGAGGCCGAAAGAGGAGGTTAGAGCCAAAAGGTGAGAAGCAGATGGGGAGAGGGGAGAGGCAATAGGGATGTTGAAATCACCCATGATAAGGGTGGGGGTGTCACAGGAAAGAAAGTGTGGAAGCCAGGTGGCAAAATGATCCAGGAACTGATGAGAGGGGCCGGGAGGACGATACACCACCACCACTCGCATGGAGAAGGGGACGTAGAGTCTGACCACATGGACCTCAAAGGAAGGGAAGACAAGTGAGGGTACTTGGGGGATAACTTGGAAAGTACATTTTGGTGAAAGGAGCAGACCAACGCCTCCACCTGCTCTGTTGTCCGATCTTGGGGTATGAGAAAAGTGTAGTGCACCATATGAAAGAGCAGCAGCAGCGGTGGTGTCTGACTGCTGGATCCAGGTTTCAGTAAGAGCCAGGAGGTTAAGAGAATTAGAAAGGAAGAAGTCATGGATGAAGGAGAGTTTATTACACACAGAGCGAGAATTCCAAAGGGCACAATTCAAAGAGACAGAAGGCATGCAGTGTTGTGAATTTGCTTTTTGGCTCCCTCTAGTGGTTACTAGTTTTTTGACTCTGGTTTTTCTGTCTTTCCTTTTATCCGCACCTGGGTCGTTAGTTAGGGGCGTTGCTTTATAAGCTCCCTGGACACTCAGTTCTATGCCTGGCAACGTAGTTATCAGAGCTAATCTGCTGTGCTCTTGTCTACTGTTCCTGGTCCGGTTATTCAGCTAAGTCATTTACTTTGCTTTTTGCTATTTGTTTTTGGTTTTGTATTTTTGTCCAGCTTGTTCCTAATCTGTATCCTGACTTTTGCTGGAAGCTCTAGGGCGCTGGTGTTCTCCCCCCGGACCGTTAGACGGTTCGGGGGTTCTTGAATTTCCAGTGTGGATTTTTGATAGGGTTTTTTGTTGACCATATAAGTTACCTTTCTATATTCTGCTATTAGTTAGCGGGCCTCTCTGTGCTAAACCTGGTTCATTTCTGTGTTTGTCATTTCCTCTTACCTCACCGTTATTATTTGTGGGGGGCTTCTATCCTGCTTTGGGGTCCCTTTCTCTGGAGGCAAGAGAGGTCTTTGTTTTCCTCTACTAGGGGTATTTAGATTCTCCGGCTGGCGCGAGTCATCTAGGATCAACGTAGGTATGACCCCCGGCTACTTCTAGTGTTGGCGTTAGGAGTAGATATATGGTCAACCCAGTTACCACTGCCCTATGAGCTGGATTTTTGTATCTTGCAGACTTCCACGTTCCTCTGAGACCCTCGCCATTGGGGTCATAACAGTTTGCCAGGCCTATATTAAATGTTTAATGCATTGCAAAAGAGGGATTATAAGAAAGAAGATTCTGAGTTTTTTTTTTTCTCCTCTCTCATTTTTTTTTTTTTTTTTTTTTTTTCTTCATCCCCTTTACCTCAGAGTGGCTTATGCTTGCTGCAGACATGAATGTCCAGACCTTGATTACAAGTGTGGACCAGCTGGCTACTCGTGTGCAGGGCTTACAAGATTATGTTATCAGAAGTCCTGGGTCAGAACCTAAGATACCGATTCCTGAACTGTTTTCCGGAGACAGGTTTAAGTTTAGGAATTTCAAGAATAATTGTAAATTGTTTTTGTCCCTGAGACCCTGTTCATCTGGAGACTCCGCTCAGCAAGTAAAAATTGTTATTTCGTTCTTACGGGGTGACCCTCAAGATTGGGCTTTTTCGCTGGCGCCAGGAGATCCGGCATTGGCTGATATTGATGCGTTTTTTCTGGCGCTCGGTTTACTTTATGAGGAACCCAATCTTGAGATTCAGGCAGAAAAGGCCCTGCTGGCTATGTCTCAGGGGCAGGACGAGGCTGAAGTGTATTGCCAAAAATTTCGGAAATGGTCCGTGCTGACACATTGGAACGACTGTGCACTGGCCGCTAATTTTAGAAATGGTCTTTCTGATGCCATTAAAGATGTTATGGTGGGTTTTCCCATTCCCACAGGTCTGAATGATGCTATGGCACTGGCTATTCAAATTGACCGGCGATTGCGGGAGCGCAAGACCGCAAATTCCCTCATGGTGTTGTCTGAACAGACACCTAATTCGGTGCAATGTGATAGAAAAACCGCAAATTCCCTCATGGTGTTGTCTGAACAGACACCTGATTTAATGCAATGTGATAGAATCCTGACCAGAAATGAGCGGAAAATTCATAGACGCCGGAATGGCTTGTGCTACTACTGTGGTGATTCTACACATGTTATCTCAGCATGCTCTAAACGTATAGCTAAGGTTGTTGGTCCGGTCACCGCTGGAAATTTGCAACCTAAATTTATTCTGTCTGTAACTTTGATTTGCTCACTGTCGTCTTATCCTGTCATGGCGTTTGTAGATTCAGGTGCTGCCCTGAGTCTTATGGATCTGTCATTTGCTAAGCGCTGTGGTTTTACTCTTGAACCATTAGAAAATCCTATTCCTCTTAGGGGTATTGATGCTACGCCATTGGCAGCAAATAAACCGCAGTATTGGACACAGGTTACCATGTGCATGACTCCTGAACACCGCGAGGTGATACGTTTTCTTGTTTTACATAAAATGCATGATTTGGTTGTTTTAGGGCTGCCATGGTTACAGACCCATAATCCCGTCCTGGACTGGAAGGCTATGTCAGTTTCTAGTTGGGGCTGTCGTGGTATTCATGGGGATATCCTGCCTGTGTCTATTGCTTCTTCTACGCCTTCGGAAGTTCCGGAGTATTTGTCTGATTATCAGGATGTCTTTAGCGAGTCCAGGTCCAGTGCATTGCCTCCTCATAGGGACTGTGACTGTGCTATAGATTTGATTCCAGGCAGTAAATTTCCTAAGGGAAGACTCTTTAATCTGTCGGTACCTGAACATACCGCTATGCGTTCGTATATCAAGGAGTCTTTGGAGAAAGGACATATTCGTCCGTCTTCTTCCCCTCTTGGTGCAGGATTCTTTTTTGTGGCTAAAAAGGACGGATCTTTGAGGCCTTGTATTGATTATCGGCTTTTAAATAAGATCACTGTCAAATTTCAGTATCCTCTGCCGCTGTTGTCTGACTTGTTTGCCCGAATTAAAGGTGCCAAGTGGTTCACCAAGATAGACCTTCGTGGTGCGTACAACCTTGTGCGCATTAAGCAAGGTGATGAATGGAAAACCGCATTCAATACGCCCGAAGGTCATTTTGAGTACTTGGTGATGCCTTTTGGGCTCTCCAATGCGCCTTCAGTTTTTCAGTCCTTTATGCATGACATTTTCCGGAAGTATCTGGATAAATTTTTGATCGTTTATCTGGATGATATTTTGGTTTTTTCTGATGATTGGGACTCGCATGTGGAGCAGGTCAGGTTGGTCTTTAAAATTTTGCGTGAAAATTCTTTGTTTGTCAAAGGCTCAAAGTGTCTCTTTGGTGTACAGAAGGTTCCCTTTTTGGGGTTTATTTTTTCCCCTTCTGCTGTGGAGATGGACCCGGTCAAGGTCCGAGCTATTCTTGATTGGACTCAGCCCTCGTCAGTTAAGAGTCTTCAGAAGTTCTTGGGTTTCGCTAACTTCTACCGTCGTTTTATCGCTAATTTTTCTAGCGTTGTGAAACCTTTGACGGATATGACCAAGAAGGGCTCCGATGTAGCTAACTGGGCTCCTGCTGCCGTGGAGGCTTTCCAGGAGTTGAAACGCCGGTTTACTTCGGCGCCTGTTTTGTGCCAGCCCGATGTCTCACTTCCCTTTCAGGTTGAGGTGGATGCTTCGGAGATTGGAGCAGGGGCCGTTTTGTCGCAGAGAGGCCCTGGTTGCTCTGTTATGAAACCTTGTGCCTTTTTCTCTAGGAAGTTTTCGCCTGCCGAGCGAAATTATGATGTGGGCAATCGGGAGTTGTTGGCCATGAAGTGGGCATTTGAGGAGTGGCGTCATTGGCTCGAGGGTGCTAAGCATCGTGTGGTGGTCTTGACTGATCACAAAAATCTGATGTATCTCGAGTCTGCTAAACGCCTTAATCCGAGACAGGCCCGCTGGTCATTGTTTTTCTCCCGCTTTGATTTTGTTGTCTCGTATTTACCAGGTTCAAAGAATGTGAAGGCCGATGCTCTTTCTAGGAGCTTTGTGCCTGATGCTCCTGGAGTCGCTGATCCTGTTGGTATTCTTAAGGATGGAGTTATCTTATCAGCTATTTCTCCGGATCTGCGACGTGTGTTGCAGAGATTTCAAGCTGATAGGCCTGAGTCTTGTCCACCTGACAGACTGTTTGTTCCGGATAAGTGGACCAGCAGAGTCATTTCCGAGGTTCATTCCTCGGTGTTGGCAGGTCACCCGGGAATTTTTGGCACCAGAGATCTGGTGGCCAGGTCCTTTTGGTGGCCTTCTTTGTCAAGGGATGTGCGGTCATTTGTGCAGTCCTGTGGGACTTGTGCTAGAGCTAAGCCTTGCTGTTCTCGTGCCAGCGGGTTGCTCTTGCCCTTGCCTGTCCCGAAGAGACCTTGGACACATATCTCCATGGATTTCATTTCTGATCTTCCGCTATCTCAGGGCATGTCTGTTATCTGGGTGATATGTGATCGCTTCTCCAAGATGGTCCATTTGGTTCCTTTGCCTAAGCTGCCTTCCTCTTCCGATCTGGTTCCTGTGTTTTTCCAGAACGTGGTTCGTTTGCACGGCATCCCTGAGAATATTGTGTCAGATAGAGGATCCCAGTTCGTTTCCAGGTTCTGGCGATCCTTTTGTAGTAGGATGGGCATTGATTTGTCGTTTTCCTCTGCTTTCCATCCTCAGACTAATGGACAGACGGAGCGAACCAATCAGACTTTGGAGGCTTATTTGAGGTGTTTTGTCTCTGCTGATCAGGACGATTGGGTGACATTCTTGCCGTTGGCTGAGTTTGCCCTTAATAATCGGGCTAGTTCCGCCACCTTGGTTTCGCCTTTTTTCTGCAACACTGGTTTCCATCCTCGCTTTTCTTCAGGTCATGTGGAGTCTTCTGACTGTCCTGGGGTGGATTCTGTGGTGGATAGGTTGCAGCGGATCTGGAATCATGTGGTGGACAACTTGAAGTTGTCACAGGAGAGGGCTCAGCGCTTTGCCAACCGCCGCCGCGGTGTGGGTCCCCGACTACGCGTTGGGGATTTGGTATGGCTTTCTTCCCGCTTTGTTCCTATGAAGGTCTCCTCTCCCAAATTTAAACCTCGTTTTATTGGTCCTTACAAGATATTGGAAATCCTTAATCCTGTATCTTTTCGTCTGGATCTTCCTGTGTCGTTTGCTATTCACAATGTATTTCATAGGTCCTTGTTGCGGCGGTACGTTGTGCCTGTAGTTCCTTCTGCTGAGCCTCCTGCTCCGGTGTTGGTTGAGGGCGAGTTGGAGTACGTGGTGGAGAAGATCTTGGATTCTCGCCTCTCCAGGCGAAGACTTCAGTACCTGGTCAAGTGGAAGGGCTATGGTCAGGAGGATAATTCCTGGGTGGTCGCCTCTGATGTTCATGCGGCCGATTTAGTTCGTGCCTTTCATGCCGCTCATCCTGATCGCCCTGGTGGTCGTGGTGAGGGTTCGGTGACCCCTCACTAAGGGGGGGGTACTGTTGTGAATTTGCTTTTTGGCTCCCTCTAGTGGTTACTAGTTTTTTGACTCTGGTTTTTCTGTCTTTCCTTTTATCCGCACCTGGGTCGTTAGTTAGGGGCGTTGCTTTATAAGCTCCCTGGACACTCAGTTCTATGCCTGGCAACGTAGTTATCAGAGCTAATCTGCTGTGCTCTTGTCTACTGTTCCTGGTCCGGTTATTCAGCTAAGTCATTTACTTTGCTTTTTGCTATTTGTTTTTGGTTTTGTATTTTTGTCCAGCTTGTTCCTAATCTGTATCCTGACTTTTGCTGGAAGCTCTAGGGCGCTGGTGTTCTCCCCCCGGACCGTTAGACGGTTCGGGGGTTCTTGAATTTCCAGTGTGGATTTTTGATAGGGTTTTTTGTTGACCATATAAGTTACCTTTCTATATTCTGCTATTAGTTAGCGGGCCTCTCTGTGCTAAACCTGGTTCATTTCTGTGTTTGTCATTTCCTCTTACCTCACCGTTATTATTTGTGGGGGGCTTCTATCCTGCTTTGGGGTCCCTTTCTCTGGAGGCAAGAGAGGTCTTTGTTTTCCTCTACTAGGGGTATTTAGATTCTCCGGCTGGCGCGAGTCATCTAGGATCAACGTAGGTATGACCCCCGGCTACTTCTAGTGTTGGCGTTAGGAGTAGATATATGGTCAACCCAGTTACCACTGCCCTATGAGCTGGATTTTTGTATCTTGCAGACTTCCACGTTCCTCTGAGACCCTCGCCATTGGGGTCATAACAATGCAGGGAATATTAATAAGGTTAGAGGGGTTTCTGGGTGTAGAAATTGGGAGGTTTGACTGGCTATAACATGGGGGGCCGGGGTTTGGAGAGATGTCTCCAGCAACTAGGAGGAGGAGGATCGAAAGAGTGAGCAGATGGTTAAGTGATTTGTGAGAGCGTCTCTTGTGTTGGATGGTGGGACTGAATGGATCTGCGCTGCTAAGCAATGTGAACAGAGCATGAGTGCTATACATAGGAGAGGCAAGGACAGAGGGGCCGATATGGATGGAGTGTAGAGAGTTAATGCAAGGGCGGTGAATGTGAGTGAATGCAGCAGCCAGGATATAGAATATGCAAATAAATATGGTGAGTATTTGTGTTGTTTCAAGTGAATAGGGAATAGATTTAGTTTTTCTTACCTGTCTCCTGCCCTGTCTAACTGCCATGTTATAACTGCCGAGTACTTAGAAAAAAAAGTACTTTGAATAAAAATACACGAATACAAGTGCACGAATGCACCCCTGCATGAATGCTTCCCCAAGCTAAGTCTACATTTATAGAAGGCTAGCCCTTAGATCTTCCTTTTTTTTTTTTTTTTTTGTGTTAAAGCTCGTTAGCAATCAATCAAACTCAGTTGAGACAACAGGACACAATAAATGTAGTGATCAGATAAACAAATGTCCAGGTCTACATGGATCATAGACCACTTTGAAACAGTTATGTGATCTCGCTGAGTAAGCTTTGCCCAACTCTTCCCAGTTAATAAACAACCATATTCCTCACCTGTCCAAAGTCCATAATCCATACTGTCCTATGACGATCTGGATGATTTGGATAATGGTCACATCAGTAGTGCGACCACTATCCCCGCCAGCTGGAACACACTGACACAAGACCGTAATCATTACTACAGTGTGTAGCACTGAGCTGCCATGTTCTGCCCTTTTATGAGCAGCAATTAATTTTCATAATGTAGTACTAGTTATAACCATTAGATGTCATTAGTTGTCCATGTATCCTGTTCCTGGATACATGAACATTTCTCTTTTAAGCAGCATGTTCTGATTAGAACCGCCTCCTTTGTTTCCTGGGCTAGAAGGCTCTCAGACATTTTCCCCCGGACCTTGAATCTTACACACGTGTTCCTGGCTTTCTCTGCCAACAAATCACTGCTCCTGACAAGCAGATTCCGGTAAGGCTCAAATGTACAGTACCTACTTGTTTGTGTTAGAACAGTTATGCAGCCACCGTGGAACATATTGTGCAGTTAGACATGTTGTGCTTTGTATCATATTGCTGTTTTCTCTGTATGCAGATAGATGCATGTCTGTATAAGTAGTACAAGGCTGGCTGCCTGAACTCGCTCTAGATAGTCATGATAACTGTATCTCTGTGTTATGCTGTGTTATGTGTTATCTCTGTAATGTCCCTGTTATTCATGTTATTGCATCCTGTATCATGCTGTAATGTGCCAAGTACTGATACGCTGTTATTTCCTTGTAGTTTTTACCCATTATCGTTCACTGTTCATCATCTCAATAAACATAGACTTAAGAATCCATGCAGTCTGTTTACTGGGAAGTGGATGAGGGTTAGCCATATGCTGAAGTCCAAACAGCACCATACGTGGAGAAAGGCAGAACAGTAAAAACGGACCGCCGGATGCACACGGTGATTACACAGACTGTATGAGACCGCTACCACCCAAACTGCACCGCATACGGGTATTACAGGAGCCACCATACAGCCGCAGAGAGCAAGAGTCCAGGCTCAGTAAGAATGCTGCCTTCAGTGAAACTGATAGCCGGTCACAGGCAGTAGGACTGTTAACACCCCCACTGCACTGCATATGGGTATCACAGCAGCCTCCATATAGCTGCAGAACGATAATGCAGCCTGCCAAGAACCAGGGATTCAAGCTTCAGGAGGCTAATTTGCATATTCCAGGTGCCTTCTGGGAGAAGCGAAGTCTCCCTAAGCTAGAAGATCGTTGGGTACAGCCGGGACCAGCTGCTTCGAAAGCATCACCAAACCAGGGATTCAAGCTTCAGGAGGCTAATTTGCATATTCCAGGTGCCTTCTGGGAGAAGCGAAGTCTCCCTAAGCTAGAAGATCGTTGGGTACAGCCGGGACCAGCTGCTTCGAAAGCATCACCAAACCAGGGATTCAAGCTTCAGGAGGCTAATTTGCATATTCCAGGTGCCTTCTGGGAGAAGCGAAGTCTCCCTAAGCTAGAAGATCGTTGGGTACAGCTGGGACCAGCTGCTTCGAAAGCATCACCAAACCGCGCGCCTTACGGCGAATTTTTGCCTGTAGGACATTATTGCAAGAGAGCTTGGCTGAGTAGATTACACAAGAAGGAAAACACAGCAAGTCAGCAGGATCTAGGAGCAACATGGCAGATGTGACAACCTACATGGTGAGCTGCAGCATGTGCTACATGTTCACAGATCGACCAGAAGAAGAATCCAATTTCACCTGTCAGAAGTGTAGACTAGTGGCCCTTTTAGAAGAAAAGGTGCGGGGTCTGGAAGAAAGAATAGCAACTTTGAAACTCATCAAAGAGAATGAAGACTTTCTAGACAGAACAGAAGCATCTCTACTGGTCACAGAAGGTGCAAAAAGTGTCAGAGAACCTCCAAAAGCAGATGAGTGGAAGCATGTGACCAAAAGAAGCAAGAAGACCATGGAGAAATCACCAACCACACAACTGAAGAACCGATATCAAATCTTTGTAGAGGATGAAGATGGCACACCTAAGAATGAAGCAATACCAGCAAGCAAAAAAGAAAAGGGCACACAGCAACAAGTGACAGCAAAAAGTACAGCCAAGAAGCAACGAAGAGTGGTGGTGGTGGGAGACTCACTACTGAGAGGCACCGAAGCAGCCATCTGCAGACCGGACATAACTGCAAGAGAAGTATGCTGCCTTCCAGGTGCGATGATCAAGGATGTGACCGATAGGATACCAAAGCTCTTCAGCTCCAAGGACGTCCACCCATTTCTTCTGATACATGTTGGCACCAATGACACGGCAAGGAAGGACCTACCGACAATCTGCAAGGACTTTGAAGAGTTGGGGAAGAAAGTAAAGGAACTGGATGCACAGGTAGTTTTTTCTTCTATCCTTCCAGTAGACGGGCATGGCACCAGGAGATGGAACAGGATCCTTGATGCAAACAACTGGCTAAGACGATGGTGCAGACAACAAGGATTTGGATTCCTGGACCACGGTGTGAATTACTGGTATGATGGACTCCTCGCCAGAGACGGACTACACCTCAACAAACCTGGGAAACACACATTCGCCAGAAGACTCACTACACTCATCAGGAGGGCGTTAAACTAGAAGAAGAGGGGACGGGAAGAAAAACATTAGACTCGAACAAAGACGACCCAGGAAAACATACTCAGAAGGGAGGTAAGAACATTTCTAAAACAATCCACAGTGAGGAGATTGGAACAAAACAAAATCCTCTAAACTGCATGCTCGCAAACGCCAGAAGCCTGACAAACAAGATGGAAGAACTAGAAGCAGAAATATCTACAGGTAACTTTGACATAGTGGGAATAACCGAGACATGGTTAGATGAAAGCTATGACTGGGCAGTTAACTTACAGGGTTACAGTCTGTTTAGAAAGGATCGTAAAAATCGGAGAGGAGGAGGGGTTTGTCTCTATGTAAAGTCTTGTCTAAAGTCCACTTTAAGGGAGGATATTAGCGAAGGGAATGAGGATGTCGAGTCCATATGGGTTGAAATTCATGGAGGTAAAAATGGTAACAAAATTCTCATTGGGGTCTGTTACAAACCCCCAAATATAACAGAAAGCATGGAAAGTCTACTTCTAAAGCAGATAGATGAAGCTGCAACCCATAATGAGGTCCTGGTTATGGGGGACTTTAACTACCCGGATATTAACTGGGAAACAGAAACCTGTGAAACCCATAAAGGCAACAGGTTTCTACTAATAACCAAGAAAAATTATCTTTCACAATTGGTGCAGAATCCAACCAGAAGAGCAGCACTTTTAGACCTAATACTATCTAATAGACCTGACAGAATAACAAATCTGCAGGTGGTTGGGCATTTAGGAAATAGCGACCACAATATTGTGCAGTTTCACCTGTCTTTCACTAGGGGGACTTGTCAGGGAGTCACAAAAACATTGAACTTTAGGAAGGCAAAGTTTGAACAGCTTAGAGATGCCCTTAATCTGGTAGACTGGGACAATATCCTCAGAAATGAGAATACAGATAATAAATGGGAAATGTTTAAGAACATCCTAAATAGGCAGTGTAAGCGGTTTATACCTTGTGGGAATAAAAGGACTAGAAATAGGAAAAACCCAATGTGGCTAAACAAAGAAGTAAGACAGGCAATTAACAGTAAAAAGAAAGCATTTGCACTACTAAAGCAGGATGGCACCATTGAAGCTCTAAAAAACTATAGGGAGAAAAATACTTTATCTAAAAAACTAATTAAAGCTGCCAAAAAGGAAACAGAGAAGCACATTGCTAAGGAGAGTAAAACTAATCCCAAACTGTTCTTCAACTATATCAATAGTAAAAGAATAAAAACTGAAAATGTAGGCCCCTTAAAAAATAGTGAGGAAAGAATGGTTGTAGATGACGAGGAAAAAGCTAACATATTAAACACCTTCTTCTCCACGGTATTCACGGTGGAAAATGAAATGCTAGGTGAAATCCCAAGAAACAATGAAAACCCTATATTAAGGGTCACCAATCTAACCCAAGAAGAGGTGCGAAACCGGCTAAATAAGATTAAAATAGATAAATCTCCGGGTCCGGATGGCATACACCCACGAGTACTAAGAGAACTAAGTAATGTAATAGATAAACCATTATTTCTTATTTTTAGTGACTCTATAGCGACAGGGTCTGTTCCGCAGGACTGGCGCATAGCAAATGTGGTGCCAATATTCAAAAAGGGCTCTAAAAGTGAACCTGGAAATTATAGGCCAGTAAGTCTAACCTCTATTGTTGGTAAAATATTTGAAGGGTTTCTGAGGGATGTTATTCTGGATTATCTCAATGAGAATAACTGTTTAACTCCATATCAGCATGGGTTTATGAGAAATCGCTCCTGTCAAACCAATCTAATCAGTTTTTATGAAGAGGTAAGCTATAGACTGGACCACGGTGAGTCATTGGACGTGGTATATCTCGATTTTTCCAAAGCGTTTGATACCGTGCCGCACAAGAGGTTGGTACACAAAATGAGAATGCTTGGTCTGGGGGAAAATGTGTGTAAATGGGTTAGTAACTGGCTTAGTGATAGAAAGCAGAGGGTGGTTATAAATGGTATAGTCTCTAACTGGGTCGCTGTGACCAGTGGGGTACCGCAGGGGTCAGTATTGGGACCTGTTCTCTTCAACATATTCATTAATGATCTGGTAGAAGGTTTACACAGTAAAATATCGATATTTGCAGATGATACAAAACTATGTAAAGCAGTTAATACAAGAGAAGATAGTATTCTGCTACAGATGGATCTGGATAAGTTGGAAACTTGGGCTGAAAGGTGGCAGATGAGGTTTAACAATGATAAATGTAAGGTTATACACATGGGAAGAGGGAATCAATATCACCATTACACACTGAACGGGAAACCACTGGGTAAATCTGACAGGGAGAAGGACTTGGGGATCCTAGTTAATGATAAACTTACCTGGAGCAGCCAGTGCCAGGCAGCAGCTGCCAAGGCAAACAGGATCATGGGGTGCATTAAAAGAGGTCTGGATACACATGATGAGAGCATTATACTGCCTCTGTACAAATCCCTAGTTAGACCGCACATGGAGTACTGTGTCCAGTTTTGGGCACCGGTGCTCAGGAAGGATATAATGGAACTAGAGAGAGTACAAAGGAGGGCAACAAAATTAATAAAGGGGATGGGAGAACTACAATACCCAGATAGATTAGCGAAATTAGGATTATTTAGTCTAGAAAAAAGACGACTGAGGGGCGATCTAATAACCATGTATAAATATATAAGGGGACAATACAAATATCTCGCTGATGATCTGTTTATACCAAGGAAGGTGACGGGCACAAGGGGGCATTCTTTGCGTCTGGAGGAGAGAAGGTTTTTCCACCAACATAGAAGAGGATTCTTTACTGTTAGGGCAGTGAGAATCTGGAATTGCTTGCCTGAGGAGGTGGTGATGGCGAACTCAGTCGAGGGGTTCAAGAGAGGCCTGGATGTCTTCCTGGAGCAGAACAATATTGTATCATACAATTATTAGGTTCTGTAGAAGGACGTAGATCTGGGTATTTATTATGATGGAATATAGGCTGAACTGGATGGACAAATGTCTTTTTTCGGCCTTACTAACTATGTATGTTACATCATTCCTGCAACGCGGACGCCATTTCGCGCATACAGTTTCCCACCAAAATACTCAGCAGTACGCAGCTAAGCACACAATGCCTCAAAGCAACACATCCTCACTCAAAATGAGGTCACGAGCACCTCCTAACAAGTCGTCAATAGCAGAGCTTGCTGGTGTCACTCGTACTGAAGCTGACAAGGTTAAAGCGAGATCCTCCTTTGCCGAACAAGAGATGCATCCAAAGCTGAGACAAGCAGAGCACAAAGCAGCAAAGGTATGTCTGCGGGCAGACCAAGATGCAGAAGCCGCATGTCTGCGGGCAGACCGTGAAGACGAAGCCGCACGTTTGCAGGCAGAGCAAGAGGCGGAGAGTGCGCACCTGCGAGCGTCTCTAGAAAGACTTGTGACAGACAAAGAGACAGCAGCTGCAATATCTAAGGCAGAGTACTTGGAAGCTACTAAGAATCCTGATTATGAGAGGCGCGGCATCGTTCTCGGAACAGATCTAGAGCAGCAAGATCCAGCGCAGTGCGTCACAGAGTACGTCCATCAACATTCCAGCATGGATGACAGCCCTGACGTACTACATCGACCAGCCTATGCCAATTACCAGCGATCCAATCCCAAACTTCGCTACTACAAACAAGACGTCCAGCACAGAGGTGTGGATCACAGCTACTATTCCACCGAGCAGAAGGTACAGCTCCCGTCCCACCTTAAAGAGACACCTTCTTCACCAAGAAGGTGCTGCACAGACTATCCGAAGCCAGAAGCGTCTTACAGGTATGGTGTAGCAGCACTCACTAGACATGACTGTGACACATCGGCTCGTACTAGCACTGACCAAGCCACCATGGACTTTGCAAAGTTCTTTGCCCACCGTGGACTGGTTGCAAAAGGACTTGTAAAGTTCACTGATAAACCCGAGAAATATAGGTCATGGCGAGCCTCATTCCAGAATGCCATTTATGGTCTGGACCTTTCTAGTAGTAAAGAGTTAGATCTCCTAGTAAAGTGGCTCAGAAGTGAGTCGGTCGAGCATGCCAAAACACTTAAGACATTAATATAAAGCATCCAGACATAGGTCTACTTAAAGTGGGGGAAAGACTTGATGAATGCTATGGGACCATAATAGTCATAGAGAATGCTTTATACAAAGAATTGATTTCCCTAAGATAGGTCACAAAGTTTAAAAAGCTTAGAGAATTGAGTGATTTATTGATAGAATCACAGGTTGCCTAAGAGGAAGGAGACTTGCCCGGATTGGCATTCTTAGACACTCCAAGGGGTGTCAATCTGATAATACAAAAACTTCCTTACAACCTGCTAGAAAAGTGGGATACATATGGTTCACGGTATAAGCAAACTCATAATGTACCGTTCCCTCCTTTCACTGTATTTGTAGATTTTGTCACCCAACAAGCTAAGATCAGAAGTGACCCTAGTTTTGACTTCACTGTCATGCTCCACTGCCCCCGGTGTCAAACCCAGTAGGACACCCATGGCAGTCCACAAAACTAACATTATTTCCACAGGTCGTACTCACAATACGAGTAAACCCACTCCAAAAGAAGACAAACCTCAAGATGTCAGTAAGCAGTGTCCTCTACACAAGAAACCACATCCTATACTAAAATGCAGAGCCTTTAGGGAGAAGTCTTTGGAGGATTGCAAAGGTTTCCTAAAAAAAAACAACATATGCATCAAATGCTGCGCCACAACCTCCCACCTCACCAGGAACTGTGAAGCTAGCGTGAAATGTGCAGAATGCAGCAGCATGGATCACAAAACAGCCTTGCACCCTGGACCAGCTCCACGAGTGTTGTCGCAGACAGAAGAGCACGATGAGAAGCAGAAATACACTGACTAAGACACCCCAGCAGTCACCTCTCAATGTACCGAGATCTGTAAGGGATTCACAGGAGGGTGATCCCGTCCAAAAATCGGCCTTGTCCGAGTTTACCCAGCAGGCCGCAGGGACAAAGCACTCAAGATATATGCAATCCTGGATGACCAAAGTAATATGTCTTTAGCCAGGTATATCTTCTTTGACAACTTCAGCATTGTAGGCCCCGGTTCTCCCTACTCCTTGAGGACGTGTTCAGATACCGTTGAGACGGCGGGGAGGAAAGCAACCAGATACAAGGTGGAGTCCATAGATGGCCAGACTTGCCTATCCTTACCAACCATCCTGCAGTGCAATCAGATTCCTCACCACAGGTCCGAGATACCTTCACTGGAGGTGGCGACACATCACCCCCACCTGAAGCGTATAGCCCACCTGATACCTGAGTTGGATCCAGAAACCCCAATAGCTTTACTCCTGAGAAGAGATATACTGTGAGCCCACAAGGCAAGAAAATCCATTATCGACATTTTCAGGAACACTACATACACACAGAGGCTCGACCTTTGATGGGTCATAATAGGAGTTGTCTGTCTGGAAGGAGCACACAAGCTAGCCTCATTCAACAGTATGCTTACCAGCATGCTAGAAAATGGACGTCCATCTCTCTTACAGCCATGTCACAATAGTCTGCTGGAAACGGAACTACCAAGCAGCACCCCCCACTTTGCCCTTTCTCAGTTCCTACCAACGAAGACCACACCTGTGAAGGTGAAAAAGACTACATAAGATGTACAGTCTTCCACAGGACAAAGGAAGACAACAAGGTAGCGATGTCTATAGAAGACATGATGTTCTTGGACATCATGGATAGACAAATAGTCAAGGAAAAGTCGAACAGTTGGGTCGCACCTCTACCATTTTAACCTCAGAGAAGACACCTACCCAACAACAGCCGGTTCATCTCCCTCAGACACAAGCTTCAGAAGTCACCTGAGATGAAGGAACACTTCTTTACCTTCATGGGGAAGATATTCCAGAACAAACACGCTGAGATTACTTCTGCACTTCGGCGTGCAGAGGAGTGTTGGTACTTGCCCATCTTTGGAGTGTACCATCCTAACAAGTCAGGTCAAATAAGAGTGGTATTTGACTCAAGTGCCAAATGCAAAGACATCTCATTGAATGATGTCCTACTGTCAGGCCCAGATCTCAACAACAGACTTCTGGAAGTACTACTCTGTTTCCGCAGAGATTCGGTGGCATTTATGGCTGACATACAACAGGTGTTCCACTGTTTTCTCATCAAAGAGGAACACAGAAACTACTTAAGGTTCTTCTGGTACCACGATAACGACCCGAACAAAGACATCGCAGAGTACTGGATGAGGGTATACATCTTTAGGAACAGTCCTTCCCTGGCAGTCGCTATCTACGACCTCTGAAATTCCGCCAAAGAGGGTGAAGGAGAGTACGGGTCAGACGTCAGATCCTTTGTAGAAAAGGACTTCTACATTGATGACTGTTTGAAGTCCACACAGACAAATGAGGTTGCAATCAGTCTACTAAAAAGGGCTCAAGAAATGCTCGCTCAGTCTAATCTAAGGTTACACAAGATTTCCTCCAACAGCTGAGAGATGATGGAAGCCTTTCCCTCTCAAGACTATTCCAGCAATCTAAAGGACTTACATCTAAGCATCGACTCCCTTCCCATGCAATGGAGCCTTGGATTGCTTTGGAATCTGAAGACGGATGCCTTCACCTTCCAGATCAGCAAAGACGAGAAACCCTTCACGTGCAGAGGAGTTCTTTCTTTCGTGAATACTGTAGTCTATTTTAAGCAGCATGTTCTGATTAGAACCGCCCCCCGGGCTAGATGGCTTGCAGACATTTTCCCCTGGACATTGAGTCTTACACGTTTTCCTGCCTCTCTCTGCCTACAAATCAATGCTCCTGACAAGCGGATTCCTGTGAGGGTCAAATGTACCTACATGTTTGTGTTAGAGCAGTTATTCAGCCACCATGTAACATATTGTATAGTTAGGCATGTTGTGATTTGTATCATATTGCTGTTTTCTCTGTATGCAGATAGATGCATGTCTGTATAAGTGTACAAGGCTGGCTGCCTGAACACGCTCTAGATAGCTATGATAACTGTATCTCTGCGTTATGTGCTATCTCTGTAATGTCGCTGTTATTCATGTTATTGCATCCTGTATCATGCTGTAATGTGCCAAGTACTGATATGCTGTTATTTCCTTGTAGTTTTTACCCATTATTGTCCACTGTTCATCATCTCAATACATATAGACTTAAAAGGAATCTGTCACCTCATTTTGACACTATAAACTGCGGCCACTGCCATTAGGGGCTTGTCTACAGCATTCTGTAATGCTGTAGATAAGGCCCCAATGTAGCCTGAAAGATAAGAAAAACAAGTTAGATTATACTCACCCAGGGGCGGTTGGTGCGGTCCGGGTCCGATGGGCGTCGCAGGTCCGGGTCCAGCGCCTCCCATCTTCAGCCAAGTACTCCAGTGCGCAAGCACTGGGAAAGGTCAGAGAGGCCCGGTGCCAGCGCACTGCAGTACTTTACACTACCCTCAATAGGGCAAATCAGTATTCCTGCGCAGGAGTTGCAACAGAAGCAAGGAAGAGGACATCATCGCATAAAGATGAGAGGCGCCGGACCCGGACCTGCGACGGCCATCGGACCCGAACCGAATCGGGACCGCACCTGGGTGAGTATAATCTAACTTGTTTTTGTTATCTTTCAGGTTACATTGGGGCCTTATCTACAGCATTACAGAATGCTGTAGAAAAGCCCCTAATTGCAGTGGCCGCAGTTTATAGCTGCAGAATGAGGTGATAGATTTCCTTTAACCCTGCTGTTCTGTTGGTCAAAAATGACCGACTTTGAACTTCAATATTCTTTAAAATATTCAAGATGCGGCTCTGAAACCCGTGGCCGACCGACCCATCCTCATTTAAGTCAATCAACCACAAGTTTCAGAACCGCATCTTGAACACCCCAAAAAATACCAAAGTTCAAAATAGGTCTCCCCAGACCGAACAGAACAGCAGGGTTAAGAATCCATGCAGTCTGTTTACTGGGAAGTGGATGAGGGTTAGCCATATGCTGAAATACACACAGCACCATATGTGGAGGAAGGCAGAACATGCCATGGGAAAGTTCACGAGTTCAAAGCTGATGAACCCTGGCGACCTTACTTAGGGTACCACACACTGCATGAGAAAGTTCAACTGAATGTCTGCTCCTGCTTAATGAATTTCCACTGAATGCAGCAATGCACCATACATGGTCAGAATCTATTATTTAGACACATGGTACAGCACAAAAAATAAGGAGTGCCATTTAACTTTTGGAGCTCAATTTTGGCTGCAATTGACTCTGGAAGCCATGTTGCATTTGCAGAGCTGCCAAGGTGATGAAACTCTGGATACCCAATAGTGAAAACTACACCCCTAAAGGAATACATTTTGGGACTAACCTTTTGAACTCACAAATGCTTCATGAAAGTTTATAATTTTGAGACATGAAATACTTTTTACAAAGTATAAAGTGGCTGTGAGACACATAGAAGATGGGAGACAAAGCTGTTTTAGTACATATTGGACTAAAAGGGGTTAATCAGTCATTAGGTTGATTATGAGCAGCTGATACCTCTGAGTGTGGTTCACTTTGTAAAATGAGGCCTTTTTGTCTCACACAGGTCAGTGTGTGTGGAGGTTGCAGACTTCCTGGATTGTGTGGCTTTGCTAAAGGACTAAGAAGTTGAACTTTGTGCCAAGTGGGCAAACTAGCACTTTTGTATAGACTTTTTACTTTATGTTTCACTTTGTGGTGGACAAAGGCTATATTTGAGTTTCCCATGATATAGTTTGAGGACTGCAATAAACCAGTAGAACTTTTAAATAGAAATGGTTCCAGTGATACTTCACATCGATCCAAGTGAGTTGCATTGTTTCAAAGGATAACAGGAGAAATTGCTTTACAAATTGTGCTGTTTTTTTCCTGACTATGCTGATATTGAGAAGGAAAAGAAGACTGACCCATAAGTCTGTATACATACTAGTAATATAAAATATATGCTTTACTCAGTAGCGTAGCTACTGGGGGGGCAGAGGGTGCGGGCGCCCTGGGCCCGGTGCTCAGAGGGGGCCCACCCGGAGCTACGCTACTGTAACTGTATCGGCGCGCTCAGCCCGCCGATACAGTTGCCTTCTGTGGCAGAGCAGGGAGAATCAATCTCCCTGGCCTGCCACCGGCCACCATGGGGCCCCTGAGCAGGCGGGGGGGCCCGGTGTCAGCAGTGGGCCCCCCGCTGTCATCAGAAGATCAGCTGTACCGGCATTTAGCCAATACAGCTGATCGCAATGATGAGGGAAGGAGCGCTGCGCTCCTTCCCCCATCATCCCCCTGTCAGCATCTGACATCGGCGACGCTGACAGGGGGCACAATGAGTCGCTACCTGGCGCGGAGACGAGCAGGAGCTCTGAGCAGCGCAGGAACCAGGACGAAGAGAGGTGAGTATTTATTTATTTTTTTAAGGGGTGCTGCCTTAGTAACTACCTTCACACATAATGATATTGTTGCAACGTCACGCTTTTTGTGACGTTGCAACGATCCCGCTAACGATCTCGTTATGTGTGACAGCGACCAACGATCAGGCCCCTGCTGGGAGATCGTTGGTCAATGGGGAATGATCAGGACCTTTTTTGGGTCACTGATCACCCGTTGTCATAGTTGGATCGGCGTGTGTGACACCGATCCAACGATGTGTTCACTTGTAACCAGGGTAAACATCGGGTTACTAAGCGCAGTGCCGCGCTTAGTAACCCGATATTTACCCTGGTTACCATTGTAAAAGTAAAAAAAAAAAACACTACATACTCACATTCCGATGTCTGTCACGTCCCCCGGCGTCAGCTTCCCTGCACTGACTGTCAGCGCCAGCCGTAAAGCAGAGCACAGCGGTGACGTCACCGCTGTGCTCTGCTTTACGGCCGGCGCTGACACAGTCAGTGCGGGAAGCTGATGGCGGGGGATGTGACAGACATCGGAATGTGAGTATGTAGTGTTTTTTTTTTTTTACTTTTACAATGGTAACCAGGGTAAATATCGGGTTACTAAGCGCGGCCCTGCGCTTAGTAACCCGATGTTTACCCTGAATACCCGGGCACTTCTGCATCGTTAAAGACAGTTTCAACGATGCCAAAGTCTTTCCCCTGATCGTTGGTCGCTGGTGAGAGCTGTCTGTGTGACAGCTCCCCAGCAACCACACAACGACTTACCAACGATCACGGCCAGGTCGTATCGCTGGTCGTGATCATTGGTAAGTCGTTTAGTGTAACGGTACCTTTATACTACAGAATTTGTCTATGGGGGTCTGCCTAATACTACAGGGTCTGCCTATGAGGAGGGTCTGCCTAATACTACAGGGTCTGCCTATGGGGGTCTGCCTAATTCTACAGGGTCTGCCTATGGGGGGTCTGCCTAATAATTCAGGGTCTGCCTATGGGAGGGGGTCTGCCTAATACTACAGGGTCTGCCTATTGGGGTCTGCCTAATACTACAGGGTCTGCCTATGGGAGGGAGTCTGCCTAATACTACAGGGTCTGCCTATGGGGGTCTGCCTTATACTACAGGGCCTGCCTATGGGGGTCTGCTTTATACTGCAGGGTCTGCATTATACTACAGAGTTTTCCTATGGGGGGTCTGCCTTATAGTACAGGGTCTGCCTATGGGAGGGGGTCTGCCTAATGCTACAGGGTCTGCCTTTTGGGGGTCTGCCTTATAGTACAGGGTCTGCTTATGGGGTTACTGTTTTATACTACAGGGTCTGCCTATAGGGGTCCTGCCTTATAGAACAGGGTCTGCCTATAGGGGTGCTGCTTTATACTACAGGGTCTGCCTATGGGGTGCTGCCTTATACTACAGAGTCTGCCTATCGGTGCTGCCTTGTGCTATAGAGTCTGCCTATGGGGGGTGCATTATACAATATAGAGTAGGCCTATGGGGAGTGCATTATACTATCTTGAGGACTATCTGGTGCATTATACTATATTGAGGATGCTCTGGTGCATTATACTATAAGGGGCTATCTAGAGGGGCATCATACAGTGTGGGGATTAGTATTGGGATATCAGGTACAGTACAGTACAGTAATAGGGTCACATAGGGCAGCAGCGGCTCAGTATTGGGGTATCAGGAGCAGTAATAGGATCACATACGGCAGCAGCGGCTCAGTATTGGGGTTTCAGCAGGATGAGGAGTTTGTGCAGATTGGGAATAGATGTGATGGGTCTGGAATATGAGTGAAACGTGTCTTTGTTGTATTTTCTACAGCTGAGTCGTTGCTGGAAGAAGTTGTCATGTCGGTCTGGTCCAGATGGAAAAGATGGGAAAAGTGACAACTCCATCATAAAGAATGTCAGCGGTAAGACATTATCTCTAACTGTGCTGTGATCTATGTTCTGCAGGGCTGGTATCTACCACTGACCATATGGCGGTAATATCCATGTTGGTCGTTATATGGAGATTATCATCAGTAATAGCGTGGTCATCTGCTGAGGTTCTCAGGGCGCATCACCGAGTTGTAATCAAGGTTATTTGTGAAAAAATGGAAATTTGGTGAAAATTTAGAAAATTTAGCAATTTTCCAACTTTGAATTTTTATGCAATTAAATCACAGAGATATGTCACACAAAATACTTAATAAGTAACATTGCCCACATGTCTACTTTACATCAGCACAATTTTGGAACCAAAATTTTTTTGTTAGGGAGTTATAAGGGTTAAAAGTTGACCAGCAATTTCTCACTTTTACAACACCATTTGTTTTTAGGGACCACATCTCATTTGAAGTCATTTTGAGGGGTCTATATGATAGAAAATACCCAATGTGACACAATTCTAAAAACTGCACCCCTCAAGGTGCTCAAAACCACATTCAAGAAGTTTATTAACCCTTCAGGTGTTTCACAGGAATTTTTGGAATGTTTAAATAAAAATGAACATTTAACTTTTTTCACAAAAAATTTACTTCAGCTCCAATTTGTTTTATTTTACCAAGGGTAACAGGAGAAAATGGACCCCAAAAGTTGTTGTACAATTTGTTCTGAGTATGCCGATACCCCATACGTGGGGGTAAACCACTGTTCGGAAGCGAAGGAGCGCCATTTCACTTTTCAATGCAAAATTGACTGGAATCGAGATGGGACTCCATGTTGTGTTTGGAGAGGCCCTGATGTGCCTAAACATTGAAACCCCCCACAAGTGACACAATTTTCGAAAATAGACCCCCTAAGGAACTTATGTATATGTGTGGTGAGCACTTTGACCCATTAAGTGATTCACAGAAGTTTATAATGCAGAGCCGTAAAAATAAAAAATCATATTTTTTCACAAAAATGATATTTTCGCTCCAAATTTTTTATTTTCCCAAGAGTAAGAGAAGAAATTGGACCCCAAAAGTTGTTGTACAATTTGTCCTGAGTACACTGATACCCCATATGTTGAGGTAAACCACTGTATGGGTGCATGGGAGAGCTCGTAAGGAAAGGAGCGCTGTCTGACCTTTCAATGCAAATTTGACAGGAATTGAGATGGGACGCCATGTTGCGTTTGGACAGCCACTGATGTGCCTAAACATTAAAACCCCCCACAAGTGACACCATTTTCGAAAGTAGACCCCCTAAGGAACTTATCTAGATTTGTGGTGAGCATTTTGACCCACCAAGTGCTTTACAGAAGTTTATAATGCAGAACCGTAAAAATAAAAAATCATATTTTTTCGCAAAAATGATCTTTTCATCCCCAATTTTTTTTATTTTCCCAAGGGTAAGAGAAGAAATTGGACCCCAAAAGTTGTTGTACAATTTGTCCTGAGTATGCTGATAACCCATATATGGGGGTAAACCACTGTTTGGGTGCATGGCAGAGCTCGGAAGGGAAGGAGCGCCATTTGACTTTTCAATGCAAAATTTACTGGAATTGAGATGGGACGCCATGTTACGTTTTGAGAGCCACTGATGGGCCTAAATATTGAAACCCCCCACAAGTGACCCCATATTGGAAACTAGACCCCCAAAGGAACTTATCTAGATGTGTTGTGAGAACTTTGAACCCCCAAGTGTTTCACTACAGTTTATAGCACAGAGCTGTGAAAATAAAAAACATTTTTTTCAACAAAATATATTTTTTAGCCCCCAGTTTTGTATTTTTCCAAGGGTAACAGGAGAAATTGGACCCCAAAAGTTGTTGTCGAATTTGTCCTGAGTACGCTGATACCCCATATGTGGGGGGAACCACCGTTTGAGCGCATGGCAGAGCTCGGAAGGGAAGGAGCGTCATTTGGAATGCAGATTTAGATGGATTGGTCTGCAGGCGTCGCATTGCATTTGCAGAGCCCCTAATGTACCTAAATAGTAGAAACTCCTACAAGTGACACCATTTTGGAAACTAGACCCCCCAAGGAACTTATCTAGATGTGTTGTGAGAACTTTGAACCCCCAAGTGTTTCACTACAGTTTATAACGCAGAGCCGTGAAAATAAAAAATCTTTTTTTCCACAAAAATAATTTTTTTTATGTTGGGGTAAACCCCTGTTTTGGCGCACGGGAGAGCTCGGAAGGGAAGGAGCACTGTTTTACTTTTTCAACGCAGAATTGGCTGGAATTGAGATCTGATGCCATGTCGCGTTTGGAGAGCCCCTGATGTGCCTAAACAGTGGAAAGCCTCAATTATAACTGAAACCCTAATCCAAACCCTATTCCCAATGGTAACCCTAACCACACCCCTAACCCTGACACACCCCTAACCCTAATCCCAACCCTATTCCCAACCGTAAATGTAATCCAAACCCTAACCCTAACTTTAGCCCCAACCCTAACCCTAACTTTATCCCCAACCCTAACTGTAACCTTAACCCTATCCCCAACCATAACCCTAACCCTAACCCTAGACCTAACCCTAGCACTAATGGGAAAATGGAAATAAATACATTTTTTTATTTTTTTATTTTTCCCTAATTAAGGGGGTGATGAAGGGGGGTTTGATTTACTTTCATAGCAGGTTTTTGGCAGATTTTTATGATTGGCAGCCATCACACACCGAAAGATGCTTTTTAGTGCAAAAAAATATTTTTTGCGTTACCACATTTTGAGAGCTATAATTTTTCCATATTTGGGTCCACAGAGTCATGTGAGGTCTTGTTTTTTGCAGGACGAGTTAACATTTTTATTGGTAACATTTTCGGGCATGTGTAATTTTTTGATCGCTTTTTATTCCGATTTTTGTGAGGCAGAATGACCAAAAACCAGCTATTCATGAATTTCTTTTAGGGGAGGTGTTTATACCGTTCCGCATTTGGTAAAATGGATAAAGCAGTTTTATTCTTCGGGTTAGTACGATTACAGCGATACCTCATTTATATCAATTTTTTATGTTTTGGTGCTTTTATACGATAAAAACTATTTTATAGAAAAAATAATTATTTTTGCATCGCTTTATTCTGAGGACTATAGCTTTTTTTTTCTTTGATGATGCTGTATCATGGCTCAATTTTTACGGGACAAGATGACGTTTTCAGCGGTGCATGGTTATTTATATCCATCTTTTTGATCGCGTGTTCCACTTTTTGTTTGGCGGTATGATAATAAAGTGTTGTTTTTTGCCTCGTTTTTTTTTTTTACGGTGTTCACTGAAGGGGTTAACTAGTGGGACAGTTTTATAGGTCGGGTCGTTACAGACGCGGCGATACTAAATATGTGTACTTTTATTGTTATTTTTATTTAGATAAAGAAATGTATTTATAGGAACAATATATATATATATTTTTAGGAATTTTTTTTTTTTTTATTTACACATGTGAATATTTTTTTTTTTACACTATAACATTGCCCCGGGGGGACATCATGTTATAGTGTAAAATTGCTGATCTGACACTTTGCGCGCTGTGAAGCCACCTCCCTGCAGGACCCGGATGCCGCGGCCATTTTGGATCCGGGCCTGCTGCAGGGAGGAGGAGGTAAGAGACCCTCGCAGCAACGCGATCACATGGCGTTGCTCCGGGGGTTTCAGGGAAGCACGCAGTGAGCCCCCTCCCTGCGCGATGCTTCCCTATACCGCCGAAACACTGCGATCATGTTTGATCGCAGTGTGCCGAGGGTTGATGTGCCGGGGGCGGTCTGTGACCGCTCCTGGCACATAGCGCCGGATGTCAGCTGCGATAGCTGACACCCGGCCGCGATCGGCCGCGCTCCCCCCGTACTATTCCATCCTTGGGAATTAGGGCCCACCCCACATGGACGGAATAGTAAGTCCAATGGCAGGAAGGGGTTAATATTCACTATTTGTGCACAATTGTATAAGGTAAGGGCACATCATTTCAGTCATATTCTATGTGCAGTGTACTGCAGGAAAAGGGTGGAAAGACCCCCAGCTGCGTGGTGTCCACGTCAACGCACGTTTTTGCATTGACCTTCCTGAGTACACCGATATCCCATATGTGGTTGGTAACTACTGGTTGGGCACATGGCATGGTTCAAAGGGCAAGGTGTGCTGTTTGATTTTTGAAGTGTAATTTTGGCTGGAATAAATCGTGGATGCCATGTCGTAGGATGTATCATTAACAGCAAGCAGATTAGGAGGACGGCATCGCAAGAAGAGAGGAGGTGCCAGATCGAAATCAAGAGCGCCCATTGGACCGGACCACCTCATACATGAGTATAATAAAAGGTCTTTTTCTTGTCTTGCAGTCCGGATTGGGGGCATATCTACAATATATACAGTATATACAGCATATAAGAATGCTGCATATCAAGGCTTACTGGTACTACCCTTGCCTCTTAAAAACTTGATGATAGATTCCCTTTAAAGGGGTTGTTTCAAATTTTCAAATGGTTAAAATTCCAAAGTGTTTATAGAAACAAGCACTTTGCAGTTTACCTCTTATTAAAATCCTCTCCATTCTCAAATGGACAGATTTAATAATTTGGTCTATTTATCATTAGGAAAATAGCATCTAAAGGTGTGATCTCATCCTGGAGTTTACAAGTAGTAAAATAAAAACAAACTATAAAAATAATCATATTTAGTGAATAAGCTATTGTAAAGCCAGGAATAGAGTATAAATAAGACCTTATCCTTCCAAGTAAACATTACCTAATCTTTGTGGTCAGCAACTATGTCTTTTTGAAGAAATGTTCTTTCAGCCCATGTATGTGGAATTAATTTTAGTCTTGAAAATATGTTGCAACACAAAAGTTTCTACCATATAAATATAAAAATACCATATAAATATAAAAATACAAATAACGGCATAAATATTGCATGCTTCATTGTGCATAAGGTTGCTTGAAAAAGTTAATATTAAATACTGCACCTTGATTTAAGAATTTCTAATGAATATTGAAATAAAGAAGGAATTATGGAATTACCTAGAAATATTTCAGTATTATAATGTGTAATGCTCGCGCCCAGGCTGGTTGGCATGAGCGAGGATTGTGGCCCCACTGTGCCACAAACTAGACTTACCCTTGAAGGATGTGACTAAGCAGCCACCTTGGCGCTCGCTGGAGCCACTAGTGGTGAGGTCAAGCTTGTGCAGCAGATAGCTGCCGGGTTCCACTCCAGGGTGGCATCTGGCAGTATCAGCTGACCCCCTAGGGACAGGTAGCTGATGTGGCGTGAAGGAAATTCCAACAGTCTCAGGCAGACGGAGTAAGAGAACAGGAACCGCGGATTCAGACTGGACCGGCTGATGGAGAGGTGGGCACTCGCAAGTGCAACTTGACCAGGTGACTTAGAGATGAGCGTGGCAAGTGCAACGGGTCTGGCTGAGGTAGAGATGAGCACTAGCAGATGCAGAGGGACCAGCTGACATTGAAATTAACACTGGCAGGTGTAACGGGGTCAGCCGATGTTGAGATGAGCAATGGCAGGTGCAATGGCACAAGGGACCGACTGATATTGAGATGAGCTCTGACTGGTGCAGCGGGAATGGCTGATGTTGAGATAAGAACTGCCAGGTGCAGAGGGACTGGCTGACGCTGAGATGAGCACTGACAGGTGCAGCGAGAACAGCTGATGTTGAGATGAGCACTGGCAGTTGTAACTGGGTTGGCTGATGTTGAGATGAGAATTGGGAGGTGGAACGGGAACGACTGACGTTGAGATGAGAATTGGCAGATACAATGGGTCTGGCTGATATTCTGGCAGGCAGGCGGGCCCCCATTCAGACTGGAGGGACAGTATCAGTTTCAGGAAGTACTGGGCAGGTATGACTGAAATGCAAGCATACAACCAAGAAGTATGCGCACAGCAAGCAGAAGGCATGGGTTCATAGTAAATAGCAAGCAGAGTAAAGAAGTGGTGAGTAAGGCGGTGTATCTGCCTGGTGAGTGATGGCACGCCTTGCAGTGATGCCAGGTCGGCAGGTATGTTACATAATGTTGTTATTTTGTTTGTTTTGTTGTTGTTCTGCTTTATTTAGGCACTGGAGCAACCCCCTCGTATATGTATATATATATATACAGTGGGGCAAAAAAGTATTTAGTCAGTCAGCAATAGTGCAAGTTCCACCACTTAAAAAGATGAGAGGCGTCTGTAATTTACATCATAGGTTGACCTCAACTATGGGAGACAAACTGAGAAAAAAAAATTCAGAATATCACATTGTCTGTTTTTTTAACATTTTATTTGCATATTATGGTGGAAAATAAGTATTTGGTCAGAAACAAAATTTCATCTCAATACTTTGTAATATATCCTTTGTTGGCAATGACAGAGGTCAAACATTTTCTGTAAGTCTTCACAAGGTTGCCACACACTGTTGTTGGTATGTTGGCCCATTCCTCCATGCAGATCTCCTCTAGAGCAGTGATGTTTTTGGCTTTTCGCTTGGCAACACGGACTTTCAACTCCCTCCAAAGGTTTTCTATAGGGTTGAGATCTGGAGACTGGCTAGGCCACTCCAGGACCTTGAAATGCTTCTTACGAAGCCACTCCTTCGTTGCCCTGGCGGTGTGCTTTGTATCATTGTCATGTTGAAAGACCCAGCAACGTTTCATCTTCAATGCCCTTGCTGATGGAAGGAGGTTTGCACTCAAAATCTCACGATACATGGCCCCATTCATTCTTTCATGTACCCGGATCAGTCATCCTGGCCCCTTTGCAGAGAAACAGCCCCAAAGCATGATGTTTCTACCACCATGCTTTACAGTAGGTATGGTGTTTGATGGATGCAACTCAGTATTCTTTTTCCTCCAAACACGACAAGTTGTGTTTCTACCAAACAGTTCCAGTTTGGTTTCATCAGACCATAGGACATTCTCCCAAAACTCCTCTGGATCATCCAAATGCTCTCTAGCAAACTTCAGACGGGCCCGGACATGTACTGGCTTAAGCAGTAGGACACGTCTGGCACTGCAGGATCTGAGTCCATGGTGGCGTAGTGCGTTACTTATGGTAGGCCTTGTTACATTGGTCCCAGCTCTCTGCAGTTCATTCACTAGGTCCCCCCGCGTGGTTCTGGGATTTTTGCTCACCGTTCTTGTGATCATTCTGACCCCACGGGGTGGGATTTTGCGTGGAGCCCCAGATCGAGGGAGATTATCAGTGGTCTTGTATGTCTTCCATTTTCTAATTATTGCTCCCACTGTTGATTTCTTCACTCCAAGCTGGTTGGCTATTGCAGATTCAGTCTTCCCAGCCTGGTGCAGGGCTACAATTTTGTTTCTGGTGTCCTTTGACAGCTCTTTGGTCTTCACCATAGTGGAGTTTGGAGTCAGACTGTTTGAGGGTGTGCACATGTGTCTTTTTATACTGATAACAAGTTTAAACAGGTGCCATTACTACAGGTAATGAGTGGAGGAAAGAGGAGACTCTTAAAGAAGAAGTTACAGGTCTGTGAGAGCCAGAAATCTTGATTGTTTGGTTCTGACCAAATACTTATTTTCCACCATAATATGCAAAAAAAAATGATAAAAAAACAGACAATTTGATTTTCTGGATTTTTTTTTCTCAGTTTGTCTCCCATAGTTGAGGTCTACCTATGATGTAAATTACAGACGCCTCTCATCTTTTTAAGTGGTGGAACTTGCACTATTGCTGACTGACTAAATACTTTTTTTGCCCCACTGTATATATATATATATATATATATATATATATATGTATATATATATATATATATATATATATATATATATATATATATATATATATATATAGTTTAGGAAAACCTGGGCAAACTGCAGCGTGAGCAATAAATTTGTCTCTTTGGATGTTTCTGTCCTGTCAACAGACCACTACAGCCAAAGGGCTGAAATCTGGTGTGTAACATCTATGAGTTGGGGAAACCTGGTAATGTGATCTCTGCCCAATATTTCAATTTGAACAAGGGTGAAATAGGGAGCAGTCTGCTTCTTGTTCCATCAGTCACCCTAGGCATCTGAATTCAAAAATCGCACCAAAGCATAATGCAGCCTCTACCATGTTTCATTTTGTGTATGGTGTTCTTTTGGTGATGCACAGTGTTGTCTTTGCACCAAACATACCTTTTGTTATTATGGCCAAAAAAGTCAACCTTGGTTTCATCAGACTATTTCCCATATAATTTTGATAGATTTAATTCAAGTTTCGGCAAAATATAGCCAGGTTTGAATGTTTTTCTTTCTAAGAAAAGGATTCTTTGTTGCAGTCATCCCCTGCAAGCCAGACAAATGAAGAATACAGGAGAGTGAAGATCCACAACCATTATTTGCCAGAAATTCCTGCATCCCCTATAATGTTGCTGTAGGCTTCTTGGCAGCATACTGAACCAATTTTCTTCAAATCTTTTCATCATTTTTTCAGGAATGCCCAGTTTTATGTAATACTATAGGTGACCAAACAAGCGCAATAGGATCTTAACTGGAAAAAAGGTAGAATTAAAACAGAGGTGTGAGCTTATCTGATAAAATTGCACATTTAGCAATATATTACACACATGAATCGAAGTGATATGCTTGAAAAAAGGTGAAGTGTCTAAATCTGTGCTGCTGAAGAATCCAGGATAGCAATGGTTTGTGTCCTGAGGAAGAAATCTAGAATGACTGAAATGCGTTAACTTTTAAACCTGTTTTAAATAAAACTTTTAAAGAAGCCCTCAGTATCCTGTATTCTTCAGCAACGCAGATGTAGACACTTTACTTTTTTCAAGTATATCAGTTTTACGTAATATCATTGCCCAATTTAAAGCACTTCTTGATGACAGTTTTCAGTGTTCCATGGTATATCTAATACCCTTTGACATCTCCTGGCTGATAACTTTCAACAATGAGATCCCTTTGTTGTGTTGTAAGCTATTTATGCATCATGGCTTTTGCTGTAAAATGCAACTAAGAAAATGTTGGGAAAAATCCCACTAGAGCAACTAAATTTTAGATGGATTTCATCAAAATCACTTTAAATGATGGCTACTGTATACTAAAGCCTATTTAACAAGAGATTAAATGTGATTGACTAGTTCTTAACACAACCACATCCCCAATTATAAGACAGTATTTACAGTTTTGCATACGTATTATTTTAGTTTTATTTAGCTTTCTGACTCCTAATGATCTTTTGATTGTTTTTCAATCTATTTGTACAGATTACAGGAGACATTAAATGTCAAAAAAGTTCTGAAATTATTCTTCTTGACATGATTTTTCTATGTGACAACTGATTAGCATGAGAACGTGGCTGTAATGAAGGAGACATTTTGGAGGTAGATAGTAGAGGTAGCATTATCAAGTTAATTGGCATAATTAGTAATTGCTTATTTAATTGCTCATTTAAAAAAACATTTTGGCCCAATATATGTGAGTGTGCTAGAAAGAGTTTTGATAGGAAACTGGGCAATTTGATCAACGCACCAGGCTATTAATAGTGATATGAACTGTTTAGGGGAAGAAACTATCATTTTCACTAAAGCATATGTGTTTTGTATAATACTTTTATATTTTTGATACAACTATATTTCTGTAAACATGTACTCAATCAATTTTATTGTGAAGTTTACTATTTTGTAATTTATTTTGAAGTTTGGCAACTCTGCTATTTTGTATGTAAGTAATAATGTTTATAAGGCTGGGATAATGATATGTTGTATTTGTTTGCCTTTCTGAAACACAATAGTTACAGTTAAAATATGTAATTTTTATTTTCTACTCTGGGTAAAAATGTAGAAAAAAAAGGTCAAATAGGAAAGTGAGAAAAATATGCTGATATACAGTAATTTCATGTGTGTATCCTTTGTGGCAGAGGATTATAAAACCCCCTTTAGTGTGCAGCTAATTCAGCAGGGTGTTCAAACCTCCAGGGCTATGATCAAACCTTGTGTCAGCTCAGAGCAGAACAAATGGCTAGCTTGCCATATGAATACCATGTAGGCTAAACTGCTTTCTTCAGTCAGCTATGATTCCATAAGGAGTTATGGAGATACTATACATCCTAGCCATACATTGTGTATATTCCCCAGAGCATGGCAAATGCCCGCCTGGGTCTCAACTCGTTCTAGCATCCTGGGGTATGAAAATACATAAAGCAACCCTGGAAACCAGATAGCAAAATTGTGTTTCGTCTTAACGTGTAGCAGAGGCCTAGCCAGATCCGTTGGCCTCTCTAGGACCTTCTATTAAGGAATTATGACTCATCCTAGGTTTTAGAGTTTTCATCTGCTAGAGGCAAGTGGAGGGGATTTAGATTCAGCCCAGAGGGCAGGAAGGGAGTGACCGAAAGGGGTTAAATGCTCATGCAAAGCATGGCCTATTGTTTTTCTCTTTGGAGGTCATGATGACATATCGTGTGGGGAGATGTCAAGGAACAGAGGAGACAACAAGCCTCTCATGTGGCAGCCTCACCCCCAAAAGTCAAGACTTTCATCTGCTAGTAACTGACCCATATATTCTAATTATACCTTTTGCCCTAGAGAAAACCAAAGGAAAATGGACAACTGAGCTGGGTAAAAAATTATCAATTTTCATTCACAAACTATTATATAAATATACAAATGCAATAAAAATGAAGACAATTAAAAGCAGGAGATGACACCATAGTGCCACGTCCGTACAGGAATTAGATAACAATTAGTTGAAGAACAGTCTATCTATATAGCTAGGCTACTCAATCAGAATAAATATAAATGATGGTTATTGCTTACTTATATAATATTTTGTGAATAAAAATTGATAATTTTTTACCCAGCTCAGTTGTCCATTTTCCTTCAGTTTTCTTTAAATCTCATATGGTAGAGCTTACTTATTATATGCATCTTTTTGGTTTATTCTTTTGTCCTACCACTATCTGTATTTTGCGCATCTGACCATTGTATGTGTAACCATTGTGTATATAGTGTATTGCCTAGTGTGGTCTTAAGGCAATTAAATATATAATTTAACCTTGGGCTGCTCTTTTGTCTCGATCCACAAATCTACACGTCCATTTCTCAGTTTAACTTTCTGGCCCAACATAATCACGTTAACGGACCAGACTTATGTCTAACGAGGAACTGCTGACAGTCCTGCTGAGCTGGAAAAATTCTGTTTCACTGGTGCTAGTGAAATGTGCCTCTCAGCTTGTCAGGGTTGGGAGCAAGTGTTGTGCCATGTCAGAGAAAGTGTGGGCCACATCCTCTCACTCTCCGTGCTTCCCTGGGCCTGTGTGGATAGAGTGTGTTTCTGTAAAACTGTGCCAAGCTGAACTTACGTGTCCCTAAGGGGTGCAGAACGTCACATTTGTGATAGTGGGAAGACCACATTACATGATCCATTTGACGTAATAATGACATCAGGCGGATGGTAAGGTGCCGGTTCGTCACAAGTAGTGGCAGAGGTGGGATTCTGTGTGATCTCTCTGGGGCCATCCTTCACAGAAAGTAAATAATGAAGTTTCTAAACTTACTGCATAAATACAAAAATCCAGCAGCACTCAGCAAATAATCAATATACTATTGCTACATATAAATTTGATTAGAAATGCTCACTGTGAACCTTAATTGTGTAATTCATGCATTCATTGTTTGTTTGTGGTTGTAGTTTTAGTATGTTAGTAGCGCAGCCTCAGCATATGTGTTCTTGAGTATTAATTTGATGTTACAGAATGTTCTCACTACCAATGAGCTGATCGATCCACAGATGATCGACTTCAAATAACATGTCCTCTTATTCACGGTTCCCTACGAAGTCAAAAGCTGTAATATGATTTGTGAGGATGAAAGCTGAATTGATCTTTTAAAATTTTAATTTGCCAGCTTCACCAAATTTTACCATATGTTGTGATTCTTAGCAAAAAATATTGCATGAATTGCATAATTAAAAAGCCTCTAATTGCCTCTAAATATCTGTAGAACACTGTGAGTTCCCTTAGGAGTCAATTGAACATGCTCTGCGCTCTATAATGCAAACACAGCCTTTTTAATGTCTAAATGACTTCAATCTACTTAGCTGTGGGAAAACGGATGGTAGCCAGAGGTACGCAAAAGCATATTTAACAACACGCTATATTATCAGACTTTAGGCTAACTAAATTCTATAAACTATGTAAAAATATTTTTATTGGGGTAGGGGGAAGATGCATGCACTGATGTTGATTCTAGACTGCTGTTTTTTCAAGATTTAGAAGCTGTGGCATTGTTCACATAGTTGGGTGACATCAGTGTTTGGGCAATATAGAAAGCTTTGTACTAAAGCAATAGCTTTTTCACAAGCCATCCAAAAATGATTCCTTTACTTAGGGTACTCTTTTGAACGCGAAGAAGTTATGGTCTTTCAACCAGTATTGAAAAAATTATCCCTTTTTGTGGTGCACAACCAGTTTGCTAATCACAAAATGATTAGGCAATTGCTAAGGCTTTTTTATTAAGCCAACCAAAAATTATCTCTTTTTCTGGAGACAAAACATTTGCACAGTTTTGAACGTGAAGAAAGATATGGTTCTCGGCCAGGAGTGATAAGTAGTTTACATTTTGGAGGGTCTGTAATTGGTTTCCTAATCACATAATGAATAGGCAATTAGAAAATGTTTTTATGAAGCAATACAGGAGTATTGTCATGAACATAAAAGAGTTATGGCTTGTTTTCATCAAGAGTTAAAAATAATGGCCTTAATTTTAAGAGTTGTTTCTTGAGGGTACCAAAAACATGAGTACTTTTACCAGCATCATTAGTATTGTATAGAATTAAAAAGCACAGTAGATGTGTTACTAGCAGTGGATATATGGGGGGAGAGACCAACACAAGGGACCAGGATGGATATATGGTGGGGAGGAGTGAGCAACAGAAGGGACCAGTATGAATATATGGGGGGGGAGCAACACAAGGGACCAGTATGAATATATGGGGGGGGGAGAGAACAACACAAGGGACCAGTATGGATATATGGTGGGGGGGAGAGCAACACAAGGGATCAGTATGGATATATTGGGGAGAGGAACACAAGGGACCAGTATGGATATATGGGGGGAAGAGCAAAACAAGGGACCAGTATGGATATATGGGGGGAGAGCAACACAAGGGACTAGTTTGGATATATGGGGGGATAGAGCAACACAAGGGACCAGTATGGATATATATGGTGGGGAGGAGAGAGCAACACAAGGGACCAGTATGGATATATATGGTGGGGAGGAGAGAGCAACACAAGGGACCAGTATGGATATATGGGGGAGAGAGCAGTTCAAGGGACCAGTATGGATATATGGGAGTGGGAAAGAGCAACACAAGTGACCAGGATGGATACATGGGGGTAGAGAGCAAAACAAGGGACCAGTATGGATATATGGGGGGAAAGAGAGCAACACAAGGGACAGGGTGGATATATGAGGGGGAGAGAGCAACACAAGGGAGCAGGATGGCTATATGGGGGAGCAGCGCAAAAGGACTGCTATGTGGATATATGATGTTTGAGCAGCATATGGGCCCATGATTGATATATGGGGTAAGCAGCACATGGGCCCATAATTGTTACATGTGCGGAGCACCACAATGGGCCGGGATGGATATTTGGGGAGGAAGCAGCACAAAAAGCCTGAATGGATATATGGGGAGCAACACAAGGGGCCAGGATGGATATATTGGGGGAGCAGCACATGACCCATAATTGTTACATGGGGGAGCACCACAAAGGACAAGGATGGATATATATGGGGAGCAGCACAAGGGACCAGGATGGATATATGGGGGGACCAGCACAAGGGGCCAGGAGGGATATATGGGGGTAGCAGCACAAGGGGCCAGGATGGATATATGGGGGGAGCAGCACAAGGGACCAGGATGAATATATGGGGGAGAGCAGCACAAGGGACCAGGATGAATACACGGGGGAGCAGCACAAGGGACCAGGATGGATATATTGGGGAGCAGCACAAGGGACCAGGTTGGATATGTGTGCGGAGGAGAACATGGGGCCATGATTGATATATGGGGGAAAGCATTACAAGGCACCAGGATGGATATATCGGGGGAGCTGCACAAGGGACCAGAATGGATATATGGGGGTAGCAGCACAAGGGACCAGGATGGATATTTGGGGGTGCAGCACATGGAGCCATGATTGATATATGGGGGAGCAGCGCAAGGGACCAGGATGGATATATGGGGGGATCTAAACAAGGGACTAGGATGGATGTATGGGGGGTGCAGCACAAGGGACCAAGATGGATATATGGGGGGAGCAGCACAAGGGGCCAGGATGGATATATAATGGGAGAATCACAAGGGATGGATAGCTGGGGGGGCAGGATGGATAGCTGGGGCCCAGGCTGCAGATATTGTGGCCAGGCAAGACAAAGGACATGGGGGGCCAGGTTGGGGCATATTATAAAATAAAGGGTGCCAAGCTGGGTGAGATTATTAAATAAAGAGGGCCAGGGGGGGGGGGACTTAATTTATGAGGAACATGCTGTATTAGTTTATGGTGACAAGTGGGGAAGATAATTTCTTCAGGATCCGATTAGGGACATTATTACTGCTGTAAAATTTACTTTTTTAAGAAACTTTTCCAAGGAGGGAATCTTCATCTGACATAGTGTAGAAGTAGGGGAAAAAGTGGAAATAGTGCTATGGAAGCGATCAGCTACAGATGACTGTGTGTTATTTTTTTTCAGAGACGAGTCTGATGACCGTGTGTTATTTTTTGCAGAGATGAGTCCTGGCTGGAAGAAGTGATGGCAGTTTGTACTTGTTGAAGAAGAAAAGTGAAGATAATGGCTTTCAACTACAGACGTCACTGGTGAGTCAGTGTATTACATGTACATGCACACTATACACTATATACTGTGTACAGAGCTGCCTGTGTATAATATCACTGGTGATCACTGTAGTATCTGTACACTATACACTATATACAGAGCTTCTGTGTATAATGTCACTGGTGATTCCTGTATTACCTGTACCCTGACACTATATACAGAGCTCTTGTTTATAATGTCACTGGTGATCACTGCATTACCTGTACCCTGACACTGTATGCAGATCTCTTGTGTATAATGTCACTGATGATCACTGTATTATCTGTACACTGACACTACAAACAGAGCTCCTGTGTATAATGTCACCGGTGATCACTGTATTCCTGTACACTGACCTTATATACAGAGCTCTTGTGTATAATGTCACTGGTGATAACTGTATTACCTGTACACTGACATTATATACAGAGCTACTGTTTATAATGTCACTGATGATCACTGTATTTCCTCTACACTGACACTATATACAGAGCTTCTCTGTATAATGTCACTAGTGGTAGTAACAGTGTTGTTAGTATTGTGGTTTGTATTCATGATCTGTATTGTAGTACTCGGTCACTATGTGGTGGTAATTTGTGGTTCTGGTCATGGTGTGGCAGTATTTCTCCTTGTATGTGGTATTATTTGGTCCCTATATGCTGGTAATATATCATATTATTCGGCCACTATGTGATGGTACTATGTGGTCTGGTCATGGTGTGTTGGTATTTGTTCCTTGTGTGTGGTATTATAAGGTCACTGTGGTGGTAACATGTGATCTGGTCATGGTGTGGTGGTATTTCATCCCTGTTTGTAGTATTATTGGTCTTGGTATAGTGGATTGTGTTGTGTATTGCTGTCATTTGTTCTCTCTGATATTAATTAGGAGAAGATTCTTTATTTCCATTAGAGATTAGATACTTGGAACACATCGGCAGAGATGCACTTACAAGGGTTCTCCTGTGAAAAAAGTATTCACCTCTCTACAGGATAAGTGATAACATCAGAAAAAGAAAAAATGTACACAGAAACCAATCATAATAAAAATTACAAAATTTTATTGATAAAAAAAGAACCAAAAAGACAGACAAGGCTATTAAAAAGTTGGAAACCAAAAAATTGACACCAGAACCCACCACATGTTATAAAGAGGTTGTACATGGAGATTGATAAGCTAGCACACTTCTCAGGATAATGCACCAAGAAAGAGCCAAAAATTCCTAGTGAAAAAAACTTTGAAGAAGAAGTTTGCCCAGAAGAAGTCGATAGCCGAAACATGCGTAGGTGCAGCATCAGCACCCACAAGAGGTAACCTTTGTACAAGTTTGATTTTTTCCCTTGCAGTCCTTCACACTCCTTTGGAGTAAAGTTTTTTTCACTAGGAATATTTGGCTCTTTCTTATCCTGTGAAGTGTGCTAGCCTCTTCATAATATGTGGTGGGTTCCTGGTATCAATTTTTTGGTTTCCCACATTTTAATAACCTTGTCTATCTTTTTGGTTCTTTTTTTGTCAATAACATTTTTTATTTTTTATTATGATTGGTTCCTGTGTACATTTTTTTTCTTTTTCCAATTGTACTGAACTACAGTGGGGCAAAAAAGTATTTAGTCAGTCAGCAATAGTGCAAGTTCCACCACTTAAAAAGATGAGAGGCGTCTGTAATTTACATCATAGGTAGACCTCAACTATGGGAGACAAACTGAGAAAAAAAAATCCAGAAAATCACATTGTCTGTTTTTTTATCATTTTTTTTGCATTTTATGGTGGAAAATAAGTATTTGGTCAGAAACAAACAATCAAGATTTCTGGCTCTCACAGACCTGTAACTTCTTCTTTAAGAGTCTCCTCTTTCCTCCACTCATTACCTGTAGTAATGGCACCTGTTTAAACTTGTTATCAGTATAAAAAGACACCTGTGCACACCCTCAAACAGTCTGACTCCAAACTCCACTATGGTGAAGACCAAAGAGCTGTCAAAGGACACCAGAAACAAAATTGTAGCCCTGCACCAGGCTGGGAAGACTGAATCTGCAATAGCCAACCAACTTAGAGTGAAGAAATCAACAGTGGGAGCAATAATTAGAAAATGGAAGACATACAAGACCACTGATAATCTCCCTCGATCTGGGGCTCCACGCAAAATCCCACCCCGTGGGGTCAGAATGATCACAAGAACAGTGAGCAAAAATCCCAGAACCACGCGGGGGGACCTAGTGAATGAACTGCAGAGAGCTGGGACCAATGTAACAAGGCCTACCATAAGTAACACACTATGCCACCATGGACTCAGATCCTGCAGTGCCAGACGTGTCCCACTGCTTAAGCCAGTACATGTCCGGGCCCGTCTGAAGTTTGCTAGAGAGCATTTGGATGATTTGGGAGAATGTCCTATGGTCTGATGAAACCAAACTGGAACTGTTTGGTAGAAACACAACTTGTCGTGTTTGGAGGAAAAAGAATACTGAGTTGTATCCATCAAACACCATACCTACTGTAAAGCATGGTGGTGGAAACATCATGCTTTGGGGCTGTTTCTCTGCAAAGGGGCCAGGACGACTGATCCGGGTACATGAAAGAATGAATGGGGCCATGTATCGTGAGATTTTGAGTGCAAACCTCCTTCCATCAGCAAGGGCATTGAAGATGAAACGTGGCTGGGTCTTTCAACATGACAATGATCCAAAGCACACCGCCAGGGCAACGCAGGAGTGGCTTCGTAATAAGCATTTCAAGGTCCTGGAGTGGCCTAGCCAGTCTCCAGATCTCAACCCTATAGAAAACCTTTGGAGGGAGTTGAAAGTCCGTGTTGCCAAGCGAAAAGCCAAAAACATCACTGCTCTAGAGGAGATCTGCATGGAGGAATGGGCCAACATACCAACAACAGTGTGTGGCAACCTTGTGAAGACTTACAGAAAACGTTTGACCTCTGTCATTGCCAACAAAGGATATATTACAAAGTATTGAGATGAAATTTTGTTTCTGACCAAATACTTATTTTCCACCATAATATGCAAATAAAATGTTAAAAAAACAGACAATGTGATTTTCTGGATTTTTTTTTCTCAGTTTGTCTCCCATAGTTGAGGTCTACCTATGATGTAAATTACAGACGCCTCTCATCTTTTTAAGTGGTGGAACTTGCACTATTGCTGACTGACTAAATACTTTTTTGCCCCACTGTATATATATATATCTCGTCTCTGCAGTGTAGCAGTACAGGCTAGCTATCAGTCAGTGCTGGGGCATGGTTTGAGCTGCCACACACTATGTACTTAGCAGTGACTGAAGCCATGCTGGACGCGCATCTGTGACTTAAAGTCATGATTAAAGTCCAGCCCTGTAGCTAGGCTTTCAGTGTGGACGTGATGCATCTTCAGAACGCTATTAACTTGAAAATTAATACCAAATCTGCAAGTTATTAGCAATTTTTCACATGACAGGTTCCCTATAAGCAAAACCATACTTAAAAACAAATCAATTACTTAGCTGCAATACAACCTACAACTCATCGCAATGTCTGCAAAGGTCTGGAAGCCCCAAGTAGCTGCTACTTATAAGACCTTAATTAGGTACTCCCACCTGTAATTAATTAGCTATTCAGTACTTCTCCCTCTAGTAACTCTTTGCATGTATACCTATCCTCAGAATGTATCCGTTAACCCCTTAGTGATGGAGTTACTTTTGACATGCATGACCAGGCCAAATTTTTAAAATCTAATGTTTCAATTTATATGGCAATAATTCTGAAACACTTCAACAGATCCCAGTGACTCTGTGCGTGTTTTCTTGTGACATACTGTACTTCACGTCAGAGGTAAATTTTGACAAAAAAATTTGAAAATCTCGCAATTTTCAAACTTTAAATTTTTATGCCCTTAAATCAGATAGCTATACCAGACAAAATAATTAATAAATAACATTTCCCACATGTCTACTTTAGATCAAAATAATTTTTAAAATATAATTTATTTTGTTAGGAAGTTAGAAGGGTTCAAAGTTGAACCGCAATTTCTCAACATAATATGTAAAACCTTTTTTTAAGGCAACACATTATATTGGAAGTGACTTTGAGGGGCCTATATGACAGAAAATACCCAAAAATGACACCATTCTAAAAATTACACCCCTCAAAGTCCTCATAACCACATCCCACAAGTTTATTAACCCTCCAGGTGCTTCACAGAATTTAATGGAATGTGGAAGGAAAAAAACTAACATTTTACTTTTTTTCCTTCTAGCTACTTTTTTTTTTTTTTTACAAAAATGTAGCTTTAGCCACAATTTTTTTACTTTCACAATCATAACAAGAGAAACTGGACCACATAATTTGTTCTGTAATTTCTTCTGACTACGTCGATACCCTATATGGGGGAATAATTACTGTTTGGGTGACCATCAGGGCTTGGAAGGGAACGAGCACCGTTTGACTTTTTGAACGCAAAAATTACTGGAATCAATAGCGGACGTCACGTCACGTTTGGAGAGCCCCTGATGTGCCCAAAGAGTGGAAACCACACACAAGTGACCCCATTTTAGAAACTACACCCCTCAAGGATTTTTCTTTCCAAGGGTAAAGTGAGGATTTTTAACCCAAAGGTACTACACAGAATTTGATACCTTGATTTAATAACATTATGTCATATTAAATATGTCGTCATTAGTGTTGAGCACAAATGCTCGCTACTCGAATTTGCATCGAAGTGCTCCGCTATGCACAAAGTATTACGGGTGTCCGAGCACCCCGTTGCAAACTTGAGTAGCAGGCATTTGCGCTCAAAACTACCTGTCATATCATCATCATTCTTTTTCTTGCGCAACTCTAACCCTAGCTCCACCCTAACCCTAGCCCAACTCTAACCCCAGTCCAACCCTAACCCTAGCTCAACCCCAACCTCAGCCCGAACCCCAATCCTAACCCCAACCCAAACACTAATGGCAAACAATGAAAGAAGTAAAAATTATAAAATAAAAAATGTAATCTGACCAAGGAGATGACACAGGGGTGACATACTAATTATTGGCTTTTAATCACTGTGATAGAGTCTGTCACAGTGATTAAAATAAACCAATAAGAAAAATCCCTGCTGCTGCTGGATGTGGACCGGCAGATCTCAGTGGGCACATTGAGCATGTGCCTGCAATTTTTTCCAGGAAGAGGAGGCAGAAGGGCAGTGGACAGAGCTGGATGGACCTGGGGATGGCAGACGTACCGTGGGAGGCTTGTATAATGGTGATCACGTGATCGGGGACAAGAAAAACTGGCCTTGATCATGTTCTCCAGGGTCTCAGCTTCCCTGAAATCCCAAAGATTTTCAAACGCTGGGGTGCTATAACCTTATTTCAGATTGCCATTTTAAAATGAGGGAATAAGGCCCCTTAATGGCTGCTGTTTTAATGCATATCATTGATCCTTAAAGGGTTCAGCACATTGTGATAAACAAACACAGATATATACATATATGTATATATACAGTAAGGTAAAAAACATGTGAACTGTAGGAAAAAATAAGTTAGGTAAGAAAGTACATTTAAAGTGCAGAAGTATTTTATGGAGGATTAACCGGTCACACACTTATTCCAAATGACACTCACTTGGATTTTAACTTGCTATGTCAGATTATTTTTATACAGTTCCTTTTTCCTTAGTTGCAATACAACATGAAGCTCATTGCAATGTCTGCAAAAAAAGACCACGGCTTACGCCCTATTTGCCACATTTCCTGATTTCCGGGTTCTTGAATTATTTCCAGCCCTATCTTTTGTGCCTTGAATTCCTATCTTTACGCATTACAAGCATGACAGAACATTCCCTTATGTTTTATATAGGTTGTGATAGGACCCTTGGTTGGCTGTGCTGCACTGTTTGATTGGATTGCTGCAGGGAATTATGGGAAAGCCCACACTACTGTTCCTGATGACATTAGCGCTGTCACTGAATGTGCAGCATGTGTGAAATGGTGTTTTTGATGGAAATCCTTACTAATTGAATCGCAAAAAATGACCATCACCATTTCACGCATTGCTGAAGACTTGTAGAATCAGTGAGCATAATGACATTAAGTGTGGCCATGTGGGCTGAACCGCTATGCACCCCGCATCTCTAAAATGACATTGACTAACCCAGCAAATCAGAGTTGACTATTGCAGTCAGTATAAAAGTTGGGGGACAGCTAAGTAGCGCCATTTTAGGCTTTTCCATTGTATAATTAGGAGGTCAGAGAGCAGAACTCATTCCAAATAGAAAATTACCGAATCTTAGTGTATTGTACAATAATTCTGAATCATACTGAAAATTGGAGTGATAGTCTGAGTCTGTCAATAATTTTCCAAAGGTACGAGTGATATAGTGAAGTTTTATACCTGTATCATCACTCGGTGTGACCGAGAATTGATTAATCTGAGCTACTCCCCTTGTGGTAACTGCACATTTACCTTTAAACTAATGTATTTATTTTTTTTCATTGTTGTATTATATATAAGTAATTTATTGTCTTTTTATCCAAATGTTCATGCCTATGATCATACTATATTTCCTGTAACTCGAGTTAATGAATTTATATGCATGGTTTCCTGATGACTTTGTGGAGAGCTTTGTTTTGATGAACGTGTTATTCAGAATATACAAATCTGGCGTGTACAATGGAGATTAGGCAGAGCAGCATTTTGACCTCTGGTGAACTTAGAGGTAGATGTCAGTCTGCTTAAGCCTATCATTGATTAAATGTTCCCAAAATCATAATGTGGTCTCTGGTTTCTGTACATATAGAATCAATCATCTATTCCAATACAACTTATTTTTAAATATTTACTAATGCTTCCTTTACCATCCATCGCCTCTGGATCCATTGCCTTAAGTTTTAATGTTGTTGGTTGGGCATGCACTTATTGATCCGGTATAATAATACATCTGACAGCCAGGTTGTGGCTTAGCTCAGACTGCTGTGCTAAAGATCCCACTGATAATTGCTGCATTTGCTCCTAATGATCCTAATTCATGAAAAAAATTCAATCAGTTATGACTATGTCTAATAAAATATCCCCCAAACTCTATGACAGCATCCTTATTGCCCGGACACATGGATGGTAGTATAGCTCGTTCTTCCCATGCTTGTATGGGTTTCCTCTGGGTTCTCAGATTTCCTCCCACATTCAAAAGACCTACTGATAGGGAATCTAGATAGTGATCCCCAATGGGGACAGTGTCAATAATGTTTGTAAGGCGCTGTGGAATTAATGGCTCTATATACAGTGGGGCAAAAAAGTATTTAGTCAGTCAGCAATAGTGCAAGTTCCACCACTTAACAAGATGAGAGGCGTCTGTAATTTACATCATAGGTAGACCTCAACTATGGGAGACAAACTGAGAAAAAAAAATCCAGAAAATCACATTGTCTGTTTTTTTAACATTTTATTTGCATATTATGGTGGAAAATAAGTATTTGGTCAGAAACAAACAATCAAGATTTCTGGCTCTCACAGACCTGTAACTTCTTCTTTAAGAGTCTCCTCTTTCCTCCACTCATTACCTGTAGTAATGGCACCTGTTTAAACTTGTTATCAGTATAAAAAGACACCTGTGCACACCCTCAAACAGTCTGACTCCAAACTCCACTATGGTGAAGACCAAAGAGCTGTCAAAGGACACCAGAAACAAAATTGTAGCCCTGCACCAGGCTGGGAAGACTGAATCTGCAATAGCCAACCAGCTTGGAGTGAAGAAATCAACAGTGGGAGCAATAATTAGAAAATGGAAGACATACAAGACCACTGATAATCTCCCTCGATCTGGGGCTCCACGCAAAATCCCACCCCGTGGGGTCAGAATGATCACAAGAACGGTGAGCAAAAATCCCAGAACCACGCGGGGGGACCTAGTGAATGAACTGCAGAGAGCTGGGACCAATGTAACAAGGCCTACCATAAGTAACACACTACGCCACCATGGACTCAGATCCTGCAGTGCCAGACGTGTCCCACTGCTTAAGCCAGTACATGTCCGGGCCCGTCTGAAGTTTGCTAGAGAGCATTTGGATGATCCAGAGGAGTTTGGGGAGAATGTCCTATGGTCTGATGAAACCAAACTGGAACTGTTTGGTAGAAACACAACTTGTCGTGTTGGGAGGAAAAAGAATACTGAGTTGCATCCATCAAACACCATACCTACTGTAAAGCATGGTGGTGGAAACATCATGCTTTGGGGCTGTTTCTCTGCAAAGGGGCCAGGACGACTGATCCAGGTACATGAAAGAATGAATGGGGCCATGTATCGTGAGATTTTGAGTGCAAACCTCCTTCCATCAGCAAGGGCATTGAAGATGACACGTGGCTGGGTCTTTCAACATGACAATGATCCAAAGCACACCGCCAGGGCAACGAAGGAGTGGCTTCGTAAGAAGCATTTCAAGGTCCTGGAGTGGCCTAGCCAGTCTCCAGATCTCAACCCTATAGAAAACCTTTGGAGGGAGTAGAAAGTCCGTGTTGCCAAGCGAAAAGCCAAAAACATCACTGCTCTAGAGGAGATCTGCATGGAGGAATGGGCCAACATACCAACAACAGTGTGTGGCAACCTTGTGAAGACTTACAGAAAACGTTTGACCTCTGTCATTGCCAACAAAGGATATATTACAAAGTATTGAGATGAAATTTTGTTTCTGACCAAATACTTATTTTCCACCATAATATGCAAATAAAATGTTAAAAAAACAGACAATGTGATTTTCTGGATTTTTTTTTCTCAGTTTGTCTCCCATAGTTGAGGTCTACCTATGATGTAAATTACAGACGCCTCTCATCTTTTTAAGTGGTGGAACTTGCACTATTGCTGACTGACTAAACACTTTTTTGCCCCACTGTATGTGAGTAAAATAAAAAAATAAATAAGTGTAACAGCTATCAATTGCTCATCTCATCTATATACATAAAAATTCCCCATTTTGACATCTATCTTTCTCTATCAAGAAGCACACAGGAGAACATTTAGAGGCGCCTGTAGCACTGAGTAGGCTGCTGGAAAACTTCGTTTTAGCAAATTAAATTAGGATCGCCCATTCTGCTCTGTGAAGCTGCATCCACATAAGGGCAGAAAGAGGAAAAAAGACACTTTCTGTTTGGCTTGTACTGTTTATTATTAAGCACCACTCCAGCATTTTTTTTTATTGCAGCTCTAAAATAGTGCTATCAATCTAAGTTACCTGCCCCTAATCTTATACTTACCAGCTACCATCTTTTCTGTTCTTGACGCCACTTCGGTTGATCTCCAACATTTTGTGACCTGCGGATCGCTCCAGTGTTTGCAGAGCCAGAAGAGCGAGTGGTGGGTGTAATACTAGGGGCAGGGACCTGACGTTAGTGACACCACACCAGTGCCGCAGTAAATAAAATGCTGTCATGGTTCTATAACAGTACTCGTGCAGATAACATGCTTTGTAAAAAAATATTGCCATTGTGGGATGAACCTTTCATTTTACCAAGCTGTCAGCATTTCATGGCTGGTGTGAAAATAGCATATAAACGTCAAGAATGTGAATGTCTTACATAAGACATTTAAATGGTCACTATCATTTCCAGAATCTTTGTATAAATAGAGCAAGCGGATATGAAATACTTTGTAATTTATCTTGTCAGAGAAATATGCTCTTTTCTTCATTTATAAGACACTTCTCCTCCTCTTCCTTTTCAGCTAAACAGCTTATATCAGTCTTGGTCAAAGTAAGGCCGAGTGCCTGATCACTAAAGTATCATGTCATAGCTCCTATTAAAAGCTTAGGAGAGGGAAGGTGGTAAGGATTAGAGGCAGGAACAGGGTGAGCCAATTACACAGGCTACTAGCAAATGAATTATCTCACTCTGGTGCTAGTTTCACAGCTACACAGCTAAGTACAGCCACTATCGATCTGAGGATGTAGGTTCTGTCTCTTCATGTAAGCTCAAACATTCTCAATGATCTTGAGATCAAGGCTCTGGGGGCATATCATGGATCAAATCAGATGAATGTCTTATGGTATTTCATAATGAATAAGTATCTGCCTGCTTTTCACATTGAGGACACCATTAACCCAAACCAAATCTTCAACTCCATTTGCTGATTCACCCTGTTTTCAACTTCCTGACCGGGCCATTTTTTTCAGTTCTGACCACTGTCAATTTATGAGGTCATAAGTCTGAAATGCTTCAACGGATCCTGGTGATTCTGAGGTAGTTTTCTCATGACATAATGTACTTTATGATAGTAGTATAATTTCTTCGATATGACTTGCATTTATTTGTGAAAAAACAGAAAATTGTGGTAAATGTAAAAATTTTTGAAATTTTCAAGCTTTTAGTTGTTATGCCCTTAAATTAGATAGTCATATCACACAAAATAGTTAATAAATAACAGTTCCCACATGTCTGCTTTACATCGACACAATTTTGGAAACATAATTTTTTTGTTTGTTTTAGGAGGTTATATGGGTTAAAATTTGACAGCGATTTCTCATTTTTCCAGCAAAATTTGCAAAACCATTTTTTTAGGGACCACCTCACACTTGAAGTAACTTTGAGGGGCCTATGTGACAGAAAATGCCCGAAAGAGACACCATGCTAAAAACTGCACCTCTCAAGGTACTCAAAACCATATTCAAGAAGTTTATTAAAAATTCAGGTGCTTCACAGGAATTTTTTAAATGTTTTAAAAAAAATAACATTTAACTTTTTTTCACAAAGAAATTACTTCAGATCCAATTTATTTTATTTGACTAAGGGTAACAGAAGAAATTGAACCCCAAAAGTTGTATAATTTGTCCTGAGTAAACTGATACCCCATATATGCAGGTAAACCTCTGTTTGGGCGCATGGCAGAGATCGGAAGGGAAGGAGTGCCATTTGATTTTTCAATGCAAAATTGGCTGAAATTGAGATCAGACAGTTTGTCACTTTTGGAGAGCCCCTGATTTGCCTAAACAGTGGAACCCCCCCCCCCCCCACTTCTAACTCCAACTCTAACTTTAACACACCCCTAATCCTAATCCCAACCCTAACCATAACCCTAACCACAAACCTAATCCTAACACACCTCTAACCCTAATCCCAACCCTAAGGCTAATCCCAACCCTAACCCTAATCCTAACCCTAATTCCAACCCTAACCTTAATTCCAACACCAACCCTAATCCCAACACTAGCCTTAATCCCAACCCTAACCCTAACTTTAGCCCCAACCCTAACCCCAGCCACAACTCTAACTCTAACGCTAACCCCAACCCCAATGGGAAAATGGAAATACATTTTTTTAATTTTATTATTTTTCCCTAGCTAAGGAGGTGATAAAGGGGGTTTGATTTACTATTTATACCAGGTTTTTATAGTGGGTTTATGCTTGGCAGCTGTCACACGCTAAAAGATGATTTTTATTGTAAAACATATTTTTTGCATCACCACATTTTGAGAGCTATAATTTATCCAGATTTTTGCCCACAGAGTCATGTGAGGACTTGTTTTTTGTAGGACGAGTTGAAATTTTTATTGGTACCATTTTTGGGCACATGAAATTTTTTGATCGCTTTTTGTTCCAATGTTTGGAAGGCAGAATAAGCAAAAACTAACAATTCAGGAATTGCTTTTTATATATAAATATATAATATATAATTTTTATATATTAAACAAGAAAAGGAAAGCCACTATAATGTATGCACACCACCAAAAGTTATAATAAGTCAAACAAGCTTTATTGGTAACATATAAAAACAATTAAAACCATACACACAAAACTCCCTCCATATACGTGTGCCCAACACTGCCCAATACACAATACTTCCATATAGTAGTGGAAAACATGCTTCAAATATGGCAGATAGTCAGATAGTATACACATATAAATAATTACTGGCAAAGCCGCCCTGTCCTGATCAGCAAAAGATATATCTGTCGATAGCAAAACCCTGTCAGGCTGCAGCTTACCCACAGCAAATAGTCCTCCAGGTATGTAATGAGTAGGGCACAAGCAAATACGGCCAAATAATTACCCCAAATAGGAAGAAGGAGAGGGGCTCTCCCTCCGTTGCCCTTCACTTGCTGGCTGCCCAGTCCTTGCTATATTGTCTCTATATTTTGTGAGCCTTCTGTCTGGATCACCTTCTAGCTGCCGCAGCATGTTCCCCTCTTTTGCTCAGGACGGGTGACAGCCGTGCTCCTTCTTCCTATTTGGGGTAATTATTTGGCCATATTTGCTTGTGCCCTACTCATTACATACCTGGAGGACTATTTGCTGTGGGTAAGCTGCAGCCTGACAGGGTTTTGCTATCGACAGATATATCTTTTGCTGGTCAGGACAGGGCGGCTTTGCCAGTAATTATTTATGTGTATACTATTTGATTATCTGCCATATTTGATGCATGTTTTCCACTACTATATGGAAGTATTGTGTATTGGGCAGTGTTGGGCACACGTATATGGAGGGAGTTTTGTGTGTATGGTTTTAATTGTTTTTATATGTTACCAATAAAGCTTGTTTGACTTATTATAACTTCTGGTGGTGTGCATACATTATAGTGGCTTTCCTTTTCTTGTTTATTATCTGCTCTGCATATTAGCCATTGTTTTGCACCCCCAATATATATTTATTTGTTTGATATCATTGTGGTGCGCCAACTAATTTTTCTATGATGCATAATTTTTATATATTGTTCCATGTGTGGTAAAATTGATAAGGCAGCTTTTCTTCGGGTCAGTATGATTACAGCAATACCTCACTTAATATTTTTTTATGTTTTGGTGCACAATAAAAACTATTTTATAGAAAAAAATATTATTTTTGCATTGCTTTATTCTGAGAGCTATAACTTTTTATTTTTCTGCTGATGGAGCTGTATGGTGGCTTGTTTTTTGCAGGACAATATGACATTTTCAGCAATGCCATTTTTTTTTACATACTTTTTTTGATTGCATTTTATTGCACTTTTTGTTTGGCAGTATGATGATAAAGCATTGCTTTTTGCCTCGTTTTTTTATGGTGTTCACTGAAGGGGTTAACTAGTGGCACAGTTTTATAGAAGGTATCGTTGCAAACATGGCGATACCAAATATGTGTACTTTTATTTTTTTATTTCTTTTATTTACATAAATAAATGAATTTATTGGAAAAATAATTTTTTTTTATCTTTATTTTAGGATTTAAAAAAACATAATTTTACACATTCTCATTTTTTTTAACTTTATAACATTGTCCCAGATTGGAACATCACTATATCATGTCAGATCGCTGTAGCACAGTATCAGATCAGCAATCTGACAGACAGTGTAGGAGGCATGCTGGCTCCTGCTCTCAGCAAGCACTGACAAGCCACCTCACTTAAGGACCTGGAAGAACCCCGTGGCCATCTTGGAGCCTGGGGAATAACACGATCGCATCGCATTGTTCTGGCGGGAGCCCCCTCCCTGCACGATCAGTCTCTATGCCACTGTCACTACTGACAGCGGCATCAGAGGGTTTAAATACCCACGATTGGTGCTAGTACTGATCGTGGGCAATGCTACTGGGTGTCAGGTGTCACATAAAGCCGTGAGCGATCATGCCGCTGTACCAGTACTGCTGTTTGCGGGACACAGTTCCCGAAGAGCAGTACTAGTACAGCACATGTCTGAATGGGGTTAAAGCTGCTCTAAGCTTGCATGGAACCTCCACCATGCTTCAGTGTTTCCTGTAGACACTCATTATTGTACAAGATCATGGGCACATTACAGCAACAAAGAACAAACTTACCATATTTTCTGGTGTATAAGACGACTGGGCATATAAGACAACCCCCAACTTTTCCATATAAAATATGGAATTTGGGATATACCCGCCGTATAAGACGGGGTCATCTTATACGCCCAGTCATCTTATACGGTGTGTGGTTCCCAGGGTCTGGAGGAGAGGAGACTCTCCTTCAGGCCCTGGGATCCATATTCATGTAAAAAATAAAGAATAAAAATAAAAAAACATGGATATACTCACCCTCGGACGGCCCCTGGCTCACAGCGCTGCTAGCGTCTCCCTCCGTTCCTGAGAATGCAGAGAGTGAAGGACTTTCGATGACGTTGCGGTCACATGAGCGGTCAGGTGACCGGTCACCTGACCGCGACGTCATTGAAGGTCCTTCACTCTCTGCATTCTCAGGAACGGAGGGAGACGCTAGCAGCGCTGTGAGCCAGGGGCCGTCCGAGGGTGAGTATATCCATGTTTTTTATTTTTATTCTTTATTTTTTACATGAATATGGATCCCAGGGCCTGAAGGTGAGTCTCCTCTTCTCCAGACCCTGGGAACCACACGCCGACATCCAGGATCGCTTCCTGCACACGCCGTACCCGGCGTATAAGACGACCCCCGACTTTTGGGACAATTTTTAGGGGTCAAAAAGTTGTCTTATAAGCCGGAAAATACGGTATTAAAGTTTAGGTTTAATATTCAAAAAGAACTACAGTTTAAAAAAGGTTGCAAAAGGTGAAAAAACAAAAATACATACTTAAACAGTTAAAAAAGATTAATAAAGAAATCTTACACAATTGGACTGTGATATATCTATGCTACGAAGTTGCCACCGAAAAGATTGTGGTAACGAATGACCATATGCAAGTGGTTCTTCCAGATCTGACCTTTATATGCGGTAGATGAGATATTAAGAAGGGCCTTACCCTTCTGTCCCCCCTCAGCTGAGGTAAGAGAGGGACAGCTGATTAGATTTCATTCTAAAACTCATTTCTGCTGTGGATCAGCAACTTCTATATAAATACTGTAATATGGGCGTCATCTTATCAAATAGCATTCAATACATACCGCACATGAATATGATATATACCTAAGAGATATTTCGCTATTGTACAATGTGTATTAGTGTTCAGTACGTAGGAATATGTGTTGGATAGTTGAATTTATTTCAACCTATTCAGGTTATGTTGTTCTATTTAAGAGCAAATAGACCATTTCCAGATATTTCATTTATTTGGTTATTTTTATAGTGTATTATTGAGTCTATAACTATTATTTCCCTGTGTGCAAAATTAATCAGAGAACTGTGAATCTCTATTCCTCCAGTTTATATGCCATGCACCACTGATGATGGATCATAAGAGTCATAAAGAGACTTTAACCACAAGTGAACTGTGTAACTCTGTGTGAAAGTAGAGGTCGGTTGACTCTTTTACTGGATGCTAACCATATTCCTCACTTCTTGACCATCAACCACTTCATTATTAATAGTTGCAGAAGAGAAAACCATGTTATATTAACTTGTCTCCATTTTTTAGGTAGATTAGGCATAATATTGAAATAGTTAAAAAAATAATTCTTTATTTAAATTTGTTCTGTTTTTACATTAACAACTAGAAGGGTCACCATAGGATTAGTTATCCTATTTTATTATGCTAAATTGTCAGCATTGCTATACAGACTAAGTCAGGTTTAGTAAAGTGTTGAAGATTTATGCTTTATACACAGAACAGAGTGCACAAAAAAAAACTGTATTCTATATGAAATTAACATATAAAAGAAAAAAAAGAGAGAACGCACTTCACATGGCATCGCTATTGAATAAAATTAGGAGATACAGTGAAAAACTCTCACCTGGTGTACTTATTCTGGGATCATAACATCCAAAATGGCATGCAAGGAATAAGGCAACAGCCAGACCTCTCCTTGCCTAGAATGTTTGGGATCTGGGAACAGACTAGGAAAATGAGTTGGTAGTACTGGATAATGAGAGTACTTGGTCGTTGCGCAACCCATAAACACTATCTTCAAGTTCAACTATAACTTTATTGAGGGGCAATACAAACCATCTTCATTAGGTAAGTAACACCAGTAATGTGAAAGTGGTTGCAGAATGGCTTAAATAGCATTCTGAAAAAGAAAAACACCTCTTTAGGTTAAGGGTCAGCAAAGCAACATACTGGCTGATGGTTCCCAGGGAACCAAATAGGAATAAATTAGCAGTTACATGATAAAGTAAATGAAAAACAGGAAAAAAAACCATAAATAATAAATATATGAATGAGACATACAGACAAGAGTAAATATTTAAATAGATAAAAGGATAAACATTTGTGTATGAATATACTTCTAAAAAAACAAAGAGAACACTAAAATACCCCATCCTAGATATCACAGAATTAAATATTCCAGTTGCAAATCTTTATTCATTACATAGTGGAATATATGGGAAAAAAGCATAACAATGATCAATGTAAATCAAAATTTATATCCCAGAGAGGTCTGGATTTGGAATGATACTCAAAATCAAAGTTGGAAAATCAAATTACAGGCTGATCCAACTTCAGTGGCAATGCCTCAAGACAAGGATATTATACTCGGTAGTGTGTGTGGCCTCCATGTGCCTGTATGACCTCCCTACAAAAAACTGGGCATAGTCCTGATGAGGCGGCGGATGTTGTCCTGAGGGATCTCCTCCCAAACTTGGATTAAAGCCTCAGTCAACTCCTGGACAGTCTATGGTGCAACGTGGCATTGGATGGAATGAGACATGATGTCCCAGATGTGTTCGATTGGATTCAGGTCTGGGGATGGGGAAGGCTAGACCATAGCATCAATGCCTTCATCTTGCAGGAACTGCTGACACACTTCAGCCACATGAGGCCTAGCATTGTCATGCATCAGAAGGAACCTAGGGCTCAGTGAACCTGCATATGGTCTCACAATGAGTCTGAGGATCTCATCCCGATACCTAGTAACATACCCAAACAGCAATGAAGGACAGCATCCAATCCGGGTGAAATATTCACAAAGAAAATCCATTATTATGCCAGATAAAATGCGACATTTCGACCATATAGGTCTTTTTCAAGCATACAGAACATCAATAATGGTGGACTTATATAGGAAGTGGAACACCAGCAGCCAATCCCCACACAAAGCCCGTCCATACATTAAATATAGTACAAAACACCTCATAGACATATTTATACAAAGATCATATCATATACATATCATACATTATAACAACACCACATAATTCATTAAAAAATTCTCAAATTTCTTATAAGAAAGACGGCTCCTAGTCACGCATCCGTGTCCACGGAAACCGTCTACCAATCTCAGTGACTGTCCTATTTACCATACCATTTCCCAACCAATGAAATTTAGTGTCTCACCTTAATGCCCCACATGTCTAATCTACCCCAATGAACGCTGTGTATATAAACTCCAATCACACAACATGCTCACGGTATCACATGTCTCAAAAGTGCCACTCACTCTAGCTGTCACATGTTATGTTTACAAACAACCCTCGGAGCCAAGAGATGTGCTGCCCAGCAGCCGTGTCAAACTGTGCACATGTTCTGACAAAAAAAAATGGCTCAATGTAGGGAAATGTTAACAAGACAATTTTATACAGCCTTGCAACTTATCATATTATGACTATGTCATTAATAAATATGAAGTGAGCATGTACACATTAGGTATAATCAAAAAGAGGGGAAAGAAGGGGAAAAAAAAGGAGGTGGGTCAAAAAGATCAATCAAAAAGGACAAGTCACTCAACCACATCCAGGATACACAATCCGCTTGTACCTTGATCATCTTATGTATACAAAACCTGAAAAGGAAAAGCACAAACATTAAAACCAATTAAAAACATACTTATACTCGAGAAAGACCACAGGAAAAACCCAGGAATTATCATATAACACATACTGTATTTGCAGATTATATTCAATGTTGAGTTCCCCAGGTTGTAGCGAACCCAATCTGGAGATCCATTTCAATTCCTTCTGCTTCAATAACTTAACTCGATCACCCCCCCTCCTAAGCGGTGGTACACTATCAATAACTCTGAATCTTAATTGACTAACAGCACGCTTGTTCTCACAAAAGTGTTTAGGGATGGGTAACTCTAACAACTTTGTCCTAATCGTACTTTTATGCTTCCCAATACGCGCCTTCATTTCCATTGTCGTCTCACCCACATATGTCAATCCGCAAGGACAGACTATCACGTAAATAACAAAACTAGAGGTACAGGTATACCTTTCTCTAATTACAATTTTTTTTTCCAGTATGTGGGTGATGAAAAGAGTCACCCTTCAACATGTTTCCACAGCAGGCACATCCAAGGCAGGGAAAATTCCCCATTCTTGGAGGACCAAGAGTTCTCTGTATGGAAATTTTTTCTGGACCTATATCAGAATGAACCAGTCTGTCTTTCAAATTACGTCCTGGTTTGTAGGAAAAAATGGGGGGCTGCTTAAATTCAGCTGTATTGGGAAAACCTCTGCTTAACAGATGCCAATGTCTCTTCAAAATTTTATTGACTTGGTTGCTAGCTGTACTGAATGTAGAAACAAAGGGGATACGTTTGTCATCATTCCTAACTTTCTTTGCCCTAACCTCAAGTCGTGTCAAATCCTTTACCTTATTCTTATACTCCATTACACTTTTACTGGGGTAACCCCTATCAATGAATTTTTTATACATATCATCTAGTATGTGGGTTGCAACTGTACTTCTAGGGGTGAGAGCAATGAAAAAAAGTGACCAAAACAGCAGAACCACTCCTTAATAGAGTGTAATGGACTGACCTGAGTTGGAGTAGTGATATTCCAACCACTAGGGGCAGTACCGGCATCATCAGGAAATAGCCAGAGGTCAATACATGGAGCAGCATAGTCAGGAAATAACCAGAGGTTGGTACATCGAAGGGAAGGAAGTGTAGTGCCAGGTTTAAGTAGAGTGTTCAATCAGGAGATCACAGAGTTGAGATACTCAGGAACTCGGGGTGGAGACAATCAGGAACCATACATGTGCTAGTATTTGGTTTAGCAAGGAACTGTCCAGCAAGTTGAATAGCTCAGAGGGAAGAGCTGCCACCTGGTGCACAAAAGCTGCTGGGTTTGAGTCCTGACATAGGAGTTGTCTTGCTCATTTCTACATGTTGTCTGTTCCATTTGCACAACAGCAGGAGAAATTGATTCACAATCAGTGTTGCTTCATAACTGGACCGGTTGATTTCACAGAAAATTGTGTTGTTTAAATGTTCCCTTTATTTTTTGAGCAGTGTATATAAAGAAATGGTGCTTAAATTAATGTGTACCTGAAGGGAAAATGTATATCTATATAATGGTTTTCCAATAATAATGTTATATAGGTAGTGACAAGGGACGCTTGTCCCTAAAAGTGTATATTTTTGGGAGTTGATACATAAGATAAAAATGTATATTTTTTGTCACCATACTCAAAATAGGAATAACAAGATAAATATGAGAAATGATTTAGACAAACTCTGCGAAAGACTATAAGGGTGCTTTCACATTGCATTCTTCTTCATGTTCAGTGGTGCCTTCATGGGTTTTCAAACCCCATGCAAAACATGATAGAAGCACATGCACAGACTGGGCCATATATTATAATGGTGCCGTCAGAGTCAGCGAGTGCTCTGATGTGCATCTTTTTCGGGCGTATATGCCAGCCATGTCCTGGATACATCTGTGTGTGGTGGCTCTTGAAGCAATGAGTCCAGCAGGAGTCCACTCCTTGTGAATACCCTAAATTTTTGAATGGCCTTTTCTTAACAATCCTTTCAAGGTTGCAGTTATCCGGATTGCTTGTGCACCTTTTTCTACTACACTTTTTCCTTACTCAACTTTCCATTAATATGTTTGGATACTACACTCTGTAAACAGCCAGCTTCTTTAGCAATGACCTTTTGTGGCTTACCCTCCTTGTGGAGTGTGTCAATGACTGCCTTCTGGACAGCTATAAATTCAGCAGTCTTCCCCATGATTGTGGAGCCTAGTGAAACAGACAAATGGACCTTTTTATATGCTTAGGAACCCTTTACAGCTATTTTTAGTAAGTTATTCTAATTTACTGAGATTATGACTTTTTGGTTTTCATTGGCTGTAAGCCATAATCATCAACATTAACAGAAAATAAACACTTGAAATAGATCAATATGTTTGTAATGACTCTATATAACATATGAGTTTCACTTTTTGTATTGAAGAACTGAAGTAAATTAACTTTTTGATGATATTCTAATTTTGCGAGAAGCACCTGTAAATGGCTATAACATACAATATTACTGTTATATACACAAATTGCCAATATAAAGGTATTTTCAAATGTACCCATAAAATGACGAGTGATAGAGCTACTATGTTAGGGCTAGCGGAACGCACCAAATAATAAGATAGATTAAGGTGCGTTCGCCCACCGTGCAGACATGGAACCTGCTGCCAAGTAATGACGGACTATATGGCGGTACAATGTGAATGCACACACGGGTTAACTTCACCCTGTGTGAAGGAAGCGAACCCTGTTAAGTCACAGGGCCGCGGTACCGCACACAAGAGCGCAAACAAGGAGTCACCAAGCTCAGTCCCAAGACTTGGGATCCGAGTCCGACTAGACTACTTGCGCTCGACCGCTAAGGGGGTGTCAGCGTAAACAAAGTAATAATAACAGATGCACGAGAGTGCATGCGGTGCCGCACTGGCGAACGCCACTAACCACCCAGGCTTGGGTCAGGAAAGCGCTGTGAAAGCGCACGGCGCCACACTGGCGGTCACAGCAATTAGACGCTGTAAGGTGTGTAACGTGCTGGTAGCTAAGTCGGGCGCTAGATAGCAATCACCCACTTTCCGCGAACAGTCATCCAATAGGGAGGGGATTTTAATTAACGACTTTCACTCACAACACACACACGTTTACAAATGTACACTAGCGCATGGCCGTGCGGTCATGCACAGCTTATATAGCTGCAGCACGTTCAGGACCTTCCAATAAAGGACCAATGGGAACCGCTGCAGCATCTGAGCATGTGACCCTCGATCTCCAATGGGAGATCTCACCCTGGGCATGCTCAGAAGGGAAAAAGCAGGACTTAGACCCCAAAAGCATCTGCTCGCCGCTGCCCAGCACTGGCTTCAATGGCAGAAGCAGGCAAAGGAGCAGTAATCCTATGCACAGAGTGAGACTGAGCAAGATGCTGGGAATGACGTCTCCGCTGAGCAGACTCCACTGCGGCTGGAGAAGAATGGGAGACCGCAGCAGAGATGGTTCAAGATTCCCCCTGTGCAGAGGCGGGAACTCAACACCTAACATACTGTCGCGCTCATCGCTACTCTAGATATCTGGAATGTCCGGCCCTCAAACATGAAGAAATTGTTGGTTAAAATGAATCTGAGGCTGTCTAAAATAAATACCCTTGTGTTTATAGAGATGGCGAAATCCTCTCTAAAATAGATTTCAGAACATTTAATACCAAAATGTTGAGAAACATTTGAATGTAATGATGATCCATCCATTGAAATGAGGCCATAACATTGGGTCCCATTTCATAGTTTTAAACCCTTCACATTCATGATGCGGCCAATTTCCATTTTTGTGTTTTTGCTTTTTCTTCACTTTCTTCCCAGAGCCATAACTTTTTTATTTTCCTGTCCATATAGACCCATGAGGGCGTGTTTTTTTTGTGGAAGAGTGGAGAAAATAAGTATTTGTTACACTGCCAATTTTTCAAGTTTTCCCACCTACAAGGAATGGAGAGGTCTTCAATTTTGTATCATAGGTACACTTCAACTGTGAGACACAGAATCTTAAAAAAATCCAGAAAATCTCATTGTATGATTTTTCCATAAATAATTTGCATTTTATTGCATGAAATAAGTATTTGATACAATAGGAAAACACAACTTAATATTTGGTACAGAAACCTTTGTTTACAATTACAGAGGTCAGACATTTCCTGTAGTTCTTGACCAAGTTTGCACACACTTCAGCAGGATTTTAGCTCACTCCTCCATACAGATCTTCTCCAGATCTTTCAGGTTTCTGGGCTGTCACTGGGCAACGTTAAGTTTCCGCTCCCTCCAAAGATTTTCTATTGGGTTCGGGTCTGGAGATTGGCTAGGCCACTACAGGACCTTTAAATGCTTCTTACGGAGCCACTCCTTAGGTGTGTTTTGAGCCATTGTCATGCTGGAAGACCCAGCTGCAACCCATCTTTAATGCTCTTACTGAGGGAAGGAGGTTATTATCAAAAATCTCACGATACATCCATTCTTCCTTCAATACGGTGCCGTCATCCTGTCACCTTTGCAGAAAAACACCTCAAAGTATGATGATTCCCACATCATGCTTCACTGTTGGGATGGTGTTCTTGGGGATGTACTCATCTTTCTTCTTCCTCCAAACCCGGCGAGTGGAGTAGAAACCAAAATTGTCTATTTTGGTCTCATCTGACCTCATGACCTTCTCCAATGCCTCCTCTGGATCATCCTGATGATCATTGGCAAACGTCAGAAGGGCCTGGACATATTCTGTCATGAGCATGGGGACCTTGCACACCCTGCCAGACTTTAATCCATAATGGCATTGTGTGTTACTTACGGTAATCTTTGAGACTTTTAGCCCAACTCTTTTCATGTCATTGACCAGTTCCTCCCATGTAGTTTTGAGCTGATTCCTGACCTTTCTCAAAATCATTCTTGCCCCACAAAGCGTGATCTTGCAAAGATCCACAGACTGAGGAAGATGTTGCCTTCTCGCCAAGCTGCTTGCCTATTATCCTATAGACAGCGCATTGGTCTTGGCCATGGTGAAGAGATTGGAGTGTGATTGAACTTGTTACCTGTATAAAAGACACCTGTGCACACAATCAAACAGGTGCAATTAATAAAGTTAATGATTCCAGAGTAGGAAGGCTTCTTAAACTAACAGGACTTTAAAAGCTAGAATTTTTGTTGGTTGGCAGGTGATCAAATACTTATTTCATGCAATAAAATGCAATTTAATTATTTAAAATTACACAATGTAATTTTCTGTTTTTTTATTTTTAGTTTCTGTCTCTCACAGTTGAAGTGTATCTATGATAAAATTTACGTACCTCTCCATTCTTTGAAGATGAGAAAACTAGCAAAATTGACAATGTATTAAATATTTATTTTCCCCACTGTAATGCACTGGACAATGGGAAAGCAAATTCCAAATGCCGAGAAATTGTGAAGCAAATTGCAATTTTGACATTGTTTTTAAGGAATTGTTTTTATATTGTACTAGCTGAGGAGCCCGGCGTTGCCTGGGCATAGTAAATATCTGTGGTTAGTCATAGCACCTCATGTCTCTTATTTTCCCATCGTGCCTCTCATTTTCTCCCTTACACCTCTCATTTTCTCCCTTACACCTCTCATTTTCCCCCTCACTCCTCTTATTTTCCCCCTCACTCCTCTCATTCCCCCCTAACACTTGTCATTTCAACCTCACATATGTCATTTTCCAATCACTCCACTATTTTCAGTCACTCCTCTCATTTTGCACTCACACCTTTTCATTTTCACCTCACACCCCTCATTTTCACCTCAGTATAGACATGTTTGTCATCTCCCTTATATATAGTATACACCTGTATGTCTTCTCTTGTATATAGTATATACCTGTATGTCATCTCCCCTGTAAATAGTATATACCTGCTGTATGTCATCTCCTCCTGTATATTGTATATACCCATGTGTCATCTCCTCCTGTATATATTATATACCTGTATGTCATCTCTTCTGTATATACTATATACCTGTATGTCATCTCCTGTATATAGTATATACCTGCATGTCATCTCCCCTGTATATAGTATATACCTGCTGTATGTCATCTCCTCCTCTATATACCTATGTGTCATCTCCTCTTTTATATAATATATACCTGTATGTCATCTCTTCCTGTATATAGTATATACGTGTGTCATCTCCTCCTGTATATAGTATGTACCTGTATGTCATCTCCTCCTGTATATAGTATATACGTGTGTCATCGCCTCCTGTATATAGTATGTATGTACATGTAAGTCATCTCCTCCTGTATATAGTATATACCTGTGTGTCATCTCCTCCTGTATATTTTATATACCTGTGTGTCATCTCCTCCTGTATATAGTATATACGTGTCATCTCCTCCTGTATATAGTATATACCTGTAAGTCATCTCCTCCTGTATATAGTATATACCTGTTTGTCATCTGCTCCTGTATATAGTATATACCTGTGTCATCTCCTCCTGTATATAGTATATACCTGTGTGTCATCTCCTCCTGTATATAGAATATACCTGTGTGTCATCTCTCCTGTATATAGTATATACCTGTGTGTCATCTCCTCCTGTATATAGTATATATCTGTGTGTCATCTCCTCCTGTATTAGACCGCGTTCACACGTTATTTGGTCAGTATTTTTACCTCAGTATTTGTAAGCTAAATTGGCAGCCTGATAAATCCCCAGCCAACAGGAAGCCCTCCCCCCTGGCAGTATATATTAGCTCACACATACACATAATAGACAGGTCATGTGACTGACAGCTGCCGTATTTCCTATATGGTACATTTGTTGCTCTTGTAGTTTGTCTGCTTATTAATCAGATTTTTATTTTTGAAGGATAATACCAGACTTGTGTGTGTTTTAGGGCAAGTTTCATGTGTCAAGTTGTGTGTGTTGAGTTGCATGTGGCGACATGCATGTAGAGACTTTTGTGAGATGAGTTTTGTGTGGCGACATGCGTGTAGCAACTTTTTATGTGTCGAGTTGCATGTGATAGATTAGTGTAGCAAGTTGTGTGCAGCAAGTTTTGCGCCTAGCGAGTTTTGTGCGTGGCGAGTTTTATGTGTGGTGCGTTTTGAGTATGTGCAAGTTTTGTGTGAGGCAACTCTTGCATGTTTTGCAACTTTTGTGCATGTGGCAATTTTTCCGCGTGTGCAAGTTTTGCACGTGTGGCGAGTTTTGCGTGAGCCTAGTTTTGCATGTGGCGAGTTTTGCACATGGCGAGTTTTCAGCGGCGACTTTTGTGTTTCGACTTTTATGTGGCGAGGTTGGTGTATGTGTTCAAGCACGTGGTAGTTTGTGGCGCCTTTTGTGTGTGTGTTCATATCCCCGTGTGTGGTGAGTATCCCATGTTGGGGCCCCACCTTAGCATCTGTACGATATATACTCTTTGGCGCCATCACTCTCACTCTTTAAGTCCCCCTTGTTCACATCTGGCAGCTGTCAATTTGCCTCCAACACTTTTCCTTTCACTTTTTCCCCATTATGTAGATAGGGGCAAAATTGTTTGGTGAATTGGAAAGCGCGGGGTTAAAATTTTACCTCACAACATAGCCTATGATGCTCTCAGGCTCCAGACATGTGACTGTGCAAAATTTTGTGGCTGTAGCTGCGACGCCTCCAACACTTTTCCTTTCACTTTTTCCCCATTATGTAGATAGGGGCAAAATTGTTTGGTGAATTGGAATGCGCGGGGTTAAAATTTTGCCTCACAACATAGCCTATGACGCTCTCGGGGTCCAGACGTGTGACTTTGCAAAATTTTGTGGCTGTAGCTGCGACGGTGCAGATGCCAATCCCAGACATACATACATACACTCATAAACACACACATTCAGCTTTATATATTAGATATTATGTGATAAAATTACCTCACAATATGATTCTTCTCATCAGTATGATTAAGACGATTACAAATGTGCATTTTTTTAAAATTATTTTTATGGTGAAAAGAAAAATTAGAAGTTTGAAAAGAAAAATGTTTGGGGTTGTGTTGCCATTTTCTGAGACTCATAACTTTTTTTTTCGGTTTATGGAGCTGTGTGATGATCAAAGTTTCTTTGGTACTATTCAGTAATAGATATGACATTTTGATCTATTGTTATATAACTTTTTGTGGTATTGCAGCGACTGAAAAAAATGTAATTTTGGCGTTCTTCAATTTTTTCGTTTATAGTGTTTAGCAATCGGTTTACCTATTTTTAAAAATTTTGATAGATTGAACTTCTAATAGGGGAAAAAGGAGGTGATTTCAATTTTCATGTTTTTTTATTTTTTCATATTTTGAAAACTTTTTACTTTTCACTGTGCTTGTTGGTCCCTTTAGGGGACTTGAACATGTGATTATGTGATCACTTGTGCTATATACAGCAATGCCACAATAATGCTGCATATAGTAAAAAATTGTGATCTCCTTTGAAGTCCAGCCACAGGCAAAGTTTCAAGGGAGCTACATAATAACAAGCACTGAGGTCTTCAGCAAACTCCTGGCGGTCATAGTAATCATGTCACGGGCACGCTGATGGGGGTATGGAGTGGAGCACCCCCCAGAGTTTGACAGTAGCATTTAACATGTTAACAAGCACCACACACAATTGTTACAGGCAGGTCCTGGCTGTAACACTCAGCCATTTCCTGTTGAGTATGTGGTGAGCTTTCACCATGAGCTCATCTTGTGAGCTTAGCATTCTGATCACTGCTACATCTACAGCAGATAATATAGGAGTTCTATCAAAACTACACCAAGCAGCCCAGTAAGTGATACATCTCTGGATTCAGGCTCACTTTCCAAATATTATAATGCTCTTGGATTATATAGCAAAGACATGCTGGTAGATTCTTCTTTGCGGGCATTTACTTGCCCCCTCTGTGACTTTGCCCAAGAGTAATAATAGTAATTTTATTCCTATAGCGCCAACATATTTGGCAGCACTTTACATTTTAGAGGGGACATTTACAGATAATAATTGGCATTACAGAATCAGAATCATAAGAAGGCATAGTCAAAGAGTGAGGAAAAAAGTAATTGCCCACACTTTAAGTCAAACACAGGTATTTTCAGCATGACCTGATGAGGCTTGGTGTATCTCAGTTGATCATGCTGAGAACTATTGACTCCATTCTGTCCTTGCCATTACAGAACTGGGAGAGATGAGAGTTGCAGTGTTGGAGCATCTGATGCACTGAAGATCAGTGTGAGGCAGTATCAGTTTTTGTCACTGACAACACTCTGGACCTACTACAGGTGTCAGGGTGTAAGGAGATTAATTGTATACTCTGACACCTGCAGTTATTACAGAGTGTTGTATATGACAAATGCTTCTCCCACCATGATTTTCATTGTGCCAGGTGCTCTGACAAATGCTGCTCCCACCATGATTTTCATTGTGCCAGGTGCTCTTACTCTGCAGCTCTCCTCTTCTAGCTTTGATTTGTAATGACTGGAATGAGAAGTTCTCAAAGTGATCAAGTGAGACATATCAAGTCTCACCAGATTTGATGAAAATGACTGTGTTTGACATTCTGCGCGGGGATTTGCTTCTTTTCCCCCTCTATGATGCTGTCTTCTTATTATTGGGCAGTTTCAAAGAGAGGAAAAAATAAATGCCCACCTTTCTGTTAATGCCGCCTTGATTGAAGAGGAAATTTATATATTGGGTGCTCGAAATTTCAAATGCCAATGTCAAGGCAAAAGACTGTGAAAAAAACACTTTGAACAGCTCCTCAACCCATTTTTAGTGGTGTTTACAGTAATTTTAAGTCCTCTTAAACACCTTCTTGTCTTATAGCATTAAAACATGACACTGTGATATAGCCAAAAGTATTCTTTACAATCCGTTTTAGTATTATAAAAAAAGATAACCTTTTTTCTATTATTTTTCTTTTTTTAATTGTTAGTTACAAGTGTATTCTGTGTATTTTTATTAAATTATTTTCCAGTTGACTGCTATGGAAACTGCCTACTGTTTTGGACTGTTATTTATACGTAAGGCCATTAGTATTAATAAGGTAATATTTCTAAAATCATTACTATTACTGTTTTGCACAGCATCATCGTGTGATCAGGAGCTCCAGTCTGCCCTTGAGGAAGCCAGACAACCAAAGAATGAAAATGTAGTCATTCCTGAGTGTGCAAATGGAGGGTTATACAAGCCTGTACAATGTCACCCATCCACAGGATACTGCTGGTGTGTCCTTGTAGACACTGGTCGACCCATACCAGGAACATCCACAAGGTAAAATTATTTATAATTGCTTAAAATCTGAATAGCACTAATCTACAAATTTCCTGATTAAATTAAATATAAAACCTTGAACTTTAGATTTGCTAATATATGACTAATATAAGCAGCCAAGGCATCAACTACACTATGTGAATGCAGCCATCTTCATCTTATGGTTTATCACATTCAGTGTCTACACATTGGAAAAACGGGCAGCCATCCGCCTTTATTGACAGTGTAAGGGTGCTATATACAGGCAATTTTACTTTTTCTTGTACTATCTCACAATTTCATGCAATTACTGATTTACACCCATAGAGTAGAAAATTGTTTTACGTTACAGTTAGAAATAATGTATAAAGATGTGATAGACGCTTGTTTTACTGCTCATAGACGTATCATAGTCTGCCTACTCTTCCTTGTATTATTACATTTTTCCTTACATTTACTATATTGCTACTATGTACAGTGATTCAAAACACCTTTTGTTATAGTTGCATAAAATATATTTAATAGCTATAAAACCATTATATTAAGTACATGATATTGAAAATAATAGATAGCTGCATCAGAGGCGTAGCTAGGGTTTTGGCTCAGGGGGGGCAAAGTTTCTGAGTGGGCCCCTAACCAGGTAACCTTGATTACAACTCGGTGGAGGAGAACCTCAGCAGATGACCACGCTATTACTGATGATAATCTCTATATAACGACCAACATGGATATTACCGCCATATGGTCAGTGGTAGATACTAGCCCTGCAGAACAGATCACAGCACAGTTACAGATAATGTCTTACCGCTGACATTCTTTATGATGGAGTCGTCACTTTTCCCGTCTTTACCATCTTGCCCAGACCGACATGACAACTTCTTCCAGTAACGACTCGGCTGTAGAAAATACAACAAAGACACGTTTCACTTCTCATATTCCAGCCCCATCACCATCTATTCCCAACCTGCACAAACTCCTCATCCTGCTGATACCCCAATACTGAGCCGCTGCTGCCATATGTGACCCTATTACTGCCCCTGATACCCCAATACTGAGCCGCTGCTGCCCTATGCGACCCTATTACTGCACCTGATACCCCAATACTAATCCCCACACTGTATGATGACCCTCTAGATAGCCTCCATATAGTATAAAGCACCAGATCGTCCTCAATATAGTATAATGCACCAGATTGTCCTCAATATAGTATAATGTACCAGATAGTGTTCAATATAGTATAACATAGTAACATAGTTATTAAGGTTGAAGGAAGACTCTAAGTCCATCTAGTTGAACCCATAGCCTAACCTAACATGCCCTAACATGCCCTAACATGTTAATCCAGAGGAGGCAAAAACCATGTGGCAAATGGTAAGCTCCACTTTGGGGAAAAAATTCCTTCCCAACTCCACATACGGCAATTAGACTAGTTCCCTGGATCAACGCCCTATCATGGAATCTAGTTAATATACCCTGCAACATTATACTTTTCAAGAAAGGCATTCAATCCCCTCTTAAATTTAAGTAATGAATGACTCATTAAAACATCATACGGCAGAGAGATCCATAGTCTCACTGCTCTTACAGTAAAGAACCCACATATGTTATTATGCCTAAACCTTCTTTCCTCCAGACGTAGAGGATGCCCCCTTGTCCCTGTCTCAGGTCTATGATTAAAAAGATAATCACAAAGGTCTTTGTACTGTCCCCTCATATATTTATACATTAAAATAAGATCACCCCTTAGTCTTCGTTTTTCCAAACTAAATAGCCCCAAGTGGTGTAATAACCTATCTTGGTATTGCAGACCCCCCAGTCCTCTAATAAGCTTGGTCACTCTTCTCTGCACCCGCTCCAGTTCAGCTATGTCTTTCTCATTCACTGGAGACCAGAACTGTGCACAGTATTCTAAGTGTGGTCGAACTATTCACTTGTATAGAGGTAAAATTATGTTCTCCTCATGTGCATCTATGCCTCTTTTAATGCATCCCATTATTTTATTTGTCTTTGTAGCAGCTGCCTGACACTGGCCACTAGTGTTGAGCATTCCGATACCGCAAGTATCGGGTATCGGCCGATACTTGCAGTATCGGAATTCCGATACCAAGTTCCGATACTTTTGTGGCATCGGGAATCGGTATCGGATCCATATTAATGTGTAAAATAAAGAATTAAAATAAAAAATATTGATATACTCACCTCTCCGGAGGCCCCTGGACATCACCGCTGGTAACCGGCAGCCTTCTTTGCTTAAAATGAGCGCGTTTAGGGCCTTCCATGACGTCATGGCTTCTGATTGGTCGCGTGCCGCTCATGTGACCGCCACGCGACCAATCACAAGCCGCGACGTCATTCTCTGGCCCTAAACTCCTCATTCTAGGAATTTAGGACCTGAGAATGACGTCACGGCTTGTGATTGGTCGTGTGGCGGTCACATGAGCGGCACGCGACCAATCAGAAGCCGTGACATCATGGAAGGCCCTAAACGCGCTCATTTTAAGCAAAGAAGGCTGCCGGTTACCAGTGGTGATGTCCAGGGGCCTCCGGAGAGGTAAGTATATCAATATTTTTTATTTTAAGTCTTTATTTTACACATTAATATGGATCCCAGGGCCTGAAGGAGAGTTTCCTCTCCTTCAGACCCTGGGAACCATCAGGATACCTTCCGATACTTTGTGTCCCATTGACTTGTATTGGTATCGGGTATCGGTATCGGCGATATCCGATACTTTTCGGGTATCGGCCGATACTATCCGATACCGATACTTTCAAGTATCGGACGGTATCGCTCAACACTACTGGCCACTGAATATGAGTTTGTCATCCACCCATACACCAAGGTCTTTTTTATTGACGGTTTTGCCCAGAGTTTTAGAATTAAGCGCATAGTTGTACATCTTATTACTTCTCCCCAAGTGCATGACCTTATATTTATCCCCATTAAAGCTCATTTGCCATTTATCAGCCCAAGCTTCTAGTTTACATAAATCATCCTGTAATATAAAATTGTCCTCCTCTGTATTGATTACCCTGCAGAGTTTAGTGTCATCTGCAATTATTGAAATTCTGCTCTTAATGCCCTCTACAAGGTCATTAATAAATATGTTAAAAAGAAGAGGGCCCAACACTGACCCCTGTGGTACCCCACTGCTAACCGCGACCCAGTCTGAGTGTGCTCCATTAATAACTACCCTTTGTTTCCTATCCCTGAGCCAGCTCTTAACCCACTTACACATATTTTCCCCTATCCCCATTATTCTCATTTTATGTATCAACCTTTTGTGTGCCACCATATCAAAAGCTTTTGAAAAGTCCATATACACTACGTCCACTGGGTTCCCTTGGTCCAGTCCGGAACTTACCTCTTCATAGAAGCTGATCAGATTAGTCTGACATGAACGGTCCCTAGTAAACCCGTGCTGATACTGGGTCATGAGGTTATTCCTCTTCAGATACTCCACTATAGCATCCCTTAGAATGCCCTCCAGAATGTTACCCACAGTAGAGGTTAAGCTTACTGGCCTATAATTGCCGAGTTCAGTTTTTGTCCCCTTTTTGAATATTTGCACCACATTTGCTATACGCCAGTCCTGTGGTACAGACCCTGTTATTATGGAGTCTTTAAAGATTATAAATAATGGTCTCCCCATAGGCCTACTCTATATTTTATAATGCACCCCCCATAGGCAGACTCTATAGCACAAGGCAGCACCAATAGGCAGAGTCTGTAGTATAAGGCAGCACCCCATAGGCAGACCCTGAAGTATAAAACAGCACCCCTATAGGCAGACCCTGTACTATAAAGGCAGCACCCCTATAGGCAGACCCTGTAGTATAAGACAACAACTGCATAGGCAGACCCTGTACTATAAGGCAGCACCCCTATAGGCAGACCCTGTACTATAATGCAGACCCCCACATAGGCAGACCATGTAGTATAATGCAGACCCCCCCAAAGGCAGACCCTGCAGTATAAGGCAGACCCCCCCATAGGCAGACCCTGTAGTATTAGGTAAACCCCCACATAGGCAGACCCTGTAGCATTAGGCAGACCCCCACAGGCAGACCCGGTAGTATTAGGCAGACCCCCCATAGGCAGACCCTGTAGTATTAGGCAGACCCCCATAGGCAGACCCTGTAGTATTAGGCAGACCCCCTCCCATAGGCAGACCTGTAGTATTTGGAAGACCCCCCATAGGCAGACCCTGTAGTATTAGGCAGACCCTCCCATTGGCAGACCCTGTAGTATTACGCAGACCCCCCATAGGCAGACCATGTAGTATTAGGCAGACCCCCAAATAGGCAGATCCTGTAGTATTAGGCAGACCCCCTCCCATAGGCAGACCCTGTAGTATTAGGCAGACCTCCCCCATAGGCAGACCCTGTAGTATTAGGCAGACCCCCCATAGGCAGACCCTGCAGAATAAGGATAAGGCAGACACCCCATAGGCAGACCCTGTAGTATTAGGCAGACCCCCTCCCATAGGCATACCCTGTAGTATTAGGCAGACCCCCCATAGGCAGACCCTGTAGTGTTAGGCAGACCCCCATAGGCAGACCCTGTAGTATTAGGCAGACCCCCTATAGGCAGACCCTGTAGTATTAGGCAGCACCCCATAGGCAGATTCTGTAGTATAAAGGCAGCACCCCTATAGGCAGACCCTGTAGTATAAGACAACAACCCCATAGGCAGACCCTGTACTATAAGGCAGCACCCCTATAGGCAGACCCTGTACTATAAGGCAGACCCCCACATAGGCAGACCATGTAGTATAATGCAGACCCCCCAAAGGCAGACCCTGCAATATAAGGCAGACCCCCCATAGGCAGACACTGTAATATAAGGCAGACCCCCACAGGCAGACCCGGTAGTATTAGGCAGACCCCCCATAGGCAGACCCTGTAGTATTAGGCAGACCCCCATAGGCAGACCCTGTAGTATTAGGCAGACCCCCTCCCAGAGGCAGACCCTGTAGTATTAGGAAGACCCCCCATAGGCAGACCCTGTAGTATTAGGCAGACCCTCCCATTGGCAGACCCTGTAGTATTACGCAGACCCCCCATAGGCAGACCCTGTAGTATTAGGCAGACCCCCAAATAGGCAGATCCTGTAGTATTAGGCAGACCCCCTCCCATAGGCAGACCCTGTAGTATGAGGCAGACCTCCCCTGTTATGATAAGATAATTCAGTACCACAATGGACATAGAGGTCAGAGCACATACAGTGACCTGACAATAACCCCAAAACATAGAACGAGCTCTGAGACGTGGGAACTCTGCTGACCGCAATCCCTAATCCTCTCCAACCACACTAGAGGCAGCCGTGGATTGCGCCTAAAGCTCCCTATGCAACTCGGCACAGCCTGAGAAACGAGCTAGCCTGAAGATAGAAAATAAGCCTACCTTGCCTCAGAGAAATACCCCAAAGGAAAAGGCAGCCCCCACATATAATGACTGTGAGTTAAGATGAAAAGACAAACGTAGAGATGAAATAGATTTAGCAAAGTGAGGCCCGACTTTCTGAACAGAGCGAGGATAGGAAAGGTAACTTTGCGGTCAACACATAACCCTACAAAAACCCACGCAAAGGGGGCAAAAAGACCCTCCGTACCGAACTAACGGCACGGAGGTACACCCTCTGCGTCCCAGAGCTTCCAGCAAGCGGGAAAAAACAAATAGACAAGCTGGACAGAAAAAACAGCAAACAAAATAGCAAAGCAGAACTTAGCTATGAAGAGCAGCAGGCCACAGGAACGATCCAGGAGGAAACAGGTCCAATACTAGAACATTGACTGGAGGCCAGGATCAAAGCACTAGGTGGAGTTAAATAGAGCAGCACCTAACGACTTCACCACATCACCTGAGGAAGGAAACTCAGAAGCCGCAGTACCACTTTCCTCCACCAACGGAAGCTCACAGAGAGAATCAGCCGAAGTACCACTTGTGACCACATGAGGGAGCTCTGCCACAGAATTCACAACACTCCCCCATAGGCATACCCTGTAGTATTAGGCAGACCCCCCATAGGCAGACCCTGTAGTGTTAGGCAGACCCCCCATAGGCAGACCCTGTAGTATTAGGCAGCCCCCCCTCATAAGCAGACCCTGAAGTATTAGGCAGACCCCCCATAGGCAGACCATGTAGTATTAGGCAGACCCCCTATAGGCAGACCCTGTAGTATTAGGCAGCACCCCATAGGCAGATTCTGTAGTATAAGGCAGCACCCCTATAGGCAGACCCTGTACTATAAAGGCAGCACCCTTATAGGCAGACCCTGTAGTATAAGACAACAACCCCATAGGCAGACCCTGTACTATAAGGCAGCACCCCTATAGGCAGATCCTGTATTATAAGGCAGACCCCCACATAGGCAGACCATGTAGTATAATGCAGACCCCCCCAAAGGCAGACCCTGCAGTATAAGGCAGACCCCCCATAGGCAGACACTGTAATATAAGGCAGACCCACCATAGGCAGACCCTGTAGTATTAGGTAAACCCCCACATAGGCAGACCCTGTAGCATTAGGCAGACCCCCACAGGCAGACCCGGTAGTATTAGGCAGACCCCCCATAGGCAGACCCTGTAGAATTAGGCAGACCCCCATAGGCAGACCATGTAGTATTAGGCAGACCCCCTCCCATAGGCAGACCCTGTAGTATTAGGAAGACCCCCCATAGGCAGACCCTGTAGTATTACGCAGACCCCCCATAGGCAGACCCTGTAGTATTAGGCAGACCCCCAAATAGGCAGATCCTGTAGTATTAGGCAGACCCCCTCCCATAGGCAGACCCTGTAGTATTAGGCAGACCTCCCCCATAGGCATACCCTGTAGTATTAGGCAGACCCCCATAGGCAGACCCTGTAGTGTTAGGCAGACCCCCCATAGGCAGACCCTGTAGTATTAGGCAGCCCCCCTCATAAGCAGACCCTGTAGTGTTAGGCAGACGCCCCATAGGCAGACCCTGTAGTATTAGGCAGCCCCCCTCATAAGCAGACCCTGTAGTGTTAGGCAGACGCCCCATAGGCAGACCCTGTAGTATTAGGCAGACCCCCATAGGCAGATTCTGTAGTATAAGGCAGCACCTCTTAAAAAAATAAATACTTCTCTTCTTCCTGGTTCCTGCGCTGCTCTGAGCTCCCGCTCGTCTCAGCGCCGGGCAGCGACGCATCGTGCCCCTTGCCTCAGACGCTGACAGGGGGATGATGGGGAAGGAGCGCAGCATCCCTTCCCTCATCATTGCGATCAGTTGTATCGGCTAAATGCTGATACAGCTGATCTTCCGATGACGGCGGGAGGCCCACTGCTGGCACCAGGCCCCCCGCCTGCTCAGGGGCCCCATAGTGGCTGGCGGCAGAGCAGGGAGATCGATTCTCCCTGCTCTGCATCAGAAGGTAAGAGTTACAGTAGCGTAGCTCCGGGTGGGCCCCCTCTGAGAACCGAGCCCGGGGTGCCCGCACCCTCTGCCCCCCGGTAGCTACGCTACTGAGCTGCATACAATATATTTTGATCAAATCAGATGCCTCCCTGGTGGCATTGCATGATTGATAAGTATCTGCTTCTATTTTTTATCATTTTGGACATAAAGAAATGGATATTGAAAATCATAAGCGCATTGGTCATCAAAGGAAACTTGGGGGGTGATATAAACCTTTTTTCACCATATTTTCATTTTTATAACATGAAAAAGAATACATATTAAGCATATTTTAAACTTTACTCTTTGGCCTGAACTATGGGGCTGGGAGAGGATCGTTAAATTTCCATATGTAAAAATGTTCTTACAGATTTCCTTTTCAGAAGTGCTCCATCTGTACATTAATCTGTGTATTACAGATAATGACTAACTATTTCCCTTGAAAAGGGGTGGGCAATTAATTTTCCTAAGGAGCCACATGAGAGACCATGTGTCACGCATGCGCCCAGACTGGTTGGCACGGGCATACGGGGGGGTGGCCCCACTGGACCACAGACCAAACTTCCCTGGAAGGGGCGTAACTAAGTAGCTTCCTAGGTGTTCGCTGGAGCCTCTGATGGTGAGGTCAGACTTGTGCAATAGGAAGCTACCAGGTGCCACTCCAGGGTGATGTCCGGCTGTGGCTGCTGATCCCACTAAGGAACGGAGCGGGCACGGCTGGCACTCTGGCTGACAGGCGGGCACGGCTGGGACACAGGCAGGCAGATGGGTACAACAGACACTAGCAGGCAGGCGGACACGGCTGGCTCTCTGGTAGGCAGGCGGGTACGGCTGGAACATAGGAAGAACCGGTAAGGACCGGTCTGCAGGCAGGTATGTGAAACAGGTTGAAACCTGTTCAGACAGGAGGACTAAGTAACAAGTAGAGAAAGACCGCAAGAGCGGATGCAGAGCGAAAGCACAAGAGCTAGAATCAAGAACAGAAACGCAGGAGGCTGAGTACGAGTAGAAGGTGGAGCAAAGAGAAGAGAAGGCGAAGGCAGAGCCAAGGGTGGAGATGCTGGAGGCGGAGCCAAGGGCGGAGATGCTGGAGGCTGAGCCAAGAGCGGAGACGCTGGAGGCGGAGCCAAGAGCGGAGACGGAGCCAAGAGCGGAGACGCTGGAGGCGGAGCCAAGAGCAGAGACGCTGGAGGCGGAGCCAAGAGCGGAGATGCTGGAGGCGGAGCCAAGAGCGGAGACGCTGGAGGCGGAGCCAAGAGCGGAGACGGAGCCAAGTGAAGAAACGCAGGAGGCGGAGCCAGGTAGAACCGCAAAGAGCGGAGCCAGATAGAACCGCAAAGAGCGAAGCCACAGAGCAAAGCCACAGAGTGCGAAGCAAGATCAGAGTGCAGAGCAGAGAGCAAAGCCACAGAGTGTAAAGCAAGGTCAGAGTGCAGAGCAAAGTTACAGAGAGCAGAGCTGAGGGAAAAGCTGAGAGAAACAGAAGCACAGGTTGTGGTAGAACTGAGCAAAGAGAAGCAGAGCCACAGACAGTAGCGAACAGAGCAGAAAAGGCAAACCAAGACAGATATAAACAGACAGTGGAATATGACTAGACTAAGACAGAGTCAGGAACAAGACAAGACACAGACAAAGACACAAGCCAGGGTATGATGCCCCTCTGGGTGGCAGACAAAGGCCAGGGTACGAAGCCCCGCTGGGTGGCTACACAAGACAGAGACCAGGGTACTAAGCCCCACTGGGTGGCTACACAGGACACAGACCAGGGTACAACTCTCCCCTGGGTGGCAGACAAGAGAGAGTAAACGAGACAGGACCTGGCACCACAGCAGCTAAGAACTGACTGAGGGAGTAAGATTGTGTGAGACATGTGAGGCCATGCTGTGATGCCAGCAGAGTTGTTACAGTACCCCCCCTTTACGGCCCCTCTTCTTCAAGCCCGCTAGAAGAACTTGTAGAAGAAGGATAGGAGCACACATAGTCCAGGCCAACATGACATCTTCAGGGTAGAATAAGGCAGGCGGGTCACCAGGAATGTCATAAAACAAAGTCTCTTGGTGCTCAACAGGGTTAGCTTCCACAATGAGCTGGACTACCTCCTTCAGGTAGACAGGTAACAGGGAATTGAATGCTGCTGTCTTAACATCTTCACCAGCCGGACACATGGAAACTGGAAGCCTTCTCATAGGATTCAACTTTTGCCCGACAGGTAGCAGAGATGTTCTTAAGTACGGAACACAAGAAAAGTCATTAGAGATGAGAGTGGAGAACAACAGCTCCACCGGGTCAGAGAAAAATTGAGGTGAACAAACTTCTGTTTTGAAATCTTCACCAGCCGGCCACAAGGACGCTGAAGGTATCCACATAGGAACCATCTTCTACCCGTTATCCAGAAGAAATCGTCCAAACGGCGGGGATGTTCCTAGGAAAGGATTACAGGAATAGTCGTGGGAGATGTGTGGAGAGATAGTCACCGCTTCCCCATCTTCAGTGACGTCAGCACACCTTGACTCGATGACTAACTGTTTACTGGTATAGTCATTGGAGATGTGTGGAGACCTCGTCACCGCTTCCCCATCTTCAATGACGTCAGCACACCTTGACTCGACGACTAACTGTTTACTGGTATAGTCATTGGAGATGTGTGGAGACATCGTCACCGCTTCCCCATCTTCGGTGACGTCAGCACACCTTGACTCGACGACTAGCAGACCAGCTGAAGAAGATGACACTGCTGAGTGTCTTTGACGCATGGGAACCAGACACTTCTCAAGACTGGGTAAGTTCAAACAAAGCACTTTACTGGAACTCTTGACCAGAGCGGGTGGTAGAGTCCTTGGCTCAGAATGACCCATGGGCATAACAGACAGCATACGGAAAACAAACTTCTTCGTGCATAAGGCTCCAACTTGGAGCTGTAGTTGTCCTTGCAGGACTAGACTGCTCTTTAGCAGGGCTCGGCCATTATCAGGCAACGCCCACACCAGGTTCTGGAGCTGTAGAACGGAGACCATACACTGACTCCGAATGATAGGCAGCTTAAACACACCAAAGCTACCAGAAGGCAGAGAAACAGTCATTAACTTTGACGGAGAGGAAGTACTCTCGCCAGGGGCAGCCTCTCCTACTGGCCCAGGGTTTTGGAGTACAGGCTTCACAGCGCATAGACCATCTGAATGTTCTTTACAACCAGAGGGATACCGTATTTCAATCTCAGCACCAGATTCAGGCTGCAGATTTGCCAGACCCCTTTTATTAGACCTCTTGGATCTTGCTCGGGTGGCCGTTTTGGCGGGTTGTGGAACAGATAAGTCTTGGACGGTCATGGACGGAAGTGACGGTTTACCTACAGGTTTCTTTCGTCTGGACTGTCTCTGTGAGCTTGAAGGGGAAGACTTTTCAGGAGATGCAGCACTTGGCTCATCGAAGGCTTTACAGAAGGCCACCAGGAAGGCCGGCAGATTCGAGATGATGGGGTCCCCTGCTTCCCAAAGGGGGTCGCACCACATCAAAGCATCTCCTCTAAGGTAGGCCATTAAGAAACCTACTTTCAACCAGTCAGTGGGGAATTGGGGAGCATGCCACTTGAAATAATGCAAGCACCGCTCCAGGAACACACGACATTGCTTTGGGTCCCCATAGTAGCATGGAGGATCTGCTGGCTTGGATTCGTCATTAGGAGCGCAGGCTTGAAGTCGATCAAACAGCTCATTAGAGATGACAATTGGGGATGGAGCAGTGAAGGACTGGCTTTCAGACTGGGTAAACATTTTCCTCGGAGGCCAATACTGGCAAGAAGAGAGTTCATCTTGTTCCGAGAGCGAAGGCACATGGGACTCAGCGAGGACCATGGCCTGTGCAAACTGTCACGCACGCGCCCAGACTGGTTGGCACGGGCATACGGGGGGGTGGCCCCACTGGACCACAGACCAAACTTCCCTGGAAGGGGCGTAACTAAGTAGCTTCCTAGGTGTTCGCTGGAGCCTCTGATGGTGAGGTCAGACTTGTGCAATAGGAAGCTACCAGGTGCCACTCCAGGGTGATGTCCGGCTGTGGCTGCTGATCCCACTAAGGAACGGAGCGGGCACGGCTGGCACTCTGGCTGACAGGCGGGCACGGCTGGGACACAGGCAGGCAGACGGGTACAACAGACACTGGCGGGCAGGCGGACACGGCTGGCTCTCTGGTAGGCAGGCGGGTATGGCTGGAACATAGGAAGAACCGGTAAGGACCGGTCTGCAGGCAGGTATGTGAAACAGGTTGAAACCTGTTCAGACAGGAGGACTAAGTAACAAGTAGAGAAAGACCGCAAGAGCGGATGCAGAGCGAAAGCACAAGAGCTAGAATCAAGAACAGAAACGCAGGAGGCTGAGTACGAGTAGAAGGTGGAGCAAAGAGAAGAGAAGGCGAAGGCAGAGCCAAGGGTGGAGATGCTGGAGGCGGAGCCAAGGGCGGAGACGCTGGAGGCGGAGCCAAGAGCGGAGACGCTGGAGGCGGAGCCAAGAGCGGAGATGGAGCCAAGAGCGGAGACGCTGGAGGCGGAGCCAAGAGCGGAGATGCTGGAGGCGGAGCCAAGAGCGGAGACGCTGGAGGCAGAGCCAAGAGCGGAGACGCTGGAGGCGGAGCCAAGAGCAGAGACGCTGGAGGCAGAGCCAAGAGCGGAGACGCTGGAGGCGGAGCCAAGAGCGGAGACGGAGCCAAGTGCAGAAACGCAGGAGGCGGAGCCAGGTAGAACCGCAAAGAGCGGAGCCAGATAGAACCGCAAAGAGCGAAGCCACAGAGCAAAGCCACAGAGTGCGAAGCAAGGTCAGAGTGCAGAGCAGAGAGCAAAGCCACAGAGTGTAAAGCAAGGTCAGAGTGCAGAGCAAAGTTACAGAGAGCAGAGCTGAGGGAAAAGCTGAGAGAAACAGAAGCACAGGTTGTGGTAGAACTGAGCAAAGAGAAGCAGAGCCACAGACAGTGGCGAACAGAGCAGAAAAGGCAAACCAAGACAGATATAAACAGACAGTGGAATATGACTAGACTAAGACAGAGTCAGGAACAAGACAAGACACAGACAAAGACACAAGCCAGGGTATGATGCCCCTCTGGGTGGCAGACAAAGGCCAGGGTACGAAGCCCCGCTGGGTGGCTACACAAGACAGAGACCAGGGTACTAAGCCCCACTGGGTGGCTACACAGGACACAGACCAGGGTACAACGCCCCCCTGGGTGGCAGACAAGAGAGAGTAAACGAGACAGGACCTGGCACCACAGCAGCTAAGAACTGACTGAGGGAGTAAAATTGTGTGAGAGATGTGAGGCCATGCTGTGATGCCAGCAGAGTTGTTACACCATGACTGTTGTGGAGGGCCGAACCAATAGGCTGAAATGAATTCTACTCAATATTAATATTAACATATTATAATTATTTTATATTAATATTAAGCAGAATTAAGTATGCTGCTGACATCCCCTTATATACCATATGAGCCCACACACAGCCCCCTATATACAGTATGAGCTCCCACATAGCCTTCTATATACAGCATGAGCCCCTTCATAGCCTCCTATATACAGGATGAGACCCATATAACCTCTTATATACAGCATGAGCCCCCATATAGCATCCTATATACAACATGAGCCCCACATACCCTCCCATAGCATGAGCCACCACATAGCCTCCCATAAAAAACACGAGTCACCCATATACTCCCATATACAGCTCTGGCAGAAAATTAAGAAACCACAGCACAGTTTTATAAAAATCAGCTTCTTTTCATGTCTGACAGCCATTCCATCCCAGTGTCAGTTGAATTCCAACCAGAATAAACCTCATTCTACTTAATGTGCTTCTGATTAGGTGATCACCTGAACCAAATCTTATTTAACGAAGGAAAGTCTAAAAAACACTGCTGTGGTGTTCACAATCCTCTTGCAATAGGACAAGCTGGATGGCAAAATAAGTGCTAGTAATATCCCAAAAGTAATAGGAATGAAAAAATAAAAAAAATAACTTTTAACCATGCCAAAGGAGTTGAAAAGAAAAGTCTTGAGTGAAGAAAAGAAGGGCTCAATTCTGGCTTTACTAGCTGAGTGACACAGTGAGCATCACGTTGCCTCCATCCTTAAAATTTCTAAGAAGGCAGTCCATTACAACAAGGTCAAGCAGCAGACATTGGGGACAACAAAGCTACAGACTGGCAGAGAATGAAAATGACTCTCCACTGACTGGGATGACTGTCATCTTTTTCAAATGTGACTCAGCAACCGCAGGATGACATCAAGAGACCTACAAAAGGAATGGCAAATGGCAGCTGGGGTGAATGCACGACAAAAACAGTTCATAACAGGCTCCTAGAGGCAGGACTCAAGTCATTTATAGCTAGAAAAAAGCCTTTCATCAATGAGAAGAAAATGAGAGCCAGGCTGAAGTTTGCCAAAGACCATAAGGATTGGACCAGAGTACTGGAGTAAGGTAAACTTATCTGATGAGTCTAATTTTCAGCTTTGCTCAACACCTGGTCATCTAATGGTTAGATGGAGACCTGGAGAGGTGTACAAGTCACAGCATCTTGCACCCACTATGAAATTTGGTGGAGAATTGGTGATGATCTGGGGATGCTTCAGCAAGGCTGGAATTGGGCAGGTTAATCTTTGCGAAGGACGTATGAATCAAGCCACATACAAGCTTATCCTGGAAAAACAGTTGATTCCTTCTGCTCAGGCAATGTTCCCCAACTCTGAGGACTGGTTTTTCCAGCAGGACAATGCGCCATACCACACAGCTAGGTCTATCAAGGTGTGGATGTAGGACCACCACATCAAATCCCTGTCATGTCTAGCCCAATCTCCAGACCTGAACCCCATTGAAAACCTCTTTAATGTAATCAAGAGGAAGATGGATAGTCATAAGCCATCAAACAAAGAACTGCTTACATTTTTGTACCAGGAGTGGCATAGGGTCACCCAAAAGCAGTGTGAAAGACTGGTGGAAAGCATGCCAAGACACATGAAAGCTGTGATGAAAAATCAAAGTTATTCCACAAAATATTGATTTGTGAACTCTTCCTGAGTTAAAACAGTAGTATTGTTGTTTCTAAATGATAATGAACTTGTTTTTTTTGCATTATTTGAGGTTTGCAAGCAATGCATTTTTGTTATTTTGACCATTTCTCATTTTCAGAGAATAAATACAAAATTTATTGCTTGGAACTTCGGAGACATGTTGTCAGTAGTTTATAGAATAAAAGAACAATTTACATTTTACTCAAAAATATACCTATAAAGAGAAAGATCAGACAAACTGTATAACATAAGCCCCCACATAGCCTCTCATATATAGCATAAGCCCTAACATAGACTCTCATATATAGCATGAGACCCCCACATAGCCTCTGGCTAGGCTCTGGCTTTTCCAGTGAAGTCATTATTTTTATTTGGAGGTATGCTTAGGTGCGTGCTGAAAGGTAAAATTCATCTTCATCTTTTCAACCGAAGCCTAAAGTCTATGTTGCAAAATTGATTATTATTCGGACTTCCCTCAAACTAGATTAAAACCCCAGTTGCAGCTGTCTAAACACAGCGCCAAACATAAAGCTGTATCCACCATGCTTCCCTTTGGGAATGGTGTTCTTTTGGTGATGTGAAGTTTTGGGTTTGTCACGGGGGTACCGCGACAGAGAGGGGCCAAAAGATTGTGGCATCTGGTTACCCAAACTCCTGGACTAGTTAGAATTTGTTCACACTCATACTAAACAGTGCAGGTTTTTTGCTCTGGTATTGTTAGATTTAATCAGTTCAGTTGATCTCGTTGGGCTCTTTATCATGGATTGCCTCAGCTGTTCTGTGTTGTACATTCCATTCTGGTATACAGTATATGCTTGCCACTAGCATTTGGGAATTGACATCGATAGTTTATTCTTCCTGGTTTGAAGTTGGAAGAGATGTATAGTGTTTGGAATTGGTGTTTGGAGAGTTGTCCTCGTAATTTCTGAATGGAATTTGTTTGTGTGCTCATCCTCATCCTCTCGTATTTGTTTTCACCTACCTTCCCATGTGTTCCACTCTTTTGTTTAGTGAGTACATTTTGTATGATTCCAGTTTTCATTTATCTCTATACGTCTTCCCTTGTCTATCTAGTTAGTGTAATCCTATACAGTTTGGCCTCACACCTCCCTGGGTGGAGGAGGGAATAGATAAGGGTAAGTCAGGAACATAGCAAGTCACGTGACCCCGGCGTCTCCACCTTCTCGGGTAATCCGGGGGACAGGGATAGACTAGGGTGCCCCATAACGTGAAGGATAGACAAGGAGCCCTTTTTTCCAGAGAAATCCTTCAATAGTACCTTGACAGGCTTTGTGCCAATGATATCTTTTGGAATTATATTCTAAAACTTCATCCTTGGTTTCATCAGACTATAACATGTTTCCCCACATGCTTTTGGCAAACTTGATGTTGGATTTTTATAGCTGGGTTTGGATGTTCTTCTGTGTAAGAAAAACTTTCCTTCTTTCTACACTACCCCACAGGCCAGGCACGAAGAATACAGGTGATTATTGTCACATGCAGTATCCAGTTGGTTCTTGTCAGAAATTCCCGCAGTTGCTGTAGACCTCTTGGAAACCTCCCGGACCAATTTTCTTTTTGTTTTGTTTTTTTTTTTTCTAAAAATTTCTCATTTCAATAATGATAGTTTTATCACACTTATACAACCACATCACTTTAGTGTTGATATTTTAATTTTCTCCGTCCAAAGAATTTCAGTTTGTTTCTCAATGAATTTGCACATATTATGGGTGACAATAAAGGTGGAAAAAAATCTGAAATGATTTTTCTTGGTATGATTTTTTTTCATAGCAAAACCTGGCATATTAACAAAGGTGAATAGATTTTTATATACGTTATATAATGTCATGCATTAAAATGAGCATTTATGAATGTGACTGCTGTAAATGTTGCACCGTTGGCTTTAACCCCTTCATGACCAGGGGATTTTTCGTTTTTCCGTGTTCGTTTTTCGCTCCCCTCCTTCCCAGAGCCATAACTTTTTTATTTTTCCGTCAATTTGGCCATGTGAGGGCTTATTTTTTGCGGGACGAGTTGTACTTTTGAATGACATCATTGGTTTTAGCATGTCATGTACTAGAAAACGGGAAAAAAATTCCAAGTGCGGTGAAATTGCAAAAAAAGTGCAATCCCACATTGGTTTTTTGTTTGGCTTTTTTGCTAGGTTCACTAAATGCTAAAAATGACCTGCCATTATGATTCTCCAGGTCATTACGAGTTCATAGACACCAAACATGACTAGGTTATTTTTTATCTAAGTGGTGAAAAAAAATTCCAAACTTTGCTAAAAAAAAAATAATAAAAATTGCGCCATTTTCCGATACTCGTAGCGTCTCCATTTTTCGTGATCTGGGGTCGGTTGAGGGCTTATTTTTTGCGTGCCGAGATGACGTTTTTAATGATAGCATTTCGGTGCAGATACGTTCTTTTGATCGCTCGTTATTGCATTTTAATGCAATGTCGCGGCGACCAAAAAAACGTAATTCTGGCGTTTCGAGTTTTTTTCCCGCTACGCTGTTTAGCGATCAGGTTAATACTTTTTTTTATTTGATAGATCGGGCATTTCTGAGCGCGGCGATACCAAATATGCGTAGATTTGATATTTTTTTTATTGATTTATTTTGATTGGGGCGAAAGGGGGGTGATTTAAACTTTTATGTTTTTTTTATTTTTTTCACATTTTTTTAAACTTTTTTTTTTAACTTTTGCCATGCTTCAATAGCCTCCATGGGAGGCTAGAAGCAGGCACAGCACGATCGGCTCTGCTACATAGCAGCGATCTGCTGATCGCTGCTATGTAGCAGAATTGCACGTGTGCTGTGAGCGCCGACCACAGGGTGGCGCTCACAGCGACGGGCAATCAGTAACCATAGTGGTCTCAAGGACCTCTATGGCTACAATGGAGACGCATCGCCGACCCCCGGACATGTGACGGGGGTCGGCGATGACGTCATTTCCGGCCGCCCGGCCGGAAGCGGTAGTTAAATGCCGCTGTCTGCGTTTGACAGCGGCATTTAACTAGTTAATAGGTGCGGGCAGATCGCGATTCTGCCCGCGCCTATTACGGGCACATGTCAGCTGTTCAAAACAGCTGACATGTCCCGGCTTTGGTGCGGGCTCACCGCGGAGCCCTGCATCAAAGCAGGGGAGCCGGCATCGGACGGTATAGTACGTCCGATGCCGGTAAGGGGTTAAAACTGAAAACTATTGTTTTTTGTATGTATATTTGTAGCCATATGAAACGGAATTCTTAATACTGGCAAATAATGACAGTAATAAGCATAAAAAGCAGAAGACAGTCATAAATCCTAAACCAGCATCCTACTGAAATTCCAGAATGACTAATTTAAATCACATATGATATAGGCTTATTTATCACCTATGTACCTGGAAAGATTATCAGCAGAACATTTTTTTTTTTCACTTTTTCTTTTGCTTCCTTTTGTGTGTGTGAAATTAGTAAGAAATCAATTTTAATGCTTTTACTTCTGAGATTTGCAGAGATGAATGCTTTTATGCCAACATATTCAGGAGAAGATGCATGGTTAAAGCATTCCGAGACCATGAGTCAAAAGGAAGAATCTCTTTTTTTCTTCCTGGTAAAATATGTGGCAAAATCTACAATGTCATAACAAGCCAAGTCTTTACTCTGGAATGTGTGATTTGATGATGGCTAAATGTAAAAGGGATATATAAAATCATGCAAAGGAGGAATGAAGTTTTATAAAGAGAAATAGTCTACCGTTACAATGTATTGTTTATTTCAAACTAACTGTTTTTTTTTTAATAATTTGTATTTTGCAATTTCAATTTAACTGTGTAAAAAAAACAGTAACAATCTAGGAGGGTCATTTTAAAACATTTTATATGCAAAGCGGTTTAGATTACCAATGTCCTGCCTATTCAGTTACCTTCACCCGTGGCACACATGTTCCAACCAATTTGGCACAGATCCGGTTGCTGTGGGATGCAGCCCATTGGAGTTGTCACTAGGGCTGAGCAACTACACAAATGTGTGTATTTTACATTGTGCTTGTATTAAATAATTTGCCTATTGAAAAATATTCAGTCATTGGAAGAAGGACATCCTGAAAATGGCAGATCACCATGCAGTGTAGATCTCTAATTAGTGCCAGGGTGCAACTTATACTGAACTGGCTGTTAGGGGTCGAGCTCCCGCCTCTGCACAGGGGGAATCTTGGGGCATCTCTGCTGCAGTTTCCCATTCTTCTCCTGCCGCAGTGGAGCCTGCTCAGCAGAGACGTCATTCCCAGCGTCTCGCTAAGTCTGACTCTGTACAAAGAGTTACTGCTGGTTTTCCTGCTTCTGCCATTGAAGTCAGTGCTGGGCAGCGGCAAGCGGACGCTTTTGGGACTAAGTCCTGCTTTTCTCGTTCTGAGCATGCCCAGAGTTTGATCTCTCAGTGGAGATCGAGGGTCACATGTTCAGATACTGCAGCTAAAGCCATTGGTCCTTCAGGAAGGTCCTGTAGGTGCTCAGGCTCTGTGGCAGCCTCTCATTGGTCCTTCTAGGAAGGTCCTGTACGTGCTGCAACTATTTAAGACTCGCATGGCCGCACGGCCATGCGCTAGTATCTTTCTATGTTATGTGCTTTGCGCCAGTGTTTTCATGTAAGTTTGTGTTCAGGGACCTGGCTGAAATAAGCCCCTAGAATGCTGGCACCTCTGGCGAGGAGTTTTGTGTACATGCATGACCACTGACTGCTCTCAGTTGGGTAGTTAGCCTGTGCCTCTGTGAAGTCTAACAGGGCGCCGTGCTTTGATTTCACGGCTACTCTGTGAAATACCAGAGTTAGTTCATACCGCCATATAGTTCTGCCGTTTGCTAGCAGCAGGTTCTCCTGCACGGTGGACCCCGGGCTGCGAACGCATCTATTACAATAAAACATTTATATTTACTCTGTGCGTTTCGCTAGCCCTAACACTGGCTTCATAGGTTATAAGTAACTCAGCAAATCAATTCATGTACAATAAGTTATCAAGTTTTACGTAAATAATTCTGCTTATTGATTGGTTAGTGAATTGTTTTTCAGCTTTCTTTTACCCTATGTGTTTCAGTTGCGCACCATTATCAATGTCTCAGTTTATTGTCATTGAATGGAAATATTGTTACTTATATCACATGATGATGCTGCTGCAAACCCTGCCCTGGTCACAAGGCAGCGATAGTTTCCCCTTAGTTATTCATTTTGTTTCTGCAGTGAGCTGGTAGGTAATTAGTTCTCTGCTGGGAGCCATGAGCTGGACCCCATTTTATATGAACCCCAGCAGACTTGCAATAGCAGCCACTCCAGTTATTAGTTAGGTTATGTTCAGCTAGTGACATAGCCAATGACCTTGCCCTGACTTGGCTCTAGTTATCTGTCTTGTCTTTCCCTTGTTCTGATTCCAGCTTGTAATCTGTCTACTCTCTCACCTCCTGATTTTGTTCTTGACGCAACTTCTCAGCTTGACCCTGCTTGGTGACCATTCCTGCCTCTGGATGGCACCCCTTGTGTGGTAGCAATCCACTGAGTCCTGCTGTAAAACCAGATCCCTATATAAGGATTAAAGGGTGTCGAGGTTCTCTGGGTTCTGCTTGTGCCAAGTCTATCCGAGGTGGCCTTCTGAGTCTGTGACCCCTGACAGATGAAACACTCGCGAGACTGCTAAGTCATCTGGGTAATTTCGCAATGCATCCTGGGAACGGAAGATGGCGGCAGCCGCGCGCGCATTGCCAGAGTTTCGCTGGATCCCAGGGGGTGAGTATATTACTATTTTTTATTTTAATTATTTTTTTTAACTGGGATATGGTGCCCACACTGCTAAATACTGCGTGGGCAGTGTTATATACCGCGTGGCTGCTATATACTACATGGGCAGTGTTATATACTCCGTGGGCTGTGCTATATACTACGTGCCCTGTGTTATATGTTACGTGGGCTGTGTTATATACTGCGTCGCCTGTGTTATATACTGCTTGGCTGCTATATACTGCTTGGGCTGTGTTATGTAGTGCATGGGCTGTGTTATATAGTACGTGGGCTGTGTTATATACTCCATTGGCTGTGTGATATACTGCGTGGGTTGTGCTATATACTATGTGCCCTGTGTTATATACTGCGTGGCCTGTGTTATATACTACATCGCCTGTGTTATATACTGCGTGGCTGCTATATACTGCGTGGGTTGTGTTATATAGTATGTGGGCTGTGTTATATACTGTTTGGGCTGTGTTATATACTGCATGGCCACTGTTATATACTGCGTGGCCTGTATTAACACATCGTGTATTCTACAATATGTATGTATGTATGTATATAACAGCCGCATAGTATATAGCACAGGCCACGTAGTATTTGCTATATATTACGTGGCCTCTGCTATATACTATGTGGCTGCTATATACATACATACATACATATTCTAGAATACCCAATGCGTTAGAATCGGGCCACCATCTAGTTTCATCATAAGTAGCACCATCAAACATCAGAAAATGTGGCACATCCCATTATTAGACAAGTTTGTTGGGATTTAAAGTGACCTTCCATTAATGTATAAAAAATAATCATGTCTCTAACCGACCATTGCAGAACTTAAAGGGAACCTGTCACCCCGAAAATCGCGGGTGAGGTAAGCCCACCGGCATCAGGGGCTTATCTACAGCATTCTGTAATGCTGTAGATAAGCCCCCGATGTTACCTGAAAGAGGAGAAAAAGACGTTAGATTATACTCACCCAGGGGCGGTCCCGCTGCTGGTCCGGTCGGATGGGCGTCTCTGGTCCGCTGTGGCGCCTCCCATCTTCATTCCATGACGTCCTCTTCTGATCTTCAGCCACGGCTTCGGTGCAGGCGTACTTTGCAGCGGACCAGAGATGCCCATCCGACCGGACCAGCAGCGGGACCACCCCAGGTGAGTATAATCTAACGTCTTTTTCTCCTCTTTCAGGTAACATCGGGGGCTTATCTACAGCATTACAGAAGGCTGTAGATAAGCCCCTGATGCCGGTGGGCTTACCTCACCCGCGATTTTCGGGTGACAGGTTCCCTTTAACCCATCACTTTATTTTAGGAAGAGGGTACATCGATAGTATAGCCACATGGATGCAAAACAGCCGTGAACAGTTTCTTTACATCCGTTCTGTACCTGTCAATGTATCCTCTTGTTAAATTAAAGTGTTGGACTGAGTTCTGCAATGATGAATGTTTTCTGCTGATGGAACTTTTGCATACACTGTTGCATTAACTGTTGCTCTGAGCACTGCTGTATGTTAGGACTATTATGTTCAACCATGTCTGGGACTTGGATGCAGGACATAAGGAAATGAGTTGTGCCAAATATTACACTTTTTAAGTTCAGGTGTATTAAAATAAGTAAGGTGTTGGACAGTGCTACACAATATTTGTATGAATATATAATTTAAATTGTCATATAAAAAGAACAATTCAGTAAAAAATGTAATATTGATCATCACATAGTTATCATCACATAATTACATGTAATGTATTTCTATATATCCATTTGTTGAAGAAAATTGAGTCATAATAAATGTATATCCAAAAGTATTCCTTGAAAATTCTTACTTTAAAGATGTATAATGTTGTAGTAATAGCAAAAATATGCATTTTTAGCAAGGCTAAAATATAGTATATATAAACATGAATTTGTCATACATTTTTCAGTACTCAGTGCATCATTTTATAAAAAATAAGATAAAGGCAATATGTAATTCACATGATTAATTACTACTACCATCTGGGATTCTCACCAAAATGCAAACTTCCAAACCTTTCTAACTTATTTTTTTCAATATAAACATAACGCACCAATCCATTTCCTTAACCTCAGGAAGGGCAACACTCCAAACTAGATATAAACATACTGACTACAAAGATAGTTATTAAACTGCACTTAGTCGAGAAGTGTTCTTGTTTTATAACAGATACAACTTTATTGACACATAAACAATACATACAATTAAAATTAGTGCCTCAAAACCAGAGCGAATCATGCATGTAAGGTAAGCGAAGGAACACACAAAAATCCAGAAAAGGTTAATCAACTCTATTCCCTATCATACAACAGTGCCCATGAACATTCATGAGAACCCTTTAATCATAGAAAAGTCTCTTGCGGGAAAAAAAAAATCTCAAAATTTCAAAGTGACAGTGCACATTATTCATTAGTAGACTGTATCACAATAAAGTGCAAATGCATTATTAGTTATAAATGAGTTCTCCTTGAACACAGAACCGATTTCCCACTGCCAAACCGCACAATATGAGACCGCAATCTATTGCTAAATTGAACACTATGGAACGCCAAATGTTGCCCACTTATCCACCTCATGGGTATCACATACTTACGGCAAACATTTCAGAAATTCAAGGTGACAGTGCAAACTACTCATTGGTAAACCATATTGCAAGGGAGTGCAAATGCTTATTAATTATAAATGAGATCTCCTAAGCACAAAACCTGGTTCCACCGCCAAATCACACAATATGGAACCAAAACCTCTTGCTAACTGAACAATATGGGACCGCAAAATGTTGCATATTCATTCACCTCATAGATACCGCATACTTGGTCTGAAAGAAGATCTCACAAACCTAATAGATACATATTACCTGGATAGAATAGTGTTCCTCAATGTCCTGCCGCGTGGCATGCTATACCTCCGCTACCCCAACGCGCATTTCGTGGCTGCTTCCTCCTGGGGGCGTGTCTAAGGTTAGGCATCATACAGTTCTTATAGGGTAAAATAACCAATCAGGTTTTCTCAAGGCAGAGCTACTCCCGACGCATCACACAAAGACAATGTCCGCTAGCATCCAGAAGACTGCTCACAGTTACCACTACGTAATGTCCAAGTGTGCCTCCTGTTCATTCCAGGAATTGAAACATGATTTGTAGCCAAAGCATCATATCGGAGCGGGAATTATTCACGAAGCCTAGCACACACCACAGCGCACCCGAAGCCATTCCCGTGGCTATAAGCACCACCAATACTCCAGGCAAAAACCAAAACCCCCCACACCCTTAGGTCACTGCATCCTTTCCCAAGGCATTAACCACTAAAAATACCGCGTGCAACACAATCACTGAGCGGAAGACCGTGTGGATATCAAGTATGATGCAAGCAGGGAATTGGGAGCAAATAAAGATAATATATAATAACACCTATGGATAACTGAATATAGAGACCAGCACTGCACATGTGATCGAAACAACACCGGGTGAATACCAAAAATGACGCAAACAGGGAGTTGGGAACAGAGACCAGCACTGCACATGTGATTGAAACAACACCGGGTGAATACCAAAAATGACGCAAACAGGGAGTTGGGAACATGTAGGGATAATATATAGTTACGCCTGGGGATAAATGGATATAAAGACCAACACCAAGTGTGGGTACAGAGGCTAGCACCCGATACAGAGGGTCACACCATGGGTAGTGAGGAGCACCTGGGACCTCCCCTGCAGGATGGGGTACCAGACGACACCATCACTCCCTGTGTGATCCCAAAAGGGGGTGCTCCAACCCAATAACAAGGCATCACCAAAAAACATCCATGAATGTGAAGTGAAGATTTAATGAAACTACCGTCATTACAGTGCATACAGGCCGGAACCTACCCAGATCATAACAGTTATAGTCACATACATATTCACCCATCAAAAAAGTCCCAGCGAGTACAGTTGATTTCCACTGACATATGATCATAAATCATTGTAAATACAAAGTCCCAAGGGATTATCAACTACTATAAATAGATTCATAAATATTAAACACAGAAAACTTAGAATAAAACCATAACACGAATGAACCCCATATCTACCCCTCAGTATCAACCAAAATCAAAATCAAAAATACATCGATACAAAGTCCATTTCTTTCAGGGATCCTCTTTCGCCGAGTAATAGTCTTGTGGTATCCACCGAAAACCAGGCCACTGGCTGAAAGATTATTCATGCATCTCGCAGCCCACATTTGCCGGCCGGAGAAATCGATTGTTTATTCAATTTGAAGTTCCGACGTAAAGAACCAAGTCCCCCTTGATCAACGTCAGGTTCCCGATACTCTCCAAATCTGAACCACTGGCTGATTATTCTTTGGTGCATATATACCCCAATCAATGCAAAATAGAGAACACCTAGAAAACGATAAAAAGAATTAAAAACAAAGTATAATCAAAAAACATCAAAAACAAAACCACCAACCAAAGACAAAACCAATTAAAAAGTTTATAAAAACCCCGATGAGACAGAGAAGCAATAAACCCATATACAATGAATAACCAAAAAACTGAAAGAAACCAAAATTCACAAAAAGGATCCAAAACCCAGATTTTCATTTAACCCCTGGGGAGCCAGGGTACCCAACCGATCCATCAGCTTTCCACTTGAGCCAAAGGTTTCCCCAAGTAACCTCCTCTGGGGCCCATACTCATGAGATCTATACCTTTCACACTCATGAAACGAGGGTCACAGTCGTGGAATCTTTTATAGTGTCTCGGGATTGTCTTCAAGCTCGAGATGTCTTCAACTGTTTTGGCTTTCTCGATATCCAAAACGTGTTCCCGAACACGTATCCTCAACTCCCTGGTGGTGAGGCCTATATATATTTTTCCACATGGACAGGTAGAGTGATAAATCACTCCCTTTGATGTACACAAGATGAATTTTCTGATGTCATAAATTTTTGACCCATCACAGTTGGTAAAATTCTTGGTTTTAATACAGTTCAAACAAACCTTACACCAACCACACCAAAGTCCCTCAAATCACTGTCAAACCCTTTCATCTTCTTTACAGGTTCATAGTGGCTATGCACTAGGATATCTCGGATGTTTCTTTGACCTTTTCGCAACTATGGATGGCTTCAGGGGTAAAATTTGTTTCAGAACTGGATCAGTATGTAAGACAGATCAATGTATTTCTATAATCTGCTTAAATTGATACCATTTATTATGGTATCCCATAATCAGTCGTGTCTGATCCTTATTGCCCTTTGTTGTCCTCGTACTGTTGTTATAGAGCAAAACATCTCTTGGCGTATTTTTGGCTCTTGCCAACCCCCTTCTTATTGTTTTTTGGCCATATCCATGTTGGAAAAACCTCTCAGCCAGTGCACCAGATTAAACCACAAAATCAGCATCTTTTGAACAGATGCGTCGAACCCGCAAAAATTGTCCAATAGGTATTCCTCTAATTGTAGAGGGTAGGTGTGCAGAATGGGCATGCGGCAACAAATTGGTAGCTGTTGTTTTGCAAAAAACATTAGTAACAATGTCCCCCTCAGGCTGGGCACGTATCTGCAAATCCAAAAATCAACTGACCTCCCAAATTTGACGGTAAGCTTAATGTTCACATTATTCTGGTTCAAAGTCTCCATCAGGACCTTGAGGTCAGCAATGCTCCCCTCCCATACAAACCAAATGTCATCAATATATCTCATCCACTCCTGGATGAGATGACTCTGGGGGATGGGGTTACTCATGAAAATCTCCCTCTCCCAGGCCCCCAGGAAAAGGTTTGCATAGGAGGGAGCACAGCATGCCCCCATCACAGTGCCCTGTAACTGCAGATACGTGCCCCGCCCAAAGACAAAAACATTGTGTGAAAGCACAAACACCAGTTATTCTAATAGGAGCAGAACCAGTTTTTTGTCCAAATTACTTGATTCCAAAAACCAGGCCACCTCTCTAATCCCATCTGCATGTCTAATTGAGGTGTAAAGCGCCTCTACATCTGCAGTAACCATCACGCTGTTAGGACCAAGCTGGAGATTGTCCAACTTGCGCAGGGCTGCTGTGGTATCCTTTATAAATGATGGTAGTTGACTGACCAGAGGTTGGTTTAAGGTAATGATCAAGGACTTGCGTAATGACCTTGCATAGCCCACCAGACACAATAGGTCTTCCCGTGGGATCAAAGGGGTCTTTGTGTATTTTGGGTAGTAGATATAGTGTTGGCATCCTTGGATGCATGTTCTTAATTAATTCCAATAATCTCTTTGGGATTGTGCCTTCCAAGAATGCCCTTTCCAAAATGTCACTCACTTGATCCTGAAAAGACCTCATGGGGTTGTTGGCCAATTTTTTATAACAGTCTTTGTTGTCAAGAAGCTTATATGCTTGTTTCTCATACAAGGTGTGGGGCCAGATTAAAAGATTACCACCTTTATCGGCTGATTTAAACACAACGTCATCCCACCCTTTTAAGATATCCAGTGCTTGTCTTTCCGACTGTCTAATATTGGAATGGCCAAACCCCTTCGTTGCAAGTTCCTCAATCTCCCTAGTTACCGAGTTAGTGAATACTTCCACTGCCGGGCAAATATTTAATGCTGGAAATTTTTTGGGTTTCGCAACCAAATGGTTTGGGAATCCACTCACCTCAGTAAGATTACTGTCAAGTTCTAATGCTTCCAAGTTGGCCAGGGCTTCCCTCTCCTCCTCAGTGTCAAAAATATCATCCCTTTGCTCCTTGTGATGAAGTTTCTTTAAAATTAGCTTTCTTGAAAAGAGGTGCAGATCTTTCACTGATGTGAATGCATCAAAGGAAATGCATTTTCTAAGGAAAACAAAGGACAAATGTAAGACCCTTCTCGAGAATAGATGTCTGTTCATGAGACAGTACATGTGATGATAGGTTAATCACCTTCATTTTATCATTTCTTTGGTATGGTCTCTTCTTGAAAAATTAATGGGATTTGGAATTGCCACAGTATCTAGTACGCTTATTCCAAGGGACAGTGTCTGTGCCCTGATTTGAAGTGCTTGCATCTGACATCGATGATGCTGAACTAACGGAGGTAGCTCTAAGATCCCTCCTCTCCTTGTTCGGTCGTGGATCCTGCCATTTGTAGACCCTGTCGTTCTCATAATCGAGCAACATCCCTTGCATATTTTTTAGTCTTCACTGAACAAATATCCTTCTCCCATTTTTCAAGGTCATTAGTAATTTCCTTGAAAAAAATCTCTAGTTGTTCTTTTTTCACATCTTTTTTAAGTGAAAGCTCCAGTCTATTAATTTCCTCTTCTATTTTCTTGATGGACAAAATGTTGCTTTCTATGATTATTTGCAAAAATTCTAGAGAGCCTGTTGAAGCGGCCAACTTCCACCAATCAATAAGCTGTTATTTTTTTCAATCTATCTGAATATTTGTAGACAATAGAGTTTAAGGCAGATGCAAATAAGTTCGCAGTGTACCCTTGACGTGGCCGAGCACGTTAGGGCACCTTTCAGCTACTTGTTTTGAAACTATCTTCACCTTCATCTTTCTTGCCAACAACTTAGATATTCTTTATTATTCATTTTTGCTGCTCTATATTCTGTTTGCGGTTTACCAACCTTTCATATCTTCAGGGCATTCTATCTACACCAGTCCATCTCTCCTCTCATCTAATTTCATCCTTTCTATCCTCCTCTCATCTCCTTTATGTACAACTCTTATGATCACTTTACATTCTTAAAACATCTAATATCATCTTTTCCCGCTGTTGAGATTCTATTCTCCTGCTCCTAGATGCATGATACCTCACTCCTAACCTTGGCCCACCTTGTACAGCTAGATCTGACTTCTTATGTTCCTCACACAGGGACCCTTCTCATTTTTTTATGTTGACTAATATTCATTATGGATTTTCCTGTCTTTATCTGTATTTTCTGAAACTTTTGGTCAGGGAGGGTGAAACAAATTCCCTTGAATATATTAGTTTTTCCTTAAAAATAAATAGAATCTAAGGAAAAAGAAAGAAGGAAAGGAAATAGCACTATCAGTGGTGGGGCCTGCTGATGGCAGCAAAAGCTGCAACTGTATGTGCGTACTCAGACTCACATACAGTTGAAGTGTATTGTGGCATGTGAGTGTGCACTCCACAATACACATATTAGAGGCCAACAGCTGACACTGTACATATGACGGGGTGCATGGCAAAAACGTCACATGCTCCCGTCGCACGCCGGAGTCAGCTACTGGCATCATAAGAGAACTTGCGCAGTGCAGAAGCTAAGGAACGGTGGGTATTAATTTATTTTTTTAAATACATGGTGCATTATACTAGTATGGATGACCATGGGGTGCATTACACTTTATGGATGACTATAGGGTGCATTACACTTTATGGATGACTATAGGATGCATTATACTTTATGGATGAGCGAGCATGCTGGCCACTACTCGATACTCACCCAAGTATCACAGTATTTGGTGTACTCTGCGAGCCCAAGCATTTCCGGGATTTCTCTGCAGGAGCTCAGGTCTCTGCCTTTAAATTTTGGAGCCTTTTAGAGTGCCAATGAACATGCAAGGATTGTCTGCCATGCACTGTAATACCGCAGCCATCTTTTTTGATGTATTACAGTGATTGACTGGTCACACAGCATCATCAGGTCTATAAGAGACCTGGCTCCGCCCTGCTCAGCGCATTCTGCTCCAGATTCAGCTAGTGTAGGGAGAGCTGCTGCTGAGATAGGGTCAGATTACTTCTTGCATTAGTTAGTGTGGGTCTACTAGTGTTCAATCCACAAATCCTGATAAACTAACAGTCCTTTTTAGGGCTAATTCGGGGGTACATAGATTGCAGCGCTAAGTAGACAGGGGAGTCTATGTGCACATATCCACATCAGTGCAAGGCATGCAGGCACTGTATGTGAGTATATAGATCTCAGTGCATACATCAAAAGGCTCCATTACAGTCTGCTGCTGCATATTTTATTTATATGTAGCTGCAGGTACCGGTGGCTATTATATTTTTTTCTGCACCTTATAACTGCTCATTTTATTAGAAAGCAATCCAAGCCCCCTTTTTTCTACATTTATTTGCCTGGTCACACTGCAGACTACAGCCAGGTCATTTCAATACAAGAGTGTGAAAATCTAACAATTTAAAACTTTTTTTTGTCCCAGGCATCAGATGTGAGTGGGCAGAAAATTCTGGCCTTTTTTTGGTACTATAGTATTTTTTGGAGTGTCTTACAACATATTTAGCCACCATTTTGCTGCCCAAAAAAATCTTTAGCTGGCCCAAAAATATTTAGCTAGAGTTATATTTATCACTGTGATTTGTACACCACACGCATCGCATATAATTGCGCTAAATATTTTACAATTTTGGTACTCCAATTTTTTTTTTTTTAGTGTCGTAGCCTATTTATTGACACACTTTTGGATGGCCCAAAAAACTCGAGGCCACTATTACAATAGTCTGTTATCTCTGTCCGATGCCTGGTCTATCTGTGGTTTCCAAATACTTGCTTTTCAGGCATACATTCCACTTTTTTGTCTGTCTGCTACCCTTGGTCTATACAGTATTTTGTGGTTAAAAAAAATGTAAAAAAATCCAGGCCAAATATTGAAACAGTCTCTTATCTCAGTTAGACGACTGGTCTTTCTGTGGTCTCCTAATACTAGCTTTTCATGCAATACATTCCACTTTTTTGTCTGTCTGCTACCCTTGGTCTACACTGTATTTTGTGGTTAAAAAAATGTTAAAAACTCCAGGCCACATATTGAAACAGTCTGTTATCTCAGTCAGAAACCCGGTCTATCTGTGGTTTCCAAATACTAGCTTTCAGGCATACATTCCACTTTTTTGTCTGTCTGCTACCCTTGGTCTATACAGTATTTTGTTCTTAAAATTTTTTTAAAAACTCCAGGCCACTTATTACAACATTCTGTTATCTCTGTCTGATGCCTGGTCTGTGGTCTCCAAATACTTGCTTTTCAGGCATACATTCCAATTTTTTGTTTGTCTTCTACCCTTGTTCTATACAGTATTTTGTGGTTAAAATTTTTTAAAAAACTTCTGGCCACATATTGAAACAGGCTGTTATCTCAGTCAGACTCCCGTCTATCTGTAGTCTCCAAATACTAGCTTTTCAGGCACATTCCACTTTTTTGTCTGTCTGCTACCCTTGGTCTATACAGTATTTTGTTGTTAAAAAAATTTAAAAGACTCCAGGCCACATATTACAGCAGTCTGTTATCTCGGTACAACACCTGGTCTATCTGTGGTCTCCAAATACTTGCTTTTCAGGCATACATTCCACTTTTTTGTCTGTCTGTTACCCTTGGTCTATACAGTATTTTGTTTAAAAAAATGTAAAATCTCCAGGCCACATATTGAAACAGTCTGTTATCTCCGTCTGATGCCTGGTCTATTCGTGGGCTAGAAAAACTTGCTTTTCAGGCATGCGTTCCACTTTTTTTGTCGTTGTGTTAGCCTACTTCGTGACAGTAATTTTCCTTTCAAAAAATCAGAAAAGGCTACATATTGAAAATTGTGGTTTCTCAATCAAACGCCTCCTCTATCTGTGGTTTTAAAATTGTTGCATTTGAATGCTCCTTTGAACTGGTTTTGGTATGTCTTACCCTAGTTATTAATAAAATTTGTAAAAAACTAAATAAAAAAATTGCCAGCATTCCAATGAATTAAAAGTGAGTGTTTTCAGCACACTGATCACATGTAAGTTTTCTCTAAATGAATCCATTTGTATTGAACTTTTAAAATATTTCAGTAGTCCATTTAAAATGGGCAAGGCAACGGACGGGGAAGTGGACGTGATGCTGATGGTGCATGCAGAGGACAAGGCCGTGACCAACCTGAAAATGGGCCACAACAAAGACTCACATATTTTCGCTCAACCTTCCTGTCCCAGTTTCTAGGTGACCGCAGCACACCACTATTGAAGCCAGAGCAGTGTGAAACTTTTGTTGGTTGGATAGCGGATAATGCTTCCAGTCAATTAGTCACCACTACCACAACTTCTTCCACACAGTCAAGTCTGAGTAACTGTGAGTCTGGACCGCATATTACTCACCCTTATCCTCCTTCCCACCATGCCGAGGTACCTGAGACAACTGATCCCACACTTGGACACTCCGAAGAGCTGTTCACTTTTCCCTTTAAAGATTCTTGACTCTCGGATGGTCAACTTGAAGTGGGGCAAGATGAGATTGCATGTAGCGATGCCTAAAGATTTGAGCAGCCACGGTCACACACAGGCAATGGTGGGAAAGTGTCACAAGAGTTGGACTATGATGAGACGCAATTGCCAGAAAGTCAGGATGAGCAGGGTGTGGATGTGGAAGACGAGGTGGTGGATGACAAAGTTACTGACCCAACCTGGCAGGAGGGCATGCAGAGCGAGGACAGCTGCACACATGGGGAAGGAGGCATAGCACCCCCACAGGCAGGAAGAAGCAGTGTGGTGGCCGCAGACAGAAGGTGTGCATTCCCCGTAAAACCAAGATGACAGAAGTTGCCATTCCAACTGTTAGATCTTCCCGAGTCTGGTTATTTTTAAAGACTCTGATGTTAACCCAAACAGGCCATTTGCAGCACCTGCCATGCCCGCATCAGCAGGAGTAGAAAAACTACCTGCCTGACCACCACCAGCATGATCAGGCACGTGGCAGCAAAGCACCTAACTTTGTGGGCCGAACCCCAGGCTCAAGGCACGCTGTCTGCAAGTGACACCACTGCTTCTTCCACTGTTTTGCGTCCAAGCCAATCCCAAGTCCACGGAGCATGCGAAGATGCCTCATGCCCTGCATCTGTTGTTGCCCACAGTCAACTAGCACCATCATCAAGCCTGTCCACATCCTTGTCCCAGCAGAGCCATCAGTTGTCTATACCTCAGTCATTGGAATGCAAGAGGAATTACGCAGCCAATGCCCCACAGGCCACAGTACTAAATTCTTGCATTTCTCATCTACTTGCACTCAAAATGTTGCCTTTTAGGCTTGTAGAGATGGAATCTTTCCACAACCTGATGGCGGCAGCCATCCCAAGGTACTCGGTCTCCAGTCACCACTATTTCTCACGGTGTGCCATACCGGCATTACACCAGCATGTGTCCCACAACATTAGCCGTGCCCTCAACTATGTTGATACTGGGAAAGTCCACCTAACCACTGACACGTGGACAAGTGCTTATGGGCAGGGATGGTACATCTCACTGATGGCACACTGGGTTAACATAGTGGAAGCAGCGACCCAGTCAGACCTTGGGATGGAACACATCCTCCCGACACTGAGGATTACGGGCACTACGTCAATCAGGGTTGCCCCCACAATCTACAGCTCCTGCACCTCCTTCCTCCTCTTCAGCCTCCATCTCTGAAATGAGCACAACAGTTAGAAGCTGGACGCATTGCAGCACTGCCTCAGGCAAGGCTGTGCTGAAGCTAATCTGCTTAAGGTACCTTCACACTGAACGATATCGCTAGCGATCCGTGACGTTGCAGCGTCCTGGATAGCGATATCGTTCAGTTTGACATGCAGCAGCGATCAGGATCCTGCTGTGATGTCGTTGGTCGCTGCAGAAAGTCCAGAACTTTATTTTGTCGCTGGACTCCCTGCAGACATCGCTGAATCGGCGTGTGTGACACCGATTCAGCGATGTCTTCACTGGTAACCAGGGTAAACATCGGGTTACTAAGCGTATAAGTGTAACATAAGAAGATACATACTGCCCATGTGTTGTAAGCGTGCAGAAAAGGACTGTACCTGCCAATTTTGAGAATACAATGGGTTAACTTGAGAGGATATACTGAGAGCAGTATTGTGTGGCAGGTCAGTCTGGAGGAGGAAACATGTCATGATAAGAATAAGAAGAAACTGCCTGGGAGTGGCACCTTGAGAACTAGCTACTAGAGATGAGTCAGTGTAATGTCGTATCGAAAAACTTACCCGGCCAGTGGGAGAGAGAGAGAGAGAGAGATACGCGGTGGTCTCACCCACATACCTGTATGTGGGTGATGAATAGTGTCACCTTTGAGCACGTTGTTACACTGGTTACAATTTTCTATAGTGTTTCTGGAACACACATTACTCTGCCCCCACCAGTCATGTGACACATGCGTCACTTCCGCCCCACCCCTTCCGGTCTTCACATGCCGGCTCTAGCGTGCACACATTCTTCTGCTATATATAGATATTACGCACACACATGCTCTCTCCTCTACTTTCGGTGGACACCGCGTATCTGTGCGTCTGTCTCTCTCTGCCACTGGCCGGGTAAGTTTTTCTATACGGCATTACACTGACTCATCTCTAGTAGCTAGCTCTCACTGTGCCGCTCCCAGGCAGTTTCTTCTTACTCTTATCATGACATGTTTCCTCCTCCAGACTGACCTGCGGCACAATATTGCTCTCAGTATATCCTCTCCAATTAACCCATTGTATTCTCAAACTTGGTAGGTACAGTCCTTTTCTGCACGCTTACAACACATGGGCAGTATGTATCTTCTTATGTTACACTGTTTCTTCCACCTTTAGATGCAAATTTTATTCCTTAGCGGAGTTCTACCACCATATATACCATTCTCGCTATATTTAGGTATGTAATTCTTCTATATCTACTTGTGAGACCCTTCTTGCATATCCCCGTATAGCCCGCCCTCCATAATGACCGTGGTCCCATATAATGTCTCTCTATATACAGTTTATGAAACTGCCTGCGATTCTGTAACCCCTTTTTGAGCTTATGGTGTTGTTGAAATTACTGTATGGTTTTCTCAGTACCGTTTATGACCTTTCTTCTCATGTATATACTTCTGTTTTTTATTTTTTTTATTTTATTTTGTTTTTCATTTATATGTTTATGCATGATTACATTTATTTATTTTTTGTAGCACACTGATGAAGGTCCTTTGCAGACCGAAACGTTTGTGACTACTGTATGTATATTAAATTACCCCTTTTGCATCACAGCTGTTGGAGTGTGCTAGTTATACATTTTTCTAATATTGCAGTAAGACACAAAAACGATCCCCAGATGAAGCAGCATCACCTACACCAACAAATTTCCTGCACATTTGACAGTAACTCTGGCAAACACTTTAAACAAAAATATGTTTTCTTCAGTGGTACTCTAGATGTGCTAAATGTTTTTGTAGACAATGTCTTCTGTCTGCAGATTTCCTCCACCATTACTTTATGTTTAACACCTATAACTTTGCCTTTCACCTTGCCAAATAAGCTTAGTTCACCATCCTCTTCTCCTCACTATTCAATTATCCAAAACTAATCTATCACTAATCTCACCAATGAATATCTGGTCACTGTAAAATCCTACAGGGAATTATCTCCTAATTTTCCTAAAACATTGATCCCTTCAATTTCAGGATTCATTTTGTACACTTTCTGCCTTAGACCCTAACACAGAGGTAGTCTACCGGCTCCTTTCTTCTTGCTCTTCTATCTGCACCGGCGCCTTTCTTCTTGCTCTTCTATCTGCACTAGTCGCTATATTGCTTCACACCTCTTCCAGTCCCTCTTGCCAGCTGTAACTAAAATATGTAATCTCTTTCTTTTAGTAGCTGTTCTTCCTCTTTCAAACATGCCATCAAAACTTTTAAATCTCTTGACCAGTCCTGTTCTGCTAATATTGACCTCTCTCTAATTTCCCCTCCATCTCTAAATTCCTAAAATGCCTGGTCTGCTCTTGTCTAATCTGCAATCTTCCTGACAATGCTTTTCTTGACCCTTCTCAATCTTGTATCCACACTTTACACTCTACAGGAACTGTCCTCATTACTAATGTCCCAAATTGTCTAAAAATAGCTTTATCAAATGGCAGCTGCTCCCTTCTAACAGGGCATTTACACTTCAAGATTTTTATTAATGAACATTGTTAAAAATACATGGTTCATGATGATCTTGCCGTGTAACCAGAATGACGATTACCCTATGAATGATCAAAACAGTTGTTCATTTGGTGAAATGATCTACAGTATTCAGCAGTTTTACAGATCATCATTCTCGGTGGTGCATTGACTTCTGTAACAGGACTTGTGCTGCCGAGAACCATGGAACTTATGATCTGGTGTTATCATTTATTTTGGTCCGTTTGTGTGAACAGTCAAACAACCAACGATTGATAAAGGTTTACCGACAGGCAGTCGTATAGTGCTGCCAGTCAGCCCATATAAACGTACCTTTCACTAGATCTCTCTGTAGCTCATCATACTGTGGATCAGCTCAGCATGCTTTGCTCTATTGGTCTTGTACAAGCTGCTCTCCTCTATTTCTTTGCTCCAAGTGTTTTTTCATTGTCTCATTTGCTAACACTTCCTCCTTTCCTATTCCCCTTATGCTAGGTTCACATCGCGTTAGGGCAATCCGTTTAGCGCATTCGCTAGACAATTGCGCTAATGCAATGTCCCGAAAGGGATCGCGTTTGGCGATCCCACTAGCGCAGATACCCGATCTGCGCTAGCGAGGAACGGACCTCAGACGCTGCAAGCAGCGTCCGCGGTCCGTCCGAAACTAACGGGACATCGCTAGCGGATGCCAAAAATGGCATGCGCTAGCGATGCGCTAGAGATCCGTTAGCACATTGCAGTCAATGGGTGCGCTAACAGATCCGTTACATAGCGCTGATTGCGACAATTGCGCTATGTAACGGAGCCCGCTAGCGGACAACCATTAAGGCAATGTGAACCTAGCCTTACTATCAGAGTTGTTCATGTGTCAGAACTAAATCTCCTCATCTTTTCTGTAAAAAAAAACCTTCATTCAGCTCAGTTGAAAAATATAAAAGTTATGACTCTTGGAAACACAAAGAGGAAAAGACAAAACTGAAAAAATGAAAAATGGCTACAGCTCTACAGGATTAAGTGTGTCCTGAAACATGTTTTTAAATAGACCTAACACAATACCTTACTAATCTTACTTTTCAGTTCTCCCATACTACATTTTTCTTCAGTTTATTGTCCCTTTATCTATTTGGCACACACTGAATGCATTAAATATCTGTTCATATCTCTACATTCATACATAGTGGTGACCATCTCATGCAGCTCGACTATAAAACTCAATCCCTTTTTGCTTCTTGTGTCCCTCTTGTTCTCTCTAAATATTAAATTTTCTGTTACTCTGTATCGTCTAATATACTTTATACATGTACCCTCTGAATTTTAAAGTGCCGAGGAAAATGTTGGCGTTATATCAATAAAAATTATTCAAAAAATTATAATCTGAAAATCTGTTCTGACAATTGTTGACGGAGAGTGATGGTTAACCTTGAGAGTGTAACATGTCTTGGTAAGATGCTATGTTACTGCAGGTACAAAAAGAGGAAAAAAGTGGGCAATTTGCGCTGCTGGTTTTATGTTCACAATCAATATCTAATATATGGCATCCAAACAAAAGAATATTGTGGTACTCTGTAAATGCTAACTGTTATGAAAGGTAATTCAGTACCACAATGGACATAGAGGTCAGCGCACATACAGTGACCTGGCAATAACCCAAAAAACAAGAACGAGCTCTGAGACGTGGGAACTCTGTTGACCGCAATCCCTAATCCTCTTCAACCACACTAAAGGCAGCCGTGGATTGCGCCTAACGCTCCCTATGCAACTCGGCACTGCCTGAGAAACTAGCTAGCCTGAAGATAGAAAATAAGCCTACCTTGCCTCAGAGAAATACCCCAAAGGAAAAGGCAGCCCCCACATATAATGACTGTGAGTTAAGATGAAAAGACAAACGTAGAGATGAAATAGATTTAGCAAAGGGAGGCCCAACTTTCTGAACAGAGCGAGGATAGGAAAGGTAACTTTGCAGTCAACACAAAACCCTACAAAAACCACGCAAAGGGGGCAAAAAGACCCTCCGTACCGAACTAACGGCACGGAGGTACACCCTCTGCGTCCCAGAGCTTCCAGCAAGCCGTAAAAAACAAAATGACAAGCTGGACAGAAAAAAACAGCAAACAAATAGCAAAGAGGAACTTAGCTATGCAGAGCAGCAGGCCACAGGAACGATCCAGGAGGAAACAGGTCCAATACTAGAACATTGACTTGAGGCCAGGATAAAAGCACTAGGTGGAGTTAAATAGAGCAGCACCTAACGACTTCACCTCATCACCTGAGGAAGGAAACTCAGAAGCCGCAGTACCACTTTCCTCCACCAACGGAAGCTCACAGAGAGAACCAGCCGAAGTACCACTTGTGACCACAGGAGGGAGCTCTGCCACAGAATTCACAACAGTACCCCCCCTTGAGGAGGGGTCACCGAACCCTCACCAGAGCTCCCAGGACGACCAGGATGAGCCATATGAAAGGCACGAACAAGATCGGGAGCATGGACATCAGAGGCAAAGACCCAGGAATTATCTTCCTGAGCATAACCCTTCCACTTAACCAGATACTGGAGTTTCCGCCTTGAAACACGAGAATCCAAAATCTTCTCCACAATATACTCCAACTCCCCCTCCACCAAAACCGGGGCAGGAGGATCAACAGATGGAACCATAGGTGCCACGTATCTCCGCAACAATGACCTATGGAATACGTTATGTATGGAAAAAGAATCTGGAAGGATCAGACGAAAAGACACAGGATTAAGAACCTCAGAAATCCTATACGGACCAATAAAACGAGGTTTAAACTTAGGAGAGGAAACCTTCATAGGAATATGACGAGAAGATAACCAAACCAAGTCCCCAACCCGAAGTCGGGGACCCACACAGCGTCTGCGATTAGCGAAACGTTGAGCCTTCTCCTGGGACAAGGTCAAATTGTCCACTACATGAGTCCAAATCTGCTGCAACCTGTCCACCACAGTATCCACACCAGGACAGTCCGAAGACTCAACCTGCCCTGAAGAGAAACGAGGATGGAACCCAGAGTTGCAGAAAAACGGTGAAACCAAGGTAGCCGAGCTGGCCCGATTATTAAGGGCGAACTCAGCCAAAGGCAAAAAGGACACCCAGTCATCCTGATCAGCAGAAACAAAGCATCTCAGATATGTTTCCAAGGTCTGATTGGTTCGTTCGGTCTGGCCATTAGTCTGAGGATGGAAAGCCGAGGAAAAAGACAAGTCAATGCCCATCCTACCACAAAAGGCTCGCCAAAACCTTGAAACAAACTGGGAACCTCTGTCAGAAACGATATTCTCTGGAATGCCATGTAAACGAACCACATGCTGGAAAAACAATGGCACCAAATCAGAGGAGGAAGGCAATTTAGACAAGGGTACCAAATGGACCATCTTAGAGAAGCGATCACAGACCACCCAAATGACTGACATCTTTTGAGAGACGGGAAGATCTGAAATAAAATCCATAGAGATATGTGTCCAAGGCCTCTTCGGGACCGGCAAGGGCAAAAGCAACCCACTGGCACGAGAACAGCAGGGCTTAGCCCGAGCACAAATCCCACAGGACTGCACAAAAGTACGCACATCCCATGACAGAGATGGCCACCAAAAGGATCTAGCCACTAACTCTCTAGTACCAAAGATTCCAGGATGACCAGCCAACACCGAACAATGAACCTCAGAGATAACTTTATTCGTCCACCTATCAGGGACAAACAGTTTCTCCGCTGGGCAACGATCAGATTTATTAGCCTGAAATTTTTGCAGCACCCGCCGCAAATCAGGGGAGATGGCAGACACAATTACTCCCTCTTTGAGGATACCCGCCGGCTCCGATACACCCGGAGAGTCGGGCACAAAACTCCTAGACAGAGCATCCGCCTTCACATTTTTAGAGCCCGGAAGGTATGAAATCACAAAGTCAAAACGGGCAAAAAACAACGACCAACGAGCTTGTCTAGGATTCAACCGCTTGGCGGACTCGAGATAAGTCAAGTTCTTATGATCAGTCAAGACCACCACGCGATGCTTAGCTCCTTCAAGCCAATGACGCCACTTCTCGAATGCCCACTTCATGGCCAGCAACTCTCGATTGCCCACATCATAATTTCGCTCAGCAGGCGAAAACTTCCTGGAAAAGAAGGCGCATGGTTTCATCACCGAGCAATCAGAACTTCTCTGCGACAAAACAGCCCCTGCTCCAATCTCAGAAGCATCAACCTCGACCTGGAACGGAAGCTAAACATCTGGTTGACACAACACAGGGGCAGAAGAAAAACGACGCTTCAACTCTTGAAAAGCTTCCACCGCAGCAGAAGACCAATTGACCAAATCAGCACCTTTCTTGGTCAAATCGGTCAATGGTTTAGCAATACTAGAAAAATTGCAGATGAAGCGACGATAAAAATTAGCAAAGCCCAGGAACTTTTGCAGACTTTTCAGAGATGTCGGCTGAGTCCAATTATGGATGGTTGGACCTTAACAGGGTCCATCTCGATAGAAGAAGGGGAAAAGATGAACCCCAAAAATGAAACCTTCTGAACACCAAAGAGACACTTTGATCCCTTCACAAACAAAGAATTAGCACGCAGGACCTGAAACTCCGTTCTGACCTGCTTCACATGAGACTCCCAATCATCCGAGAAGATCAAAATGTAATCTAAGTACACAATCAGGAATTTATCCAGGTACTCTCGGAAGATGTCATGCATAAAGGACTGAAACACTGATGGAGCATTGGCAAGTCCGAATGGCATTACTAGATACTCAAAATGGCCCTCGGGCGTATTAAATGCAGTTTTCCACTCATCGCCTCGCTTAATACGCACAAGATTATACGCACCACGAAGATCTATCTTGGTGAACCAACTAGCCCCCTTAATCCGAGCAAACAAATCAGATAACAACGGCAAGGGGTACTGAAATTTAACCGTGATCTTATTTAGAAGGCGGTAATCTATACAAGGTCTCAGTGAACCATCCTTCTTGGCCACAAAAAAGAACCCTGCTCCTAATGGCGACGATGACGGGCGAATATGCCCCTTCTCCAAAGACTCCTTCACATAACTCCGCATAGCGGCGTGCTCAGGCACAGATAAATTAAACAGTCGACCTTTTGGGAATTTACTACCAGGAATCAAATCGATACCACAATCACAATCCCTATGCGGAGGTAGGGTATCAAACTTGGGCTCATCAAATAAATCCCGGTAATCAGACAAGAACTCAGGAACCTCAGAAGGGGTGGATGACGAAATAGTCAGAAATGGGACATCACCATGTACCCCCTGACAACCCCAGCTGGACACAGACATGGATTTCCAATCTAATACTGGATTATGGACTTGTAGCCATGGCAACCCCAACACGACCACATCATGCAGATTATGCAACACCAGAAAGCGAATAACCTCCTGATGTGCAGGAGCCATGCACATGGTCAGCTGGGTCCAGTACTGAGGCTTATTCTTGGCCAAATGCGTAGCATCAATTCCTCTCAATGGAATAGGACACTGCAAGGGCTCCAAGAAAAACCCACAACGCCTAGCATACTCCAAGTCCATCAAATTCAGAGCAGCGCCTGAGTCCACAAATGCCATGACAGAATACGATGACAAAGAGCAGATCAAGGTAACAGACAGAAGAAATTTTGACTGTACCATACCAATGGTGGCAGACCTAGCGAACCGCTTAGTGCGCTTAGGACAATCAGAGATAGCATGAGTGGAATCACCACAGTAGAAACACAGCCCATTCAGACGTCTGTGTTCTTGCCGTTCAACTCTGGTCAAAGTCCTATCGCACTGCATAGGCTCAGGTTTAAGCTCAGGTAATACCGCCAAATGGTGCACAGATTTACGCTCGCGCAAGCGTCGACCGATCTGAATGGCCAAAGACATAGACTCATTCAGACCAGCAGGCATAGGAAATCCCACCATGACATCCTTAAGGGCTTCAGAGAGACCTTTTCTGAAAATAGCTGCGAGCGCACCTTCATTCCACTGAGTGAGTACAGACCACTTTCTAAATTTCTGACAATATACCTCTATTTCATCCTGACCCTGACACAGAGCCAGCAAATTCTTCTCTGCCTGATCCACAGAATTAGGCTCATCGTACAGCAATCCGAGCGCCAGGAAAAATGCATCGATATTACTTAATGCAGGATCTCCTGACGCAAGAGAAAATGCCCAGTCCTGAGGGTCGCCACGCAAAAAAGAAATAACGATCCTAACTTGTTGAACTGGGTCACCAGAGGAGCGAGGTTTCAAAGCCAGAAATAGTTTACAATTATTTTTGAAACTCAGAAATTTAGTTCTATCTCCAAAAAACAAATCAGGAATAGGAATTCTCGGTTCTAACATAGAATTCTGAACCACAAAGTCTTGAATACTTTGTACTCTTGCCGTGAGCTGATCCACACATGAAGACAGACCTTTAATGTCCATTGCTACACCTGTGTCCTGAACCACCCAAATGTCTAGGGTAAAAAAGGCAAAACACAGTGCAAAGAAAAAAAAATGGTCTCAGAACTTCTTTTTTCCCTCTATTGGGAATCATTAGTACTTTTGGCCTCCAGTACTGTTATGAAAGGTAATTCAGTACCACAATGGACATATAGGTCAGCGCACATACAGTGACCTCGCAATAACCCAAAAAACAACAACGAGCTCTGAGACGTGGGAACTCTGTTGACCGCAATCCCTAATCCTCTTCAACCACACTAAAGGCAGCCGTGGATTGCGCCTAACGCTCCCTATGCAACTCGGCACTGCCTGAGAAACTAGCTAGCCTGAAGATAGAAAATAAGCCTACCTTGCCTCAGAGAAATACCCCAAAGGAAAAGGCAGCCCCCACATATAATGACTGTGAGTTAAGATGAAAAGACAAACGTAGAGATGAAATAGATTTAGCAAAGGGAGGCCCAACTTTCTGAACAGAGCGAGGATAGGAAAGGTAACTTTGCAGTCAACACAAAACCCTACAAAAACCACGCAAAGGGGGCAAAAAGACTCTCCGTACCGAACTAACGGCACGGAGGTACACCCTCTGCGTCCCAGAGCTTCCAGCAAGCCGTAAAAAACAAAATGACAAGCTGGACAGAAAAAAACAGCAAACAAATAGCAAAGAGGAACTTAGCTCTGCAGAGCAGCAGGCCACAGGAACGATCCAGGAGGAAACAGGTCCAATACTAGAACATTGACTTGAGGCCAGGATAAAAGCACTAGGTGGAGTTAAATAGAGCAGCACCTAACGACTTCACCACATCACCTGAGGAAGGAAACTCAGAAGCCGCAGTACCACTTTCCTCCACCAACGGAAGCTGACAGAGAGAACCAGCCGAAGTACCACTTGTAACCACAGGAGGGAGCTCTGCCACAGAATTCACAACAGTACCCCCCCTTGAGGAGGGGTCACCGAACCCTCACCAGAGCTCCCAGGACGACCAGGATGAGCCATATGAAAGGCACGAACAAGATCGGGAGCATGGACATCAGAGGCAAAGACCCAGGAATTATCTTCCTGAGCATAACCCTTCCACTTAACCAGATACTGGAGTTTCCGCCTTGAAACACGAGAATCCAAAATCTTCTCCACAATATACTCCAACTCCCCCTCCACCAAAACCGGGGCAGGAGGATCAACAGATGGAACCATAGGTGCCACGTATCTCCGCAACAATGACCTATGGAATACGTTATGTATGGAAAAAGAATCTGGAAGGGTCAGACGAAAAGACACAGGATTAAGAACCTCAGAAATCCTATACGGACCAATAAAACGAGGTTTAAACTTAGGAGAGGAAACCTTCATAGGAATATGACGAGAAGATAACCAAACCAAGTCCCCAACCCGAAGTCGGGGACCCACACAGCGTCTGCGATTAGCGAAACGTTGAGCCTTCTCCTGGGAAGAGGTCAAATTGTCCACTACATGAGTCCAAATCTGCTGCAACCTGTCCACCACAGTATCCACACCAGGACAGTCCGAAGACTCAACCTGCCCTGAAGAGAAATGAGGATGGAACCCAGAGTTGCAGAAAAACGGTGAAACCAAGGTAGCCGAGCTGGCCCGATTATTAAGGGCGAACTCAGCCAAAGGCAAAAAGGACACCCAGTCATCCTGATCAGCAGAAACAAAGCATCTCAGATATGTTTCCAAGGTCTGATTGGTTCGTTCGGTCTGGCCATTAGTCTGAGGATGGAAAGCCGAGGAAAAAGACAAGTCAATGCCCATCCTACCACAAAAGGCTCGCCAAAACCTTGAAACAAACTGGGAACCTCTGTCAGAAACGATATTCTCTGGAATGCCATGTAAACGAACCACATGCTGGAAAAACAATGGCACCAAATCAGAGGAGGAAGGCAATTTAGACAAGGGTACCAAATGGACCATCTTAGAGAAGCGATCACAGACCACCCAAATGACTGACATCTTTTGAGAGACGGGAAGATCTGAAATAAAATCCATAGAGATATGTGTCCAAGGCCTCTTCGGGACCGGCAAGGGCAAAAGCAACCCACTGGCACGAGAACAGCAGGGCTTAGCCCGAGCACAAATCCCACAGGACTGCACAAAAGTACGCACATCCCATGACAGAGATGGCCACCAAAAGGATCTAGCCACTAACTCTCTAGTACCAAAGATTCCAGGATGACCAGCCAACACCGAACAATGAACCTCAGAGATAACTTTATTCGTCCACCTATCAGGGACAAACAGTTTCTCCGCTGGGCAACGATCAGATTTATTAGCCTGAAATTTTTGCAGCACCCGCCGCAAATCAGGGGAGATGGCAGACACAATTACTCCCTCTTTGAGGATACCCGCCGGCTCAGATACACCCGGAGAGTCGGGCACAAAACTCCTAGACAGAGCATCCGCCTTCACATTTTTAGAGCCCGGAAGGTATGAAATCACAAAGTCAAAACGGGCAAAAAACAACGACCAATGAGCTTGTCTAGGATTCAACCGCTTGGCGGACTCGAGATAAGTCAAGTTCTTATGATCAGTCAAGACCACCACGCGATGCTTAGCTCCTTCAAGCCAATGACGCCACTCCTCGAATGCCCACTTCATGGCCAGCAACTCTCGATTGCCCACATCATAATTTCGCTCAGCAGGCGAAAACTTCCTGGAAAAGAAGGCGCATGGTTTCATCACCGAGCAATCAGAACTTCTCTGCGACAAAACAGCCCCTGCTCCAATCTCAGAAGCATCAACCTCGACCTGGAACGGAAGCGAAACATCTGGTTGACACAACACAGGGGCAGAAGAAAAACGACGCTTCAACTCTTGAAAAGCTTCCACCGCAGCAGAAGACCAATTGACCAAATCAGCACCTTTCTTGGTCAAATCGGTCAATGGTTTAGCAATACTAGAAAAATTGCAGATGAAGCGACGATAAAAATTAGCAAAGCCCAGGAACTTTTGCAGACTTTTCAGAGATGTCGGCTGAGTCCAATTATGGATGGCTTGGACCTTAACAGGGTCCATCTCGATAGAAGAAGGGGAAAAGATGAACCCCAAAAATGAAACCTTCTGAACACCAAAGAGACACTTTGATCCCTTCACAAACAAAGAATTAGCACGCAGGACCTGAAACACCGTTCTGACCTGCTTCACATGAGACTCCCAATCATCCGAGAAGATCAAAATGTAATCTAAGTACACAATCAGGAATTTATCCAGGTACTCTCGGAAGATGTCATGCATAAAGGACTGAAACACTGATGGAGCATTGGCAAGTCCGAATGGCATTACTAGATACTCAAAATGGCCCTCGGGCGTATTAAATGCAGTTTTCCACTCATCGCCTCGCTTAATACGCACAAGATTATACGCACCACGAAGATCTATCTTGGTGAACCAACTAGCCCCCTTAATCCGAGCAAACAAATCAGATAACAACGGCAAGGGGTACTGAAATTTAACCGTGATCTTATTTAGAAGGCGGTAATCTATACAAGGTCTCAGTGAACCATCCTTCTTGGCCACAAAAAAGAACCCTGCTCCTAATGGCGACGATGACGGGCGAATATGCCCCTTCTCCAAAGACTCCTTCACATAACTCCGCATAGCGGCGTGCTCAGGCACAGATAAATTAAACAGTCGACCTTTTGGGAATTTACTACCAGGAATCAAATCGACAGCACAATCACAATCCCTATGCGGAGGTAGGGTATCAAACTTGGGCTCATCAAATAAATCCCGGTAATCAGACAAGAACTCAGGAACCTCAGAAGGGGTGGATGACGAAATAGTCAGAAATGGGACATCACCATGTACCCCCTGACAACCCCAGCTGGACACAGACATGGATTTCCAATCTAATACTGGATTATGGACTTGTAGCCATGGCAACCCCAACACGACCACATCATGCAGATTATGCAACACCAGAAAGCGAATAACCTCCTGATGTGCAGGAGCCATGCACATGGTCAGCTGGGTCCAGTACTGAGGCTTATTCTTGGCCAAAGGCGTAGCATCAATTCCTCTCAATGGAATAGGACACTGCAAGGGCTCCAAGAAAAACCCACAACGCCTAGCATACTCCAAGTCCATCAAATTCAGAGCAGCGCCTGAGTCCACAAATGCCATGACAGAATACGATGACAAAGAGCAGATCAAGGTAACAGACAGAAGAAATTTTGACTGTACCGTACCAATGGTGGCAGACCTAGCGAACCGCTTAGTGCGCTTAGGACAATCAGAGATAGCATGAGTGGAATCACCACAGTAGAAACACAGCCCATTCAGACGTCTGTGTTCTTGCCGTTCAACTCTGGTCAAAGTCCTATCGCACTGCATAGGCTCAGGTTTAAGCTCAGGTAATACCGCCAAATGGTGCACAGATTTACGCTCGCGCAAGCGTCGACCGATCTGAATGGCCAAAGACATAGACTCATTCAGACCAGCAGGCATAGGAAATCCCACCATGACATCCTTAAGGGCTTCAGAGAGACCTTTTCTGAAAATAGCTGCGAGCGCACCTTCATTCCACTGAGTGAGTACAGACCACTTTCTAAATTTCTGACAATATACCTCTATTTCATCCTGACCCTGACACAGAGCCAGCAAATTCTTCTCTGCCTGATCCACAGAATTAGGCTCATCAAACAGCAGTCCGAGCGCCAGGAAAAATGCATCGATATTACTTAATGCAGGATCTCCTGACGCAAGAGAAAATGCCCAGTCCTGAGGGTCGCCACGCAAAAAAGAAATAACGATCCTAACTTGTTGAACTGGGTCACCAGAGGAGCGAGGTTTCAAAGCCAGAAATAGTTTACAATTATTTTTGAAACTCAGAAATTTAGTTCTATCTCCAAAAAACAAATCAGGAATAGGAATTCTCGGTTCTAACATAGAATTCTGAACCACAAAGTCTTGAATACTTTGTACTCTTGCCGTGAGCTGATCCACACATGAAGACAGACCTTTAATGTCCATTGCTACACCTGTGTCCTGAACCACCCAAATGTCTAGGGAAAAAAAAAGGCAAAACACAGTGCAAAGAAAAAAAAATGGTCTCAGAACTTCTTTTTTCCCTCTATTGGGAATCATTAGTACTTTTGGCCTCCAGTACTGTTATGAAAGGTAATTCAGTACCACAATGGACATAGAGGTCGGCGCACATACAGTGACCTGGCAATAACCCAAAAAACAACAACGAGCTCTGAGACGTGGGAACTCTGTTGACCGCAATCCCTAATCCTCTTCAATTACACTAAAAGCAGCCGTGGATTGCGCCTAACGCTCCCTATGCAACTCGGCACTGCCTGAGAAACTAGCTAGCCTGAAGATAGAAAATAAGCCTACCTTGCCTCAGAGAAATACCCCAAAGGAAAAGGCAGCCCCCACATATAATGACTGTGAGTTAAGATGAAAAGACAAACGTAGAGATGAAATAGATTTAGCAAAGGGAGGCCCAACTTTCTGAACAGAGCGAGGATAGGAAAGGTAACTTTGCAGTCAACACAAAACCCTACAAAAACCACGCAAAGGGGGCAAAAAGACCCTCCGTACCGAACTAACGGCACGGAGGTACACCCTCTGTGTCCCAGAGCTTCCAGCAAGCAGTAAAAAACAAAATGACAAGCTGGACAGAAAAAAACAGCAAACAAATAGCAAAGAGGAACTTAGCTATGCAGAGCAGCAGGCCACAGGAACGATCCAGGAGGAAACAGGTCCAATACTAGAACATTGACTGGAGGCCAGGATAAAAGCACTAGGTGGAGTTAAATAGAGCAGCACCTAACGACTTCACCACATCACCTGAGGAAGGAAACTCAGAAGCCGCAGTACCACTTTCCTCCACCAACGGAAGCTCACAGAGAGAACCAGCCGAAGTACCACTTGTGACCACAGGAGGGAGCTCTGCCACAGAATTCACAACAGCTAACATGTATGCAAACATTGATTGCTTGAAATTTAAACTGCATTATAGAATATACTTAATATCCTGATATACTTTATATCAACTGCGGCAGGGTGACTTTTCTTTGGCGGGACGCTAAACCTAATATTTATCAAACATGACTCTCCTGGTCAAAAAACCTACAAATTTAACCCCTTCACGACCTTAGATAAGTCCAGGTTGTCTGGTACTTACCGACCTTGGATGTATGGACACGACTAGGCAATATTTTCACACGAAGGCTGTGCGCGCTCGATTTCCGTATGGTATCATCTGATTCAGACAGCTGACACCTCTCATCCGGTGCCAGGAGTGTTGCCCAGACCATTACCTGCACTTTAGCCTCCTAAATGCAGTGATCATTGTGATCGCAGCATTTAGTGAGCAAGCAGAAGTAAGAAAGCCTCTGTGCCCTTGGATTGGCGCCCTCGCAATGTCATAGCGGGGGCCAGATCATTGCCGTGGTGACCCGATGTCATCATAACGATATCCTGGTCACCAGGCACTAGCAAGAAAAAGTATGCACAGTGCATGATCTGACTAACTCGCATCTGTAGGGCTGACAGGTTATAAAGCATTGCAATGCTTTATAACAGCGATCAGATTGCAGAAAGTGAAAGTCCCTTAGTGAGACTAAGTAAAAAAAAGTTGTACAGATATTTAAAAAAAAAATCACAACATAATAAAGAAATGAAAATATATATTGTACCCATAAATTAATATTTTTATGAAAAAAAAAACAGAAAACAAAAAACGTCCACATATTTGATATTACCACGTCCAGAACGACCAGACCTATAAAATTGTCCCACAAGTTAACCTCTTCAATGAACCCCGTAAAAAAGAGAAAATAAAAATAAGGCAAAAAATTATAATTGATCATCATATCGCTGAAAAAAAGGCACATATGGGGTGTGCACTGCTGAGCATAGACACCTGTTTCAGCATTTTGCTCAGGCTTGTGCTGTTCGTCTGGTTACTGCTGGCTCTTCAGCCAAGCCTATGGAAACCAGTGGTAGGCAGCGAAGAGCGAATTCTCTGGAGACTAAGTCCAGAAATCACCCTACTGAGCATGCTCGTGATGTGGCGACGTCCCATTGGTGGTCGATCGTCAGCTGCTCTGGTGATGTGGCAGCTCTGGATTGGTCCGTGAGCAAGATCCTGTCCGACTGGATTTGAGCTGTACATATAAAAGGGTCTCAGAGGCACATGCAGGCACGCTAGTATAATTATTTTTACATGTGTGTGGGACTTTGCACCAGTGTGGTCTTTACCAGCATGTGCTCAGGGTCGGCAGTAAGCCGTTAGAATTTCAGTTCTCCGGAGAAGAGATTTTCTGAGTGAATTCAGGGCTGGTTTTTAATTATTAGAATTCTGGCACCTCCGGAGAGGAGTTTTTTGAGTGCATTGGCTGATTGTAGGACCACTGTTTGCCTTTTACCCTGTGAGCGGGCTACGTTTCCCTGTGACAGGGATCGTATCTAGCGTTATTCCTATTCCGTTACTGTGTGCGAGTGATACAGCTCTATTGTAGAGCATCTATTCCGTTACTATGTGTGTGTGACACAGCTTCTTGTGCGGTTCACTGAGTGGTGTTTAACTCAGTGTGAGCAATGAATGCTCACTGTGTGTTCCGTCATTGTTCACACTAGCTGCGGTTTTACATCTCTGCGTGGTAGAACCCGGGTTGCGATTGCACTTCTCTATTAAATTTATTTAGTGCAATCCGCCAACCCTAACATTGGGAGTTAAAAAAACATTTTTGAGTGAAAAATTAGATTTTTTTATTTTCAAGGCTCAATGTCATAAACTTCTGAGAAGCACCTGGGGGATCAAGGTCTGAGACACACCTGCGGGTTCAAGGTGCTCAAAACAAATCTAAATAAATTCTCTGAGGGGTCTAGTTTCCAAAATGGTGTCACTTTGTGGGGTATTTCCACTGTTTAGTAAAATCAGGGGCACTTCAAATGCGACATGGCACCTGCTAATTATTCCAGCAAATTTTGCATTTAAAAAGTTAAATATTGAATACATTTTACCACTGTTATAAAGTACAATATATCATGAAAAATAATCTCAGAATCAGTGGGATCCGTTGATGCCTTCCAGAGTTATTACCTCCTCAATTGACAGTGGTCAGAATTGTAAAATTTGATGAAGGTGGAAACTGGCATCTGGGGTGAAGGGATTGAAGAGCAGGTAGGATCCAGGACCAATTAAATACCATCTTGGGGTCATGGGAGGAGTGTTTAGTTAGATTTTGATATTGTATATTGGATGTTTATTGTGTACACAAAACTAACAGTGCAAATCACCAACTTTTTTTCCACTATTCGTGTATTACATTGAATACTACAATCTGTTAGTTGTGTAGCAGTTTTAACATCTCCTTTCCAAAGCTTAAACTTGTGATGTGGGGGATACAAACCCACAAGGTAAGACGTCACCTTTTTAATTATATTCCAGTTTATCTGCTAAGAACCTATTGCACTTGGATTGTCCACCTAGTCTCTTCAGCATCTTATTGCAGTTGACAGCTTTGAATAGTATAGCTGTGGCAAAACTGCACCTAAAGCTGGGCAATTATAACCTTAATTTCTAAATCTGTTACTAGGCAGGAAGCCATATCAGTGAGAAATAAACAATGAAGCTGTCGGTTATGCTGTAGTTGCTGTAAGAGATAAAAAAGAAAAAAAGACATGGCGCCTCCTAGCACAATAATCCAATATGAGGTAGAGATATAAGTAGCTTAGTAGAGGATGTGAGTTGCCTGCCAGGGCCGTGGGGTACACAATACCGGGTCCGGTATTCACAGGGGGATGTCACGGCGGCGACCCAGTCCGTGGCCCTGGGCGCCCATGTAAAAGGGGAAGGTCTTTAAAGGGATTTGGTGAAAAGAGTTTATGTTCGTGATGCCTCATGTGGTTTTCGGTTAGTGGGGACCAGCGCTGCTTTAAGGGGTCCTCTGGGGTGATGTTATGGCAGCTAGATGGTATAACTTCCCACAGGTGAAGTATATCCCCAGGGCTCCCGGTGTGTAGATGGAAGATGGTGAATGGCGCAGTAAAGATCGAGGACACAGGTTTGCAGTCTCATTACCTGGTTTACTGAAGACTTCAGGCAGCCACAGTCCAGGGTACCAGATCACAGGGCAGGCAGGGTCCGGCTGGCTTGGAAGCGAATACAGAGTCCCCTTTACCAGGTGGAGTTAAAAGCCTTCGTCCAGCACGGTGGTGTTGTAGTCCCTTACTGCCTATGGCTTCAGATAAGGTCCTCACAGTTCTTCTCTCTGTCCCCATATAGGACAGGGCAATGCCTGCATGACAGGTAACTTGCAGTTCAGGTGTCCTGCCGGTCTCTGATGTAAGTTGCAGTGTCCTTACAACCTCGGTGGTCCAGCTACCAGTTATCTGCGCCTCAGAGGGAGGCATCCTGCTCTTAGCTGGTCTCCCCTGATGTCACTCTCCTGTGCTTTGCTCTCTTGCAAGCTCACTGAACAATGTTCGGCTTTCTGTATGTCTCTTTCCAGGAGCTGTAGTGCTTCGGACTACACGGCCCCTTCAGACCTTCTGACCCTCTAGGTCGGTCTGCTCTCTTCTGTCTCTCTGACAATCTGACCCCTCTTTCCCTCCAAACCACAATATATATAGGGAAGTCACCTACTAAATAGCATCAAAAGCTCCCCCTTGTGGCCTGGAGTGTGAACATGTTGTGTGTATGGTGATTACCTGATAAAAGATATCCTTCATCGCTTCCAAACGTAACATTACTCTCCCCGTGAGGAAAGCAATAGTATTGTGATGACCAGGACCCTGGGGCGACACAGATGCACTAACTCTCTAAGGCTGTTCAAAAGTAGGCACAATCCCATTCAAGGCTTTTAGAATTCTGGTCAGTCAGCCGCTGCTCCTTTCTTGAGCGATGATGGAAAAACACTACAGGTCACATAACAATATAACAATATAAAAAGCATAGGAAACAGGCTCTGTTTATAATTCCAGTCCAAGGAGTAGAAGATGGAGTCAAGGTTCCTAAATTGGCAAGACATTCGGGTTATGCATTTCAATACTGAATTGATACCTTTATCCGGTCAATACCACAGGCTTTTGAATACCAAATTCTCATCTTCTTCAGGCCAAATATAGTAAGAGTGTTATATAAATATTACAAAAGGCTGCTCGTGTTCTCTTCGACGTAATTAAGGCTACTTTCACACTAGCGTCGGATTCGGCCCGTCGCATTACGTCGGGCCGAGATTCCGACGCTAGCGTTTGTTGTGCCACACAACGGGTGCAGCGGATGCATTTCTCCGGCACATCCGCTGCCCCATTGTGTGGTGCGGGGAGGTGGAGGCGGAGTTCCGGCCACGCATGCGCGGTCGGAAAAAGTGATCCGTCGGCTGCAAAAAACGTTACACTTAACGTTTTTTGCTCCTGGCGGTCCGCCACAACACGGCGCAACCGTCGCGAGACGGTTGCGACGTGTGTCAATACGTCGCAATGCATCGGTAATTTAACTCTATGGGTCAAAAACGCATCCTGCAAACAACTTTGCAGGATGCGTTTTTTCCCCTAAACGACACATTGCGACGTATTAAAAAACACGCCAGTGTGAAAGTAGCCTTAGAGGGAAATAAGTGTGATAAAAATGACAGAAATACAACACGCATACATAAAAGTTCATATGATAATAACAATGAAATTATACAGAGTGATTCACTTGCTTCTTTACCTGGAAAAATTGCTGTAAGTTTTAAAAGAGACCGTCGAATGTATTGAAATTTGGACTGCACATACTTTGTTTTATGAACAGTGAGAGTGAAATGAACATCAACAGCAGTGGGTATTCACTCTGCCCTGTGCCACTCCAAAGACAAGTGGCAGTGGGGTTAGTGAAATTCTGTGCCCTCATATAAGCACTTGGGGAAAGCAACCCTGTGGCCCACCCATGCTACACAAATGCATCAAGGTTTGTTTTTTTTTTTGCTATCATGTGTTTATGCAGCTATTATACATTGAAACTCTAAGCATGGCATATACAATTGTATGGCAACTGTGAATCTTCTATTAAATAGAAAAACATTCTAGGTGGAAATACGACCTGAAAACTATGTAGGCAAGAAAGAACACTCCTAGCAATTTTTAGGGTGCAAGAAGAAGCTGCAACCAAAGATTATTTGAACTGCTTTAAGGTTTTGTAGGGGCAATTGAAAGTTGAAAAAGCAAAATAAACGTTAACTTTTGTGAGAAGCCTTAAAGTAATGGATTTTGGATGTGAAACAAATTTTTCAATTTTACATTTGGTTAAATGTTGTATGGTTTATTTTCTGTTTCCACATCAACTAAATCCTTGGCCAAATGGGGTTTCTTGTTGCACAACCAGCTATGGTGGGTGCATTGGCATCCAAAATATCTATGACCAATACCTGTATTTCTTTAATTCATTAAGTGTTTTCTCTTTTTTTTCTTTATTTAGTGTAGTAGCTTTTTGCAGGTGTTTGTCATATGTAAAGTGAAATCTCTGCCTCTGAAAATAAGGAGAGAACAAACGTTACAGTGTCTTACCATTTTATATGGGTGTAAGCAAAAAGCACCTGTGAAAACAAAGTATAAGTACTAAAACAAAGCATTTCCACAGTAACGTGTGTGAGCACTGAACTTACAAGCTTACAATTCAAGCATTATTGCAGTTATATAAGTTTGGGAAAGAGAAAAACAGCACCTTTCACAATAATGAAACTAAAGGTCGCCTTTATTACAGCTGTGCTAGGTTTGTATTCTGATACCTGACGGATGACCTCTTTGTTTAAGAAAATAATGAAATAGAAATCTCTAAGTTGAGTGCTAATGTAGCTACTGGCAGATTGCCGAGTACCGGCCTAATCTGATATCTTCACTCCATTTTTCTCCTGTGTACCATGACTTTCTTTGCTTAGCACTGTACACTGTACACTCTTGGAAACTGAAAGTTAAAAACTAGTCATTACAAAAGAAACCTACATTACAGTGGTAAAAGGCTAAGTACAGTTATGTCCAGAAATATTTCGGCAGTGACCGAATCTTCGTGATTTGGCCTCTGCATGCCCCGATTTTTTATTTAAAATGAAACAACTGAGATGTAATTAAAGTGTAGACTTTCAGGTTTAATTAACGGGGTTGAGCAAAAATATCCTGTGAAAAGTTAAGGAATTACAACCATTTTTCTACAAAGCCTCCTCATTTCAGGGTCTCAAATGTAATTGTACAAATTAACTTTACATAAAGAAAATATTCATGTTCTTAATACTTTATAGTGAATTCACTGCAGGCAATGACTGCCTGAAGTGTGGACGTCAACAAACATTGGGTTTCCTCATGTGTGATGCTATGCCAAGGCTTTACTGCCACTGACTTCAGCTGCTTGTTTGTGGATCTTTCTGCTTTACGTTTTGTCTTAAACATAAGAAGTGCATGCTTGATGAGGTTGAGATCTGGCAACTCGGCTATTGCAGAATATTACACTTCTTCACCTTAAAAAACTACTGGGTTGCCTTCATAGTATGACAGTCTGTACTGTGAAGTACCAACCAATCACCCTTGCTGCATTTGTTTGAATCTGAGAAGAAAAACTAACCCTGTACACTTCAGAATTCATCCGACTACTTCTGTCTTCATTCACATCATCAAAACACTAGTGACCCAGTGCTACTGGAAACCATGTATGCTCAAGCCATCACAGGGCCTCAACCATGTTTTACAGAGGATGTGGTGTGCTTTTAATCATGAGCTGTTCTAAGGCTTCCCCATGCTTTCTTCTTCCTATCTTTCTGGTACACGTTAATCTTAGTTTCATCTGTCCAAAAAATTACGACTCATTTGTGAAACAAGTGTCAGGTGTTTGGTAGGTGAGTTTCCTATTAATCCTATTTTATTTGTTACTGTCTGTGACTCTGATCTGTAGAATATGATATCTTTAATTCTCTTATGATAATCATTATATAGTGACAGATATTGGTAAATTATTTGTCAAATCACTAGTGGATACTGTGTACTGTGTTTATATATTCATTATGCATATATATGCTGTCCTACGAGTGTGACTTTTTCAAGGGTTACCACAGTTGCTCACCCACCACTATATATATAGTCCTGTCACATTTTTCGTTTAAGGTTTATACAGGGTAATCTTAGATTCAGCTGTAGAAAAAATGCTTTTTCAGAACTGGGCTGGCTTCTTTAGATTTTTTTTGGCAAGTCTAATGTAGCCTTTCTATTTTTAAGGCTGTTTAACAGTTTGCACTTTGTGGTGAACCCACTGTATTTGCTCTCATGAAGTCTTCTCTTTATGCTAGACTTAGATATCGAAAAACCTACTTTTTGGATGGATTTTATCAGGACCTACCAGGCAAACACTCACCAGGAGCTTGAGCGCTCCGACCCGCGGAGGTCAGAGTCACAGATGCCCGAGGACAGACGGCGGCTCCCACGCTGTCCAGGAACTGAGGGCAGTGACCGTGGTGCCACGGTGTAGGCAGAGCAGCTGGGAGAGTGAATAGAATGCAAGAACAGGACCTGCGATCACGTGACCCCAGGTCACAAGGGAAGGGGGCGGGGCCTAGCGCAACGCTGCCGGAAAAGACAGTGGAGCACACAGCAAAATACCCCCTGTTTGAAGGGGAATGGAAACTATGTGAAAACAGAGAGGGAAGGGCACAAGGGAAGAATATTCAAAGCAATCCAGGGTCAGGGAAGACAGGTCAGACGAGGAAGTACCGAATCAGAAGACAAGTAGAAAAGCCCTAGGACACAGCTGAAGTCAGAAACCAGAGAAGCAGATGAGGTACAGAATCAGTAGGCAAAATCACATCGGGGAACAAGCCAGGTCAAAACCAAACATACAGAAGAGGACTCAGGCACAAAGGCACAGGGACATGGGGGTCGACGTACTCAGCCAAGGGCAAAAGTATAACCGACGACGCCTAGATCCACAAAGAGGCTATAAAAAGCCTCGCTGAAACCAAAGGGAGACTCCCAAAATTAACCCCAGCAGCTCCAGACCTAAGTATCCCTGGCAAACTATGACAGATTTCTTCTTTTGGTGTAATGATGGTCTGTTTCTCTTCCATTGAAAGCTCCTTTGATTGTATGCTGTGGGTTCACAACGACTTTCAAATACAAATGTCACTTCTGGATTTAGCTCCAGAACTTTTACCCACTAAATTGATGATGGATTAACAAGGGAATAGCACATGCAGCCCATTAAAGAGCTTTTAGATTTCTGTCCAATTACTTTTGGTCCCTTTTAAAAAGAGGCAGCTGCATATTAAAAAGCTGCAATTCCTAAACCCTTACGCCACTTAGGATGGAATGACCTCAAAATAAAGTTTGGAGTCTGCATTTTAAGTACATATTGATTATATAGTAATATTCCAAAAGACCAAGCCAAATGGAGTAAAAGAACCAAGGGAATGATTACAGTCACCTTTTATTAATTACATATTAAACAATTCATCACAATCAAGGATATACAAATAGGTCTGATAAGGAGGAAATGGTAGGGCGAACATCAAAATCCAAAGCAAGAAATATGATAAATATCAGCAAGCACCATATTAATCAATCCCTATAAAAACTATTAGGGATAAACAAGATTAAACTGACAGTGAACTTAAGTGACATATGCTGATCAATATGTTGTGTAGTGCTTAACCCTTATAAGGGAGGATCTGATGAGCTCATCAAGCTGGCCCGATGCGTGCTACGCCTGATGCTTTCTCAAGGGGAGGTGCGAACATATTGCTGTCCTGCCATATATAGTATATATCCCCATATCCCAGATGCCAATTCATACAGCGCATGAGCGTCGCAATCCGCACCCTTAGGATAAACTTTCACCCACCGACGACTTCATAGCAATGCATGCGTGTCAGGTAAATGAGACCCAGTGACATTATGGACACACGCGCCACATTACTAATAGCCGGGCAAGGCCACCAGGCATCAGAGCACAGTGTATGTGCACATTGGCAGCTATTTTTATGAACTCCTGTGGATGCGGCCATTTTGGAGGAAGCTTATAGAGGATAACACAAAGGGAGCGGGCAGGGGAGAAGCACAAGCAGGCATAAATGAAAAAAGAGAGCAGTAAATGGGAAGGAGGGACAGAATTAAAAAAAAAAAGGAGCAAGAAAGGTAAGTATGATAACCTGCAAAAAGCAACTAAAAGTGCAAGTTGCAATGGAACAATAGGAATATACAGTGGGGCAAAAAAGTATTTAGTCAGTCAGCAATAGTGCAAGTTCCACCACTTAAAAAGATGAGAGGCGTCTGTAATTTACATCATAGGTAGACCTCAACTATGGGAGACAAACTGAGAAAAAAAAATCCAGAAAATCACATTGTCTGTTTTTTTAACATTTTATTTGCATATTATGGTGGAAAATAAGTATTTGGTCAGAAACAAAATTTAATCTCAATACTTTGTAATATATCCTTTGTTGGCAATGACAGAGGTCAAACGTTTTCTGTAAGTCTTCACAAGGTTGCCACACACTGTTGTTGGTATGTTGGCCCATTCCTCCATGCAGATCTCCTCTAGAGCAGTGATGTTTTTGGCTTTTCGCTTGGCAACACGGACTTTCAACTCCCTCCAAAGGTTTTCTATAGGGTTGAGATCTGGAGACTGGCTAGGCCACTCCAGGATCTTGAAATGCTTCTTACGAAGCCACTCCTTCGTTGCCCTGGCGGTGTGCTTTGGATCATTGTCATGTTGAAAGACCCAGCCACGTTTCATCTTCAATGCCCTTGCTGATGGAAGGAGGTTTGCACTCAAAATCTCACGATACATGGCCCCATTCATTCTTTCATGTACCCGGATCAGTCCTCCTGGCCCCTTTGCAGAGAAACAGCCCCAAAGCATGATGTTTCCACCACCATGCTTTACAGTAGGTATGGTGTTTGATGGATGCAACTCAGTATTCTTTTTCCTCCAAACACGACAAGTTGTGTTTCTACCAAACAGTTCCAGTTTGGTTTCATCAGACCATAGGACATTCTCCCAAAACTCCTCTGGATCATCCAAATGCTCTCTAGCAAACTTCAGATGGGCCTGGACATGTACTGGCTTAAGCAGTGGGACACGTCTGGCACTGCAGGATCTGAGTCCATGGTGGCGTAGTGTGTTACTTATGGTAGGCCTTGTTACATTGGTCCCAACTCTCTGCAGTTCATTCACTAGGTCCCCCCCCGCGTGGTTCTGGGATTTTTGCTCACCGTTCTTGTGATCATTCTGACCCCACGGGGTGGGATTTTGCGTGGAGCCCCAGATCGAGGGAGATTATCAGTGGTCTTGTATGTCTTCGATTTTCTAATTATTGCTCCCACTGTTGATTTCTTCACTCCAAGCTGGTTGGCTATTGCAGATTCAGTCTTCCCAGCCTGGTGCAGGGCTACAATTTTGTTTCTGGTGTCCTTTGACAGCTGTTTGGTCTTCACCATAGTGGAGTTTGGAGTCAGACTGTTTGAGGGTGTGCACAGGTGTCTTTTTATACTGATAACAAGTTTAAACAGGTGCCATTACTACAGGTAATGAGTGGAGGAAAGAGGAGACTCTTAAAGAAGAAGTTACAGGTCTGTGAGAGCCAGAAATCTTGATTGTTTGTTTCTGACCAAATACTTATTTTCCACCATAATATGCAAAAAAAAATGTTAAAAAAACAGACAATGTGATTTTCTGGATTTTTTTTCTCAGTTTGTCTCCCATAGTTGAGGTCTACCTATGATGTAAATTACAGACGCCTCTCATCTTTTTAAGTGGTGGAACTTGCACTATTGCTGACTGACTAAATACTTTTTTGCCCCACTGTATGTATATAAACAACATATGATGAAGTAGTAGGTGTTGTGCAAAACCAGTATATAGCTGAAAAATGAGCAGGAAAGTGCAATATAAAGTGCATAATATCAAAATGTAAACAAATAAGAAGTCACAAAAAATAGTGAACAATTAAAGTGAATAAAAGTTAATAATATGAACTAAAGCCATAAGTTTAACATACATACATGCGTATGAATACACCACAAAAAATTGCTAGCCAAAGATGAATACAATGAAAAAAGAATAAATAAATAATAATGATGGCCAAAAACAATAAAAAATAAAAAGTAATAAAGAATGAATAATATGAGAAACAGAATGAAAATAAAAATGAGAAAATAATAAAAATCAATAAGAAGAAATAAGAAAAAAACAAATAATGAATCATAATGAAGAAAAAATAATAAAAATAAATATTTAGAATTGAGAGTCCTCAGTGGTTGATACCTTTTAAAAATAAATAAACACAGATCTCTCACTTCCCAGAACTTAAAAGTATTCCCCATATCTTTTTATAGCCCAACCCCCCATAGATCCTTGTTTTCATAGATCCATTTAAAAAATGGCCGAAACGTGCATCCAAATTTGATAGCTGATATCAAAGTGGTATATAAGGACATTATGGGGGATGTGGCAGAAAATGTAAATCATCTAAGAATAGCAGTGTGAACACTAAAAAACAATGCAGTCAAAGCAAATTAAAACAACACATTAAAATAATTAATGTAAGGAATGAAGATGATAATAACCTTAAATATGGATACAAGTTGCATGGCTGAGGTGGAATATTTACCAAAAAGAGTCTGAGTTTCTCATTCAGGCCTTTTTGTGATATAGTGTCCAGTGTGGATATGCAGCGGCATTCACACTGGGCAATGATCTGTTTGATGTTACCTCCTCTAATGACACACTGGATCCTATCAATAGTAAGCACGGCAATCTTGGCTTCTTAGAGGTGCACTAGTTAGGTATCCAACCCGTCAAATATAGGCAATAGAATACTAGGCACTCAGGAGATATTTTTGCAAGGTGAGAAGTGAACAATTCGTTTATTCAGTGCATCCAGCTCAACAATAAACGTTTTGGGTCTAATCACAAGACCTTCATCAGACACAGTTTTTGGATTACTGAAATATACATGTAAAAATACAAGAAATTCTGTTTAGACAAAATACAAAATACATGATGCACAGTGTAAATACAGGCGTACAACATTCTGCTTGGAAGAATAAAATACATCACTTGAAATGTGACAGACAACGACCGTGGCGGACTAAGTAGAATCGGCCTGGTGTTCCGTGGGTCGTGAGCCTGGTTCAGGAGATGCTATGGACTGTGAACGTGTATAGGAAAGAAAGGTTTGTCAAATGATGGTATCGAGTCCCAGTGAAAGGACGACCTGAAAGGGTTGTAAAAAGACCGTCCCCTAAATAGAAGAAGGATACAGCGAATGAGGTGGCCCGATGTACGGGGTCACAGAACTAAGGTGCAGGGTGAGGTGCCTACAACACAAAGACAAGAGCACATAAAAAAACACATAGTAATACCATATATCAGATATCATGCAAGGCAACTGAGCGTAGAGCCCTTATAGGCGTACTATCCGTGAGTGTGACCACCATGAAGCTATATGTAACGATACTGGATCTATAGATACAGTCCCTCAGTGCAGTACATAAAACCGGGATAGTAGAGAGCCCCCCATATGTACAACCCCCAGGATACCTGGAAGCCACGAAAGTTATATGTGGGCCCACATGGGTGCCAACATCGGACGGAGCCCGGGAGGGAAGCGCCTGTTTTATGTGCTCTTGTCTTTGTGTTGTAGGCACCTCACCCTGCACCTTAGTTCTGTGACCCCGTACATCGGGCCACCTCATTCGCTGTATCCTTCTTCTATTTAGGGGACGGTCTTTTTACAACCCTTTCAGGTCGTCCTTTCACTGGGACTCGATACCATCATTTGACAAACCTTTCTTTCCTATACACGTTCACAGTCCATAGCATCTCCTGAACCAGGCTCACGACCCACGGAACACCAGGCCGATTTTACTTAGTCCGCCACGGTCGTTGTCTGTCACATTTCA